>NC_141912.1:22984538-23618445 GCF_057802395.1 Ceratotherium simum simum | reverse complement strand
ACCAAAAGTAAAATTGGTAATTCCCTCAAAATTCCTAGAATATTAAACAAATAAAACTGCATTTTAAAGAAAATAGAGATTCTAAATATTGCTCTGAGTGTCTTATAAGCTCTTGCTAAATAAAGCTGTGCTTAATACTTATTTCATCAGTGTTAATTCTGAATGAAGGGAAGGACATTATAAGGAAACATGTACAAAGTCACATTACTAAATGTAGTTTATGGAAAATGGGTTGTAGTTATTGCTAACTCATGATTACCCCAGACAGCTCTCTGGTGGCTTTAAGGATGATGAGAAAACCATTCCTCAGAACGTTTTCGTTCTGAGTATTTCCCCACCGCCACTCCTGATTCACTCCTCACCTCATCCTACCACTCGCTGCCAGCCCGTGCCTCTCCTCCACACACACAAGCGTGTATGTGACTGGAGACCAGGAAGAGCTTGCCTTTAAGATACCTCATACCTGGAAATTCTAGCCAGGCAGGAGTCAGAGGGCAGCCCCAGCTCGCCCACTCCACTCCACTGGAATGAGGCCAGAGGACACTTGGCTCCCACCAGTTACTCAGAGGAGCGCAAGGAGACTTAAGCTTCAGAAAAGACGAGGCACTAGGTGAACAACAGAGAGCACAGGGCCAGCCCCTCCATTCTGGTACGTGAGGTGGAGAAAAGAGAGAACAACCCAGGGTCAAAAGAACCAAGCAGGTCTCCGAGAGCCAAAGAGATTGAAAGGAAGCTCCTATCCCCACTGAGCCTCTTTCAGTCACCCAAAAGGTTTGAAAGACACGGAGACTAGGTGTTTCTGCTGCTTTGCCTCTTGATCTACAGGCAGAGCACTGTAGGGACATGTTCTATGATGGGCAGCAGTCCCCAAAATTCCCCTTCTGCCCCCACCAAGCAAGGCACACAGCTAACCACCTTAGACACGTCTATGTGAGGCTTCACAGCCTTCTCAGCCTGCAGGGAGAGCAACGGGAGAGGGATTTTCTACAATCCGTGCATCATCTCCTTCCATCAGGAAGGTATTCTGACTATGAACTAGTATTTTAGGGAGCTTTCTGACGTAAGCATCTCTCTGGCTTTCCCCCTTTCCAACAACCCACACACTCCCTAAGTACAAACTGTTACCCAAGCACATAATCAATCCTGATGAAAAATGCTTAACAAAAAAATATAAGGGCATGTACAGACAAAATTTACTAATATCTCTAATATGTATTTCAGAAAACTAAGAGGAAAATGAAAGAGGCTAATTTTTACATTTAGGTGTTTTTTAAGTTTCTTCTTTTCCTTTTTTTTTTTTTTAATTTTTTATTTTCATTTATTTTATTTATTTATTTTTTTGTGAGGAAGATCAGCCCTGGGCTAACATCTGCCAATCCTCCTCTTTTTTTGCTGAGGAAGATCAGCCCTGAGCTAACATCCGATGCCAATCCTCCTCTTTTTGCCGAGGAGATTGGCCCTGGGCTAACATCCATGCCCATCTTCCTCCACTTTATATGGGACGCCACCACAGCAAGGCTTGACAAGCAGTGCGTTGGTGCACTCCCGGGATCCGAACCTGCGAACCCCAGGCCGCCGCAGCAGAGTGTGCACACTTAACCACTTGTGCCACCAGGCTGGCCCCAATTTAAGTTTTTTCTTACTGAACAGAAAAAAAACAAGGAAAATGAAGCACTCTCACTTTTCATTAATACTATACCTGATGCCTTTATACAAAGCATTCAGCGCATGCCATTCTGCTAATAGTTGTGAGTAAAAATCACAGTAGGGTAAATCTCAAGTTACATTAAAAAGGTTTCTGTTTTAGTCTTATGAGTAGAGGTGAAAGGAATGCCAAATCCCTTCATCACTCAAGTTCTTTAAAGTAAAGAATAAAATAAAGAATAAAAGAAGAAGACATAGAAAACCTCAGACACACAATACAAAGTTTTGAGTTAGGGTTTTGGTATTTAATGTTTAAGAGAAGAAGGAAGTACGAGAGAGGAAGTGAAAGGGCAAGAGGAAGCCTCGTTCTCCTTGGCCATTTCGAGGAAGAACAAGTGCTCTGCTCTCCTCACCCTTCCCCAGAAGAACTCACACTGGAGAGAGGCCAGGAAATATCTTCCGCAGGCAGGTGCCGATGTGAGCCAGCACGTCACTCACGTCCTCGGACGACGCCATCTTCATGGAGATGGTGCACTTCTCAGTTTCTACAACCATCTGCAAGAACCCAGTTGGACACTGCTTAATAACAAGTCCAATTCCTTGAATTTTTAATTCTAAATAATGTAAACTATGTACTCACACTGATATGTCTTAATACGATACCAACTTTTTTTTTTTTTTGAGAAAGACTGGCCCTGGGGCCGGCCCTGTGGCTTGGTGGTTAAGTGCGCACGCTGCGATGCTGGTGGCCCGGGTTCGGATCCCGGGTGCACATCGAGGCGCCGCTTCTCCGTTCATCCTGGGGCCGAGTCCCGCATGCAGCAGCTAGAAGGATGTGCAGCTACGACATACAACTATCCACTGGGGCTTTGGGGGGAATAAATTAAAAAATCTTAAAAAGAAAAAAAAAAAAAAGACTGGCCCTGAGCTAACATCTGTTGCCAGTCTTCCTCTTTTTCTTTTCTCTCCCCAAAGCCCCAGTACATAGTTGTATATCCTAGTTGTAGGTCTTTCTAAGTTCTTTTATGTGGGACACCACCTCAGCATGGCTTGATGAGCGGTGAGTAGGCTGGCACCCAGGATCCAGACTAGCAAACCCCAGGCCACCAAAGTGTAATGCACAAACTTAACCACAATACCACCAGGCCAGCCCCAATACCAGCTTTTTAAGTACTTCCTTAAAATAACATTCTTAGTTTAAGACTCAAAGAACTGTTTGAGTCTTAGAAACTGAAGCAAGTGTTTTTAAGGGCCAAACTGCAGATTTAAACAGAACCCGCATGTGACGGAGACCGAATTTGCACATTCGCATATGACTTCTCCTTTTACCAAGATTTTGTCTTGAGATGTAGTCTGATGAGGTCTGTCATATCCCTACTACCCAGTCTAAGTAAGAAACCTCCTTCAGGGCCCGGCCCTGTGGTGCAGAGGTTAGGTTTGCACGATCCGCTCTGGCGGTGGCCCAGGGTTCACGGGTTCAGATCCTGGGTGCAGACCTACTCACTGCTCATCAAGCCATGCTGAGGCCGCGTCCCATATAGAAGAGCTACAACTCAACAACTAAGATACACAACTATGTACTGAGGCTTGGGGAAGAAAACAGAAAAAGAGGAAGATTGGCAACAGATGCTAGCACAGGGCCAATCTTCCTCAAAAAATAAAATAAAAAAAAAAATAAAAAAAAAACAAAGAAACGTCCTTCAATGAATATCTGAGGGCGATCTGATAGTTACCTTTTTTAAAAAAATACGTTTTAAAAACAAAACACTGGGGCCGGCCCGGTAGCGCAAGCAGTTAGGTGCACGCACTCCGCTGCGCTGGCCCCGGGGTTCGCCAGTTCGGATCCCGGGCGTACACTGACCCACCACTTGTCAAGCCATGCTGTGGAGGCGTCCCATATAAAGTGGAGGAAGATGGGCATGGATGTTAGCCCAGGGCCAGTCTTCCTCAGCAAAAAAAGAGGAGGATTGGCAGATGTTAGCTCAGGACCGATCTTCCTCACAAAAATAAAATAAAATAAAAACAAAACACTTTATGAAATGTTTAATGAAATGTTAAAACCTTTTGCCTGGTAACTAAAGAAAAATCAAATGCTTATAAAAGTTTCAACTTTTCTAAGTGATACTTGGAAAGGATTATATGAAGGGAATAGGGTAATAAATGTCCAGTGCTAGGCAAAGACTCATTCCTATAATTAACTGCTGGAGATATCCAAAATTTATACCAACAATGTCGGCCCTGAGGTCATATAGCTAGTCCTATAAATAAATATAAATCAACCTGGAGAAAAGGGCAGATCACAAAAGGGACAATAGGTCATTTCAAATTTAAAAAATCAACTTCAATCACGGAAAAAAAAAAAGACAACCATTAAAATATCCTCATACATTTATTTCCTGTTGTACTTAATTTGTACAAAAATTTGGCAGGGGAACACTACATTTAATGTGCAACTAACCAATTGGATTAACAAAGCAGTTTTTAGATTTGCTTTAGGTTGTCTTAAAATTAGCTAAATTTTATATATATATTAATATATATTAATAATAATCTGTCTTTCAAAGTGTTTATGTTGAAAGGAAAAGTGATGCAATTTATTTGTCAAAATGATGAGACCAAATAAAAAGATTTAAATGATATGAGTCCTTATTAAAATGTTACTTTTCCATAAGCATCCCTAGAGAACTCTGTTAAGTGTTTAATATGTACCACCTCTGTGCCAGTTAGTTGGCTCCCTATATAAAAAATATATTTTTAATCCTAATTTTCAGCATGTTCCTCAAGAAATTAATGGCGCAGGCTTTGAAATTCTCTAGGCAAAGACTGTACTGGTCTTCTAGAAGCTGGTCCAAGAGATATTTCCCCCCAAAATGGCAGCAAGCATTATTGTACTTGGAGGTGTTTACTGATCAACTCCAGGATATCTCAGTGAGGTGTCTTAAGTAAGACTAAAGCTGCTTTGTGCAGTTAAACTCAGATGCTTCATAGGCTCACGTCTGTGCATATGCATGTTTCATAAAAAGTCAGATACTTTGGGATGCAGCCATTGCGTCTGTCTTCTACATCCCGCCCCCAAACTTCCCACCATGGGTAATTATATTTTTCACTACAGGGTACTTCTACTTTCTTCACATCTAGCACATCTATTCAGTTCACAGTTTGGGTACGAGTAATTAGTAATTTGCTTATTCTAATTCCACTTAATCTTAACACCTAATCATCTTTAATTGCACAGGATTGAATAGAGTGACAGGGAAGGAAAAAAAAGGTGACAGGTGGGGGAATAAATGAAGCCTTCAAATTCAACCTTCCATGAAAGCACTCACACAGTCCTGCATAATATGGCACCACCTTTGCATAATGTAAAGATTGCAACAAAGTGATAGAGATGAGACTAACACAATAAATCATTTCATCAGAAAAAAGAACCCCCTCTCAATACCTCTTTCCCTCCTCTTTCAGCTGGGGAAAAACAGAATGTTTGAAATAATTTTTGCTTAGACACCTCACAGGACATAATCCATGACATCCAATACACATTTAAAATAATAATCAGAGATATAAACCATGGCATCTTATTTAAGATTCAAGTTTCCAACCCCACCCCACCTCCTTTTTTAAGGTAGAACAACCTAAAGACTAAACTTGAAGAGAAGCATTTTTTACTAAACCACAACCAACAGACCTGTGAAGTGTTTCTCTTTCCACTAAGAGATAGCCATGAGTGGTTTACCAAAATCATTCTATGACATAGCAAACAATTAACCTTAAAACCAAAAAAAAAAAATCATAGCAGGTGTTTCAGTTGTACAAAGAACGGTCCAAAAATTCTATAGCTATAAAACTATATAACTGCTGGCTTCAATTTAGTGACAGTGAAGGCAACAGAACTTGAACACCAGAAAGTGCTATGGAAATGAGACTTGTAAAATACGATAAAGGTCTCCCACATTTCCACAAAAGGAAAACAGCAATGGTAAAAGCCACATATGACTAACTCAATAACACATTCACATACTCTCATTCATACCCAAGGAAATGTCCTTGTCCCAGGCTTTTTATCTGAATTTATAAGCTATAATTAAATAATGATAAAAATAGCAATGACCAAAAAATTAATAAATCCCAGAGAACATTAGAAAAGAATGTCCTCCTAATCAAGGCTAGACTGTGTGTGCCACAGGCAGACGCTATCATCTTTATGATTTTACATAAGCGAAAATCAAAACTAGAGACATCAAGGGCCCTGAGGTTACACAAGTAACTAATTCTCAACTACTGGAACACAACAGAATCAAATGCCCATGCCCACCCCAGACACATTGAATCATAATTCGTGTGTGTATGTGTGTGTGTGGTGTGTATGTGTGGAGGGAAAGATGTGACAGGAAGGGGTACTGCTGAAGCTATCAGTATTTTTAAAAAGCACTACAGGCAATTCTGAAACATTAAATTTTGATACTACTAAGTGACTAGTATTGTCAGTGTCTGAATTGCTAGCCCCTTTGCGGAAGCAGTACCATTGTTTCACTCTCATCTCATCTTCAAGGTCCACATGATGGGACAAAGTTAAACTGAAGTAATGTTGTAGAGCTATTCTTATGGTACTTACAGTGACAGAACAGCTCCATGGGACTGAGGTGAACTGCTTTAGACCTAGTTTTTGTGAGTGCCCGACATACTGAAGGGGACACAACTACAAAGTGTGATAAGACCAGTTCCGGGAGCCACATGGGAAAATTAGTCTTGCTGTATGAACATTCTTTCTCATAATTAAATACCACAGTCAAATCATATTTTGAATATATTGGCACTAACATTTCAACAGCACCCTTCTACTCCCATCCCAACCTTCAAATCATAGACATAAACATTCCTGAATTAAGATCATCAAGAAGGCCCCGGTTATGTCATCATTCAAGAGTGATTATTCACTCTTGCATGTGTTTGCCGAAACGGGCAAACATATGGTGCTATAATTTTTCTTCCAAACTCCAGTTTCTAGAGAATGATAAATGCATAGGATAAAACATTGCTCTAAGATGAACTATGGAAAAGTTCCAAAAATTTGTATGTAATCTCTATCAACATAAAGTGACAACTTTGACTATTTCTTTTAGGAACATTATCAACAAACCCCCATACACATGAGCATGCATGCGTGTGCGCGCACACACACACATTTTCTTTATATTTTTAAAAACTAAAACAAAAAGTAAGTAGAAGGAAGGAAATAATAAAGATCAGAGTAATAATCAATGAAACAGAAAACAAAATCAATAGAGAAATCAATGAAACCAAGTTCTTTGGGAAGATCAATAGAACTGATACACCTCTAACCAGACTAATATGGGGGCAAAAAAAAAGGAGAGGAAAACCAAATTATCAGTATCGGGAATGATATTCTACAGATATTTAAAGGATAATAAGTTGATACTATGAACAATTTTATATCAATAAATTTGACATCTGAGATGAAATGGATAAATTTCTTAAAATATACAAATTACCAAAGCTCACTCAAGAAGCATATGAATGTATCTATCTCTATTAAAGACACAGAATTTGTAGTTAAAAACCTTCTGAAAGAGAAAACTCCAGGCCCAGATGACTTCACTGGTAAATTCAACCAAACATTTAAAGAAGAATTAATACCAACTCTACATAAATTTTTCTAAAAAGTTAAAGAGGAAAGACTACTTCCCAACTCATTCTATGAGCCCATGATTAATATAGAAAGCAGACAAAAACATTAAAAAAAGAGAAAACTACAGCCAATACCTCTCATACATAAATGCAAAGATTCTTCATAAAATTTTAACAAATGGAATACAACAATATATAAAATGGATTATACATCATGACCAAGTGGGGTTAATCCTGGGAATGAAATCATCATATTAAAAAAACTAAAAAGAAAAGAAAACCACATAATAATCCCAATAGAGAAAAACCATTTGACAAAATACAACACTATTTCCTGATAAAAACTCTCAGCAAATTAGGAATAGAAGAGAACTTCCTCAATCAGATAAAGGGCATCTATGAAAAACCTATAGCTAACATCACACTTAATGGAAAATGAACAATGCTTGCCCTCACAGATTAGGAATAAAACAAGGATGTCTGTTCTCACCACTTGTATTCAGCAGTGTACTGGAGGTGTTAGCCAGTGCAATTGTCAGGGGCTGAGATTTGATTTCACCCTACTTACTAGCCAATAAGTTAGCCTGTTGCTGTTTCATGAATGCTGGTAGGAGACAAGAGACTCCTGGGTCAAAGACAAAGGACTTTATCATTCATGGCACAGCAAAGGGTACAAGCATCTGTTTGCACTGATTCCCTCTTACCCACAGAGTCCTACAGGGTAACACAGAGGGCTCAGATAGATGGACACACAGTGGGTTGCTTACAGGAAAAGAACCACTGAACTTGAGTAATCTACTGTTTTCATAGTAAACAGTAAGCAAGCCTGCTCTTTGTTCAGAAAGGAAACAGTCCATCATCCCACAGGCTGCTCACTGCAAACATAACCCTGAGAAGCAGCCTGGGTAAAGAGCAGTCCCAGCACTGAATTCTTGGCAAACCCAGCAACACACGTAGGGCTGGGAGAGACCCATGAGGATTGTCTCCCAACAGCAATGAAGCAAGAAAAAGGAATAAAAGGCATCAACATTGAAAAAGGAAGAAGTAAAATTGTCTTTATTCACAAATGACACAATCATCTATGCAGAAAATAATGGAATCTATAAAAAGAAGCTAATAGAATTAATAGGTGAGTATAGCAAGGTGGCAGGATAAAAGAGCAATATGGAAAAATCCATTGTATTTCTATATACCAGCAAGAAACAACTGAAAATTGAAATTTAAAACAATACCGTTTAGAACAGCACAAAAATATGAAATACTTAGGAATAAATCTGACAAAAGATGTATAAGACCTGTATATTGAAAGCTACAACAAAATACTACTGAGAGAAATTAAAGAAGACCTAAATACATGGATAAATATACAGTTTTCTTGGGTCAGGGACTCCATATTGTTAAGATGTCAATTCTCCTCAAACTGATTTATAAGTTCAATATAATCCCAATCAAAATCTCAGCAGGCTTTTTTGTAGAAACTGAGCTGAGTCTAAAATTCAAATGGAATCACAAAGGATCTAGAATCACTAAAACAACTTTGAAAAAGAACAACAAACGTGGAGGACTAACAGTCTCTGATTTCGAGCCTTACTATAAAGCTACAGTAACAACGACAGTGTGATAGAGGCATAAAGATAGACAAAGAGACCAAAGGGATGGGATTCAGAGTCCAAAAATAGACCAACATTTACATGAACAATTGATCTTCAAAAAAAGGGAAAGCCAGTTCAGTGGGCAAACAACAGTCTTTGAAAGAAATGGTACTGAAACAAGTGTAAATACCACACATATGCAACAAAAAAAAGAACATTGATCTATATGTTGCTTTATATACAAAAATTAGCTCAAAATGGATCATAGACCTAAATGTATAACCTAAAGCTATAAAACTTCTGGGAGACATAAAACATTCTATGACCTTGGGTTAAGCAAAGATTCATTGAATATGACACTAGCACAATCCACAAAAGAAAACATTGATAAACTGGACTTCATAAAAATTTAAAAGTTCTGCTCTTTGAAAAGCACGGTAAAGAAAATGAAAAGACAAGCCACTATCTCAGAAAAAATATGTATAAATCATATATCTGATAAAAGATTTGTATTCAGAATATATAAAGAACTCTTAAAACAATAAGAAAGCATATAACTCAATTTAAAAAATGGCAAAAGATTTGAACTGATACTTGAACAAAGAAGATCTATAATGGCAAATAAGCAGATAAAAAGATGCTCAATATCTTTAGTCATTAGAGAAATGCAAATTAAAACTACAATGAGAAAGCACTGCATACTTATTAGAATGGCTAAAATTAAAAACCTTGACCATATCAGTATCAGGGAGGATGTAGAGGAACTGGAACTCTCATACACTGCTGGTGGCAATGTAAAATGGTACAACCACTTTGGGAAACAGTTTAGCAGTGTCTGAAAAAGTTAAACATATACCTACCAGGCAATTCAGCCATTCCACTCCTAGACATACACCTATAGAAAATGAAAGCCTATGTCCAATCAAAGGTTTGTCCATAAATGTTCATCGCAGCATTGCTTGTCATAGCCCAAAAGAAACAACCCAAATGTCCATCACCAGGTGAATGGATAAACAAAATTGTGATATAGCCATACAATGGAACGCTACTCGGCAATAACAAGGCATGAACTATTGAGACAAAATAACAAAATAAATCACTCTCAAAATAATTATACTGACTGAAAGAAGGCAGACAATAAAGAGTACATACACTGTACGATTCCATTCATATAAAATTTTAGAAAATGCAAACTAATCTATAGTGACAGAGAGCAGATGCCTGTACATCACTACAGATGAGGAGGAAGGACAGGAGGGAGTATTTACTAAGGTGTACAAGGAAACGCTGGGGTGGTGAATATATTCAGTATCTTGACTGTGGTAATGGTTTCATGGGCATACATATGTCGAAACTTAGGTTTACTGCATGTTACTTATAGCACAATAAAGCTGTTTTTAAAAGTCTATATTTTATTAACACCAAAAAAACTCATTTATCACTATATTCCCAGAAAGATCTTATATAGTCCTATATAATACCTATGAAATTTTAGTGCTAAAATGTGTTGTACAAAATCTCTAAGGAACAGTACTCTCATGTTTACATCTCCAGCTAACATAGAGCTAATTAGTTCTTTTCAAACTGAGTTATGGACAATGTGTTTTCCTTATCAGAACACATTCCCAACCACTACCCACACAGTCCCTGTTCAGTCTCTCATTTGGAAACTTCCATTTTCCCTAGTCTTGTTTTTATACATTATCTCAATAAACTTTAAATAGCGATGGTTTCAGAAACTCAAGAAAGGTTACGACCCGGCAGTTATGACAACCAGGTTTCTGTTGCTCACACTCACCTGAGCTGGCTTGCTGCAGATGACGCCATGAATCTCCAAGTAGCTGAAGGTTAACTCGAGCTGCAATTGAGGGAGGGAGAGAAATAAAGACCTGTAATGAGGGTTTTAAAACATATAATTCAAGGTAAAAATGCTACAATTAGAAACAGTCCAAAGGCAAACAAGAAATTGGGCATCTTCTGAAGGTAGGCTGGTTTAATATCTCCTTGTCATTCAATAAGATATGACCTTGATTTATCGTATTTCAGAAAAATTATTATCCACTTTCCTAAAGGGAGCTACATGTCCAACTTTTTATATTTCATCCAGGGTCAAACCCAATGGAAAGTTTTTGTACTTCTACTCCAGTATTTATTCATTGAGTACTGAATGTATGAAGTAAGCCATCTAACTACACTTTTTTCTTATTCATTGAGTACTGAATGTATGAAGTGAGCCATCTAAATATACTTTTTTCTTTTACTTCAAAATTTCACTTGAGAAAGTCATATCAGGATAAAGTCAATGTTAGTTTTCCCTTCTTTCTAAACCTTTACCTCTTGGGTTACACTCTGACCACTTGTGGACTCATCATTCCTTCCACTGTCTTTCATAAAAATTCATACTTTAAATAGATTTCTAAAAGTATTTAGGAATTTTAAACCATGCTTAAATGAAACACACACAGTTAAATAAAAGTCTACTCTCTCTGCACGTAGTAAATGATGATTTACTTCCTTTCTATTTAAATACTATGTGCCCCTTCCTCTCTTCTCCTGTGATCAGCATTTCTTTTTCTTCAAAATGTCTCCTGTGTCGCACTCTTTGCCTATTTTTCCTGGAAAATAGCCACTAATCTTTCTCCCAGTTTTGCAGTCTTTCATCCAACTACAGCAAACAGTCACAGGGCATGGGACTAGAGACAATGGAGGACTGAGCGGATCAGTTTATTTAACCCTCTTACCTTAAAACTAGAAATGTAATGGGAAAGGAACCCACCCAGAAACAAACCCACAGACCCTTAGTTCTGCTCCCTGGTGGCATGTTGTACCATTATAAATTTTGTAGGATAAATGTCAGAACAGAGAACCCAGAATCTCCAATAAATAACTTGAAGTATGGTGATGAGGACTGGAGGTAGAAAGATAATTCATTCTTTCATTATTCACTTAGTCAACCAACAAACATTTATGGAAGGTCTACTATGTTCCAGGATTGGAAATACAAAGAGGAAAGAGGCACTTATCTTGTCCTCCAAGAGATAATGCAGCATCAGAGGCACAATTTAAAGATTCAATTAGAGTAGAAGTCTTCTTACCTATCATCATCAAAGACCTATACCTGGTTGGGTTTTGAAAAGTCATTTAGAGCAGGGAATTATTTTCCTAAAAAGTATACATATCTACCTTCAATTATTTCAAATTAAAACTTATAAACATATTTTCATTTGCTAGCCTTTGACACAATGCCGAAGTTTCTACTTTGAGTTAAGCCCATTGGCTGGCCCTCCAATGGTATTTCCTCTATGGGCCACACTCATAAACGCAGGGCACTCAACTTCTACTTCAAGTCTCTTTAAAACGGAGAACTTGGAGACACTTGCAAAGCAACCTGAGGGCAGATGTTTTCTAGATTATTATCCTCCACATCCCCTCAGCCTTTACCAGTTTAACAGCCTTAACAGGACAGAAAAATTTTTTAAGTAATTAACTTTTATCAACATTCAATATTTCATAGACATTGTCTCCTTTTGAAGCCATATTTCATTGCTATGTGAAATATCTTTAGTTAAACAAACTTACTATTGGAAATTATAACTGCCATGTATAGGTTTGGGAACAAACCATTGACCCTCGGTGGGCATCTCATTCAACTGGTGGGAGCAGATATACTCTCTCATAACCCAGCAGCTATGAAAATGTAGCTGGCTTCAGTCAGCATTGTGGGAGATCAAGATTTGGCCACCCTGAAATATATCTCTTTATCTTGATTGTTTTCTCTGAGGGACATTTGACCTCCCCCACTAACTGCCTAAAGAATTTGACATAGTAACTCCTTCCTGGAACAGATCTTCTATCTGATGGCTGTAATATAACGTAAAATAGATGTTACAATAGAAAAGGCACCAACACGCCCATCTTATCGGAAGTTGTGTCTCTCTGGCCACATTCTCTGGATGGCCCGCAAGGAGTTGCCAGACAAACATTTACATTTATAAGGGAAATCTCCATTTGTAAAGGTATCTCCCTCTCTGTATTGGGAAGAGGAGGGATGACCTCATTTCTAGAAACTTATCAATGTGGAAGGTGAGGCCTTAAATCTGCATAATAACCTTACTCTTGTTTACAGTGCTTTAGTGGTGATCTCCTGTAACTGACGCTCCCCACCCCCAACATCCTCCTTTGTCTTTAGCTGAAGATGGTATTTAAGACGAGAATTTCTGCTATTGTGTTGAGAAACACAGTGTCCCTGGTTTCTCCCATGTATACATGTTATTAAACATGGTATTATTTTCTCCTGCTAACCTGTCTTGTTAATTATTTGGCCAGCCAGAAGAACCTAAGGGAAAGGGCAGAGCAGGATTCTCCCTCTTCCCCCACAGCATTATCAGGGATGGCATGGACTGCTGTGGTCAATTTGGCTGAATGAGGTTAGGTGGAGGTCATTTAAGATAGTTCTATTGAACCTGAGGTCTGTCACTCGGATAGACAAAGTGCCAGAAATCCAGGAAAGCATTGTGACATTTCAGCTAGGCCTGAAGAATGACCTCAAGTTTGTCAAGCAAAGAAGGGGTGGAAGGGAAATCCAGGCAGAAGAAAATGAATTTGCAAAGGCATAGAGGCATTAAAATGACCAGGACAAGACAGAAAATAGAAGCAGACCCTGCAGTATCAGCAATCAATAAGGAAGGACAGGCTGAGTCTGGGATTTGTCCGAGTCCCGGTTATCATTAACGGTGAGGAGGAGAGTTTCTAAGACATACTGACAGACATCGCAGCAAGGTTCAAATCATTCTCCCTAATCTCATCCAAGGCTATTTCTAATAGGCCTTTGTTCTCAGTCCTCCCAATTGACCCTCCCCAGACTCCAGCCCATCCCAAAGACAGTTTAAAGAATGTCACTGGGCAGGAGGGGGCAGGAAGCTAGTTAGGAAGCTAAGACACAGGCAGGCTTCATGAAGACCTGACGACATTTTTAAGAAGGAACCATAGATATTAGTGATTGGTTAGATAAGAGGAAGCAATTAGCCCAGACTATCAATAGCTTTTCCCCCACTCTCTCACTCACCCCACCTCTACCTCCTAACAAGTCAGTCCCCATCCCCCACAGGCAACAGAGCAAATCTAAATGTGATTAGGTGACCATCCTTCAGTAACTCCCACTATTCCACAGGCAGCAATCCATGCTGCAATTGCCCATTTTTCTGATCTCTTTCCCTCCCACCACAGCCTCTTTCACAGTCTTGGGTCCAAGCCCCAGCTCCCCAAGTGCATTGTGCTCTTTCAAACCGCGAAACCCTTGACCAGTGGAAGACTCCCTTATCTGCCTCATTGACGTGGGGTGATCCTTCAACTCAGCTTCTCTGCGGACCCTTCCGATCTGAAAATTACCCACCACCACCCCCCAAAGCAGAGTTGGGGCCTTCTGGCATGATGCAAAGTTCTATTTCTTCTTCTGGGTGTGACTGCAGAGGTATCTGCTTCATGATTAATCAATGAGATGTACCTTTCTATTTTGTGCATTTGACTTATATGTAGTACAATTAACAATAAAAAGACAAAAGAAAAAATATTTAATTAATCAGCCCCAAAGGAAAAAACCTATGTCATAATCAGTGCTTGTTGTACACTATTGTTCTGAATATAATTATTTCCCTAGAAAATTAATGTCATTGACACTGGTTTTGCTTCTCAGCCAAGGTGTACTGTGGCACATGAAAATCAGCCTTCTCGATGGGGGAAGCCTCCACACAGATCACTTTGGAAGAAAATCTGCCTTTCTTTATTTGTGATGCCAACAGTATCAGAAATCAGAACCAATGTCCAAACTACCCTAGCCAGGCCGATGGAAACATTACACACACCACGGGATAAAGTGGGTCTTTGCTTAGCGGCAGAGCTACATGGGGGCAATACAGGATCAGCGAGCAGAAGGGAGGCAGGCAACTTCCCAAGAGGTAATACATTTCTACTTTATCACAACATTTTTAATTAGGGTAAACGTATTATTCAGGAGCCTTCTACTCAATAGGCTGCTTGACTATTTTCTAAAGCCCATAAAATTTCCTTTTGCAATTAATTTTTCACCAGTGGGATAATGGTTAATTCACTTCCTTATATCCTGCCTTCAGGTATTTTAATGTACAGGTAATTTAGTCTGATATCATTTACATAATAATTGATTTCATTGACAACACATTATACACATAAAGACTCACTTCATATTACCAAAGGGACTGGGACCAGTAGTCTCATTCTTCGGAGAAACTTGATAATATTCAGCACTTGTATGACCAGAAAGAAAAAAGGCCGAAGGTACCCTAAGCCTTTGACTAACAAACAGTGGGTTCTATCTTTGCAAAGTTCAGTGAAAATCACACAAATCATTCGACTGCAAGTCCCAAAAGGTCCATTTCATTACAGCACCGTGTCTAGCACATAAGGAGATATTCACAAAACAGTGGCTAAATGTTGAATTTTAAGAAACATGAAAGGACTAAGAAAATGAGCAGATAACACTGCAGCCCAAACATCAGTACAGTAACACTAAAAGCATCTTCCAAACCTTACCCATTTTCCTGAGTATGTGGGGTAGGTGAGGCAATTCAGCTCAGTAGAAAGTAGAAAAGAGTAGGACATAGTGAGTCTAATTCTTCTTTCTCCCATTCATTACTTGTGAATCCTTAGACAAGTCAACTCTGCGTTCTTTGAGCCATTTTCTAATATCTTACCTACAAGGCTACTGTGAGAATGCACTTAAACTACACTTAGTAGATAATTAATTAAATTCTAGTAATAACAGTGTAGCTAAGCAGGAGCTTTGTAGCCCCTGCTCTCATTCTTTGACATCTGTCACCTACTAGTGGAAGTGTGACCTTGGGCACGTTACTGAACCTCCCCCCTGTCCCTCAGTTTTCTCAAGATGAGAATAACAATGGGACCTACATCGTGGTTTTCATAAGTTTCTTTTAAGGAGTAAATCTTATTTACTAAACTAGCACTCAATAAATGTAGCAATCATCATCTTTTTAGAAAAAAAAAATCCCAATTTCTTGTTACCTTGCAGTCTATAGCCTATAAAATTGGTCAGCATCTCCCTCTTTGTTACCATAAAGAAAATAAAAGAAGCAATTATTATGCCTAATTCATGAGCTATCAGTTCAGATTTTAATTTGCACCATATAATGAAGGACATCTTTTAAAGAAAAAAATGGTACTGTGTTATTTTTATAGGCAACACCAGAATACAGGGAGAACAGCTGAGGTGCGCTACTGGTAATGCACTCTCTCTAGAGTTATGAAGGTTATTTCCCACATGTCAAAGC
Source organism: Ceratotherium simum simum (assembly GCF_057802395.1). NCBI lineage: Eukaryota > Metazoa > Chordata > Mammalia > Perissodactyla > Rhinocerotidae > Ceratotherium > Ceratotherium simum. The sequence goes on along the minus strand of NC_141912.1, from coordinate 23,602,241 downwards.
CTTAGAAAAATCTGCCATTACTGGACCAAAGGAAATAAAAACTAGACTTGAAGAAAGTAAACCATGCTCCAGTTGAGAGAGAAAAATGACTGGAATCCATAAGCCTCAGGGATATGGAGCACAAAACGCTTCACCACTTTTTGGGGGATGCCTTTACACAAAGAGAGGGAAAAAAGGAGTAAAAAATGTCCATCATCACAATTTGTAGGTGCTTCCTGGGGAGAAGGAAGGAAAATACGGGTGTGCTAAGAGAACTCTGGACACATTAGCCTAAATCATAAGTCTACGTAATTGAGGAGTGAGTGTGTATGGTATTGGAGTGTGTGTGTGTTTGTGTTTGTGTTGGAAGCAGGAAACTCTCAACACTTACCTTGGTGGGGATTCGTGCTGTGACAAGGAAGGCTCGGCATGATGTAAGCACCTGTAAGACAGAAGAAGCAACATCAGAATAAATACAAAAAGTGGGGCTGGTGGGCTTTGGTGTTACCCACAGGACTTCATTGATACTGAAGCCTTGGGAGGTCATATGGCTTGGTTCCTGTCATGTAAGAAGAAGAAGTGAACTGGGACAGCTTCTTAGCCCTGAAGAATTAGTTTTACTCTAAAAGTCACTACATGAAGGTCTATTTTGAACAAATCATCTGCGAAATCTCAAGATGACCAATCAGTCAGCAGCTCAAAGGACCAACAGATTACTTCAGTTGAGTAAGCAAGACAGGTCTCTGTGATATTAAAATACAGATATCTTATATATAGTCATGAGCCCCACTACATCAACAGCAAACTTAATAAAAAAGCCAACTACTCATTCGCACTTTCCAAATTACAACCACCACCCACATTTGCCCTCTTGCTTTCCATTCCCTGTACACTAGCTGACATTTACATAATGCATAGGCAGCAAACTTCTTCCAAAAAGTTGTTCCCAACTGTGCTTCTCAGCTATGCCTCCCTCAGTCCTAAAGAGAACATTTATGGAAGTTTCGATTCCAATACTCAGCTAAGAACATATATAGAGCCCATGGAGTCCCAGATGCCTATAGGGCCCCTCTTGCCCATCAGGGGCCCTTGTGAATACAAAGAGACTGGAAATAGTTCAAATTCCTAGCTCAAACCTGGAGCAGGGATCCCATGTCCAAAACCCTAAATATCTAAATGTGCCACTCTGCAACTTGGAGGTCCGGGCAGCCCTCATGGGCCTTTGCAATCAAGAAAGGAGACTCCAACACTTCTTGAGTTCTGATGAATTGTCAAGAATTGTCTTTTTCGGGCCGGCCCCATGGCTTAGCGGTTAAGTGTGTGCGCTCCGCTGCTGGCAGCCCGGGTTCGGATCCCGGGCACGCACCGACGCACTGCTTCTCCGGCCTCATGGCCGCGTCCCACATACAGCAACTAGAAGGCTGTGCAACTATGACATACAACTATCTACTGGGGCTTTGGGGGAATAAATAAATTTAAAAAAGAAAAAAAGAATTGTCTTTTTCATTTTCCAAAGAACTTCCTTGTCACTAAATTGATATTTAGCAAATAATGCTTACGTGCTAATATAAGAATGCCAGATATGAACAAAACCTTAGAAATGAGAAGTCAAGGACACCAAGACCCAAGTTGTTGTAGGATTTACCCTGATTCAACCCAGGGCCAAAGTGCTAATCCATGCACAGAAGGTGAATCAATGGGTGTGCCTGTGGCCTGCTCTGTGCCTCTCTCTAGTCTTGCAACTCCAAACAGAATCAGTGTATTTTCTATAAAACTCTTTTTTGAATAACCATAGGTCACCACTATTTGGGAATAACTCAAGTAAGGACTATTTCTGAGACAGATGACGAAGGGAGGTAGACACTGGCTGGGAAAGTCTGATAATGAGCAAGGTGGGAAAGGCACAGCCCATTTCAAGACCTTTCACCCAAATGCCTTCAATCACGGCTATTCACAGGATCCATTTAACCTGGTATCAGTACTTGATTTTGGAGGTGACATGCTCTAAAAGATCATTAATAAGTGACTTCTAAAAGTTTAGGCACACAGAAGAGAGCTACATTTGAATATTCCTGTGCTGTGAACCACAGCTTTTTTCCCTAAAGAATGATCCTTTCTTTCTACTAAGGCCCTTGGGAGACAGAGGAAAGCAACAAACAATAGAAAGAAGAGGGACATGTAAGAAGTGGGGCCAGATGAGTGATTGGAGGTCAAATGCAGCCCAGTAGCAGCAGGGCTGACTATATAATTTGCAGGGCCCTTGTTCAAAAATTATTAAGACTTTTAAGACAGTGACAGTAGCATTAACCCAAGGGCAGGGCCCTCCTGAGATTGGTGCCCTGTGCAACTGTGCTGGTCACATGCCCATGAAGCCACCCTGAGTCGGAGCTACCATTTATCAAGTATTCCCTATGCGCCATAAATGGGGGAACATCTTTGAATACACTGACATTTAATCCTCACAACAACCAGATTCTATATTGTTATTACTCCCATTTTACAGATGAGTAACCTGAGACTGGGTGATGTAACTCACTCAAGGTCACACAGTCAGTAAGGGCAGAAACAGGATTCACACCCATCTTTGTCTGTTAACTCCAAAGCCTATGCTCTTCACCACTAGGCTACAGTTACATGTTCCTACCCAATCCTGCCTCCTGGTACTCTACCCGCTGGCAGATCAGTCAGGATTGGGTAGGAAGGAATAGCCCAGTTAGGGTTGTGACTGCGAAGGGACCCACAAAGCTCCCAGTTCAAACAGTATCTTCCTCAACATTCTGATAGTTTACAGAATTCTCTTTTCAAATCCAAGCATGCCCTGGAGAGTTATGGTCTTCAGTCATCTGCACTAGCCAGTCCTTGACTAAGACAGAAGTACTCAGGGAGGTAGAGTCTGACTGCTTTGGGGGAGGCGAAGAACAAGAGGTAATTTCATCACATAAGACACAAAAGGTTCAGTAGTGAGCATCAGATAGCCAGAAGTGGCCAGACAGTAATAGAAAGGGAGAGAAAAGGGTGCCAGAGGCAGGTGTGGCCCACACTGTCATTTGCTTAGGTCTAGGGGACAGGTTACCAGTGACAATTACAAGATCAGGACTCATCTTAAAGGATGAAAAATTCGCCTTCTCTGAACTAAGCCCTTGCTCCTCAGCGCATCTTGAGTCTCCTAGTTCAGTCCAGCCCCAGGATGTGACACCCACTTTCAAACTCTGCTCCTCCTCCAGGAGAACAGGAAAAGACAGAAGAAAATAATGCTGATGGCCATGATCACCAGCATGGCTATAGGAAGCCAAGACTCCTATACTCACCATTTCTCCCTCACACACATTTTGCTCTCTTCCAGGGGTACTTGTATGGACAATTCCCGATCTTTTCAAGTATCTTAAGTCCACAAAACCTCTGCATAGAGGTAAAATAATAGCCAAATCACATGCCAGAAAGGACTCAGTAAGACCTGGTCAAAGACTTTTTTTGGGTTTTTTTTTGTGGTAAGGAAGATCAGCCCTGAGCTAACATCTGATGCCAATCCTCCTCTTTTTGCTGAGGAAGACTGGCCCTGGGCTAACATCCGTGCCCACCTTCCTCTACTTTATATGGGACGCCGCCACAGCACGGCTTGCCAAGCAGTGCGACAGCCCATGCCCCAGAGCCGAACCTGCGAAGGCCGGGCCGCCATAGCAGAGTGCGCACACTTAACCACTGCACCACCAGGCCGGCCCCTCAAAGACTTTTTTAAACTCCCCTTAGTTTATAATCTGAGAGCAGGTCCAGAGAAACTCATCATCTCACAGCTGGTTCGTGCCAGAGCCAGCACTAGAAGATGCAACTTCTTACTCCCAGTCTATGATCTCTTCACTCTCTCCTCAGATTGGCAGTAAGGTTCAGTGCCAAAAGCCCCAGACGGGAACATGTAGCTTCTTCAGTATTCAGAAAAATATATTTAGCTCTGTGAACATTCCTTCAAAGGAAAATTCGTCCCACAACATCCAGGATCATTTTACAAGCATAGCAGTAACAATAGCCAATACCTGTTGGGTACACTGTCCTAATAGGTTTGCATATGTTGTCTCCTTTAATCCTCACAGCACCCTATGGGGTAGACACTGTTATTATCCCCATTTTAGGAGGAAGAAACTGAGGCACAGAGAGATTATGTGACTCACCCAGGTCACCCAGCAAGCAGGTGGTAGAGCTGGGATTTGAACCCAGATGGTCTGGCTCCAGAGATTGAGCTCCTAACTCCTTACACTGGCTCTCAAACCTCACCTTTCCAAGCTTCCTCAAGAGTCTGCACAAACGCAAACACAGATGAGTCATAGAACTTGCAAGTCAGAAAGAAGCAAATCAATAGGATGAGGGATGTTTGGGTTATCATAAGAAAAGGGACCGGTCCCTACTGGTCTACTTGTCTGTGTCTCTCTTTTATATCTGTCTACCTGATTCTACACGTGTATCTCTGGGTCTATCTGTATTTGTCCTCGCCTGCTCCCCCAACCTTCCCTCCAACCCCTTCTCTCTACTGTCACTATCCCCAAGACACCTCACCCCATCTTCTCATTCTCTCTTCCCTCCTCTGGCACCCTCCCCTGCCTTCACACTCCCCTCCATGTCCCAGGGCTTTCTCTATGCCAATCACTTGAGAGCTTGTGTCTTATTTATGCCTATTGCAAAACACTAGACACCAATCACGGAAGACACACTGCATTCTGGAATAGTATTTCATTTGTAACCCAGTCACAGAGAAACTTGAACAAAACAGGAAACAAAAATGACAAGACACCTTTTGACATTATTATACAATGAGCACATCGGTAATTAAGTGATTACGAGGTCCCCTGTGTGAATGTAATTAACAAGTCTTAGAAACTAATCTCAGAACAGGCACCGGAACAGCTGACATGCAGCAGCAATTGCTAGCACAAGGCAAGGGTTGGCCTTTCTGCCCTCTTACAAGTGGTGCGCTTTAGGGAGTAAGGTCTCCCACAAGCCGCCAAGCCATCAGATGACCTGTCTGCCTTCTCTTGACCTGCCCTCTCTTCAACAGTCACCACAGGGGATTTTAGGGGCCACTGACAGGGTACTGACTGGGTGAGCACATTTTTTTTTAAAAAGAAAGGAAAAAACTCCAGAATGTTCATATGGACTCACCTTTTGAGTTAAGAGCAATCTCTTGAGCATATGCAGAATATGATGTTCTAATGATCACTTCTGCTTTCACTCCGGCACCAACAGGGCTCACAATCTGTGGCCGTGTGTGCAAACTCCCTTTCTTTAAAAATATTTTAAAGGCTGTATAAGTACACAGTGTCCTTCAGAAGTTGGACACCGGCCCAAATAATTTGTTTGAAAAGAGACACATCCATGAGGGAGCCCAGGCTTTAAAGAAAGAAGCTTTGTGCTGGCCGGTCCCCATTTCTAGTGGTCAGCTAGGGTCCCCAGAGGCACGAGGACTAGTCTTAGAAAGTCTGGAAGGGGATGGGGTGGAATGGGTGAAATCCTCCTAAGTTGACCCAGCCTTTCCCAAGACTATGTCCACTTGTGAGCACAATAGTGTAGCAACATTTCAAAGCAAGAGTGAAAAACTATAAATGGTACCATTCCGAGAATTGTGCCTCTTGCTCTACCAACACAAGTGGAGCCAATAAACGGGGCTGAGGATCTCAAAGAACTCAGTCTCCCTGCTTTCCTGCTGGGCTCCAAGATTTGCGGCCTTGGAGGGCTTACAGCGCACACACGTGGCTTCTAGCAGGTGAGGGGAAAAATCGCACAGGAAAACTTCTCTTTGATTTATCAGAAAGTGTTTCCTGATGATGGGTACCACCTTGGTGCTAGCGACAGCAAGCATCTTGCTTGCCGGGTGACCAAAAATCTTCCCGTTTGCCCAGGACGTTTCCAGTTTAAAAGCACTGAGAATCCTGAATTCCAGAAACTGGGACTCTTGGTCACCCTACTTGCTTGGATTTTGGAATCAGGAAGACAAATTCAAATTCTGGCTCTGCCACTTTCTCGCTGTTGAACGCTGACAGCATTGTTAACTTCTCTGTGCCTCAGTTTGCTAATCTGTAAAAGAAGAAGATTCCTCTGCAGGACTAATACTGTCGTTATAAGTAACATACAAACGTAGATTAAGCCCTGGCCCAGCACCCAGAAGCTCTTTGCCAAATACCACATTTTATAACACTATAATCGATGTGACAGCGTCTTGAATTTAGATTCCCAAAGTAAGATTAAGTAGTTATACCTATTAGATTTTTAAATAACAGTTTTTGTCAGCAGAACAAAACAAACAACAACAAACCCACAAAGATTCTGAGACATCTTAGGCTGAAATTTTCAGTTCCATATATATTTTTGACCTTGAAGAAGAATTTTCTTGCAAAGTTAAAAAAAAAAAAAAAAAATGAGGGGGCATCAGAAGGAGTATATGTGCTTAGCCAAAGAACCTTAATCACAAAGGGCAAGCTATAACTTCCCTCCCACCTCCTCAGGGAGGCCCATTCTTCCACAAGGGTCTTAGCATGCAAACCACATTTTCAATCTCTATAATGAATTTCCTCTCCTTTTCATTGAAATGCAAGCAGCAGCCTGGTTCCCTCTGAGGTTTCTCAGTTCAACTTTTAACTTCAAAATTTCACTTGGAAACATTTATAAAAATCTTCCCTACTGCTAAGACTCACAGCTTAGCAGAGAAGCCTAAATTTTCTCATGGAGATGAGATATAATGAGGTCGGCGATGGAACCACCTCACTGCACACTTATTAAAATGTTTCACCCTCTTAAATAACTCCATTGCCTAAAGCCTACCGCTGCACAGGCAATCCATAAATTCATGTTCCCAAAATCCACATTCTCTCTCACAGATTACCAAGAACGCCTTTCCTTTAAAATTGAGCTCTACGTGGCAAACATTCAACATAATGGTCTTATACCCCCAAAGCGCTCTCTAATTTGCAAGCAAAATGAATGATGAATGCCATTTAATACTTTTCTCCTCTTCCAAACTCTCAGCTCCAAGTGCATCAGGGACAATATTCTCATTAATCCAAGACACACACTTTGGGGAGGGGGAGGGGCAGGTGGCGAGGACCATTATCACCACAGTGGAGAGTTATGACTGACAGACGCTAAGGAACTTGTGCAAGGTCATCCAGAAAGCTGAGGGAGAAAAAAAAGTGTCCCCTGGCTCTGAGCCTCATAACATCCCACTGTACACAGCTATGATGACCATCACCCTCTCTAGCCAGAGCAGAAGGACACTTCACTGAAAAAGAATACAAAACAATGGATCATTTTAGTGCAACTTCTGGCCCCAAACCCCTTATAAAACCGGATCACTATACGTCTCAAGCATCTGTATCTCTCCTACTGCCATTAATAGGTGTGCCCTGGTGAGGCAGCATAGTCTAGTGCAGGATCTGAAAACTACAGCCTGCAAGTCAAATCTAGCCCCCCATCTATTTTTATAAATAAAGTTTTATTGGGAGACAGCCACACCCACTTGTTCAATGTATCATCTCTGGCTGCTTTCGCACGACAAAGGCAGAGGTGAGTAGATGCAACAGAGATTTTTATGGCTTACAAAGCCTAAAATATTTACTATCTGGTCCTTTACAGAAAAAGTTTGCCAACCTCTGGCCTAATGATTTAGAGGACAAACTCTGGGGTCAGGTTGCCTGGGTTTCAATCCAAGCTTCACTATTTACTATCCATGTGACTTGCAAACTACCTAACCTTCTCTATGGCTCAGTTTCCTCTTCTATAAACTGGGAATAATGATCGTACCCACACCTCATGGAGTCATGAGGGTTAAACGAGTTAATAAATGTAAAGTGCTTTAGAAGAGTGCTGGCACAGGGAAAATACTATATAGTGTTTGTTATTACCATTTATATTTTAATATTATAATAAAATTATAAATGTACATAATAGTATTAAAGTAAGAAGAGAGTTATCCAGATTTAGCCTGGGTTTGGCCTCAAGCTAGCTGAGTGACCTAACTCTGAACAAGTTACTATCTCTGTGGACCTAAATTTACCCAAACTTAAAATAAGGGGGTTGGAAAAGGTCTCTAAGTTACCTTCCTACGCTCTGGGTCTGTAGGCCCCCTGTGGGATTCTCCCAGTTCTAGGACACTGCCACTCTTTGGTTTGTGTGGACTGCTAGAAGTGGCAAGTCCCCAGGAAATATCTGCTGAGAAGAATTAAGTGTCTTGGATCCCTGCTCCCTGGAACAACAGATGCTCCCTCAACAGGGAGGCAAGGAAGCCACTGGAGTTCGGTTTTCTCTTCAGATGTCTATTTTCAGGGGAAGTCTTTGTACTCTAACACCTGTGCGAATCCATTTCTTTTCATCTGGTTATTTAGGCCATTATGCAGAAATGGAATGTTTACATACAGCTTGTCAGATACAATTGCTTCATTCTTTCTTCAGTCCCATTACTGCAAGTTGTAAGGCATTATCAGAGCATGAAAGAAAACAAACATATCTAATTTTCCCCACAGATGAACATGTGGCTACTTCAAAACAACATCAATTCGTCTTAATGTCACTACATATCAGATCTTCTTTTCAAAGCACCAGCTGATACAAAACTCTGGAATCTGCCAAACTGATTCTATTATACTGACATATTGTTAAAGGCAGAATGATGGCATGACCATAATCCCTAGAATGGGACCACCTCTTATGCTAATTGTAAAGATGAGTCCAATACCTAGCTTCAGTTCCCCATGGTCCACAAAGGTTTCACGTTAAGGCACTCACGTGTGGCAGAGTTTCTGCCCAGACCTCTCAGCCTGGGGTGAGTGGTGAGCAGGGGTCCCACAGGTCTGCATGTGGCATGCTTGGGAAGGGACCTTTTCTAGTCATCACCGTCATATTTATGTTTTAAATAAATTCACCAACAGTAGAGTCACAGTCATGAAAGGAGTACAGAAAACATACAACATGAATGTAATGTCATATTAACCCAACTAATTAGCAAAGTTTCTCCTGCTTCCCCAAGACAGGGCCAGCCAATATCTTCTTGAACATGTCATGAGAGTCACTCAATTCTAGCTAAAAATCACATAGCTAAAAGGGATCTGGGGATGGGTGTATCCAATTCTTTTATTTTACAGAAGAGAAAACAGACCAGGGAGGGTTAAATGATTCGTCTGCATCCATTAGGGCACGCTCTTTGTTTCAAGCAACAGAATTTTAAGCACAAATAAATTTATTTAAAGGAAATGGACAGCTCTCATAATCAAGAAAAAAAAACAGAGCTCAAGAGGGACAGAAACCAAAAGCCAAATTGACTCTATATACATGAGAAGCAAGAACTAGTGGGGAGTCCCTTCTGGCTCTCCCTCTGGAGTGAAAGGACTCCAATCACTTTTTATCCATGCACCTCCTCTCAAGATTCAAAACCCCAGGGCGAGAACCCCCCGTCCTGAGCATGGCACCTAACAAAGACCACACAGAATTAGTTGAAAGGAAAGACAAGTGACAGTTATGGCTAAGTGACAAAGAGCACTGGCTCTAGAGGCAGAGAGCCTGGGTATGAATTCCCACTAGAACACTCAAGACTAGCTGTGTGACCTTGGGCAGGTTACTTAGCCTCTCCATGCCTCAGTCTCCTCATCTGTAAAAACATAGAGACAACATCACCTACTAAGATAACGTATGTGACGCACTCATAACAAGACCTGGCACATAAAGGAGTCCAGTAAATGTCCTTGGACAAGTATAGTGATAATAATAGCTAACAACTGGCCATCTGGCAGAGTTGGAACAGGAAGTAAGTTGCACTTGTCTTTTACTGAAATTCTATTGCTACAGTCCCGCCCCAACCTACACCATTTCAATCTGTCAGCCAATATTTCCTGGCCTTATATCCTCATCTTCTCAAGGCAAGGAGGCACAAATGTCACTTCCTTCTTCTTTCCCTTCTGTGACATTAGCATTTTCATCAAATGGAAAAGTACGCATTTTCTTTCCTTTTGAGTAAATTTACGAAATATTCTTCCACTTTGCGTTAGTGTGGGCGGCATATGGTGGGGAGATTGATTTAGATTTAATACTGTTACATAAATAATCAGATAGAGAGATAGTCTTCATAAAATTCAGAGATAAGAAATAGGGAGAGAAGGAGAAAAGAAGATTTGAAGTGATTATATTGAGGAATCCAGGTATGCACATAATTTTCAAACGGAGGGCTGGGTGGGTGGTTAAATCAATTCACTAGAGTTTAGAGTTAATTATTAATATAATAAAATAGACTAAACTGAAAGAGAAGTGAAAAAAAATCAAGTGCATTGCAAGTAGAAACCACAGGCACTGTTTCAGATATCTCTGAAACTTTTCTTACAGAGATATCAGTGTGTACATGGTACACACACATGCTCATGAGTGTGTGTGCACATATATGTGTGGTGGTAGGGTGCTTCTCAAAATCAATATACAATGTATTTCTTCTCTGGGTCTAGGTTTTGAAAGTTTGATAAACCCTGGCTTATGGCACCATCTGCACCCGTAAGCATGATCCACCCAGGGGCTATGGCAGAGGTTGAGACAGCGTGGGAGGATGGCAAGAACATGAGCTTTGGAGTCAGACAAACCTCGGGAGAAATCCCAGCTTTGCCATTCTGTGAGCTGAGAGGTAGTAGGCAGGTTACTTTATTTATTTTTTTTAATAATTTTATTTATTTATTTTTTCCCCCAACGCCCCAGTAGATAGTTGTATGTCATAGCTGCACATCCTTCTAGTTGCTGTATGTGGGACGTGGCCTCAGCATGGCCGGAGAAGCGGTGCGTCGGTGCGCGCCCGGGATCCGAACCCGGGCCGCCAGCAGCGGAGTGTGCACACTTAACCGCTAAGCCATGGGGCCGGCCCAGGCAGGTTACTTTAAATCTCCAGGCCGCAGTAGCCTCACCTCTAAGTTGGAGACAATATTGATGCTAGTATAAGAATTAGAGATAATGTTTTATCAAGTGCTAAGCCCACAGTAGACATTAATATAAAAGGAGTCAACATAACTGTCCTATATAGAATATAGCTTTGAAAGTGATCTATAGGAATGAAAAACTGAGACCTACAGAGACGTGTGCAAACTTGCTAGTTAGAGAGAGAGCCAAACCCAGACGCCCCATCTCCTGCGCTCAGCTTTGTTCACAACACATCATCTCCAGAATGTAGCTTGATCGGTGCAGGAAGAGATTATTCCCATGGTAACTACAGCCTTTCTGAGAATTAGAAGAGAATTTCACTTCTATGTGGTGATACTGTAGTGAAACCTGATATAGAGGAAGAATGGGCTTTGGACTCAGACCAACATGAATTCACTTGCCAACTCCCCCACTTACCTAACCTCTCTGAATCTTATTCTTCTTACCTGTAAAATGGGTATAGCATAACCTCTGTAGGACAGTTATGAGGATTAAATGGCATAACTTGTAAAAACTCTAGCACTTTCTTAGACACTCTTAACTTTATTCAAAGATGTTGCTAACACCTGGCTCAAATTTTTCTATGCCCCCTCCACTTCTGTCATCAGGGATCAGTAATGCATCCATTCACCTAAGGGCTCTGGAGTTTCATTGCCCCAGTTTAAATCTTGACTCCACCACTCACAAGCGGGGGTGATTTAGGGAAAGGCCTCTCTGTGCCTCGCTTTCCTCATCCGTAAAATAAGCAATCATAATACACACTCATTGGGGGTTGTCAAGAGGATTAAACAACATAACAGACACAAGGTGCTTAGAACAGTGTTGCCCATGGTAAGTGTTAGCATCACTGTTGTGCATCCTGAAAGACTCAATGACCAGGTGGACTTCTCATTCTTTGACCTCCTGGTCCACTCAGTTATTCCCCAGGCCATGTTATCTATTGCTCGAAAATGCACCACCTCTAGGATTTCTAATTCAGCATCTCACTCCCTGACTACAACCTTCCAATTTCTCCTCACAGTGTGATCTATGGGCCAAAAGGGCAGGCATCACTCAGCAGCTTGTTAGAAATGCAGAATCTGAGGCCCCACTCCAGACCTGCTGCCACAGAATCTGCACTTTAATAAGATCTCCAGGTGATTTACATGCACATTACAGTTAGAGAGGCACTTGTATCTTGTTCCCCCACTCAGCTACCCCCACCACTGTTTCTTGCCCCCTGACACTGCCGGGTCACTCACTATTCTACATCCTCCCTCTCCATCAGCCCTAGCCTGTCTTCATCTCACTGAAACCATTCCTCCACTGTTAATACCTTCAGCCTGTGTGTTCCTTGTCCTTTCATTACACCCACAGAGAAAAACCTCAACCCTGGATGAACCCACCTAAAACCACCTATTCTGTGCTGCAGTGGTAGCTGCCAAGCACAGCTGGAGAACTGATCTAACCCAGCAAGCTGATTGCACTTCCTGCCTCTGGGAAGACGATGCTGCCTCCTACTTCACTGAATAAAGAGAAATCATCAGAATGGTATCCCTGACCATCCCACTCCAAACCTCCACACCTGCCTGCCCCTGCACCTGCACCCCTCCTCTCCTTCTGAAGTGCTGGAGGTAAATGTCCATCCCTTCACCCGGGCTCTGGATTATATTCCGCCCACCTTTGCAGGAACCTTAAGCGACTAACTATGCCTTCCTTTCCATATCTAAATGTCCAAACATTGAGATACAAGATCTAGAGCTATACCTTAAATTCTACACACTTCTTGTGGCTCCATCTAACTCCCTCCTTCCTCTGAGTCCACCGTCTCAAAAAAGGATCTGCATTTGATGTCTTCATTTTCCTGCCTCAAATTTCCTCCTCTACTGTTCAAAATTGGCTTCTGTCCCCACAGCTCCACTGAAATTGCTCCTGCTGAGGTCCCAATCACCTCTTGGTTGCTAAACCCAGTGTATAGTTTTCTGCATTTCCTAACTAGATTGCGCCTTAGCATTGGGCACACCTGAATCACATTTCATAGCTGAACTAGAACTCTCCTTAGCATTGGCTCAGACCTTCATGCTTGGAATTCTCTTTTCCACAGGTTTTCCACCCGCCTCTCTGGTCATCATTCCTAGTTGCATGTCCATTCCCCACCCCGACCCTGCATTCTCTCCCATGACTTCAATGGATCCCAGATGACTCCCAAGTTCATGCATAGCCCAGACCTCTCTTGGATCATCAGATCTATTTATCTCCACTTGGATGTGTCTCCGACCCTTAAACTCAGCATGTCCTTGACTAAACTTGTGATCTTTCTTCCAGAATCTGCTCCTCCTCCAAGAGTTTGATCTCAGTAATGGGCATGCCATCCACATGGTTTCTCAAGCTAGAAATCCAGGCATTGTCATCTTCACTCCCTATCTCTATCCTTCACCAAGTCCAATGCGATCTAAACGTTTCTTTTTTTTTTATAATTTTATTTATTTATTATTTTCCCCCAAAGCCCCAGTAGATAGCTGTATGTCATAGCTGCACATCCTTCCAGTTGCTGCATGTGGGACGCGGCCCCAGCATGGCCGGACAAGCGGTGCGTCGGCGCGCGCCAGGGATCCGAACCGGGGCCGCCAGTAGCGGAGCGCGTGCACCCAACCGCTAAGCCACGGGGCCGCCCCCGATCTAAACGTTTCTTAAATCCATTCATTTCTCTCGCATCTCCACTGCAATGACTCTATTCCAAGCCACCACCATGTTGCTCCTGTACCACTTGCAGTAGCCTCCTAAGAGATCCACTCTTGCCTCACCAAATCAACTGACTATATAAGATCTTGAAGCGATCTTCTAAAAACCCTAATATCATCATAACCCTTCTCTGCTTAAGCTCTTCAGTGGCTCTGTATGACTACACTGGGTCCCTGCCTTCACCTGCAGCCTCACTTCACTCCCTCTCCTCCCCACTGCTCCCCACCCTCCATTCTACACACTGGCCTTCTGTTGGGCCTCCCAAGGGGAGGTCTCCCACCCCACTCTTGCTTCAAATGCTCTCCTTTCCCCCTCCTCTCTTTACCTTTACCTGCTTCACAGCTACTCATCTTTTAGATCCCAACTGAAAAGACTTCCCAAGGAAAGTCCAGACTACAGCAGGTCTCCCTATCAATCTGCTCTCACAGTATTTGCACTTTTCCTTAGTATTATCCATCACAATTTTAATTATTGGTGGAATTATATATTTAATATCTACCAGCCCCACCAGACTGTCAGGTACCTGGGAGCAGGGGCCATATCTGTCCTACTCAAAGCTCTATTTCCCTGTGCCTGGCACAAAGTAGGTGCTCAAACATCTGTTGAGTGAATGAATGCAACAAGTTTTACCGCTCTTCCTCCCCCGCTTTCCAGCTGGAAAATTCAGGATCTTAGAAAGTAAAAAGTTGCTACAGTCTGTGAATCTGATTACAAAAATTCAGTTACACCTTTTTATTCCTGCTGCCTACCACATAATTGACAAATCCTTCCTATTTATTAGTCATATCCTGTAAGGAAAGTACCTGAAAATCTGTTGTTCGCAGCTCACCTCGACCCACTTCAAACAGATCTACTAGTAAATTCCTAACTGACCTGCCAAAATGAGGAGACATAGAACAAGAAAAAGATAACCTAGTAGAGGAAAGGTGGAGAAGTGTCAAATGCTGACATCCTTGCCTTTTGCCTACTGTGTTCAAAGAACTTCTTCACTCACTAATTCATTACAGAAAGACAGGGTTCCAGCTCTAGTCTTCCGCAGCTCCCCACAGGTTGGGAATGTCATTTCTAGCCATCGACACAGGGTAAGCAAAATCTCTTTAATAAATTATTTCAGATATCCTATGGCTTTCTATATCTTGATTTTGCCCTTGATTGTACCAACACGGCAACAGAGTTAAATCCACAAAACTGAACAATTTACAAAGGGTGGGTCTGGGTACTGATGAGGCAGACATTATATGAAATACAGAAATAATGTTATTTTAGTGACAATTAATAGACAATTTAAACATAAGGAAACCTATCTTTAAAAGCCAGGGCAGGGGCCGGCCAGGTGGCGCGAGCAGTTAAGTGCGGCGCTCCGCTGCGGCGGCCCGGGGTTCGCCGGTTCGGATCCCAGGCGCGCACCGACGCACTGCTTGTCAGGCCATGCTGTGGCGGCGTCCCATATAAAGTGGAGGAAGATGGGCACGGATGTTAGGCCAGGGCCAGTCTTCCTCAGCAAAAAAGAGGATATTAGCTCAGGGCTGATCTTCCTCAAAAAAAAAAAAAAAAAAAAAGCCAGGGCATATTGAAAGGATATGCCAAAGACAGAAAACCTATTTTTTTTTAAAATAGAGCATGCTTTTCTTTCTTGAAGCTTCAGATAAGTGAGATTGGCTACATGGAGAAGTGTTTTGCTCAGGGAACACAGAACCATCATTCATCTACTAAAAGAACTCCACCTGAGCATTTTGCCAAACGGTACAAAGTTTCCAGATCAAGTGAAACTTGGGGGCAGAGCTTTTTAAGCCAAACCCAGCCTTCATACAATGAGAGGAAGTGAAAAGCTGTCAACATTTTTCTGTACAAACACAGCTGCCGCTGCGCCCTTCAATGTAGAAATTAGCAACGCAGGCTCTCCACGCAGCCGTGCCTCCTCCTCCCTGCCTCAGTGGGAACCAGCAAACTGTAAGTAACCCCTCTATGTTTATTGCTCCAGACCAATCCCAAGCTTTCCCCTCTGCCCCACTATGCCAGAATCAGGCCAGCTGCCGCAGGCTGGATCAACCACTTCCTAACCTGGGGCAGGGCACTCTCTGCCTCTATATTTCCAAAAGTCATCGCCTCCCCTCACAAGGCAGCAAACTATGCAGGCTGGGTCCTTCCTCCCTGGCCCCTGCTCACTCAGAACAAACACCTTACCCACGGCAGCCCATTTCCAAACCCAAGAGGATCCTTCCCCTGCCATCTTTGAGTGGGCTGGCCTTTTAGCAAAGGCCGGGCTGGTCTGCAGAAGGACCAGCCAAGGCTGGAGCCCCAAGTTCACTCTCTTTCTGAAGATTTCCACATACGACCCCTGGAGCACCGGTTCAAATGCCCCTCTATGTAGCCCCTCAAGAGTGGGAAGCAGAGGAACCAGGCAGAAAACAGAGCCTGAAACCAGAGTAATCTTAGAGACGAAGGGGGTGGAGGCAGGATTACACTAGATGTGTTTTTGTTTTTCTCTCGCTAAAATGAATTTCAATTGGATTAGCACTCTTTGGTTCCAAAAATCATAATTCTCTTTTAAATGCACTCATCTTATCCTATTCCTTTTTTCTCTTGTAGCATTTATCATAATTGTCATTAAATATCTGAATAATTATCTTTCATCCATTCATTTATTCATTCCTTTAAATAATTATTGAGTGCCTACCTTGTGCTAGACACTAAGGATAAAGACATCAAGCCCCGCCTTCAAGCCACTTATATTTTACTGGCAGGAGACAGACTACATGCAAATAAATAAGCACAACATACGGTACACCAGATAGTGATAAGTGCTATGGAGAAAAATATAGTAGGGAGAGGGAACAGCGATTACTCTGTGGGACTGGGGAGAGGGATGATGGGGAGGTGGCATTTTTAAATAGTTTGGTGAGACCTCATTATGAGTGATGTTGAAAGAGGTCTAAAGGAAGTGACAGAATGAGCCATATGGATATCTCTGAGACAAGACTGGTCCAGGCAGAGGGAACAGCAAATGCAAAGGCCCTGAGGCAAGAATATGCCTGCAGTAATTGAAGGATAAGGAAGAGGCCACTGTGGCTTGAGAAGAGTAAGCATGAGTGAGGTCAGAGGGGCGATGAGGTGGGGGTAAAGGAAGCTGTGAGACCTGTGAGGCCTTATAGGCCATTGTTCACACTTCAGCTTTCACTTAGAATAAAAAGGTAAGCCACTGGAGGATTTCGAGCACAAGTGTGATGCAACCTGTCATTTAAAATGATCTCTCTGACTGCCATGATGAGACAGACTGAAAAGTGGGTGAGAGGGCAAGAGTGGAAGCAGAGAGCCCAGTTAGAAGGCAGCTGCGATAATTCGCAAGAGAGATGATGATGGTTGGCACCATGGTGGTCAGTGGGAGTGGCAAGAAGTGGCCAGATTCTGGACAAACTTTGATGATAAAGCCCAGATGGATTTGTGGATAGAGTGAATTTGGAATATTAGAGATTATTTTGCTAAGGTAATAGCTGGGTTTATACCCATGAAATAATTACATAACAATTCAGGATGGTACATGATTAAGTGACTACTGGATTGGTCCAGGTAATATGTTACCAAGTGAATAAGAAAATATTTCTGGAGGAAGTGCAACTTGAGAGCAAAGAACTGGTTCCAGGGCCGGCCCCATGGCTTAGCGGTTAAGTGCGTGCGCTCCACTGCTGGCGGCCCAGGTTCGGATCCCGGGCGCGCACCGACGCGCCACTTCTCCGGCCATGCTGAAGCCGCGTCCCACATACAGCAACTAGAAGGATGTGCAGCTATGACATACAACTATCTACTGGGGCTTCAGGGGAAAAAATAAATAAATAAATAAAATTATAAAAAAAAAAAAAACTGGTTCCAAGATTTTCCCAGTGTTATTATGAAGAGCAGGTTTGTTCTCAGTAGAGAAACAAATGATGTTTTGGAGTGAGTTGTGCTTTCCTGCACAAACACCTTGTGCTTTCTTTAATAATTTCAAATGTACATTAAAAATATAATATAAAGGGGCCGGCCCGGTGGCACAAGTGGTTAAGTGCGCATGCTCCGCTGCAGCGGCCCGGGGTTTGCCAGTTTGGACCCCGGGCGAGCACCTACGCACGGCTTGTCAAGCCATGCTGTAGCAGAATCCCATATAAAGGGGAAGAAGATGAGCATGGATGTTAGCCCAGGGCCGATCTTCCAAATAAACAAACAAATAAATATATATATATATATATATATATATATATATATAATATAAAGCCAGAGATTCTATTTAAATTTTAAAAAGCAACTTTGGGGGCCCAGCCCAGCATAGTGATCAAGTTCGTGTGCTCCACTTCAGGGACCCAGGGTTCGCAGGTTTGGATCCCGGGTGCGGACCTACGCACCACTTGTCAAACCACGCTATGGCGGTGTCCCACATATAAAATAGAGAAAGATGGGCATGGATGTTAGCTCAGGGCTAATCTTCCTCACAAAAAAAAAAAAAAAAAAACTTGGGGGAGGAGAAGGACGGGGATGTTCTTTTACCTTTTCTCAGTTCCTCTAGAGCAGTGCTGTTCATAGAGCCTTCTGGAAATGTTCTATATTTGGATTCTCCAATACAGTAGCCACTAGCCACATGTGGCTACTAAGCACTTAAAATGTGACTGAGACTAACTGAAATTTTAATTTTATTTGATTCTAATTAATTTTAATTAAAATAGCTACTTGTGGCTTCTTTATTGAATCATACAGCTTCAGAGAAAAAAAAAATCACTATACAGTAGGGGTTGGCACAGTGGCATAGTGGCTCAGTTCAGCTCACTCTGCTTCAGTGGCCCAGGTTCATGGGTTCAGATCTCCAGCATGGACCTACACCACTCATCAAGCCATGCTGTAGCGGTGACCCTCATACAAAGTGGAGGAAGACAGACACAGATGTTAGCTCAGGGACAATCTTCCTCAAGCAAAAAGAGGCGGATTGGCAACAGATGTTAGCTCAGGGCCAATTTTCTTCACCAAAAAAAAAAAAAAAATCACTACATAGTAAAACATTCATGAGCTACACGTTATACTTTTTCTCTTGAATTGAAAGGATACATATAAAATAGGTTTGTAAAATCTTAAAGTATATATTCTTAATTTTTTATTATGCCCTACAGTTACCATCTAACTCTATTTCTGCATATATTCTTTGAGAAGAAATAGTAAATGGCTTGGTCTTAACAGTTTTTAAACACATTTTTTTGGTTTTTGAATGCAATTCTAATATCTGCTAGGCCATCATTCAATCAATGACATTCAAAATGAGATTTCCCTCCCTGGTGCGTATTCAATGTTAACATTTTAAATGTCACATAAAAATAGAGAAAGATAGAAGATTCTTATTACAATTGAACTACCCTCCTGCTCTAAGTTCAAAGTATGTTATGGCATTGGTTATCTCATTTTTCCTCCCAAGATCACAGTGAATAAAAGGGCTGGTATTAGCATCACCATTTTTCAGTTGAGGAAATCAAGGCAGAGAATGATTAATAACAGTCCACTTTACAGTGTAAATCTGTTTTAGTCAGAAAAAAAAGAGTAGGAATTAGGAAGATATAAAAAGGGAAATTGAAAATTAAAAAAAAAACCTACATGCCAATCTTTAGTTGCCAAAATCAAGTGTGCTGAGAGCAGAGCTTTGGAAATACTGACTGGATGAACACAGCTGGTGGTGGTGCCTGTCCTTTGGGCCCTGTGTCTCAGACCTTGCTCGTGTCCCAACCATACCCCTGAGGTCTGGCAAGACACTGGCTCCATAACTGGACAGCAAAGAGGATATGGAGGTGAGGCTGGGGCTCAATTAGTGAGGTGGCCTCAGAATAACAGCGTTTAGCTTGTTCATCAGCAAACCAGATTCAAATGACAGGGCAACATTCACAAATAATCTCCTCACCCGACAGCTGCAGCAAGAGCTTCCGTTAATCTTGCTTTTGAAACACTCAGGCTAACCCTAGTTATATCACTAAATTGCACGACCCAAGAGATTAACAGGACAATTCAATCAGTTTAAAGCTGACATTTGAAGTTGTCAGTTAAATTCCTTCATTTTGAGAATGAGGCAACTGAATCCCAGGAACACTGTGATATTTGCAAAAGAACACGATTTTATTCATTTTACAAGCAAGGAAGCCTAAATTCCTATGTTACGTATCACTGATGCATGGTGCTAGGTATTCTATAACCATTTCAAAGGAGTTAATTATCCTTACTTTTTAACTCCAATATCTTTCTAGAAACTATAGGATTAGAGGAGAGTCAGTGTTTTAAATATACATACACACACACATATATAACATATTATATAACATACAATATATATAACAATTATATATAACAATTATATAATATAATTTCCCCCATAGGACAGATATTAAAATTAGTGATTGCATCCCTTAACATTAAATCAGAGCTGACACAACGTTATAAAAGCAAAGATAAAACAAATATAAATCATTAAAATAATTTATAACTGTTTGAGTATGTGTTAGCTCCTGTGAAATAGGCATAAATATACTATATACCTTATATATGGGGCCAAAAGTACTATTTAATATTTAGGAAATGCATGAAATTAGAACTATATCATAAATCTTGGAATTTATGCTTCTTGAAATTTAGAAGGGCTTCTTAAGGATGGCTTGTGTTAGCCTGGTCCTTTAAAACACAGTCTGGGCAAGTCTGAACTGATGCTTCCTTTTAGTGAGCAGAGACATTCAAACATTCTCCCCCACCTTAGTGATAACACAAAATGCAGGGGCTTTACACTTGTTTCCCGAGGACACTGGAGATGCTGGTGGTGATGGTGTTTTAAATGCTGGAGTAAGGCCAATTCTGCTTTGTTACAGGTTACCTGCCCAAAGAAGGTTGCCGGCTGTGTTGCATCACTTGGCTTATCATTTTGACAGCCACTGTTAGAGAAACACAAATTTCCTTCACAAGTGATTTTTTTAAAATTCCCCAAATTATGAGTTTTAAAAGGAGCTTCAAGATAGGAGTCCAAAAAATTCCCAGTCTTAATCCTGAAAAAAATTTTGGCCAATAACATTAAGCACAGCCAGGGGCAGTGTCATAATCTGTGTACAGTATTTTAGAATAAAGCGGGATGAGTCCAAATTCCATCATTATACTTAAAATGTCTTTTTAAATTCCCTGAGAAACCATGGCAGGAAGACTGATTCTAATACTTCCAAAGACACACAAGAAGGAAAAGCACCCGGGAAGATGGATGTAGGTCTAACACAGAGAACCTAAAGCAAGAAGAATGGGCACTGGGAGAACCAGGGCCTGGGGGAAGTTCACCCTATAGGCCTTATTTCTTTTCTCGGAAAATGCTGGGTGGTTTCACCATAGAGTGTGCTAAATCCGCATGATTTTCATGGAGATTTTAAGGTAAAGATAGAGAACTAAAGACAGGAATAGAGGATAAGAACAGACATGGAAGCTGCACTCACGTACCACGTGACTTCTGCAAGTCAGACAATCCCTACAGACATAATTGTAGGCCGACAGTGCAGTGCTTCTCAAGACGGACACGCCCGTGCCAGCTGCACTGCTTGCTAGGTGTGTCTTGGGCCAGTTATCTAACCTCCCTACACTTCACATCCTCAGTTTCAAATGGATACAATACAGTATCTATTTCCCATGAGCGTTGTCAAGATTAAATGAGAGCACATATGTAAAAGCTTTTGAGCATGGCGCCTGGTGAACAATAACAATTCAATAAATTTTTGCTATCTAATGACAATAACAATAATAGTCATAGTTCAAATGGTAATAATAGCTCTCTGAAAGGCCAAGCTAAATAATTTTTTAATTCCCTTAACATACCAATAAATCAACTAGAATTGGAAACAAAATTTCCTCCAGGCATAATTTGGTTGCCAAGTTCTCTAACAATTATGTGAAAGACCTACGTAGAACAGGTTCCATCCAAACCTCCCTACACATTCATTAGTGTTATGTTCAAATTTAGTAAGTTGACAGAACTTTCATTGTCCACCATTAGAAGTCAGCCTGTTATATTTTCTGAATGTTCAAGGGCTAGCAGTCAATATGTGGTTTCAACACCTCTAACGTTTTTACGAAACCTGCCAAGTGACAACCATTTCCAGGAGGCTGACTCCACCCAGTCATCAAACACACACCCATCCCCAATAGCAGAAGGGCATTCAGGTCTCCCCATCTGCCTCCCTGGTCAAAGGGACCACGGCTGTTGGGAGTCTTCTACAGTGCATGGGCAGGTTTACATCCACATTCTGGCAGAGCCTGAAGATGGGAAGCCCAGAATCCTTCATTATGAGATGTACTCGGAACAACTGTCACAGTAGATTACACCTGCACAACCAGGAAACCCAGGCCTTTTTCTAGCCACAAACATTGGCGTTGCATTCTGGACCATTCAGATAAATATCAAAAGCCGTCCTTCAGATAAATATCAAAAGATATGCCTTCTCTCAACACACCAGTTCACAACTGCTCTTCCTCTTATGAACTGCCTGTGAGGAGGGAAGAAAAGAAAGGAAATATTTTTGAAGTCTGCTATAAGCTAGGAATGGTGAGACACTTATTGCATGTAACCCTGTGAGGAAGTACCATATCCTCATGTTATAGATGAGGACACCAACACTCGGAGAGGTTTAATTTAACTTGCCCCAATGACACTGGTAGGAGTTAGAATTTGAACCCACATCCATCCGTTTCTAAACCCATGATCCCTACAGCACCCCATGAGGTGAGCCTCTCACTACCATTGCTTCTTATCACCACCTCAAACCTAGTAGTGGGGCTTATACCACTGGTTATCTTATTACTCCCGAAAGTCTTCTCATGTCGAGCAACAATTTACATGCACCTCAAAGGGTTTGTCCATGTCACACTTCACTTAGCTCAGTGTCTGGCAGAAAGGAGGCAAGTGCCTGATCTAAATCTTTCCTCTCATAACCAGACTACAGCAAGCCTGTGTCCTCTGCATCTGCATGTGATTATCACATAACGGCGCCTCGTTAACATCAAGCTTTCAAAACCAAGAGTATTCCACCAGGTAACAAGCTAGTCAGTAATTAAAAGATGCACCAGTCTATCACTTTAAGCACTTCACATTAAGAAAAGGATTAACTCAAATCAAGGACTCTACTGACACTCCTATGTGGGAAGACCTTTAGGGTAAGAGAGGAATATATACGTTGATATCTCTGTTGGTGAGTTTGCATGATTAAAGATGTTTCTTTGCCACGGGGTCATCAAAGAGGCATATCACGGCTGTAAATTCTGAGCACAAACAAACGAATTACCCCTAGTTGAGAACTCTTGGAGGAACGGGTCCTAGTCATGAATATCATTGGGTCTGACCATTGGAGGCACAAAGTTACACCCATATCAGAAAAATACCATGATTGTCTCGTTCATTAATTTTTAAACAGTTCTTTCTCCAGCCGTTCTTCTTTTGCAGTTACCCAATATTCAGAAAGATTACCCCTTTTCTGATTGCTTAGAAATGTATTTTCCCCCCAATGTCCTTAAATCATCCAAATTTGCACTAAATAACAGCATCAATATTAAATAATTCAGGAAAAGGTGTGCACATCTCTCCCCTTACCCCTGTCCCCCATAAACAGCTATTTGAATAAAAGGAAATAAACCTGTATATATGTTTAAAGCAAGTGTATCTGCCTAATTTTAAGTGCCTAAAATTAAGATTTCAAATTTCATGGATTCTTCAGGAAAACTATAGCTGAATAAGGGAAGGCCTAAGAATGCATTAGGTGGAAAAGAGATGATGGCCCACGGAAGAAAATATACTAGAGATGAGCCAGACAACAAACCATCCTTTACCCAGATACGCAGCACCTCTCTGAGCAGCCCAGTGAATACCACTGTGTGTCAAAAAACGGCCTCTCCTTGATACTGGCTCAAGACAAGGTTGACATAAGGGAAGCCATATTGTAGACAAGAAAAACTCTATTGTAACTTTGAACGATCTCTGACAAACTAACCCAGCTGGATATGCCCCCTCCAGGAGATCTAACCGCTCTGTAGATTTTACGACCCCTGCTTGTGCATGTACCTCCCAGCTGCGATAAGATGATAACTTCGTTTTTTGAGTTCCTTAGGAATGTGATGACCCCCCCCGCCACCTCCAAAAGAGAATCTATGCTGATAGCCATCATCAGTGAAAACTGCAAGATCTGGTGTGGCACTCCTAGACTGCAACACCAGAAGGTCAACATTCCTAACCCCCTCCCCAATAACACAATGGCCTATATAACTGCTGTAAGATTTCATGCCCCCTTAAGATGGTTCTTTTGGACATGAGTCAGCCATCTTCCCTCTTGCTGGCAAGCTGTAATTAAAAGTCCATTTTCTCCTACCACCTTGCCTCTTGACTATCGGCATGTCTTGCAGTGAGCAGAAGGCCCCACATTGGGCGGTAACATTATAATCCTACTTTTAAGTTTATACTGTTGTGGCTTTTATAAAATAGTCTAAATTAAAAAAAAAAATTTTTTTAATTTTTCCTGGAAAGAAATGGGGCAAGCCCTCCAGGTAGTGCTGTCAAGATAAATCTGCTCAGCTTTTTCACAGGGAGTCTGCACGCCCTGAAGGGGATGAATCTCAAACCAGGAAAAGCTTGAGTGTCACCTGCTCCTTAGTTGAGAAATAACCACAGTGCAGGAAAGACTCGAGGAGGGTGAGGCACAGAATTATATTTAGAATTTGTGAAATATGTAAGTCACAAAGACCCCCCACTGTCAAGGTACCATCCAGGAGAACACGTCAACACACAACAGCATAAACAACAGGCTGCATCACCCAGCTGGAAACTATCTTTCCACTTGCTCATGTTCTACCTCAACAGGAGGACAAAAGCAATTTTCTTGTTCCCTCCATCCTCTATATAAAATTATCATCCATAACAGCAACTGTAGAGTAATGCTAATAGGGGTGGCTTGCAATGCTCAGGCAGATCACTTTGATTCATTCATTCAAAAAGTAAATAATATAGGAATGATCATTAAAGAGGTTCTCAAAATCAGGTATTATTTACTTATAATAAAAATACATTTTTTAAATGATGTATTTTTTAAATTCTTTCACAGGAAAAATGAAAACAAAACTGTAAACTCCCTCATATTATCCCGAGGCATTCTTCAACTAACAATCTTATTCACAGAGCTATTGATCAAGGAAGGGCCACAAGGAGAGTCAACTGAAAATAGTTTATTTTTAAGTTGGATTTTTTTTTTTTTTAATTTAAAAAGCCTTACCCAGTCTAAAAAAGCCAATAAGCCTGAAGCAAGAAGTTTTCTGAATTTTCAGTGGTACTAAACATTTATCACAGAGGATGCCTTTGTTCTTGATGTATAAAAATTCTTTCCTCTGTCATTCAACCAATGTTGAGTAATGGCGTCACGGGGGCCCCTCGTTTCCGCATCCTCTACACCCTTCCTGGTGAGTTCCTCATCCCACCCCACCCCCAAGAATGCATATTCTTAAGGCAACGGGCTTGGGGGCAACAATGCACAGAAATGTATCCACGCATTCACACACCAATGTGAGCCACCTAGGTGAGCTCATGGCCCCTTGTTGAGGTTTTAATTTGCACTTTTTGTGATGTGCTGGTAAATTTAGACAAAAGAATTAAAAGAGATAAAGGTGGGGCCGGCCCCGTGGCTTGGTGGTTAAGTGCGCGCGCTCCACTGCTGGCGACCCGGGTTCGGATCCCGGGCGTGCACCGACACGCGGCTTCTCCGGCCATGCTGAGGCTGCGTCCCACATACAGCAACTAGAAGGATGTGCAGCTATGACACACAACTATCTACTGGGGCTTTGGGGGGAAAAAATAAATAAATAAAATCTTTAAAAAAATAAATAAATAAAAAATAAAAGAGATAAAGGTGAAAAAATATTGAAGGGACAATATTTTTTTAAGTGATAAGATGCCTTGGGAAATGTAATTACACACTCCTTACCATAAACAGTGTAAGAGCTACCATTAGTCAGAATATATTCTATGGTTCAAGTGAACAATTCTTGATGCATTCCCCCCAAATTATTTTCCTCTGCTAAGGCAAAAGGAAATAAATCTGTAAACAGTAAGACACTTCAAAATAGGTAGTGCTCACTTGGTGGAATTATCTTGTCACAAACACCCAACAAAAGCAATTGCTTATGAGTAAAGGTTTATTTTAAGCAAAATGAGTTACGTAATATACCTTTCCTTTACTGAAACAGTTTATTTCTAACAATTCCAGTAAAGTTGTTTATATTAAAACTTCAATCCTTCCAACAACTCATGGTGGCTTGTCCATTGGACTGGATTGAGAGGAGACCACGACTTCATCACCTGTATAAACCCAGCTCTTGGCATAGTGGCTGAAGCGAGTAGCAGCTTAAAGCAACTCAAAGGTTATTTTTCATATTCGTAAATAGTATCACTTTTTTCCATTAATTCTACAGATTAAAAAAAAAAACCTAGCCTTACCAGAGTGATGACCAGATTTCTGACTCTGCCTCTCACTCATTGTGTGATACTGAGCAGATCATTTCACCTCCCTGTGCCTCAGTTTCCTCTTCTATAAAATGGAGATTAATTACAGCACTTGTCTCCTAGTGTCGTTATAAAGACACTAATAATTTAAATGAGTTAATAGTGTAGTTCTTTGTGCTGGACGCTGTGTCATCATCATAACCAGCATTTACCAGTGCTGGGAAGGGGGACAAACCTAGCATGGGAAGGGCTCTCTATCTCCCATCTGAAAAATTTCATAATAAAATGGTGAAAGAACTGGATAAGGGGAAGAAATATGTGAAGAAGAAAAGGAAATTAGTATGGCAGATGGGTCGCTCTACCTCCCTAAAAAAGTATTATTCGTATTATTCATCAGGAACAACAACGACAGCAACAACAATAGCCATGACCTTCACAGAAATCTCACCTACTGTGTTCTATCATTTTGATTTTAAGTCTTAAAACAATCCTATAAGGAAGCTACTCCAAGGATCATTCCCATTTCAGAAACTCAAAAACAAGGACTGAAGGACTGGCTGAGGATCATAAAAGTGTCACTATAAAGAATTAAATATGGTTCTACGGCATCCTTCCCACTGCTAGAATAATTCAAATACTTGTTTAATGCCTCTCTCCACAGAGGAAACCACTCTCTTCCTCATCATTGTGTCCCCAGTGCCACAGTTCTTGACACACAGCAGGCACACAAAGATTGGTGAATGGATGGAATGAAAGAAGGAAGAAGGAAGAGAGAGAGACAGAAACATTGTTTTTTTGTTCCACTCACTAGATCCAAACTCTATCCAATACAGTGATTGTAGAGAGAAGCATTACTTCTAATTGCATACTGTCTGATTATAAAAGTGATACATATTTATTATAGACAACTATATTACTTCTTACCAAAGGAAATTAAGTTAATATATTTCCTACACGTAGCCATTTTTTTCCCTCCAGAAAGACTTCCTGAGATCTTCCAATGAATCTAGCCATAGCATACATTCAGATGAAAAGTCAAACTTGCAATCACACTGATCTGACCCGTCCCCCGAGTCAGTCCAGACAGCAGCAAGTAGGGTACTGAGAGGTTTGCAAAATATATCACATAAGGAACAGCTGACGGAACTGGATCTACTGAGCATATACAAAGACATAGGAACAACAAAACAAGTCTCCCAATATTGACAGCACTGCACGTGTCAGAGGGAGTCAACTTTCTTCTGTGAGCCAACTAGGACCAATGTGTAGAAATAAAAGGAAGGAACATTCTAGCTTAACATAAAGAAAACCCCAAGATCAATTAGAAGTTGTGGAAAGAAGTGAACTCTTTTATGAGGCAGTTCTCTAGCCATCAACAGCATTGTCAAGAATATTGTACATACGTGTGCAAAGTTAAACTGGATACCTTCAAAGGTCCCACCCAGTTCGTATCCATACCCTGTGCTTCTAGATCCCCATATATACTTAGGTGATGGCATCATATAGACCAGGGTTAGTAATATGTGGCACGTGTGGCAAACTACCACCATACATGTGATGTCACACACACACAATAAGAGACTACCCAAGATGAATTACAAATATTTGTAAAACTAGAATTATGTAGTAAGAACAAATTTCTAACTCTATTATTAAGTCTCTCACAGAGACTTTGGAAAAAGGATATGGATACTCCAGGGACAAACTTTTTAGTTCAACTTGTGATGCCCAAAATTGAAGGGCTGCATGATATAGAAGAAAACTTGCTAAACTAGTCCAAACTCTTGACTCTGCATTGACTAGCTGTGCGACCTGGAGCATGCCATTACATCTTTACAGATGTCCGAGTCCGAAAGAACTTGCAGTGCTGTTCAATATGGGAGCCACTAGCCACATGTGGCTTACTGACATTTTGCAATGTGGCTAGGGCAACAGAGGAATTTTTAATTTAAATATAATTTTTAATTATATCTTACTGTACCTAATTTATTAAATTTAAGCAGCCACATGTGGCTAGCAGCTATTGTATTGAACAATAAAGCTCTAATGATTCCTGACAGGGCTGTTGAAGGAAAGAGTCCAATTCCAGGCCAACTTCAATCCATTATCTTCTATAAGATCTCGATACCATATAGACAGCTGTGTGAGAAGGAAGAGGGGTGAAAATCTGAGGCCCAACAACAGAAGATCCTTAGGATTCCCGCCAGCTACTGCCTATCCAATTCATCATCACTCCGATATCCTGGGATAGCCAGCCCAGTAGCACCTTATCCTTTAATGCCCAGTGCTAGGTTCCACATTCAAGTATGGCAGTGTAATTATCAAAGTTCTCTGGAAAGATGACCTATGAAGTGCAATGCCCTATGGGAAATACCACCCGCCAGTAATACCACCAGCACCTACCCCTAATATGAAGACATTAGTGAATTATTTGTGAATAACAGTCATTACTGAATATATTAAAATAATATAATAATTATTATTGAATAATAATGTATTATTAAAATATTATGTCCCTGCAGAGTACAAACAGCCACCTCTAAATTAGTTAAATATCTCTTACGAAGAACACCATCACATTTATTTTAGGTTTATTTATTTCAAATCAAAATATACAACCAACTCTAAAATCTCTTTCACAAGTTTGAAAACACACAATAATAAAAGCCAGAAAATGTGACTTTTTAAAGAGTCGTCTACCTTGTTTCTTTAAAAAAATGCAAAAAAACTCCCTCTTTAAAAATTGCCAGATAATATTAATGACAGGCATATTCCAGAAATTTAAGAGGAGCTTGGAGACAAATCTACCAATACATATTAGTATTAGCAGTCATTACAGCACGGGAGAATGAGACCTCAAAATGGCAAATGTGAAAAGGCAGTGAGCCTAATAACGACTAATTTTAGGAAAAAGTTCAAAGTGTATCTAGGAAATTATTTTTGCAGCACTCCACTTCTGCAATATTTTAAAGTCTATTGTTTTGAACTAATAAGCAATGGCCATCAGAAAAACGGTACAAATTATAAGCCAATCATCTGTTTAACAACGGAATGGAATGCTTCCTAACACAGAATGCAACACCACTGGCTAGTCCCACAGAGGAAATTTTCCTGTGTAGAAAACTCAGATGTCTGCTTGCTGATTCTTAATTCCTAAACGGCATTCTGCTGATACTGCATACCTCTTGTAATTATCATGAGTCCTACATCCACAGAGCAAGGCAGACGAAAGCTCCATTGCTGCTGCCCATACCAGCATTAGCTTGCCTTACTCTGCTTAATTGGCTCTGATCACTGGGCAGACACTGAACTCACTGCCTTTTTCTTTTCACATGCTGACTCAAGTATTCTCAACACCATGACTCATGTTTGAGAGTGTCTAGAATAAAAAACACTGATAGTCAACTCCAGCAATTATTCCATTTTAGACTTTAAAGAAAAGTGATAGACTACTTCCAGTTTGACTTAAGTCTTAAGCAGCTAACATTTCTCTGAAACTTGACTTAAAGATGATTTGAAGTTATGAAAAACATATTATGGACAGTACTATAATATTTAAACATTTAATGAAAGGCTGAAGGACAGATTCCTTTCAAGTTGGCCTACAGACCCTGTCTTAGTCTGCTCAGGCTGCTATAACAAATTCCATAGACTGGGTGGCTTAAACAACAAACGTTTATTTCTCGCAGTTCCGGAGGCTGGGAAGTTCAAGATCAAAGGTGCCAGCCAATTCAATTCCTTTTTTTTTTTTTTTTTGAGGAAGGTTGGCCCTGAGCTCACGTCTGTGGCCACTCTTCCTCTTTTGCTGAGGAAGACTGGCCCTGAGCAAACATCCATGCCCATCCTCCTCTATTTTGTATGTGGGACGCTGCCACAGCACAGCTTGTTGAGCGGTGCCTAGGTTCACCCCCAGGATCCAAACCTGTGAACCCCAGGCCACGGAAGCAGAGCACACTACCTTAACCACTACACCACTGGGCCGGCCCCAAAAGGGCATATCAGTTCCTAATAAGGGCCCTCCTGGTTTGCAGATGGATGCCTTCTTGCTGTATCCTCACGTGGCAGAGAGAGATCGAGCTAGCTCTCTGGTCTCTTCTTAAAAAGGCACTAATCATGAGGGCTCCACCCTCATTACCTAATTACTTCTCAAAGGCTCCACCTCCAAATAACATGACATTGGGATTAGGACTTCAGCATATGAATCTGGGGAAAACACATTTAGTCCATAGCAGACTCCAAATAAGAAATGGAGGTCCTCCTTATGTCTTCTGAATTAAAAATCACTGCATTTCCAGTAGAGAGGGTATCCAAGGGTGAGAGAAGCACAGTGCACGGCGCAGTTCCAGGCACTTGCAAATGATGGTGGTTGAACCTGCAAACATGGGCCTTTGGTTTCCCTAGCAGTGGATGGAGGAAATCCCCAGCAACAAGCTGTGAAAGCTGAGTTCCCCTTTGGCTGCTTGTTTTTATGTTGGTAGTTAACGCCTACAATAAGTAAGCAGAGAAATTCATTTCTAAAGGTGAAAAAATAATAATACTGTTACCTGGGCTAATACCTTGGAAATTTACAGTATTAATATAACATAAAGCTTCAGCTGTTTCAACTAGGGCAGATATCACCAAAAGAAACAATGGCCTTTCAACAATGGAGAGTCTCCAACCTTGACTCTCCTGGAGTTCAGAGAACAAGGCCAAATGTAACATTTATCAACTTGTGGATATCAAGACTGTTTCAGAACACTTGCAGACACAGCACAAGTGTGATGCTATACTCACAACATGATTTGACAAGGTTTGGAGGCCCTACAAACTTGAGACTTTTGTTCCCATTTCCCCATCCACTCAAGGTCCTTTTTTTTTTTTTTCCTTTCTTATGAACTGCTTCCCTTACAGCTGTTGTTTCCTTTTCATTCTTCCAAAAGATATCCAAATGACAGAGTCCATTTGCCAACTCATAGCCAGAGGCAAAGAAGTCATTACGCACTAGGAAAGGGAGCCCATCGTCATATCTGGTGATTATTCTCCATTTCACACAATGCATATATGTTTACCGCTTTCCCCTCGAGGCCTCATTCTTGTACTGAAAATATTTTAATTGTAATTATAAAGCCATCATCATCCACATGTATAGCAGGCTTATTTTGATTAGAAGTCACTGCAGCCAAGAAACAAGTCACTTTAGGTTCCATCTCTCACCCTCATAGTGCTCAATATCTTCAACAGCTGAATCTCATGAATGGCTTGCTGAATGGAACGAAATGCCCCCCAGTACGAATTCCAAATTCTGCATCTTCAAATCCAAAAGATGGTTATAAAAATCACAGATTGAAAAGCTGCTGAACTGCAGAATATATATTGCTATTTAAGAGTTTATACGTCCTCTATTTAAGAAAGTGTAGACCTCTTAGAAAATTCAGAACAATTTACATTAATGTTTCATTTGTCTTGAAATAGGGATGGTGAGCACAGCGCTCGATAGACTGAGCTATCTACTCAGTCGTAACTTTTATGTCCCTGCGTATGCTCTTCAGAATTATTATTTTGGGAACTGTTGAAGAAAAGTCACAGCTCAAATGCTGTATGTGCCTATTCCTCAGTTCATAACAAGTATTTTTCAAACTTAAGTCTATGAGTATAAACACTTTTAAACTTTCCTTGACTCTAAGCATTTAAAAATAGTCTGCCCAGGGGCCGGCCCCATGGCTTAGCGGTTAAGTGCACGCGCTCCGCTGCTGGCAGCCCGGGTTCAGATCCCCGGCGCCCACGGCTTCTCTGGCCATGCTGGGGCCGCGTCCCACATACAGCAACTGGAAGGATGTGCAGCTATGACATACAACTATCTACTGGGGCTTTGGGGGGAAAAATAAATAAATAAAAACTTTAAAAAAAAAAATAGTCTGCCCATTAAATGTGCTACTAGTGATCTTAAAAGATGATATAATATTGTCTTATCTAGCATATTATGTTCTATTGTCTTGTCTTGTATTATCCAGATATTGTATTATCTAGTATTATCATGATTCTCACCTGTTGCTTGTTAATTTCATGCAAATTCTGATTGATTTTCAAAAGTAGATCAATAATAATGGCCAACGTATATATAATATTTACTATGTGCTGGACCTTAGGCTTTGCTTAAATTAACTCATAAGAGCCTCACAATGAGCCTATTAGGTGGGTACTTCTCCAATGCCCTGGGGAGTTTTCATTTTAAAGTTCCTACTCCTAAACTATACAAGCCAAGCTCAAGTAAAAATAAATACCAGATAAATAACAAAATAAATGTCATGTTCTTAAAACAGACCAGGGTAACTTCTTTGGTACTGCAAATGATTAATGATTAATGTGAATGGTAAAATAATTAAGTGTACTAATTCTTGGGCTATTTGCCCACACCAAATTTCCAAGGTTAACCTTACCCTCAGTGTGCACGGGCATACACACCCACCAGATACATCCAGACACTGAGGTGTCCATGCTTGGGAGAAAGTCAGAACTGTAGGCTAGAACAAGCCCACAGAAAATTTGCACCCAATTTTTAAAATGAAGTATTAATTTTATCACCTTCTTTACCAAATCTGCTAACAAGTGGCAAGTCAGACTGAAGTTTCGCTCCTCATCCTCCTCCCCACTCTTTGGTAGAGGTGCTAATGAGCAGAAAAATGAGAGTCTAAGGTCCAGAATAATCTACAAACTGGAATAATCAGTCTGAAACCTCAAGAGCTGACTTACTAAAGCTTTACTAATTTGCACCACAGAAGAGGCCAATTCCTACATCAGTGCTGCAGGACCCCAAAATCCAAGATAAAATATGCCAAATCAATTTATTCCTCCATAAAACAAGCATGCATTCAAAAGTTTGTCATGATCACAACCAGCAAACTCTGCAATTTATTTGGTATTAATAACACCCAAAAATCTTACTACTATTTCTCTTTTGTTCTCCTGTGTGAACATATATTCCAAGTGCCTAGAAGAGGCATGGCACAGAGTAGGTGCTCAATAAACGTTTACTAAATGACATGCATGAATGAATAGTTCAGGCACCACAGCGTTCCCACCTATTTACTCCCAGTTTCCAGTCTTTGCTCCCTGAAAACCACACTGCACATAGGCACCAGAGGGACTCTTCTAGAACACCAATATACCTATGTTGCTCACCTGCTTGAATCCTCTTCACAGCCTTCCCCACACCTCATCACCAAGCCGAAGCCCAAACTGTCACAGAGCCACTGTGTTACATCTCCAGCCATTCTCTCACATACTCTTGGCCTTGACTATATGGTAACATTAGTGAAATCGCCCAGGCCTAAGTGGTGTCCTCTCCTCCCTTCCATCAACCAGATGCCTTCGATGACTGTGTTCTCCTGAAAGGCAACACATATCTTTATCACTGCACCTAGCTCACTGTGTTATTAACTATTCCGGTGCCCAACTGCCCTCCTAGACTATGAACTCTTACAGGGAAGGTTAACTCAGTAATCACTGTATCCTTGTATCCCCAGCAACTAGCAAAGTACTCAACACATGGTAGGTATCAATAAATGTTTACTGGGGCCAGCCCAGTGGCGCAGCAGTTAAGTGCGCAGGCTCCGTTTCAGCGGCTCGGGGGTCGCGGGTTCAGATCCCGGGCATGCACCAACGCACCGCTTATCAAGCCATGCTGTGGCGGTGTCCCATATAAAGTAGAGGAAGATGGGCACAGATGTTAGCCCAGCGCCAGTCTTCCTCAGCAAAAAAGAGGATATTAGCTCAGGGCTGATCTTCCTCAAAAAAAAAAGTTTACTGGATGTTTGGATGGATGAATGGATGGACAAAACGAAATAGTATACATCTATCCAAAAATATCCCAGGCAGCCATGCTTTTGAAGATGAAAATATTAGGCTTGCCAACAGGAAAAGAAAATAAATATAAATGGATTGCATAAGAAAATACTCTCCATTAGTAGCAATGATTACAGAATTTATACCGTTCACGCAGTACTGCTGGGACTTACACTTAATTTCTCAGGGCAATGAGGTATGCACGACCCTAAGAACTGGGAGATAAAGTTGTAGCTACACATTCTTGGATTCTCTACTCCAGAGGTGATATTATGAAAGCTAATCTAAAAAACAGAAATGACTTGCAGTCAATGCTAAGAAAAAACAAACCGACGTCCATGCAATGCCATGCAGGCACACAGCTTCCACTCAGTGCAGAGGGGTGGGTGCTGGCTCAGAGCAGCCTCAACCAGCACCCAGTGGACACAGGCGTGCAAGCCCACCCACCTGTAGAAGAGAAAGCTATCAGAAGCTCAAGGACCTAGTGTGCACTAGGCTGGCACTGCAGAATTTAGTTTAGCTTTGGCTGGAATCAGAATGCTGCCCAGAAGTTTTGGGTTTGTGTCTTAATTGAGGCATCACCTTTGGCACAGGTGCTGAGTGTTGCCGGCCACAGGGGAATCTGAGTATCAACACTGGCAAAAAGAGACAAAAAACAAAAAAGTGTTTTTGCTGCATCTGAGCTGTGCCAGAGATGGTGCCCGTGATGTCCCACTGTGTCATGCTCTGCCCTTCAGGCTTTGCCCCCGGATAAAGCACTGGGATAACCTTCATTTCTTGAAAACAGACATTCTGAAATTCTGTATCTTAAAAACAGAAAATGTAGGGGCTGGCCCGGTGGCGTAGCAGTTAAGTGGGCGCGTTCCGCTGCTGGCAGCCCGGGTTCGGATCCTGGGTGCGCACCGACACATCGCTTGTCAGGCCATGCTGTGGCGGCGTCACACATAAGGTGGAGGAAGATGGGCACAGATGTTAGCTCAGGGCCAGTCTTCCTCAGCAAAAAGACGAGGATTGGCATGGATCTTAGCTCAGGGCTGATGTTCCTCACCAAAAAAAAAAAAAAAAAAAAGCTAAATAAATAAATAAAAACAGAAAATGTAGATGAGAGTTCATTATGCTATTCTCTCTATTTTTGGAGATATTTAAAATTTCCCATAATGTTCTCAAAAAATTTTCCATAATAAATTTTAAAAATATATAAGCCATAATTTTCTATTTCAGGACTTTTATTCCAAGGTGATCAGGACACCAAAAAGAAAGCGAGGTTATCAAGATTATCTTGTTGAAGGGAAAATACCAAAATAGCAACAACAATAGATGTAAACATAGATTTCATCCCACCTGGTATAGAGTGACTCAGTGTCACCAGAAGCAGCTTACATTCTTCTCTATGGATGATTATGTTTGTGGAAATTACTTGCACCTTTGGAATATATTATTTTTGCTTTTCATTTCTAAAATACTTTAGATAAACATAATGCTTTTCTTTTACATCTTTATGTGTTTAAAACTTTATACAGACATTCCTTGGCACCCTCAAATATCACAATCCAAGCCGATCTTATTCCTACCAGCTGACCCTTCAGGACTCCAAAGGGACAAAGTAGAATTTCCCTCTATTTCAAACTGAGCAACTATTTCAGCAAAACAAAAAGGCCTTTCCTCTGCATTTTTTTAATAGAGGAATATATAAATGGTTACCACATATATATATATATATATATACACAATTTTTTTTTTCCTGAGGAAGATTAGCCCTGAGCTAACATCCATTGCCAAGCTTCCTCTGTTTTGTATGTGGGTCACCGCCACAGCATGGCTGACAAGTGGCGTTATGTCCGCACCCAGGAACCAGACCTATGAACCCAGGCAACTGAAGCGGAGCATGCCAAACTTAACCACTACGACATGGGGCCAGCCCCACAACTTATATATTTTTATATTAACTCCCTCATCATGTTTTCATCATTGATATACTCTGTCAACTATATTTGTAAAAATATATCTTTTTATTTCTATTTATTTTTGTTTTGTTTTGTTTGTTTGTTTATTTGTTTTGTGAGGAAGATCAGCCCTGAGCTATGTTTGTTTGTTTGTTTGGTGAGGAAGATCAGCCCTGAGCTATGTTTGTTTGTTTGTTTGTTTGTTTGGTGAGGAAGATCAGCCCTGAGCTAACATCTATCGCCAATCCTCCTCCTTTTTTCTCCCCAAAGCCCCAGTAGATAGTTGTATGTCATAGCTGCACATCCTTCCAGTTGCTGTATGTGGGACGCGGCCTCAGAATGGCCAGAGAAGCGGTGTGTTGGTGCGCATCCAGGATCCGAACCCGGGCCAACAGTAGCGGAGCGCGCACACTTAACCGCTAAGCCACGGGGCCGGCCCTATTTCTATCTATTTTTTTAATTTTCTTCCCTCATCTCAACCCAAAGTACTTCCTCTCACCTCAATAAACTCTACTAAAACAATTCTTTTGGATACTTTTTATAGTTATCAAGAGTAGAAAGAGATGAATGCTCTCTTTCTTCCAAAGTCTTTTCCACAGTCACCTGTGCTCGGATCTTTCTCTTCTTGCAGCCATGTCATCTCTCTCTTCTCCCTTTCTTTCTCCACCTCTCTAGCATTTTGTTGATGAAAGGAACAATACCTCCAAAGCCACACCTTCTCATGCCATTCCCCTATTTAGGGAACAGCATTCTATCTCTCCCACGTTACATCACATTTAAATGTCGGCCTGGCTCCCAAGGTCCTCCACTATCAGAATCACCAACACCTGTCCAATCACGTCCCCCCACAGTGCTCAATGGGCCCTGCCACTTGGGGTTGGGGAACTCCACATTCCACACCCACTTGGACTTTAGAGCTTCCTCTTTCATGAACTGCCTCCCTCTCCTCTACCCAACAACTCCACCCAATTTGCAAAAGCCAGAATGGCTCAGATCCAAACACCACCACTCTGGAAAGGTGGCTAGACACAGGACAATTTTTATACCTGTATATTTCAATATCACTGGAATATTACCCTCTGCAATCTGGTGGGACTGATCTATAATTTGGTAGGGAGAATTTACAGAAATTCAAAAAATGAATTAAGGTGACTAAGGAAAAATTTTAAAGGGCAGGAAAACACATAACCTCTTGAATCATCAAGACTGATAGTTTTGGCAACTAAGTTATTAAAATAAATATTTTTACCATTTATAAGTTCTTCAAGTAGTCTTTCTCTAACAATATACAAATAAAGAGAAACAAAAATACGGAAGTCCCAAATGCATATGCAGTAGAGAGAGAAAAGATGAGTGTACCCCCCAAAGGTCCCTTTTGTAATGCAGGTTCCTGGGTACATTGAGCCATATATTTGACGTGGTCAAGGCACAAGCCCACATTTGGCAACAATGAGCACACACTCTAGACTGCAGCTCCCAAAAGGAAAGGTCTCTGCCTAAGTTATCTGTGAATTTCCAATGACCTACAAAGTGCCTGGCACAAAGAAAACACTCAATAAACGGTTGCTTAATAAAGAGAGGCTTGTTTTGAACTTTATATCCTAGATTATATATATATAAATATATATAACTACAGATAAAGATATCTGGGATTTATTTACAAACTCATTATTAAACATGAAGTTTAATCCAAACAATAAGAGAAAAATTCTTTTTTTTTTTTTTTAAGCCTTTGGTGGAGTTAATTATCTGGAAATGTTGTGATTTACCTAATTTAAATTTTCCATTTACCTTCCCAATCTAAGAAAATCTCTTTCCTTTAGGGCAGGGGTTAGCCAACTGCTTCAGAGAGCCAAATCTGGCCCAACATCTATTTTTGTAAACAAAGTTTTATTGCAAAACAGCCACATCCCTCTATTTACATATTGTCCATACCTGCTTTTGCACTACAAAGGCCGAGTTGAGTATCTGCGACAGAGAACTGACCTGCAAGCCTAAAATATTTGCTATCTGGCCCTTTAGAAAAGAAGTTTGCTGCCTCCTGCTTTGGGGTATCACGTAATACTGAATATCCAATAAAAGGTGTTTTTTAAAATAACTAAGAAGGGCCGGCCCCGTGGCTTAGCGGTAAAGTGCGCGCACTCCGCTGCTGGCGGCCCGGGTTCAGATCCCGGGCGCGCACCGACGCACCGCTCCTCAGGCCATGCTGAGGCCGCGTCCCACATACAGCAACTAGAAGGATGTGCAGCTATGACATACAACTATCTACTGGGGCTTCGGGGGAAATAAATAAATAAATAAATAAATAAAATTTAAAAAAAAATCTGAAGCATATATAGCAAAAAGTAAAGCTTTAAAAAAAAATAACTAAGAAGATTTACTGAGCTAAAGTTATTTACAAGTTAATCAAATATGCTTTTTACTTCTAGTCATTATGGTTTTATTTTTATCCTCACAGTTGAAACTTACCAAAGACATACCTCAAAAAAAATGAAACCTAATGATAAGGAAAAAAATTTCTTGCCACCTAGTTTATGCTATAATATACTTAAAGCCTCTGAGAGCCCTTAAGGAGCAGAATAAATTTCATAGAGGTAGAAAAGGGAAGAAAAATCTGCACAAAGAAGTTAAAAAGAGGGGCCAGCCCAGTGGCAAAGCTGTTAAGTTTGCACGCTCTGCTTCGGCGGCCCAGGGTTCGCCAGTTCGGATCCTGGGCGCGGACATGCTCACCGCTCATCAAGCCATGCTGAGGCAGTGTCCCACACAGAAGAGCTACAACTCTACAACTATGATGTACAACTATGTACTGGGGCTTTGGGGAGAAAAAAAGGAAAAGAGGAAGATTGGCAACAGATGTTAGCACAGGGTTAAACTTCCTCAAAAAAAAAAAAAGACGACGAAGTTAAAAAGAAATTTAAGGCTATACCTATA
The DNA here is from genome assembly GCF_057802395.1 of Ceratotherium simum simum. Classification (NCBI taxonomy): domain Eukaryota; kingdom Metazoa; phylum Chordata; class Mammalia; order Perissodactyla; family Rhinocerotidae; genus Ceratotherium; species Ceratotherium simum. Next base: position 23,563,415 of record NC_141912.1, on the reverse strand, counting down.
CAGGGTATAAGGCCACAAAATATCTTGATCTCTCCACATATTGCGCAAACATGGTATTTAACAAAACGAGGTCTGAGTAATGTTAAAGAAAAAAAAAAAAAAATGGCACAAAGAGCAAGTGAACCTTTGGGTTGGCGTCTCCAGACTACAAGCCCACACAGAAAAGTGCCCTTTTGGAAATACAGCAATCCCAGCCCTACGCAAAGGAGATTCAAAGAAGGCAATATTAAAAGAAGAGGCATTTCACCCTGACCTGTACCCATCACCCCAGAAGGCTCACTCCACCCAGCTTTTAGGATTGGGAAGAAACAAAGTCCTGGAGCCACCTAAGCCTCCCAGCTGGCCTGCCCATCCTCAGTGCAAACTGCTCTCCTGCCAGCTGGCAGACCTCACCTTCCTCTGAAACAATCTTGCTTATTCCTACCAAGTCCACCCTCATCCCTCTCCCGTCTATCCAAATTCCACCCATCCTTCACAGTCCCATTCAAAATCCCAGCCTGTACAACGGTACCACTCAGAGGGACCCATTCACAAAGACCACGATGTGAACGATGCTCCCTGGGGTGGTACAACATGGCGGCCACAGCCTCAATTCCTCTATCAAGTATCTCATCCACATCACAACAGAGCGATATTCCCTCTCTCTTTCCTGAATCTATACATGTGTCTTATGGCCCTCAATGGACTGTAAGCTTCTGGGAAGCAGAACACATAGTATATATTTTTTCCATACATATGTCAATAACGACACTAACAACAAATAGCACTTAGCAAGTCGGGCCCTGTGCTAAATGCTCTGTACGCATTATTTTATTTAATTCTCAAAATGATCCTGTGTGTAGGCATTAACACCATTTTCCGGCTTTACAGATGAGGAAGCTGAGACTTAAAAAGGTTAAATTTGATGGAGGCCACACAGCTAGAAAGAGGCTGAGCCATGATTCCAACTAGCCTCTGTCAGATCGCAAGGCTAATGTCCTTAAATTATGCCCTACCTCTCACCTAGAAGGTATTGGATAAAACTTGCTTAGTGAATGAAAACAGACACAAAACTCTGATTCAACCCTTAGCTGGCCCTTTAGTCTCTCCACTTCCTAACTCAGAATAGCTCGCAGAGTGGGAGAGCTATGAGGCAGACAAATCTCACAGTATTCTATCATCCCACACAAATACAGTGACTATAAGACCCCATCAGAGTGCTCCAAAATACAAAATATTCCTGCTTTTTTACTCCTAGGAGCAAGAATAGCATGCAAACAGCTTACAATTATTTTCCATGTTTCTTTTTAATAGCCAGGCCATTCATGTCCTTATATTTGACAATTGAACTGATCGTCAGATTACACATCCTCAAAAATAAACACAATTACAGAAAAGTTGGTCGGTTCCACTCTAATATATGTGTAATAAAACTACTCTTACAGAACCTTGGAGTTATGGTCAAAATGAACACTCTCCTCTCCGTTATCTTCTCCCTCCTACCACCATAGAGATGAAGGTCTTAAGTAAAACAGATCCCATTTTGAAATGAAAATACCATACTTAGGAGCCAGCCTGGTGGCGTAATGGTTAAATTTGTGCGCTCCACTTCGACAGCCCAGGGTTCTCGGGTTCGGATCCCAAGCATGGACCTACACACTGTTCATCAAGCCATTCTGTGGTGGCGTCCCACATACAAAATAGAGGAAGACTGGCACAGATATTAGCTCAGGGACAATCTTCCTCAAGCAAAAAGAGGAATATTGGCAACAGATGTTAGGCTGAGGGCCAGTCTTCCTCACCGAAACAAACAAAAAACAACAACAAAAAAGAAAATACCATACTTAGAAAAGCATTAAGAAGGTCCACTATAGAGCTGGTTTCAAATGTTTAATTATATGCATAATGTAATTATATGCATACATACTTTATCATTGTTTTCTAATGAGGTTGGCAAGGAGGCAGATTTGGCATTTTATTCTTAGTTTAATGTGCTTGTTTTTATGCTTACTGTAACAGCTTGCTGGGGGAGCACTGGAGAAAGAGCCTGATACACTTGAACAGAGGTGGCAAGGAAAAACAGCTCCCCATGGATGTTACCCACGTGGAAAAAGGCCTGGACTGGAAACGTTAGGAAGAAGGGTTATCCAAGGTAAGCAGCACCATTCATAAATGGAGAGAACTTGACTGCAAACGTCTACCTTCAAATAAGATTGTGAGTTTTAAAAACAAGGGGGTGAATGGAAGGAGGTGCCACAGCTACTTCATCTGAAAGCACCTTTCAGTTTCCTTGCAAAAGTTTCCAAGGCAAGGGGAAGAATCAACACCCACCATACAAAGCAAGCCCCAGAGGCTGCTTGGGCACTTCAGAGGCTGTGGTACCCCCGGGGTTGGGTCCCAGCTGAGAAAAGTTCTCCTGGGGAAAGAAGCTCCTATGAACCTAAGCCTCAGCCCCTGCCAGGGTGGGAAGTCAGCAGCTCATTTGGGAATCTGCCACCTCAAGGCACAGCAAGTGAGGAGGAAGTGAGAGGTGGCAGATGGGAAGGGGTGGGGTGGGGGTAGAAGCTACACCCAGACAGCTGTGATGTTATAAAAATGTAGCAGCCAAGCGGTGTGGAAACAGGAGTCTTAAGCATCTGATTAACCGAGAAGCAGTTGCGGTAATTTCGGAAATAACTTGAAAAAAAAATCAAAATACAGCATTACATTCAACTGTTAAGTAGACTGCAAGAACAATCAATGGGTTGAGAATAAACCTAAAGCCTGAGACACTAACCCCTGCTCTAATGGTGTCTGTGGTGCAGGGCCATGCCACATGTAAAACCAAGATATAATGAGTTTCCCATCTGGGACTTCCAAGAAGCATTCCCTAGAACAGGGTCCAAGACAGATCCACCCAATATTTAAATCCAGCCTTTAACAAAGGCCCCATATAGACACTAGACTTAGTAATTTGAGTCTAAGAAGAGACTCCTAAAAATTCAGATAAACTTGGTTGCTTGAACTCCTCCATTACAGCAAAAATAGAACGAACGTGTAATCTAATCATGTAAGGGTTTTTAAATTCAGCCAAAATAACTGGCAACTAGGACCATATGATATTTTCCTTGCAAAAATGGCAAAAACAAAACCCTCCTAACAGAATTGCTTCGTTAGAATTATAACTCCTTATGGTAAACCAGTAATTGTACATTGTACATAACATATTGGTCAATAGAACACAGTTTGACCAATTCAAAATTTTGGTTAAAAAAAATGAGTCTGGACAAGGGACCACTGGTATACTTACGTGAAGTGAGGTTGCAGACATGCAAAAGTCTCATTAATTCCACATCTAGACATTTCAACCATTTCTGAAGCGTGGGCGGAGGACTCAAGAGTAAAGACTGCAGAATTTAAACATTTTATAGGGAGATTCACAGAGCTAACAACCAGATACTTCTTAAGTTCTTGGTTATACCACATCATTTTGCATTTGGTGTTCTGTGAGATTCTCAAGTCATGTCTGTTTTGTCTCCCTCAATTGACCGCCCACCTTGGGTTTCATTTGAAAACACTGATCTGTAAACAGCTGGTGCTTATTAGGAGGTGTGAGCTGTCTGTTCAGTGAGTTCTAAGAGTGATGCACTGAGCTAATTTAACCCAAATGGCTTTATAATTCTGTCTCAACCTTCTCTCTTAGGCCGCCTAATTTTTCTAGGGCAGGGTAATGGAAATTATCAAGAAATGGGAACAGTGTGATTTAAGTAACTCAACTGAGCTTATTTCCCTTGGGAAAAGGACAGCTGACTAGTCTCAGAAATTAAATAAGTGGTGTCTGACCTGTATTAGTTATTTAAATTTAGAATATCTTTATTCTAAATTTATTCTAACAAAGAGAAGGTGTTCCAGTCAACTCCAATGAGCATCAGGATTCTCGGCTTTCGGTATACCAAATGATTGAACTCTGAATCTCCCTCACAGTTGTACTCAGAATTTTCTTTAACGTTCAGCTGACCTAGAAAAGTCTGAATCCAGTACATGAAAGGTGATTTAGAAGTGTCTGTAGATAATGAAGGAAAGTGTGAGTTGTTTGAAAGCCAAGTGTTTACACGTGGGAGCCTGTCTCAAAATATGAATTACTTTCTTGCTGTATTAACATTCTCCCTTAACTCTTCCCTCCCCAAGCTTTATCCTCCCGGCATTCTTAATTCATAGAGGACCGAGGGACAACAAGGGCCCACACATCCACATCACAAATAGCTGGGAGTCCTGGGGGCACTGTTGGGAGAGGGGGTGCTAGCCCTCCCCTAGGAGGTCTTTTTTAGCCATAGCAGCAACCCCTTTCCTGCTCCTCAGCTGCAGCCACCCTCCAAACCACTTCCCCAAACCACTAGAACAGTCCCAAGGAGACCAGACCTTCGCCCAGCTCAACTGCTTCCATCCTGCTCCGTCCCATTTTGTCAAAGGGAACACTGTTTTCTTTCAACCACAGTACACGTTACCTAAAGTATCCCTAGAGCAATATTTATTTCTTTTTCCATTCTAGCACTAACAAAAAGAGCCCAAAAGAGAAAAACTGAAACCAAAAATTTACTTCCATCACGGATTCTCCTTCCACCAAGAAAGCCAATGTCATACAGCACCAGACCACACCCCCCAAATCAAAACAGAGGCACAAGCTTCCCGAATGTGAGCGAGAAACCAATTTTCACAGTGGCGGCTAACATGTGAAAACACTTTTATTGCAAAATTGAAGACTGTAGTTCAGCAAATACATGCTAGAATGCTAATGTGAGTAATTACACAGGTGGTTATGCAAACACTGAACTCATGCTTCAGTTTGGCAGAAGTATAAACATTTCCAGGATAGTTTGCAAGGTTCAATTACCTAGATCTGCTGGTTAATTTCCTTTACATCTGAAAGAGCTCCCCCAAAGTCAATCATTTTCCAACGGAAAAGTCACTACTAGAAACATGTTCTAGGTAGGCAAGAAAAGAGTACATTTGTACTAAACTGACAACATTTTTAAACGAGTATCTTACCAGGAGAAGACCTGTACAGATATGATCATTCTCATGTGTCCTACAACTTAATTCAAATACATCTCTACTCTTGAAAACACTCACTTATTCGAATAAGATCAATTGAGATCTAATAGGTGCCAGACACTATTCTAAAATGCTGGGGATAACAGCAGTGAACAAAATAGGCAAAAATCTCTACCTGTTATTGCACAAAAAGGGAATTCTCTGCCCAATACACAAAAAAAAGCCAATAATTATGCCACCAGCTTTTCAGAAAAGAAAGGCTTTATTGCAACCAGCTAGGAGACAGGAGGCAAAGCTCTCAAACCTGTCCCCTCAATTCAGGTCTTGGGGCAAAATTTAAGAGGTTGGGGGAATGGGCTGGTATGTGGAAGCACTGGTGGGGCAGGTTTTGATTGGAGGGCTTTAAACATTTATGGTCAGGTGTAGAAGGGGCTTTAACACCAGATCTTCCTAGACAATGGAGCCCTCGCTTCTGATAATAGTCCGAATTTCAAGTTTAGATTGTGTCCCGGTCCTTTCGTTCCGTGGGGGGAGAATCTCTGGTTCCGGGTATTATTTCAGGTCAAGATTTTCTCCTGTGTGTATGCTCTGGCTCCGTGACTTGCATTTTTTTCGCTTGTCCCTGAAAACCAGTTTTAACCTTCTGTTGATAAGATGGGGTCAGTATGAACTGGTCCTAGAGGGCCCGTGGTTACATGCCCTCAGGAGGCTCACATTCTAGCAGGGGGAAATAATACATAGTCACATAAATAAGACATAGGGCATTTTGGATGCTGATCAAAGTGTGATGGAGAAAAATAAAGCAAGTAAGGAGAATAAGATGGGGGTGTGATGTTACAATTTTAATACCAGAGAAGACTACAGGGAAGAGGGTACATTGTGCCGAGACCTGAAGAAAGTGAAGGAGCAAGCAAGCCAGGTGGAAATCTTGGGAAAGAGCTTTCCAGGCAGAGGAAACAGCTATTTCAAAGACCCTGAAAAGGGGCATGTCTAGGGGCTTAAATGATCATCAAAAATCTACATTTTGGGGGCTGGCCCGGTGGTGCAGGCGGTTGGTTGTGCACGCTCTGCTGCAGCAGCCCGGGGTTCGCCGGTTCGGATTCCAGGCGCGCACCGACACACTGCTTGGCAAGCCATGCTGTGGCGGCATCCCATATAAAGTGGAAGAAGATGGACACGTATGTTACCCCAGGACCAGTCTTCCTCAGCAAAAAAAAGAGGAAGATTGGCAGATGTTAGCACAGGGCTGATCTCCTCACCAAAAAAAAAAAAAAGTACATTTTGATAATTGTTTCATAATCTTGTTACAAACTGTACTCTACACAGAGATTTCAAAAGTCTTCATTGTTTTCCAGTATTGGAGTTTTCTCTTAAATATAGAGCATCTCACGCTACTGTGATCCATAGAAATGTACGTGTTTTGCTTTCCCTCCATCCCTACGTGCAATGATAGCTTCTTGTTTGCAAGGAGTTAGGTCCCAAGGGCTCTGGGAGTATGTTTAGCACCACAGCAACCAAAGCTAGCAGACCAAGTACAGCACTTAGATAGGCTGCAAGTCAAAGATGCCTATATATGGACTCAAGAAATGGGTGCACAAATCTCTACTTTTATCCCCTACATTATAACCATCCTCAGCACTTGTGCTCGGTGTCAAGGTGGTAAGAGGGTCAGCACAGAAAACTCCGAAAATGGTAATAAACCCAAAATAGAGCTGGAGGGAAAAAACAGCCAATCTCTGCACCTCTGAAATAATAATGTGACCCAATCTTCTTTCTTAAAAGTTACAATTTAAAAAAAGAAAAAAGCATAAGAAATCTTATTTCGAATACAGAGAGAAAGAAAAGGAGAACTGTGTACGGGAAAGAACAGAATGTGAATTCCCAGAACCCGGAGGAAGGCCAAGTCAGGAGTGAAAGTAGCCAGGCTGAGGGTCAGCACATCTGGGCTCCCTCACTTTACCTTTCAGAGGCTTCACTTCCTCCTCTACGAAAGGGAATTCATAATCCCTACAGTATAAGATTGTCGCAAAGACTGGAAACAGTGGATTTAAAGTAGTCAGCATATAAAAAGGCCAATCTCGAAAGGTTACTACTGTGTAATTCCATTTATAGAGCATACTTGAAATGACAAAATTAGAGAAATGGAGAACAGATTAGTGGTTGTCAGGAGTTGGGAGTGGGGGAGGAGAGAATTGGCTATGATGGTAAAAGAGTACCGTGAGAGATCCTTGTGATAGAAACGTTCTGTATCTTAACTGCAGTGGTGGTCACATGAATTTTCACGTGTGATAAAACTGCATAGAACTAAATACACACACACACACATGCACATAAATGAGTGCATGCAAAACCTATGAAATCTAAATAAAGTTGATGATTGCATCAATGTTAATTTTTTTATTGTGATACTGCAATATTGCTATGCAACATGTTATCATTGGAGGAAACTAGGTGAAAGGTATACAGGATCTCTGTATTATTTCTTACAACTGCATATAAATCTATAATTTCTCAAATATTTTTAAAAATCTCATCACCTTAAAAAAAATGTCTGGCATGTTATGAATGCTCCATAAGAGGCATATTGGGCAAGTTATCATTTCGCCTATAAACCAGAACTGCAAATTCCTACTTCCCACTGATGAGAGTCTAGAGGAATCGCTGAGCACTGCACCTGAGCAAGCACACCAGGTGAGGGTTCACGCAATGCAGGTTATCACCACCATCATCTTTGGACCCCAGCCCTTCAAAAGCTTACTAATATCCAAGTGAATTATCAACCCTCTTTATGTAACTAAAGGACAAACTTACTGACAGGAATCCACTTACCACAATATTTAAAGAATATTTATTCTGCCTCCATATAATAAACACATACACACTAATATAAAAGAGTCCTCTAAAAAGAGAGAGAGAAAAAAATATTTTCACAGTCTAGAGCAGCATTTTCCAAAGTGTTCTCTAAGGAACACTAGTCCCCTGAGATGCTCCAAAAAAAAATCAAGCAAAATAAAAGATCCATGGTGAAATAAAGTTGGGAAATGCTGCATTCACTGTCCCCCTCGGGGAGCTCCAGAAAAAAAAAAATGTCCCTATCCAACTTCACTTAACCCATCTTTCCCCAAATCTACTTGATCAAAAATCATTTTTTTACCTATTGGCATCCTGAGAAATATTCCCAAGGTCTAGGATTTAAAAAGTCTCCTACATGGGTCAGCTACTCACTACCCAGTTTCTGCCCTATTACATACTTGAGAAGAGAAATGGATGGTTTTTCTACAACTAGTGTAGTGGTTTAACTGCATGCAGTTGGACTTGAACAAATGTTTGCTGAATTAGATTCAATGCAAGTACAATTCTTTGATGACAACTCTAAGCATAGGAGAAGTGACTTTTCCTTTTTTTTTTAAGTCTCTCACTTAGTTGAGAAAACAAAAGTGCTCCTTTCTGGAAGTTTCTCAGAAACTTTCAGGTGCAAAAGTTTTCCATTATGTCAACAGTCTCCTCCTGAGTGGCAGCTACTCACAACTGGAACAGCAGTTTACAACATGATGTGATTATGAGGAATAAGCTCATGACTAAAAAGATCCCTACTCAAAACTATAGGTCCTGAAATTCCTTTAGCAGGATATAGAGCCTTTCACACCAAAAATAAGGAAAAAGCTCTAACCGCAGTTATTCCTGGAAGATGTAATAAGTTAAGTCATTTCATGAAAATGACTTAAGCTTAAAGACATATAAACAAATTTCAAATATCAGAGAATTTGCTGAGATCAGGCATGGATGGGGGCAGGGGGAGGAAGGTGAAGACCATGAGTCCCAGGAAGGAGCAGAGGGACAAAGACAGAGAAAAAGGGAGGCAGAAGTTATCAAAATCAAGCTTCACTTAATTCACAGGTCTGTCAAGGCCAAAGACTCTGCTTTACGATTACATATTTCCATTTACAAAAATAACCCATATTCTAACTTGCAGAACCATAAACTGGAAAATTAAGAGAAAGAAATTAATGAGAATAATTTTGAAAGGAAGAAATTAATCAGAGTAAAGAAGAAGAAAAAAATTAGGGATTTTTTAAAAACACACAAAGCGTTTGAGGAATACCCACTTCAAAATTAGTTCAGTTACACCCACCTTCTTAGTAAGGATCTGGAAAAGAAGAATTTATCATGAACCCCTGACATACTGAAAAAATGTCTCCATCACTAAAGGATAATAAAGCAAACTCACTGAGCATTCCAAGCCAAAGGCATACTCACGCCTTTTAGGAATATTTCCAACATGTCTGAAAACAAAATGAGTTTCAGATAAAACCTCAATTTCACCAGGAGAGCCTTGCTTCCCAAGCATTCCAGTTCCTCAAGGTCGCTATATAAAACTGAGCAATGGTTTAGACATTCCATTACAGTTGATAATCCTAAAATCACATGAATGTAGCTGTCAGGCATACTCATTCTTCAATACAAATAAGGCTAGGTCTAATCATAACACTTCAAATAAACTGAGATGTCACTTGACAGATGTCATCTGTCCCTCCACTCTGCTTTCTCACTGGTCCTCCCTTGCAGCATCGCAGGGCCAAATCTCTCGGCCACAATAATTTGAGCAGCTTTTGCCTTGGCTACCCCAGCCTTCTCCTCTCGCTGGCCCAGAAAATACAGTGGTGAAAAAATTAAGTATTTTGGTAAAAAAATATTTTCTGGTAATTGAGCTGAATTTGACACAACAAAAGTGTCTATGAATTGAGCAGAGATCCCAGTGAGCTTCCAGACTCAGGGCCCCCACAGACTAAACCCAGCTGGAGATAAGAAAGGCAATAGAAACATTCTAAATCTGCCTGCTGAATACTTGAAACTCCCTAATGGTCTATGAAAGTTTTCTTACAAAGAACTCGGACACCTTTTACAGTTTCGCTTCTTGCTGCAAGATGTTTTTTCCCCTATTTCAAAGAGAGAAAGTCACTCTGTCTCTTTCTCTCCTTTTTCCCTCCCCTACTCATGAACACAGGAAATACTGACTTTCCTAAATTTCGTTTAACAGTGATGGAAGGAGGGAAAGCCTAGGTACTCTTATTCCTAATCCAATGTTCTATTATTAGGATTTTAAATGCTGTGCAGTTTAAATAACGTAAGTGGGAAGACAATGAACAATGACTGTACTGTAGCACTCCTGCTCCCCCCACCCCTCAGGGAGCCTGAGTGATGCCTTATCTGGGGGGTCCCATTTGGACCCTGAGGCACCTGCAAGGTGACAGGCTCCACCTGACTGCATTAAAAAGTTCTCCCTTTTCCTCTTTTAACATGCATAAGTTCATTTAGGTGAATAAGGCCATGTTCAAAAACAAGTTCAGCCTTTTCCATTTTTAAAAAAAAGTGCTTTCATTTTCGTAAGACTAAACCATTCAGCCAGACTTGGCCAAACCTTCAGTTTACACAGTGGGAAACACTGTAACAACTGGCCCAAATAGCCCTAAGGAAAGAACCAGACTCATGGCTTCAGAAATGAGAAAAATGCCCCCAAGTTGGCTTCCTGGTTCCCCCACAGTGCGCATCAGGGCACGCAGAGGAAATTATCTCCATTTCCATTTCTCTGCTGAAATAGTCAAGGAAAGGCAATCCTGGTATCAGAAAAAAAAATTAGCATGCCACTAGAGCTCGCAGGCTGCTGGATCATCAGAGTGCCTCCTCTCAAATTCCAAACACAAACCCACACGCCCGAAACGTTAGACTGAGCCAAGAGGCTGTGCGCCTGCCTGGAAGTCTCGCTCTGCTGACTATCTTCATGTTTATCTTTGAGCACTGGGCCAGCTTAATGGCTGATGCTTCTGCCTTCCTGGGTCCACTGGCAAATCTGCCAGGAGGTCCTCATGGCCAGGCAGAAAGAGGCTACGGGAAGCCAGCAATCAGAGAAGTGTGAGTCTGCAAGAGCAGCCTGCCCTCTCATGAGGTTCTGAAACCCCAGGTCACTGACGAGCACATTAAAGGCTTCCAGCAGCAGAACTGAATGGTGTCAGCACAAATCAGCAAGTTCAAGTCCTTCCGGCTTCCCTTTCTGGCCAGCATGGGAGAGTCTTAGCCACAGTGGCATTAACAGGCTTCTGCCCAGCAGGAGAGAGCTAAGAGGGAGACTTCCTTTAATAGCACCCAAAAAGCATGGGACCACGTGCCCAGTGCCCATCCTGGCAGAAGAAGGACAAACAACGATCCCAATAATAAATGCACACACAGCACAGAGCAAATCATGCATAGCATGATTATACTTTCAAATTTAGTTTCCATAACTGGGTGAGACAATCACTATTCTTGGTCACAACGACCACATAACAAAATTGCCATCCTAAGAGATTTCTACAGTGCAATACCTGTATATATGAATTGCATACGACTAACACATGATTGCTGTTCCCATCTTTGGACCCTCGTTAAGTCGTATTTCTTAAATTGCCTATATACTAAGTTCCATTGTTTTGCAGTGCATTTCCTGGCATTATTTCTCAGAAATGCACGGTACACAGTGCCACTGTCTGCTAAAGGAGCAGCCTTGAACAAATTATAGATTCTCATATAAACAGCTAATGACTACTTATACTTACTTCAGAGATACATCACTTCCTTATAAGATGGCTCCGTATGCCCCAACTTTATATAGCCTATGATATGCTTTATAATTATAATGTTTAAGTATAATAAGTAACATCTTATTTGATTGTCTAATTTTTACTCTTATTTATCTATAGCATGTGGTCTAACCCCAGAAAATAGAAAACCCTATATATTTTTTACACATCACATTAAAGTAACATCTCTCCTACCTTTATATTCCCACTACGTTTCCACTATCTATCGAATATGACCAGAAATTAAAGCATAAGACAATTACAATGCTTCACCCAGAAATGAAATCCATCTTTTATTCCATAGAAGAAAAATTACAGCCAATATGACAGTCTGCTGATGTTTTTAAGACAACAGCCAAGACACAACATAAGCTGTGTTCATAATTTAGTTTAGAAACAGTTGGTCCACATATTGGAATGGCTAAGTATTTTTTAAACCAATATTAATTTTTATTACCATAAAGTTTTTTTAAAATGCATGTAAGGCACTTCTGTGGTACTCCTTATATGGACAAAACAAGGAAACAAGACAAATTGGTCCTAGTTTTTGGGCTAAAAGCTTACAATCAGCTCAGCTGAACCAACAAGATTTATCCTGCCCTGGCATAAATCCTAAAGTGTGTGATTCCAAACTCTGATGTGATCACACCTAGAAATCTGAAGCATTCATAACATTCCATCAAAAATAATGTGCCCACCATACTATATCAGTCTATCCTTAGTGAGTCAAGATGAAATACTTGTGCCTTCACTTCATTTACCACCAACTTGTTAAAAAGGCACTTCAACTTAAGAAAGTAGTTCGACTTTATTTCATTAACCACACAATTACAGGTTGTTTACCCTGAGCTAGGAAATTTATCCCTACTCAGCATGGACAGTAAACAACAGCTTCTCAAGGCTTATTAAATATTAAATAATTAGAATAACACCACGAATATCTATGTGCTTTTACATTGATTTGAGTTTTTTGTGGCACATATTTGTGAACCTGAAACTTCAAGTGCTTTCTCAATTGGAAAAAAAGAAACAGAACCTGACAACAAACGACCGCCCCAACTAGGAAATCCCAATCATCCAATTTAATTTAGTTTATTTTCGAGGTGAGTCCTCCTGGGGAAAATTCATCCAATAACTGATTTTCCTCAACTCTTAGAGGCTGCTACAAAAATAATACAACAGCTTCAGTTAAGTCTCAGAACACAGCCTCCATCTCACCCTGATAGATAATCCCACCAAAATAGCCATTCTAAAGTAAGGTGCAAACCCACCTGCAAAGGTCAAAGTTCAAAGTCAAGGAGAGGCTGCAGTTAAAGGGTCCCTGAAGAGGATCCAGTTTTTCCCACCATCATTCACTAAAGCCTCCACAAATAGCATCCTGCTAAAAGAAGGTCAGCTGGACAGACCACAGAGTGCCAGGGTGCCCTCCTGGTAAACACAACTTCATGACTAATTCATGAATTCAAGAAACCAAACAAGAGTCTAGGAGCAAAAAGCCCAATTAACTCAAAATTAAACAGCATCCAACACCTGTGATTCAACCCAAGTAAGATAAGGGCATGGCTGCCAGAGGGCGTTAAGAACTAAGGGAGCTACCAGATGGGATATTTGAGAGGGAGACGTGCCAGGAAAAACAACCTTGTACATCTTTCCAGGATGGGACCTTATGCTAAACTCAGAGAATATTTTCAGCTGAGTTATTTGGTGAGGATTATACCCCCTCAATTGAGAATACCTGTTGCCCTAGACACTCCCTCCCTTTAAACCACATCTCTATAGTTTTTCAAACCCCACCTCTACTTAGACTGCCAGCTAGTGAGCTTGTAAAGATGGTGAGACAACTTGAGCAAACTCACTGAGTGGGTGACCCAGCAGTCTTCCAGGGAGGATAGTCTGGCCAGAGGAGCCTCTTTCCTGCATGAGAAGCCTCAGAAGGAGCATTTTATAGGAGGGGGAGAAGCAGCACGGCAAACAGTACATGAACAAGTATACAATAAGGACATGTCTCACCCTACGCTGCCATGAAGGATATTCAGCAGAAAAGATGAAAAAGTTCTGGAGACCTGTTGCACAACAATGTGAATAGACTTAACACCACTGAATTGTACACTTCAAAATGGTTATGATGGTAACTTTTGTGTTTCTTAATTTTTTTAAAAATTAAAAAAAAAAAAAAAAAAGAGGGCCGGCCCCGTGGCTTAGCGGTTAAGTGCATGCGCTCTGCTGCTGGCGGCCCGGGTTCAGATCCCAGGCGTGCACCGCTTCTCCAGCTATGCTGGGGCCGCGTCCCACATACAGCAACTGGAAGGATGTGCAGCTATGACATACGACTATCTACTGGGGCTTTGGGGGGAAAAAATAAATAAATAAAATCTTTAAAAAAAAAAAAAAAAAAGATATTCAGCAGAAGCAGCATTCCACACTGCACAGAAAGCCAAGGAGGAAAAGACAAGTCAAGATGATAGCAAGCATTTACTGAAAGGTTTTGAGGCACTTATTTATTTATGGACTGGACAGAAAACAAAGGCAATCAAGTGGAAGGCAGTATTCCTGGCATCTCGCCTAAAACATGGGAGGCAGAATAGAGCACTCAAACCACTGAAAGTTCCTTCCTCAGCTCATTCATGTGGTCCTAAAACAGATATCTGCATTGATTCTGAAGTCCTAAGTAGGAAACCAAAGGACTTAGGGGACCCCCAGAGGTGACATCCTCTCTTCTTACTGACAGCCCTGCCTTTGGACTTGCTCTGAAGACCAGACCAAGAAGAAAGTATTATGTTCTAGATCTAAATCCCTCCAGAATATTTGGAAGAGGGTGTCTGTCAACGGACTTGCCAACTTGATCAAGATGACTTTCCACAGACATCTGTGAGAGTGTGGGAGAGACTGCCGAGGTAAATCCCAGCCGAGCATAAAACTAGGTTCATAAGTAGAAGCTTCCGGGGTCAGATTTCAAAGTAAAAGAGAATTTTTGAATAATTAAAGATCTGCAACAATATTAGACTCTCTCCCTGAGCAGCAAATTATGTCACCGGGAATGCTGCAGTAGAAGTTCTTCACTAAGTGAGACACTGGGTTTAGGTCCTTCCCAACTCAAGTTTCTGTGGTGTATTGGTTAGGAATGTGTTTGGCTACAAAGGAAAACGCAAACACTGTTTAACCTTTCACTCCACCATCCTTAGCGTGCTGACTTTTATCTTACTGTTTGTTACTTCCTGGTCACAAGATGGATGCCCTACCTCCAGGCTCAAGCCCATGTTGAAGGCAGAAGCAGCTGAAAACAGGAAGGCACAGCTCCGGTCTCAGAAAAACAAAACTTTCACAGAAAGCCTTAGTGGACTTGCACTGATATTTAATTCGCGAGAATGTATCGTAAGGGTATCTCTAGACCAGGGTTTCTCAACCTCAGCCCTATGGACCTTTTGGGCCAGATAATTCTTCGTTGTGGGGGACTGTCCTGTGCATTACAGGATGTTTACCAGCAGCCCTGGCCTCTAGCCACAGATGCTACTAGCACCCCACACCCAGCTGTGACAATCAAAAATGTCTCTAGACATTGCCAAATGTCCCCTGGAGGGCAGAACTGCCCCTGTTTGAGAACCATGCTTAGACTACTCACCATTTCATAGGCTAAGATGAAGAGGGTGGTGAATGGGGTAGTCAGCCAACCAACAAGGACTGCTCTAAATGCTCTAAATCTATTTCTTAAATGTTTTCTAATGAGCTCTCTAACTACTGTGCCTAAGTATTCTGGAAAATTTAAGAGAAACATATTAAGTGTCCCCAGCTTAGAAGTACTCACAATAAAGTTTGAAAAATCAAGATTGAGACACAAAAAAAAATACATTGTAACGGTCTTGAACCATAGAGACAGGCAAGATATCCTTCAGTTGGTTCAGCTCAGGCAGGCTAAAAGCACATAAGAGTGTAGCTTGAAGTCCTTAATGAAAATGTCACTTCAGAGGCAGAACTTGCATTTGAAGACTAGAAATTCTTAGACAAGTGGCAGGAGAGAAGGAAAATAACATGAGCAGAGGACACAGAGTGAGCACGGTTAAAAGCTCAGGAGCTACCGTTCTGAGGGGAGACCCGGGTGCTGACAGACTCAGCATAGACAAGTCATTTAGCGTCTCTGCACCTCAGTTTTATCATCTGTATAATGGAGATGATAACAACATCTATCTCCGACGGTTGATGAAAGGATCGGATGAGAGCAAATCAATTACAAGAGTATCTGCCACATAGTAAGCAATCAGTTGTTAGTGTCTATTATTATTGTTATTATTATATAGAGTCATTATGATATATAATTTAATATAATAATAATATAATTCAGGAAAAGAGCCCACCTATCAGAAATCAGAAGATGCCTGTTAGTGAGTGGCTGTCATATCCTGAGCAGGACAACCAGAACTTACAGTTAGTGGGTAAAGTCAGGCTCCTGATGGCCATGACATTCTGGCTGACATCCAGGTGAGATGGCAGGAGGACCACCAGGAAAGCACCATCCACACCTACCAAGAGGTTTTGGCAGGAGGGTTGGCTGGAATCTGTGGCTGATTTCAAGTAAACATAATAGCCATCAAGTTAATAATAAGACTTTCCATGTTATAAAGGAATTTTAGCTTGCAAAGCATTTCTACATATACTGTCTGAGAAATTTGCCTGTAACAAGCCTTCAGTAGCTAATAGAGAGCTACTATAGCAAGAAGGAGTTCTATTCATCATTTGAAAAATCACTGCCAAGCAAAGTCAATCTGTAGAAAGAAGTGGGAGATACAAGACTTGCCTTCTACTTGAGCACAAGAGACATAGATATGAACCAAAGAATGATTAATATAGTATCTTTAATAGATTTAGGGGAAAATAGATAAGGTTTAAAAAAATATTTCCAATCTCTGCATTCTTATCTATGAGCAGGCCACCAATGGGCCTTCTGAGTCCCAAACTCCTAACCTCTGGGTCCTGATTTTTTTATGACCAAAGGATAAGGGATAAAGAACACACAGAACTACCAATCCTTCCTGGTACTCTGTGTTTCCATTCAGGGTTTCTCTAGCAGTTAACTTGTACAGATGCTCCCCAGGGTTATACACATTAATCTTCCACTAAGTTTAATAAGTTCCATAAGGCACACGATAATAGTTTGAAGATGTGGAAAACTTAGCCTCGCCTTAAAAAGAAAAATCACAAAGTACCCCTGTGTGTGCCTGAAAACCACAAAGGGAGAGGGAAAGATGAAGAGCAGGTCTGCTTCCCACTGCATGGTTTGGTTACTGCACCCATCCTCACCGTCCAGTTCCTGTTATCCGGGATCATTTATGTGGTAAAGTACAGATTACTTTATACTGTATCCACGACATATGCTTCTAGCTTCTGTAAAAATTCAAGGTATCCAATACTTTTCAAAACAGAGTATCTGTCATTTAGTCCACTGCTGGGTTTCAATCAATATTGATCATCAACAACAGAAAAGACTAATCTGCTTATAATAAAAACCTACGCCATGTATTCACAACTAGTGAATAGGAAAAGAAATCCATTTATAAATATTTTCTGATGGGCCGGCCCGGTGGCTTAGTGGTGAAGTGCGCGCGCTCCGCTGCTGGTGGCCCGGGTTCAGATCCCGGGCGCGCACCGACACACCGCTTCTCCGGCCATGCTGAGGCCGCGTCCCACATACAGCAACTAGAAGGATGTGCAACTATGACATACAACTATCTACTGGGACTTTGGGGACTTTGGGGGAGGGAGGGAGGGAGGAAGGAAGCAAGGAAGGAAGGAAGGAAGGAAGGAAGGAAGGAAGGAAGGAAAGAAAGAAAGAAAAAGAAAGAAAAATATTTTCTGGTAGATCCAGTACCACATCACATAAGCGAAAAGGTGCCTTTTTCTGATTTTGGGGGGCAGCCTTACTCTAGCACACAGAAGTGATGAGATTTTTTTTCATACTCCCAGGAGTGATAATTAAAACAAAAATAAATATCATTTATGGTACTACTACTGTGCTCTCAGCATAACACTGGGCATTTTACACCTGTTATTTTCCCTAATCTTCACACAATAGGGTGGATCACCATTGTCCCTATTCTACAGGGCAGGGCTCTGAGGCTCATGGAGATTAAAGAATTGAACCAAGGTCAAGTAGAAGAGCCTGAATTCCAACTAGCATCTGTCTGAATTCAAGCCCCATACTCTTAACCACTGTATTACAGTGCCACACCACCAATGCAACTAAATGAGAGAGCAACTTTGAATCCATATAAATGCACCAAATACACTACAGTGAGAAGTTAAGTATAAACTTTATTAAAGCCAAGAGTTGTGAAAACAATTTTGCATTCACAGTCTGTCTACATGTGTTCTTTGCCCTTTACTTACCTAAGGCCTGGAAAACAGGCTGCTCCCCCTTTCTCAACCATCAAATACAGCAGAATCTAGAGCCGCTCTGTCCAATAGAAACGTCATATGAACCATGTATGTAAGTTTAAATTTTCTTGTAGCCACATTTTTAAAAGCTTAAAAAAGAAAGATGCAATTTATTTTAACCTAATATATGTAAAATACTATCATTTAAACATGTAATCAATATAAAAACTATTGGGGCCAGCCCCGTGGCTTAGCGGTTAAGTGCGTGCACTCCACTACTGGCAGCGGGGGTTCGGATCTCGGGCGCGCACCGACACACCGCTTGTCCGGCCATGCTGAGGCGGCGTCCCACATACAGCAACTAGAAGGATGTGCAACTATGACATACACCTATCTACTGGGGCTTTGGGGGTAAAAAAAAAAAAAAAAAGAGGAGGATTGGCAATAGATGTTAGCTCAGGGCCAGTCTTCCTCAGCAAAAAGAGGAGGATTGGCACGGATGTTAGCTCAAGGCTAATCTTCCTCACACACACACACACAAAAATATATATATATATATATATATAAACTATTAATGAGACATTTTACATTGTTTCCTTCATAGTAAGTCTCTGAAATCTGGTGCGTATTTTACGCTTAAAAGCACATCTCAAATTCACACTAGCACATTCAATTGCTCAGGAGCTACTTATGACCAGCAGCCACCATACTGGCCCACCCATATCTAGTCCCTTAGAGGTCCACACATGTACAACACTCCTTTAATAATCTGTCCCATGTTTCTATAATGATCCAAAAAGACAGTGTTCCCCTCTTGTTTCTATACCTGTACACTCCTGGAATCAGATTACAGGATACCAACCAGTAACTGTCTGAAATTCCACCATTCTAGCTTCCAGTTAATTCTTTAAATATAGTGCTTTGAGTTGTGTTCAAACAAAAATGCCCCTGACAGGAGGAACACGCTAAGCCAATATTTGTCATGAAACCTTAGGTGACGTAAAGGGAACTGACAGCACATCCAGGAGGAGAGGATGGGACACAGAAGACAAAACGAGATGGCCGACTTTCGGCACACCTAGTCTCTGATCCTCTCACAAGTCCCTGCCCAAATTCCCTTTTCCTCAACAACTTAGAGGAGTCATTTCAGTAACTCCTTGTCAAGAATAACTATCATCAAGAAATACAAAAAGGAAACTACTGGGGCTTCCTTGATTTCCAACCCAATAACCTAAGGCCAACATCGCAAACTGAAATGCCCACAGGGACTGGGGCAGGCCCCACAAATGAGATTAAGGGGCCAGAGGAGCCTGTGCCCGTCTGAGGGGACAGCCTGGACCCCAGCCCAGGAGACCGTGCCAGACGGGAATGTGGCCCCAGTGTAGCCAGGTCATGTGATTTCTCAAGAGAAGTCATAAACATGGATTTTCAGGTTAATCACCTGATTTTTAACTATTAATAACATATAATATTTTAAATAACCATGTGCAACTAAACAGGAAGTGACTGCAAACTGGAGGAACTAGTTTGCACACTCTGGTATTTGTGGGACACAAGTAAAGACACATGAAGACCAGGAGTGGGTCGAGGGTTGGGGGGAGTTTGTACCGCATCCTCTTCCTGCCATCATCTTTGCTGCCCTCCAGAGGAGCCGAAACCATTCCCCGCAAGCTCTCTCTGAGACCAAGAGGAGCACGGAAAGCACAGATAAGGCAGGCTTCCTGCAACACCTGTCCCATCTTCATCTATAAACAAGGGGCTCGTTTAGGCCAGGGCAGCATCGGGAGGGGTACAATCTGATGTGAACTGGAATACATTCACCCACAGGAAGGGACAGCTGCCTCTGCGGCCACGTGATCATCCCAGGTTGTGATCATCCCAGATCTGTGATCACAGATTGTCCCAGTGAACAGACCTGGGGTAGCAGGAGCTACCAATTTCTTAAAAAAGAAACAAAAAATACAGATTTTTTTTCTAGAAAATCTCCCAATCGTTCAATTTTGGCAACTAATTCAAAACATATTTCCAACACCGTGTGAGCCAAATTCAGGCTATAGGGCCAGCCCTCTGTAGCCCCTGGATCAGAACATCGACGTCTCACCCTAACCCTGACATTCTGGCTGCTTGAAACCTGTACATTCTCACAACTTCACTGCAGCATTAACTTAACCTCCTTTCTCCATCCATAAGCTTTGAAAGAGGTGCTATTGATTGCAGGAGACTAGGGACAAACGACTAAATCTTGGAATTAAAAAAAGGACAGTAGTGGAAAAACTGGTGAAAATTCAAATAAAGTCTGCAGTTTAGCTAGTAGTATTGTACCAATGTCAATTTATTACTTTTGATAAATTTACCACAGTTAAGTAAATTGTGAACATTAGAGAAAGCTGGGTAAAGGGTACATGAGAATTCTTTGAACTATCTTGGCCACTCTTCCATAAATCTAAAATAATTTCCAAATAAAATCTTTTTTTAAAAAAACTCATATACCTGCACCTCCCCACAAAAGGTTAATTTTATAGTATGTTAATTTCTAAAAATGAAATTTTTTAAAAACTTGCTGGTAAGTAGAAACATGAGTTGCCCTGAATCTTCACTCTGGTAGACTAAATGACTAAGAGAAACCAGAAAAGACTAAGCCTGAGAGAAACCAGAATGTACCAGGATAGTTTCTATCCTCTGCTTTACAGTGTACGTGCAATAACCAGTGGGGCACAGAATCCATGGACTTTTAGTAAAATATCAAATGGCTGAATTTAGGTAATTTTGATTAATTTGACTTGAATTGAGAAAGTTGCCAAACACTCAATAGCTTTTGGCCTTAGAATATAAATTAGCTTACAGTTGGAAGACTGGAGACATTATTACCCAAACAAGAGAGGCAGAACTAAAGTAATAAATACAAAAGCTTTCACATGAAATAATGCAAACTGCCCAAAAATAGGCAAATATCAGTACCTCTTGGAAATGACATTATTAACATAAATAATGTGCAGTCTATTCAAATCACCCAGCATTTGAAAGAGCATGTTAGGTTGCAACATCCTTACATCATCACATTTTCAACTAGCCCCTTTAATTCTTTTTTGTTTTTATAATAAGGCAGGATACATATAAATAAATAAGCTGACATACTTCCATGAGAGCTGGACCATGAATGGGACTCACTTAAATGAAACAGCATGAAAAGCTGTAGGAACTCTTATCTATCTATTTGCAGTCTGTCTGCCATTCCTATTATTATGGTCTTAGATCAATTTGACATATATAGTAAATATACTTAATAGAAAACATGAAATAAAATAATTAGCTGTATTAGTGCTTTGTGGTAAACAGATTTACAACAACTTTAAGCCAAAAGAACGCCCAGAGCAAGAAACACTCCTTCTTCTGTTTAACAAATATTTATGAGGCTCGACCGTGAAGCAACCTATGTCCTCAGCCCTGGGAATAAGCATGGGGCAGAACAAAGACCTCTGGCCTTGTGGCACTTATACTCCAGTAGGAGGGAGAAGAGACGAGGAGTGAGATAAACAAAATATATACTCTATTAGATGATGCCAAATGCTAAGGAATAATAAAATAGAGACAGGGGACAGAAAGTGTTGGAAAGGTGTTGAAAGTCAAGATAGGGGGTCAGGGAAGCCCTCTCTGAAAAGGTGATATTTGAGGAAAGACCTGAAGGAAGTGAGGGAGCCAGCCTCATGGATATACGGCTAGACACAAAAGGGAATCCCAGGCAGAGGGAACAGCAAGCACAAATGCTCTGAGGTGGAAGCAGGCCTAGACTATTTCAAGAAAGAGCAAGGATGGATGAAAAGGAGAAAGCAAATGGGAAGAAAGTAGGAGATGAAGTCAGATGGTAACGGAGGGCTAGATCACATAATACCTTGTAGGTCACAATAGAGTCATGCGTCGATTAACAACAGGGATACGTTCTGAGAAATGGGACGTGATTTTGTAATTGTGCCAACATCATATAATGTACTTACACAAACCTAGATGGTATAGCCTCCTACACACCTAGGCTATATGGTACTAATCTTACGGGACCAAGGTGGTATACGTGGTTCGTCGTTGACCAAAATGTCATTATGTGGCATGTGACTGTGATGACTTTGGCTTTTACTCTTAATGAGATGGGAAGAGGAGGGACATGATCTGAGTACACCTAATAACAGACTAAAGGTTTATGGGTAAGGCTGGAAACAGAGAAGCCAGTTAGAATCCAGGTGAAAGATTATGGTGGCTTGGACTAGAGTGACAGCAGGACAGGTGATAAGAAATGGATTCTGAAGATATTTTGAAGCTAGAACCTAGAGGATTTGCTGATGGAATGTGAGAGAAAGACAATTCAAGAATGGTTCCAAAGTAAATGGAAAAATGAAATGCTGTTAACTGAGATGGAAAGACTGTGGGGGATAGCAGATTGGAGATAAATGGAAAATAAGGATTTCCCTTTTAGATATGTTATGTTTTTTGTTTGTTCTTATTGTTGTTATTTAAAATTCAAGCAGCTGATTTTTATTCCAGTATTCCTGAATTTATAATCAAAGAACTGACAGGACATAGTCTCAAGATCCATTCAGAAAAGGCATCCTCAGTTCTTGGTTTGTCACTGATTTACACCTTTTCCAAAGCCCATCCCCACACCCTACACCCTTCTCTGCCCTGCCACCCAAAACCATTAACCCTTCTCAGCTATATTAACTTTCACAAGATTCAAGCAATTATTGAGACAATTTTGCCCCCAAACTGCCTTTTCTCCCTCCCCTTGCCTCTAGAAGCTCCTTTATGCCCACACATCCCTTTGCGATGCCCCAGAAGCAATCTCCTAGAATGGATCTCCTAGAAACAATCACCCAGTGAAACAGACACGTCAGGACCCTTGAGGGGTTCCACGGACATGTTATATTTGGAATGCCTATTAGACACATCCAAGTAGAGACTTCCAGCAGGTGGCCAGATAAAGAAGTCTGGAGTTCACAGGAGAGATCAAAGCTACAGATATAAACTTAGAAGTCTTTATCACACAGATATTTAAAGCGTGAGCATACACAGAGAAGACACAGAAGTGCCCTGAGGCACTCCATTTAGAGTTTGGGGAGATGAGGAACCAGCAAAGGAGCCTGAGAAAGACCAGCCAGAGGACAAAGGAAAACCAGGAGGGATGTGTCCAGGCAGTCAAGCGGAGAATGTATTTGAGGAGAAGAACCGACCATACTAAATGCTGCTGGTGGGTGAAGTTAAGAGGAGGCTAGACCTGACTGTGGGCTGCAGCAATGAAATGTCACTGATGACCTGATAAGAGCAGTGCAGGTGGAGTATGAGTAGGGTGAAAACCCCACTGTAATGGGTTCAGGATAGAAGGGGAGGGGCAATATCAGACATAATGAATATAGATGATTCATTCAAAACGTTCTGTTTTAAGAGAAAGAAAAGAAATTGGGTATTAGCTGGAGGCAAATCAGAGTCAAGAGAGGATTTTTTATTTAATGGGAAAAATAATAACTTGTATGCCTGTGGGAATTCAGTAGAGAGAAGAAAACTGAGGATACAGGAAAGAGAGGGGAAATTTTAAGGAGCAATGTCCTTGAGAAGGTATATGGAGATGGGGATAGGATGTTGTGCCCAGGGAGCTGGGAGGTCGGGCACAAACACAGGCAGGTGGTAGGTGTGGTGATAGGAGCATGTGGAAGTTTTCTTCTGATCATTTGTTTTGCTAGTGAAAAACAAAGTGGCTGAGAGTCGGGAGACAATGGATGTTCAAAAAGCAAGTATAAAGTATGCAATAGTTGTCTAAGAGAGTGAGGGAATGAATGGAGGGTGGAAACATGGTATGACTGCCAGGCAGCATCAAGGGCCCACTTAGATTTGTGATCATTAACTTAGAGTAGGACCATCAATATGGTAGTGCAGTTTTGTCCAAGCACATTCGGCTGCACAGGTACAAGTGCAGAAAAGGTGGAGAGACAGAGATGGATTTAACCAGAATTGTGGTTTAGTCAAGTGAGAATGATCAAGTGTGAGGAGGACAAGGGTGATGAGGATATATGCCATGATAGTGATTACAGTGGTTGATCATGGAATTCAAGCTGGGAGAGGAGAGAAGTGAGGACATGGCGTGATGGGGGAACCATGAAGAGGTGGGAGACTCAACGAACTGAAGGTCCTGGTGGTCCAAGGAGTGTCAAAGTTCCAGGTTATTGCATAAGGCAAGCCAGAAGGAGAGGAAGGAGGCAGAGTGGAGTGTCCAAAGTGAGCTCTGGAGGCACTGAAGTTACTGGTAATGACAGGACCAAGGACATGACTATGGGACGGAGTGGCTGAGGAGGGTAGGAGACAAGTTCATAGGAGGAGATGAGGTTTAGGAACTGAAGGACGAAGGTGTAGGGAGGATTATCAACAAGAATATTGAAATCCTGGAGAACTAGCAGCAGTAGTGCTGGAGAGAGCGACAGCGAACCAGAAACAAAAATCCTCAATGAACGAAGGCAGTGACTGGGTAGGGGAGCAGATGACTGACAAGGAGGTGCAATGGGCCGTAGAGAGATCTGAGATTCAGAGCAGGAGGCTTTCAGGACGAAGAGGGGAGCAGTACGGAAACCACATGGAGGATACTACCCCATCCCTAACCACGGCTCAAGGGTAAGGTGGAAAAACTGCAGGAGAAGCAGTGTGGTCAGGGGAGACCCAGGTTTCCAAAAAAGCGAGAAAGTGAAGGGGATGTTCACAGACAAGGTCAGGAAGTAGAGGATTTTGCTGATGACTGATCGTGAGGGTACAGAATGCACAGCAAAGGGGCTCCACGAGTTCCAGAGGAGAGAGAGACAGGATGAGAAAACCTGAAGAAAAGAGTCAAATGAGGATTAGGACACAGGGATGAGGGCTGCCTTGGGAGTCCAGGTTTCCTATGATAACAGACACAAGCAGGAGTAGGAGGGGTGATGAGATTGGTACTGACAGTCAAGGCAGAGAGTGGTGGAGAGGCTGGTAGTGCAGACGGATCTTGCCAGGAGCAGAAAACTGGGGATCCTATTTGACCCCAGCTGAGGAAGTTAGTGGGGTGCTAAGGAAGGTGGGAGGCTGAGAGGTGCGAACTTACTCCTCACTAATGGGCCGGCAAAGAGATGTTTTGTAAAATTAGGCTCTTCAAAAAAATGCAGAAATACTGACTTGATCTAACTATCCCAGCATTCACCTTAAATGCTTTATGTCCAAAATAAATGTAAATCCTCTAGAAACCAAAATTTTATGGTTTATGTCCAAAAGTTTACCCCCAAAATTTTCTCAACTACAGGAGAATGAGCAGGGAAGCACACACTGGCCATTGCGTGCTGTAAATGTAAGTTAAGGAAGCACCCAGTTACGTGCACTCTTCTGCAAGTTCAATCTTCTAAACCATCAGAACAAGAAGGAGCAGTGCTTAGGGCCTCAATGCTTGAGAAGGATTCTTAAAAGAAAGTTGTGTGCTTGTTTTACGTCTGGAAAATAACATTAGACAGATAGTTACATCATATTTCCTAACAGAATTATTAGAGTGTGGTTACCACAGTAACCAGCAAACCACGTGCAAAGCTGGAGGAGGAGGAAAGTTAGAAGGTATCTTATTCAAAAAGAATAAATCACATAATTTCGGAGCTGGAAAGCATTGCTTTATAAAGGCCCCGTAGTTGGATCCTTCACCCAAATGCCCTAGAAGATATAAAGTTTTTACATACAGAGAAACTATAAGAAATGCCCTTATGAAATTTCATACCCTCCAAAGAGAAAAATAAGGCAAAAATGAAACTTCTTGGTCTGAAGTTGGGAAGTGCTAGAAAACTTATCAGTAATAATAAAGAAAGATTTCAAGCCTAACTAGAAGAAGGAGAGAACATATCCTTAGTACTCACTATATGCCAAGTACTTTCCTTTCACGAATCCTCACAACAATCACATATCCTCGATTAAGCAGTCATCAAGGTTACAGAGGAAGTGGCAGAGCTGAGATCTGAACCTGTGCTGCCTCCTAGAGACACTCTCAATGACCTAGTCCACACCTGGGTTGCAACCAGATAAAAGCACAGGTGGAGTGTCTAGCTTGCCTCTGTCACCCAACAGTTGACTGGACTTGGGAAAGCCATGCTCTCACCCTCTCTGCACCTGAGTTTCCTTATCTGGAAATGAGATTAAATGACCTCTTCACAGATGGAAAACCAAAGATCCAAATAAGTCTCTGGTCTAATTTCACAGACACTGAGTCACGTTCTCAGAAACAGGTCAGAGGAAATCTTAAAGATCTAATCATCCCCAATGTTTATACCCCGTCTGAGACCTTCCCATGCCCAAGTCTCACCCATCTTACACCTGAATTCTTCCAAATGCAGGTTACATATCAGCTAATGAAGAAACTCTCTTTAACATCAGACAACTAAACTTTGTCCCCATTTAACGCGCTTTGTCTGACTCTAGTTTTATACTGTGGGGTCATCAAGAACAAGTCTGGAAACACAGTAAGCTCTAAATATTTAAAGGTATCAGCTCCTTTTAAGCAGAGCTTCCCAACCCACTCCACACCAAGGCACACATCGCCCTCCTCCACCCTTCCAGCACTATTTCTGTTCTCCATGTTTTCTCAAAGATCATGGCCATGGTTGAACTATCTCAACCCAAAATGTTCTCAGGACCCTGCGAAGGAATTCTGTTAGTCTAGAAGACCTAAATTCATTTAGAAAAACTAGATCTTTCTTACTACTTCCCCAACATATTTTTAACATTCTGGGTTTTATATATATATAAAAGTCAGACAGACAACAGGAGTTGAAGGGTTATGCTCTATTACTACCCACACCCTCCATGAGTTCCATTCAGATGTAGCTATTTTCTTTTCTTCCGGCTCTGAACACTTCTTTTAACAACCATTTTATTGTCCACAGTATCTTCTGCAAGTCTCAGATCTCTCTGGAATCAGACCGCCTCGATTCATATCCCAGTTCAGCTACTTAACTAGCTGCATGACCTACAGCAATACCTAAAAGCTCAGCACCTCAATTTGCTCATCTGTAAAATAGTGATAATAATAGCACCAACCTCATAAAGTTCTAGTGAGGGCAAACAACAGTGGGTAGAACAGTGCCTGGCACAGAGCATGTAAATGTTAGCTATTATCACTCAGGCTGCCCTGTCACCCTCTATCTTCGTTTACTTCCTTTTAAGATCCAAGTTCTTTAGGCAACTGCCATATTGGCATCCTCCTTCCTTTTGGTACTTTCCCCTTATCTTCTCCAATGGAATCATTTACCAATGCATGGTCACAATTAAAATACTGAGAGTTTCCTAACTTCCTGACTGCTGGACTCTGACCTATCACTTAGCAATTCTTATTCAGCATTAACAGCTTCCTTGACAATCTTCTCCAGTATTCATTTTAATTAATTAATTTATTTATTTTTTTGGTGAGGAAGGTCAGCCCTGAGCTAACATCCGTGCTAATCCTCCTCTTTTTTTTTGCTGAGGAAGACCGGCTCTGAGCTAACATCTACTGCCAATCCTCCTCCTTTTTTTTTCCCCAAAGCCCCAGTAGATAGTTGTATGTCATAGTTGCACAACCTTCTAGTTGCTATATGTGGGACACTGCCTCAGCGTGGCCAGAGAAGCGGTGCGTCGGTGTGCCCCCAGGATCCGAACCCGGGCCGCCAGTAGCAGAACGCACACTTAACCGCTAAGCCACAGGGCCGGCCTCTCCAGTATTCATTTTTCAGGCTGATTCTACTGACCTACACACAGGATTCTACTATCCCGCATACAGGGAGCATTTGGACTTCTCCTCTAGTGAGTGGTCCACAGTCTTCTGCTGATCCATTCAGTCTCTGACCACTGTGACCAATGCCCCTTGTGGCCAAGAGCATGTATTAAAGACAGATGGCTGGAGTGCGAGGTTCAATCTGAAGGTGTGGAACCAAGTTACACTAATTGGCCTATCTGGGAATTAAACCTCTGGTCTTTGACCTCTTTAAATATCATACTCTTTAAGTATCTTCACAAATGAGCCAATATTCTTGGCCTGTAGCCAAAAGCAATATATTCTAATGGATTGTTCTTAGTCATTTGTAAAGTCCTACAAGTGGAGGATTTGTCAGATAAGGAGTATTCTATACTCAAAATGTTGCGACATAAACACTAGTTCAAAAATAGCAATTGTTTCAAAAGACATTAAGCTTTTGAACTTAGTGAACACTGAAGTGAACACTGAAGATTTTAATGGAAATTGACTGGAGAAGTAACGAGAAACCCTCTGCTCCTTTACTATGTAGTTTGAAAAATAACACTCCTAAGGAAGGTCTGCCCACCTGGGTTAACTGGGCAAGAGTCAGATTCAGACGCTCAATCAAATTTGCACACTAGTTCTATTTAGAAAATGGTCTCTGACTATGGTAAGGTGAAAGAAAACATCTTAAAAATAAGTAATAAATTTATAAGGAGAGGGCCGGCCCTGTGGCTTGGTGGTTAAGTGCGCGCGCTGCGATGCTGGTGGCCCGGGTTCGGATCCCGGGTGCGCATCGAGGCACCACTTCTCCGTTCATCCTGAGGCCGAGTCCCGCATACAGCAACTAGAAGGATGTGCAGCTACGACATACAACTATCCACTGGGGCTTTGGGGGGAAAAAATAAAATAAATAAAATCTTTAAAAAAAAAAATTTATAAGGAGAGTAATAAGGAACCAAATAGATAACAAAGTTGACAGTTTCCTTAAGTTTGACAACAAAGCAGGCAAAATGGGCATGATTTTGGTATCTCAGAAAGCAGGAAGGGGGCATCTACAGTCAACTCTTTCTTAATAAAATCACCGTCACCTCCACCATTCACTGAGCATGTGCCAGTAAATGACTATGCTGAGGGTGTTTTATGCCGTACCTCATTAATCTTTATAAAAACCCCTATGGCATAGGTTTCTGAAGTTTAACAAGGGTAAGTAACATGCACTTGGTCACACAGAGCAGGGCTGGGACTCCTACTCCAAAGCTGCTCCATGCCCTTAATCACTGCCCTCTACCTGCACCAGCATTTATGTGTCTGGCCACCCACTTCCCAGCTTGAGACAGATCTGACTCCGGGGAGAACGGACTCTTCCATTTGGTAGCTTTACCAGTCCTCGACACCACAGCCCAAAAAGCCACAAATTTGTTTTTTGATAGGAGGTGCTACTCTACTCAAGGAAGAATATCTGAAATATCTACTACCTGAATATCCACCACAAAAGGAGGAATATTGAAAACTGGACAGACTCCATGAGAGGAATTAAAGTAAGCCCAGAAAAGGATCAGGGAGGATTCACAAAAGGAAAAGGTTTCCTTCTCCTACGCTACATTAAGAGAATAATCTCATGGCAGGGAAGACTCTAGTCAGCCACTCCATAAAACAGAAGGGAAGTAGAGGGAGGCGGAGGTGGGGAAAACCTAACCCCACCTTCATACGCTACCTAGAAGCCAGCTAGCTCGTCATCTACAGCGGCCAGAACTCACATACTCAAATGACTTCCCAAGAGGGTTCAAATAGCTAAGAATGGGAAAACACTTTCCTTTTCTAGGCCAGGCTTAGAGATTGTGGGTGTGTGCACGGGGGAGGTGGCGGTATTCCCCTGCCTATAACATAAGTAGCAACGCCTTGATTTTCACCTCCATCAGTCTGTTGTGGTGGCTTTATTTTATTTTATATTGGTGGGAGAACAAATGGGAACTAGGAAAAAAAAAAAATCACAAAAAGGGAATTCTGCAAGGTTTTTTTTTTTTTTTTATAATTTTATTTATTTATTTTTTTCCCCCAAAGCCCCAGTAGATAGTTGTATGCCATAGTTGCACATCCTTCTAGTTGCTGTATGTGGGAAGCGGCCTCAGCATGGCGGGAGAAGCGGTGCATCGGTGTGCGCCTGGGATCCGAACATGGGCCGCCAGCAGCGGAGCGTGTGCACTTAACCCCTAAGCCACGGGGCCAGCCCAGCAAGGTTTTTTTAATTCATGGAATACACAAATTCCATCAAAACTAATGCACTCTTTATGGATCCTCTACGAGAGGATTAATGCTGGTGGAGACTCAAATTCTGAAACAATGGGATCACCCTTTAACTTTCAGCATATAAAACTTATGCGCTGATTCTTTTAATTTTAAATAACTTTCTAAAGACAAAAATAGCACAACCCAAGAAGCAAAATTTAAGTGTGAAATTCTTTCATAACAGAACAACTCATTCATCAAAATAGTTGTTAAAACCCAATCAACGGCCCACTTATTGGAAAAGTGCTAAACACAAAGATTTCATTGGAATGAAATTCTCTGAACTGGTTCTATAAAATAAGTGCAGTAATTTATATCTCATAGGTAATGACATAATGGCAAAGCTATTACCAAAAATATAGACTCTCCTAATAAAACTAGTCAAGAAATAGAAAAAGGACCACTTTTTTTCATTAAAACTAATATATGAAGACAGATCACTACAAGGAAAACGGGTGGAATAAGCCTGCATGCTATTTCCATCGTATGCATGGAAAACGAGGACTGTGATCTGACAAGTGACTGTGCAAGACAAAGTCTACAAAGGGACAAATATCCTGGGGACAGAACCTAGCAGTCGACAGTCATAGTAAATGAGTAGTGCTCTCCTGTCACATTAAACATTACTGAGTATTTATAGCTATAGTATCCTTTACACTGAGACCTTTCGATTAAAGAAATGTTTTTTTACTAAGTCAAAACATTAGTCACTAAATGAAAGTTTTCAAAAACTCTCCACTACATCATGTCTACTCTGAGCAAACAACACCCTTTGTTACGAGAACATTTTCTAGTATTTTATTTCACCATAAAACAAAAGAAGCATTCACTGTGTTGTCCTCATTCCCGGCTGGCCTCATTCAGTTCACTTGAAGAGCCTCTGACACATCACCACCACAATCGCCCCTCACACTTGTGTCTTCTCTATAGTACCTTTCAGAGAACAACACCATACAGTTCCAATGTCAATGATGCCATTATGGCCATGAGATCTCTTAGAGGATGTTGGCTGGTTATACCATTGTGTGATAAGACAATTAACTTGACGTTCAATTTTTTAGAGTTGGTCTAGATCTCAGTTTCCTTTCAACCTCCTTATAATAGAGGTGAGATCATCAAGGTCAGAAGAAATGTGCCCAAATACTATCATACAAATACAGAAACAGAGATGTAACAATAAAGAATTTAAGTCTCTTAGTTCATAAATGTTATTTGGCTTTTAAATAGTTCTTGAGAAATGATACCAAGCGCAAATATATTGGAGCAAATACTGGAAACTGAGCCATGAACATTTGAATTTTGAACAGATATATGGTTGACTTGCAGCAAGACATTAATTCAGAAATGGAGATGTACAATAGGGAAGTAGAGAAATGTATTTGGATATCTCTACATTTTTTTAAAGCACAAATAAATGATAAGCATTTGTGTCCTTAAACCTTACGACATCATAAGCCAACATAACGATTGCCTTTGCAAAGAAGCACTTCAGTTATCACGGCAGGCACACAGTTTATTTAAACATGATATTTTTATGTTCAATCTGTACACTGTCTCTTAAACGATAACACTGCCAAAACTACAAATCTGTTAGTGAAAGAAAAGAATTTTAAAATGAAATTCTAAATGGCTCCTGAGTCTGAGGAAGATAGAGATATTAAAGTTGATATCTATACATTGTTCCTAAAAGAGCATATCTAAAACAGTGATTGAAATAAATCCTTTTCTAGAACAAAGCAAGGCATAACTTGACAAACGCTAAAATAAGGTCTCTGTGTTTACTGACTGTTGTGATTCACTCATTCACGTAAGCAACAATTACCAAGTACCTGCCTCGTACCATACACTATTAAAGCGGCTTGAGGGGATAAAAATGGAATAAGACTAGTTTTTTACTCTTAACAAAAGCTAACAATAATACTAGATTGAAAATATAAATAATAATTAATAAGACTTAAGTATAGGTACCTTCATGAGTGATTTACATGTATGAACTCACTTCATCCTAACAATCCTAGGAGATAAACACTATTATTAATTCCATTTTATAGATGACAGAGCTGAAGCATAGAGAGGTTAAGTGAGTTGTCCAATGTCACACAGCGTGGAGACGGTATAGCAGGGGTTTGAATCCAGGCAATCTGGGACCACAATTCCCACTCCTCATCATCATGTTATATTAAATTGGTCACAGGCCAGTGGGAGGGTGTAAGGAGAGAATGTCTAGGAGGCACGAAACCCCTTATCGTCAACCGAGCAAGTAGTTCCTAAAGCTGGAAGGAAGGATGCAGGCAAAAAGGGGCAGGAGACACGCTGGAGAGGGAGACAGGCCAGAAAACAATCCCTGAAAGCAGGGGGGAGGGGTCAGTGAAGGATTTTTTTTCTCCTGGGAATATGGAGGATGGGTGAAGGGAAGTGAACTAGCAGGCAAGAAGGCAAATTGGGAAGCAGTTCTATCAATTCAGGAGAGAGGCGGTAAAGTCCTAAACTGAGGTGTTGGGAACCGTCAAGTGACAATTACAGCAGGGGGGCAGAATGGATATCCGCCAGGAATGAACAATTTAGACACGCACACCCTTCATTTAAAAGATGTGCATATCTTACAAACAAAATGACTTTACATGCCCATAGGGAGGTGGAAACCTGGAGACAATAAACAAAAATACAGATGTCAGCACAAGGCGAGGGGAAGAGCACTGAGTGTGAATCCATTGAGCGTGGCTTCAGCTCCCACTCTGCCACTCCACAGCAGGGTGACCCGGGACAGCTCACATGGTCCCTCAGATGCTCAGCTCTACAATGAGGCTAGAAATGGACTATAAATCTCTTTCTCATATAGTTTCTTTTTTTTTTTAATTTTTTTAATTTATTTATTTTTGTTCCCCCAAAGCCCCAGTAGATAGTTGTACATCATAGTTGCACATCCTTCTAGTTGCTGTATGTGGGACGCGGCTTCAGCATGGCCAGAGAAATGGCGCGTTCGTGCGCGCCCGGGGTTCCGAACCCAGACTGCCAGCAGCAGAGCGTGCGCACTTAACCGCTAAGCCACGGGGCCGGCCCCATCTCATACAGTTTCTGATTACCATTCCTCAGTCGGAGACATGTCGGAATCAGTAAAATGTTTCAACCCATTTCTCTCCTTTATTAGTTTATTTTAACAATTGTGCACAACCAAGCATAGCTTCAGGAAAACCACAAAGATTAAAAATAGTAGCACATGCCGGCGGCCCGGGTTCGGATCCCGGGTGCGCGCTGACGCACCGCTCCTCTGGCCATGCTGGGGCCGCGTCCCACATACAGCAACTAGAAGGATGTGCAGCTATGACAGACAACTATCTGCTGGGGCTTTGGGGGAAAAATAAATAAATAAAAAAAAAAAATCTTTAAAAAAAAAAAATAGTAGCACAACCACACTCTTAGTAAATACATCTTTTCAATAAACATTGCATCAAAATGGAAATTGCTTAACAACACTTTCCAGAACATAGGATTTTCAGAGACCTCATAGCGTTTTCACAATTTAACACATCCTTATAATTTAAAGCCAGGAACCCAGAGTCATTATACATTCCTTATCTTATAACGAAATTAAATCAACAGAACTGCACGCTTTCCAGGATTTTCAGATTAACTGCCCACCTACAGAGAAGGCCTGAGTAATATAAGAACCAGCACTACAAGTTGCAATTTTAAAAACAATTGTAACTGCTTTTCAACAACAAATTGCAATTTAAAAAACAAACACAAAAATGCACAAACAGACCAAGGCATATAATTCACAGAGATACAAGTCTT
Source organism: Ceratotherium simum simum (assembly GCF_057802395.1). NCBI lineage: Eukaryota > Metazoa > Chordata > Mammalia > Perissodactyla > Rhinocerotidae > Ceratotherium > Ceratotherium simum. The sequence goes on along the minus strand of NC_141912.1, from coordinate 23,529,596 downwards.
CCTGTACACTTCACAGAAATGCATAAATCCACACAGGATGGTGAATGAATAGAAAACACAGGAAACCTGAGTTTATCTTCCAGATCAGCCCTACTTGTATGACCTCAGGAAATATCTTAACCTATGCAGGACTCAGTTTCCTCATTTGTAAAGAAGGGATATTTACGGGTGTTTCCTTTCTTTTTTTAAATCCATACTCAAATCAATTTGGGAAACACTGCATACTAATCCCCCCGGGTGAAGAGGCACAAAACACGTTCAACATTAAATGTTCTGACAAGTTCTGCTGTCAAGAAACCTCTTTAAACTTGCTTGACCAAACAGAGATTTAGCCATTTAACACCTTGGAACCTTGGCATTCTGAGGGATACAGTGTAGCCAACAACAGGGAAGGAGTCTTGCCACATTTCTCTAGTCTCTGCTCTTCTGGGTAAGGGCATCATTCCCCTCTATTCAGAAGGGTCTCCTCCATGTATCAGGAATCGTGGCACAGGCAGCTCTGACTGTATACCATCTAGTCTCTCCAGCTGAAAGAGAGGGCCTCTCTCTCCAGGGCAGTATTTCCAAAGCAATGAAGGATTCTTGCTTGGGTCATATGTCCACCCCTTGGACTAATCACTGTGGTCAAGAGACTAGGGTACAGGGACCAGCAGGCAGAGAAGCATCAGGGAAGCCAAAGCCACACGAGAATCACAGGGCTATAGTGGGCAAGAGAGATTCCCTAAAAGAAGTGTGTCCATGTGAGTAAGAGGGGGTGGATGGGGGGCACAGAATCTCTATCCTGAGCTCCAGGGAACCTAAACATCTTCATTCAGATGAGCAAGGGGTACTTCAAATTAACAAGTCCATAATGTTTTCACCTCTCCATCTCTTGCCCACTAATCTGCTCTTCCCTTAGTCTCAGCAAAAGTATCACCATATACTGCATCAGAACCTGGGAGTCATCCTGGACTCCTCTTTCTTCCCTCATTCCTCACTTTTAGGCTTCAGCAAATCCACTTGATTCTACCTTGAAAATGTATTTGGAAGCCATCTACTTCTCCACAACTTCACTGCCAACACTCATCCAAGCCACCATTATCTCCTACCAGGACAAATGCAGTCCACCCACTTCCATTTTTGCCGGCCCATCTTATTCACCCGTATTCTCAATGCTCTGCACATGACAACCACTCGATAAATATTTGCGAACCAATAGATAAATCAGGAAAAGGCCACTGGGCTGGGAAGACAAAAACAGCAGATTGCCAGTTCAGACATTACCTAGGCTTTTTTGATTATTATGACTGAAAATTTTAGCTCTGAGCTTCCTGGCAACAAAGGTAAAAAGCAAACAGTATTATTTTAATTAATTGACTTTTTTAAAGGAAGCATGTAAGTTTTTTAAATGAGAAAAGTTTGTCTTTCCCGGCACTAAATACTAAAAGCAATTTAGCATATGACGTATTGATTCAACAAATAGCTACAAGTCCTTAAATAAAAAAAATAAATTGAATAGGAAAATGGACTGATAATTCCTTTACCAAAAAAATATGGACGTATCTTTCACATTAGGCTTCTCCTATCAACTTTTGCTAAAGGCCAAAGACAAACATTAAAAATTAAAGTAGTAAAGGCACTTCTTCAGGGAGGGTCCAGCCAGGTAGCTTTCTAGAAAACTAACAACCAAGAGGACTGAACTCTCACTCCCTGGGGGACGGTCCTGCAGGGCAGTGAGGCAGAGTAGAAAGGGCACAGGCTGTGGGTTGACAGATGAACGTTGTTGGCTTCTGGCCTCTGCTGATTAGCTCTGGGGACTGCGGAAGGATTTGAAGCAGAGAATGGTATGCTCGGAGTTGCATTTCAGAAAACCACTCCGGCAGTGGTGCAGACAACGGATCAGAGTCAGGCCACAGGCCATGGGGCTAGTTAAGAGGCTACTGAAGTTTTCCTAGAGAGCGATGATGACAGTCTCAACTAAATTTCATTTTATTTTATTGTTTTTTTCTTTTTTTTTTTTTGTGAGGGAGATCAGCCCTGAGCTAACATCCGTGCTAATCCTCCTCTTTTTGCTGAGGAAGACCGGCTCTGAGCCAACATCTATTGCCAATCCTCCTCCCTTTTTTTTCCCCCCCAAAGCTCCAGTAGATAGTTGTACGTCATAGTTGCACATCCTTCTAGTTGCTGTATGTGGGACGCGGCCTCAGCATGGCCGGAGAAGCGGAGCGTCGGTGCACGCCGGCGGTTCCCAACCCGGGCCGCGAGGAGCGGAGCGCACACACTCAACCGCTAAGCCAGCAGGCCGGCCCTGAACTAAATTTTAATCGAACTTAATTCCCACAAAATCTCTTTAGCCTACGATTGGGTGGCCGCTTCAATGAAACATCTATCACGTTGGTGGTACCTCCAGGAACACGTAATCCCCACCCACTAATGAGGTCCTTGCATACAGCACAGAACATCTGACTTCTGCAGCTTCTATATGAAAACAAACAGAAGAAGAGTTGTTTTGACAGCAAGAGGCTGGAGGAGGCCCAGAATTAACTAGTCCCAGAGTATACACTGCAGTAATGCTTCATTTCTTAGGGTCCTCACGGGCAGAAGAGTATGCTGCATGCCTACTCCCAGGAAGCTTGCCTCTTCTTGCAGAAGAGTAATTTCCCATAAAAACATGATTTCCCAAAGAAACAATGTTGTAATCAAGCAAACTTCTTATATAATCTACCTTACTAAACATGATTCACTTCCACAAAATTCTAGCAAAATTATGTTACAATAAGTTCCTTCCTTCCTCCCTCCTCTCCAAAAAAAAAAAAATCCTTGAAATATAAACTGTAATTTAAGCATTGCACAAAATGGTTAAATCAACCAACCTTTCCTCAATCTTTTTAAGTCTACAATGGAGCCTCTGAGCCAGTCTTCAAAATGGCAAAGAGCCAGCACCTCTGAGAAGTGGCTCAGCTCACCTAAGGCAGCAGGTGAATTGTGGCCTCAGCCATTCCAGGTCCCATCCTCACCTATCTTCCAAAACCAAAAAGGATTTCTGATTTGTTTACAACTTTCCAGGTCTCCCAGCCCCCAGTCCTGCCACATAGTAATCCAGTTACCACACTGCAGTCAAAATGTAAATTTGATCACGTCTCCTCTTCTTCCTGGGCTCCCCAAAAGCTTCAGCAAAGCCCTCCATGACTTAGCGCCTCCATTCCCCAAACTGCACTTCATACTTTAAACTCTGTTCCCACTTGTCGCTGCCTCGCTAACTCTTACTCAGCCTTCAAGGCTCAACTCAGGCAACAACTTCCCTGGGGAGCATCCCTCTAGTCCTGAACTGGGCCAAGGACCAGTGTGTAATCCACAGTACTGCGGGCACACCTCTTACCACATGACACTGAAATTCTCTGTTAGAGTCTGCATGTTCTTTTTGTCCTACCCTATCTGCGTACCCCTAGGAACAGCATAGGGCCTGACACATCATAGGCACTCCACTGGTGTTTCTGAACTACCTGCGGAATGAAACTCTTCTCCTACTTCCCTCTCTATGCCCTACCTTCAATTTCCTGACCTACAACAGTGTACTTCAACATGCACAAATGGGTTAATTTAATCATCGGTCTCCGATGCTGAATGGGATCACATGCTCTTCACAAGATCATCACTAAACAACGCATACCGAAGAATGTCTACTTAGATTAATAACAATGAGCTAACGCCCAGACTAGGGATTGAAACTTTCCAAATAATCTCTTATACACTCAACAGCCTGAACACTCTTCGGTGTAAAGATATCCCTGTTTCTCGTTATTTTCCTCAACCCTATCTTTCAAACCACACACATACAATAACAACAGCTAAGACACTTTCAGTTATCGTTGAAAAATTCTGTCTGAAACAAGAAGGAATCCTCACTTAGATATGACTGAAGAGGTAAACCGATCCCTTGTTCAACTTCTCCACGAGATCCCTTATGCACTCCACTTACATATGTGCTACCTCTTACTCCTATCTTGATCTGAACACCAGCGATGGCTCTTAGTAGACAAGAAGACTTTTCCCATCCTCTGCTTTTGCAAGGATAATACAAACTTCTAAACATGTGATGTCCTGATCATTTAGGATGAGGGTCAGCGAACTCAAATGTGTATAGAGGCCAACGTGCCATCGTAAAACAGCAAAGCAGGCTGGATGGAAAAACAACAGCCTTGAGGACAATGACACACGGCAGCCAACACCGGGGCTTCAGGGTCAATTAGAACTCGAGGGCGCCTTGGGGATTACAGCAAACTGGAGTTAGCACGTCTCAGCTGAAAGGGCTCAGTCACCAGCTTTTCCCATCCCTGTCAGGCACAAATGTAGGCCTAACGTGTAAGGTCGAAGTTGTCAAAAGTGGCTGGAATCAAGCTTTATGACTGAAATCTCCCAGTCTGTAAATGTTGGTAACCACTTTTAATTTTTTTTTTAAACACTGTATACTTAAAGCACATTACAACAGGCTGCAAGCCACTAGCTTGTGACATCCGCTTTAGGTCTAAGTTACCCATTGTCATTTTAAATGGCCCACTGGTTCTTATGAACTTTTGTCTTCTCCAACATGACTGAAAGGTCTTTTGTGACTGGAAATACATACGACCCTCCTAAGACTGGCACCAATTGTAGAGCCCAAGCCTCGGTGTCCTGTGCTTAAGAACATCTGGATTAAAACGTCTGAGTGAACTTACATGAGTTTTGTCTAGCTTATCATTCCAGGAGAGTTTCCCCCTACTTTTCAGTTTCATTACTTCAATCACTGTTTCCACAAGGAACCAGGGGACAAGTGAAGGCAACCCAAGGCTCTGAGGAAGTGCTCCAAAAGCCCGAGGGACCTAAGATAACTCTGGGAGAGAAAGAGATAAGGATCCCAAATTCCTACAGAACTTGAGAGAGAAAGGGCAAGGAGGGTGTGATACCTAAACTCAGAGAAATATAACTTCTACAGAAAAGAAACAAGGCCTTGCAGCTCCACAGGGAAGAAAAGGTCAATAAATTAAACATGCACTCAAGAGGGAGAGAAATGACATCAAAGTAGAAAGCAAGCTCTTTAATGAAATGCCCAAAGGGGCTCCTGGTCTGTAGCCACTTTTTTCTTTTTTTTTTGGTGAGGAAGATCAGCCCTGAGCTAACATCTGCCAATCCTCCTCTTTTTGCTGAGGAAGACTGGCCCTGGGCTAACGTCCGTGCCCATCTTCCTCCACTTTATATGGGACACCGCCACAGCGTGGCCTGACAAGCGTTGCATCGGTAAGCGCCCGGGATCCAAACCCAGGCCACCGCAGCAGAGCACGGGCACTTAACCACTACACCACCAGGCCGGCCCTGTAGCCACTTGAAGGTAAGATTCACAGCATTATCTAGAAAACTATCAGTCAGCCTTTAAGGACCACGCCCCACACTGAGCATCTAAAAAGTTCTTTCTGTTCTGTGCAGTACTTGTCAGTAAAACCAAATTTAAGTGCCTTGCCATGGTTCAGTCTCCTTTAAAGTATCTCAGTTCTTTATCCCTTTCAGACACTTCTGGCTTATCTCGATAGCACAGTCCTGTGAGCCTTGTTCCCCCACTCCACTCCCACACACCTCTTCCCCCACGAGCTTGACATAAAAGAAAGATTCATTTTAGAGCTGGGTTTAAATAGGACTTTTCTTTATGTGCTCATTTCCTCATCTACAAATGAGGAAAGACCACCTACCTCACAGCAGGGATTAGATGAAATAATAAACCTACAGACCCAAGCTCAACGGTTCAAACACAAACGGTACTCAAATGTTCATTCCTCTCCCCAAGCCCACATCCTCCCACTCGAGCCCCAAGATTTTACAGTTTATCACTCAAAATGTCAAAAGTACAAAATTCTGAAATTCTGTACCCAACAGAAGCTTGAAAAGATACTCAAGTTATGAATCTCTTTTTCTTCTTCTTACTCATCAGCATAAATTTGCTGAATGACAGGTTAACTAAAAGACTGTCAATTCCAGGAAGGTGGATTCAAAAACACAACATGAGGCACACAATAGCCCGTATCAACAGCCAGTAATAATTTTTATTGCAGCCTATTATGCTAGTTGCCAGGAAATTTTTTTCCTAATCTTGGATGTTGTTTTAAATATAGTAATAAAAGAAAATATGACCGGCTGTTGAAGCCCATATGCTACTCCTTTTCAGAACTACAAAATGCTCATTCAGAGTTTGTTTTGTGCACAGCAAGTAGCAGCCGGAGGGCAGCCAGAGAAATCAATGAAAACTCACTATTTGGAAAACTAGTAAATAGAAAATGAGGGCTATGTTTCTCTGGTTTCTTCTAATCTAAAATCCCTGGTGCAAATCAAAGTGATGCTTGAAGTTTTATTTCAATTTCACAGAAGACCCAAATAGAGTGTCTAGTTAATGATCTCTATGCTACACATCTGAGCTTCATCACAGTGAACTCTCAGAAGCATGAAGCCCAGTTGACCACTGGGTCCTTAAAATATTCTCTCATTAAACAACATTTTCCTGGTTCTCCTCTTTTGTCATTGGCTTTTCTTCCTGTTCCTTTCCTGGCTCATGCTCCTTTGAATGTTGAGTTCCTCCTGGCTTGGTCCTTTGCTACTTCTCTTTTTCTCTCTCTCCTTGGGCAAGATCATATCTATTCCAACGGCTTTAAATATTTCCTATATTCTGGCAAGGCCCAGATGTCTTTCTTGAAACTAAACATTTCCTCTGGGCTATACACTCATCTTGCCATCAACAGCTCAACATCCTCACTTGGACTTTTCAGAGACATCCCAAACTCAATATGTCCAAAAGTAATGTCCTTTCCCTACCCCCACCAGTCTCCCTCATACACTAAGTAAGGTCCCTATCTACCCAGTTGCTCAAACTCATCACCTATTCCTTTTCCTCAACACCCATATGCAAGTCCTATCATTTCTATCCAAACACATCGTGAATCTGCCCACCTCTTACCATCTCCTCCAGCAATCCCAACACCAGTGGTTCTCAAGCTTTCCTGCGCATCAGATCATCAGGAGGGCTTGTCAAAATGCAAATTGCTGGGCCCCACCCCCGGAGTCTCTGATTCAGTAGGTCTGTGACAAGAGTGAGAATCTGCATTACTAATAAGTTCCCACGTGATTCTGATGCTACTGATCCTGAGAACATACTTTGAGAACCACTGCCCTACACCAAGCCATTATCTCACCTCCACTACACAGTAACACCCTAATTACTGGTTTTCCCAATGTCTCACCTCCCTCTAATTTATTCTCTACTTAAGAAGCTTCAATAATCATTTTAAACATATCAGATTAAAATCTAAACTCCTTAGTTACCAAAGTATATGTGGTTCAGCACAACTTCTTCGATCCATTGTGCTCTAGTTTCACTGTCCTTTTAGTATCCCTAAAACCATAAGCTTCCTCAGGGCCTTTGCACATTCTTTTGAATCTACCTAGAAGCCCCTTCCCCTCACTCTTCACATGACTGTTCTCTTTTTCCTTCAGGACTCATCTTCAACATCACCACCTCAAAAATGCCTCATCTAACTACCCTATATAGCCCCCCACCCCACTCCAAATTCTCTATCATTATACCGTTTTTGATAGTTTCTAGCTTTGCCACAATTAGGGTGTATGCATATGTATACATTTACTTTGTCTCCCTCACTGCCAAGATGGCTAGCCAAGCCACATCTGCCATATTTGCTATATACCAAGCATAATACACACTGAATAAATTTTTATTGTATAAGTGGATGGATAAATGAATGAATAAATAACGAACCCTGTGACAGTAGAAGGCAATGACTTCAAGTTTCCAGCTAATATAATCAAACAAACTTCCCAGATTAGTTGAATCAGTCTCTTTAAGATACGTAAATTATCTTCCAAACAAGTCAAAACAATACCATATGAGAGCTGGGAGGAAAAATATGCCACTGAACACAAATCATTTCCACAAAAACAGACCCACAGCAGAACCCTGAAATCTGGAAGTGGATTGTCTTTTCCAGGACTTTTTTTTTAAGATAATTAAATATCAGCCTTCACACCAGGTGACATTTTTACAAATACTTCCAAGATTAAACAGCTCATGGTATACGACAATACGTCAACACCCTCTCATAGAATATAGATTCCTGCTTCACATAATGGCAAATATTCAAGTTTCAGCAAATTCTCCACCACATGGATGATGGAAACTTCATCTCGGGGCACAGCTCAGGGATTTGGTCTCCATAGATACTCAGCAATTAATCAAGCAAATTAACAAAAGCTCAAAGGAACCTGTACCCTCAACCCCCAAAATAGTGTCTGGTCTTCTCTGATCCCTGATAAAAGGCCTATTCCATGCTTGCTCATTAAGTAAATATTTATTGAACAAGGAATAAGTAAAATAAAACATGATGTGCATTTGCAGCAATAATCACACTGCTGCTAGTATATTTCTCCTAGAAAGAAAGTTTGTTATCACTTTTACTGCTTAAAACCCTCCAATCGTTCTCAGAGGCCTTCAAGAAAACCTCTATTCTTTAGTGCGGCACGTGAGGCCTTCCTGATCTGTTTTTCCTGGCTGCTGCTTATGCTTCCAGCTACATTTCTCCTCACATTCTCCTCACACACTCCTCACATTCTCACCTCTTGCAATTCTGGAACCAAATTTATTTTCCCTCAGATCAAGGCTCCTTGTCTAGTAAAACCTCCACTGACCATCTCATCCTAATCTAATTCTAGTTTTTCCTCAAAACTTACTTTGGTATAACACACGTGGACCAAATGCCACTCTCTGGGCTCACCTCCACCATAGCTCTTCTTCGACTCCATGGAAATAGTTCATTTACTTGCTTTGTCCTTAACTACACAGTGACATCCCTGAAGGTCAGATCTGGGCCATATTCATTTCCTATCCCAGTGCCCAGCACAGTGCCTGACATAAGCAGGAGTCAAAAGAAAGTAACAGCCAAGAGGTAGAAGCAATCCAAATGTACACTGATGGATGAATGGACAAAGAAACTGTGCGTGTGTGTGTACACACACACACACACACACACACACACACACACACAGGAATATTATTCAGCCTTAAAAAAGGAAATCCTGTCATACGCTACAGCATGGATAAACCTTGAGGACATTATGCTAAATGAAATAAGTCAGTCTCAAAAACACAAATAGTTAATGATTCCACCTATATGAAGCATAAACTAGTCCAACTCTTAGAAACAGAGAGTATAATTGTGGTTGCCAGGGACTGAGGGGACAGAGAAAAAGGGAGCTTGCTGTTCGATAGGTATAAAGTTTCAGTTTTGCGGGATGAAAAAGTTCTAGAGATCTGTTGCACAACAATGTGCATACAGTTAACAATACTGTACTATACACTTAAAAATAGTCAAGATGGTGAATTTTATGTGTTCTTTTACCATAATAATAAAAAGAATGAATGTAACTGAGGAAAGAGACTTTTATCCACCTCCCACCAACAACTGAGGCCTAAGCAAGAATCCTTCAGTTCCCAGAAAAGTAAATTTTATACAGAAATTTTTATTTTCCCACTAATATTTATCAAGCTAGAACTAACGTTACCACAAAAGGCATAAGGCTCCAAAACAAACCAAGAGAAGACCATCTGGCAAGCAAAGGGCCTACAGGGCCCTGTGTGGCCTGGCTCCTGGTCACCCCTCCTCTCAGCCCCATTCCCCCTCCTTCGCTCTTCCCCCTCAGCCCCAGCAGCCTTCCTGGGGTTCACTTGTGCTTCCTTGACCAGGCCAAGCACACTTCCGCGTCAGCACCTACATGCACCCTTGTGCCCTCACCTGGAACGCCTACCCCCTCACTCAGAGCTCTCTACTAAATGTCCTAAACTTTCCCGACCACCTTTCAAAAACAGCACCCCACCACCCCACTCAGTCCCCTTATCCTCCCAGCTCTTGTTACTACCAGATATTTTATCACGCGTCTATCTAAGTGTCCACTGTCCATCTCCCCCACTAGAATATACGGTTTAGAGACTTGTTTTGCTTGCTGCTACATTCCCAATGCCTAGCAAGTCCTTGGCTCACAGTAAGCACTCAAATGTTTGTTAAATAAATAAAGAGCAAGAGAACATTCAGCCCGATATGATGTGAGCAAACATGACACTCAACACTCTTAGGATTGCTGTGCCATGCTTAAGCATTCTGCGAAAATACGCTGCAACTTCCTGACACCAGGAATGAACTTCTCATTTTCTTCTGCCCAGGGGTGTTTACTATCTAAGAGAGCTTTGCTCCAATAGTCTATCAATAGACATAAGTGTCTAAGCCAAAAAAAAATGTATTGAATCTGAGTTATCAGACTCTTGAACATAATTAGTACCTTGCATGAGGAATGCTATAATGCTGGTCAGGACGTCCCCAGTTCCGTAAGAGACAGCAAGAGGATCTCCCTCCGGGGGTGTACCTAAGTGTCCTCCATACTCCCCAGCATGGGGTTTGCTACCCTCTGTGGCAGCTGCAGGCTGAAGGAGGCGTTCCTGTAGGCTTGCTCCCTTGTGGAGCATTAAATGGGGTAAACATACACAATTCATGATTACCTTGAGTATCATCTGAGCCATGGGCTCCCAAACTGCTGACCTGAAGACGTGGGATGCCAGCCAGACAGTCGTGTCTCCTTTCTCTTTTCTCTGTGCCTTTTTTTACCTTCTGCCATAACTTATCACGACTCTTCCAGCTTTCTGCTCTGAGCTAGAAAACCAAAGTGCCCTAAATCCTGAACCATCTTTTAATCTCTTGCAATTTGATCATTTATAAGTGAAAACTGCAGCTGAGAGGAATAAAATGAAACAAACAAGCAAATGATCAAACTGTGCTTTGTGCAGTGAGGGATGTGAAGATTAATGCAATAGTCCCCATCTCCAAAGTTTTATCATTTAGCGACTACCCATAAAATGAGCTGTTGCAAAACCTGGAAAAAATAACCAGGAACTAGTTTTACAATTTTCAAAAATCTTTGCAACTATTTACAAGTCCCCTAAAGATAGCTTCACCTAAGACAACTAACCAAGCCTCAGGAATACTTTTTAGTTCACGTTCTTTTACCCCTTTCTTCCCCCTCTCATGGAGAATATTGTTTTCTACCAATGCTTTTCCAAATGTTGATCTGGGTCAGATGCACAAGGTACACATCACTTTTTATCCTACTCACTTAGCAGATTTTCATGTCTGCTTCCACCTGTTGAAATTCAAGAGCTCCCTAGCCAGCAGGCTACATTGAGAGAAACCTTTCAAACGAAGTTGGAATATTTGCACAACACCAAAGGGAGAGGGGGAAAAGGGTGCTCCCGGGGGGAAAAAATTAATCCAACTATCACAACCATAGCTATTCCCTGAGTCTCCTCTTTAGGTACATATGGATCATAAATCATTATGTTGTCTTTGAAGTCGAATGGAGCAACCTAGCCAAAGAGATTGGGCCTTGGGCTGTGTGGAATGCTGATCTGTTAGATGAGATCCTGGCTGGACGCTTCGCAGAGAGAGTCTTGTGAGAACTGTCTGAATATAGATAAGGAGAGACATGAAAATGGGGCTTACATGATAGCAATAAATTACCTGAGCTTAACAGAAACTCTGCTCTTCAAAGACCTTCAGTCTAAGGCTATCACTCAGGTAACTCCTTTCCAAATCCAGCTGGATCAAAGAATGTAACACTATAGTATGTAGGTAGCATTTTTTCAAATGGTTATCATGTGGATACTGTGTTAGTAAAGTAAAGGTTATAAGATAGTAGGAAATGGAAGATTCTGATATGCCAAGCACACTCAAAGGGAGTACCCAGGTGGACTGAAGAAGGAGTTAAATGAGGTCAAATGCAGTTTCATTGTACTTCTGGCATTTTCCTGTGTAGTTTTTAGGGAGAAGAAGACAACTTTCTATCTTTTCTCTGCTGATAACTTACAGGGAACGTTCCCACTGCTAGAAACAAAGGGAGCATTCATTCCTCAAATGTTCACTAAGATACACTGGGCCATATAGTGTGCTGAGTGCTGGGGACACAACGACTCCCACCTTCGGGGCGTCCACAGAGCAGGGGGTCAACCCAACTCACCTGGGAACTCCCTTCCCACATGAGATTAGGCAGCAGTGCTACTAATCAACACCACGCCTTCCTGTTGAAATAGCTATTTTCCTAGAGAAAAAATGTGCATCAATACAGCACCGATCTGGCCGGCCCCGTGGCTTGGTGGTTAAGTGCGTGCGCTGTGATGCTGGCGGCCCGGGTTCGGATCCCGGGTGCGCATCGAGGCACCACTTCTCCGTCCATCCTGAGGCTGAGTCCCACATACAGCAACTAGAAGGATGTGCAGCTATGACATACAACTATCTACTGGGGCTTTGGGGGGAAAAAATAAATAAATAAAATCTTTAAAAAAAAAAAAAAAATACAGCACCGATCTGAGGCCGACATCACAAACAAAACACAGCACAGAGAAGCCAGTGGTGTTCTTACAGCTTCTCCGTGCCAGCGGAAGCCGTCAGACACAATTCTCATCTGTTGTATTCCAATATCCTCATTGGCCAAGCCTGAAAAATATTTTTCATCTATTTCGTGATTCTTCCTCATAAGTGTCCTAACTGTTCTAGAATATACTCTGACAATTACAGAAATTATCTATAGATTGTAAGTACTTCAACTCATGATCTAGAATCTCCACAGCAGGGGAGAATGCTGAAAATTACGTGCAGCATTCACTGGCATGCACACACCTAAACAGTGTGTGTGTGTGTATGTGTGTGTGTTTAATCTAGACCACTTTAACAATCACCCTATTTATTCTTTTGCATAAAAGCATTGGATTTCTTTAAAATTAACTGAAAGAAATGAAAGGCTCAAAACAGTATCAAATACTTAAATTTCTTTTCCAGACTAATATGTAATATATTCCATATATATGTTGTGTTCGGTTAATGCAGTTAAGTCCATTTGTAGAAGGTATTTTTGTCTTTTATTTGGAAAATCACTTTAATCTTTCCTATTTGCATAAAGTATTACAGGCTGTAACATTCCTGAGGTTTACAATAACAGTATGCATTTACCATCAATTTACTCATTCCTACAAATGCCACCTTCCCCTGAATCAAGGCTGAATCGGACGCGCCTGAAAGTTCTCAAACACTCTGTGTGGCCTCTAGCAGTGCTCTTATCTCACCACTAGAACTCCTAGATCTGTCTCCCCAGTGAGTCTGGGAACAAATCAAGTACAAAAATCTTTTTCTTTTTTTGCCACAGAACCTTCCTGCAACCCAGTAGGTGCGTGCTCAGCAAAGGCAGAAAATATTAAACAACTATGTTTTTGTTGACCAACTAGTAGACTATACGCAACAAAGTGCTGTAATCCTCCCCTGAAGGAGTAATTTCAGTTCTGGACATTTAAAGAAAAGAGAGTTGTGAGCCTCAAGCAGAAGCCAGGCAACCAATGTGCATAGAATGTGGAATGTGTGTGTTGGGGGGGTGGGGGGAGAGGCAGATAGCGTAGCACAGAAAGGTCTAGATGATCTTTAAGGTTCCTCCCATTCCTTAGAGTCTTTGAAAGAGGCAGCGCACACCCCTCCCACCCACACTCTTGAGAAGCTGGGAGGCTGCCTTCAGCTAACTCTCTACTACTTCAACCAAGAACACCCTGTCACGGCAGAAATGTTATCTCAAACATCCGACCAGCCTGCAGGCTGGAAGAGATTATGGACTACACAGCCTTGTTTCCCTTTCATTTCTGAACAAGGCCTATTCAAACCATGTAATTTGTTGGGTGGATCAAATGAGTTACGTGTAAAAAGCTTAGAAACAGTTCTGGTAAATGGTAAGCACCAAATATCTATTAGCTATTAACATTATTTGTTTTCTATTTTAATCAGAACAAAGGTAAACCATGGCATTTCAGTGACAGTTATCTTCCTTATCCTCTGAAGTGTCCACTGTATCAGTGTTCAGCTGCACATGCAAATGAGTAAACTTGGGAAATTGCAATCCTAAAACACACACACACAAAAGGACGCCCTCCTCTGTAATTTAGGGAAGTATCTTTGCTTATGTAGATGCAGCAAATTAACAAAGTATTGCTTTCTCTAACCCCACTAGAAATCCCCCAGTGGTGCCCATCCCTCCTCCAAAACCTGCCTCTAACCATGGAGAGGGATGGGCAGGAAGGAGAGGAGGAGGGGGAATATATGGTCCCATTTTACCTATTAATAGGAATGCTTCTTCTCTTCAGAAACAACGTTATAAGTGCAGTAGAAATAACACCATACTCCAGGTACATTTTCGGTCTTTGAAGTAAGACTGCCTGTGTTCATTGATGAAACCTCATTGATTCATCTTCTTTGACGAGTGTCTGAACATAACATGCGCAGATGGGTTTGCTGATAGATATGCAAGGTAAAACAGGACTTAACTAACCCACTCTCAGAGAGCCATAACAATCTTTTTTTTTTTTTTTGGTGTGTGAGGAAGATCAGCCCTGAGCTAACATCCATGCTAATCCTCCTCTTTTTGCTGAGGAAGACCAGCCCTGAGCTAACATCTATTGCCAATCCTCCTCCTTTTTTTTCCCCTTTTTCTCCCCAAAGCCCCAGTAGATAGATGTATATCATAGTTGCACATCTATGTGCAACTGGTTGCTGTAGGTGGGACGCGGCCTCAGCATGGCCGGACAAGCGGTGCGTCAGTGCGCGCCCAGGATCCGAACCCAGGCCGCCAGCAGCAGAGAGCGTGCACTTAACTGCTAAGCCACGGGGCTGGCCCTCCATAACAATCTTTTTTAAGAGGCAAATATATGCAGAGATTCAATATGTCTCAAATCCACAGCGATCTTATCCCATTAAAGAAAACATTTTGCAGAGATTCCCAGTTTTTAAGCGGGCTATCTCCTCCTTTGAAAATCTAATAAAATTATCGCTATGGGCCCCAGAAAAATGAATGTAGATTAAGTTAGCACATACATTCCAAGAGGTTAATGGACTCTGGATTAGGAAAGTTAGTCTGAAAAATACAGGCTAAACTCTGCGTGCACCTCCCTCTACAGAAAGGACTTCACCTTCCCTTAATTAGCTGCTATCAGACTTACTGACTCTGCCTTTTAAGGAAATCTAGCTCTTGAAATTAGCATAACTTTTAACGTTAAAAGGCATAGATTAGAAGTATGCATACTACTATACACAGCAAAACCTTATCTAAACTTTTTTTTAAGTATGAATTATAAGAAGTTATTTCAGGGCTGGTCTGGTGGCCTAGTGGTTAAGTTCATACATTCTCCTTCAGCGGCCCAAGGCCCAGGGTTCACCCGTCAGTTCAGATCCTGGGCAAGGACCTACTTACTCACCACTCATCAAGCCATGCAGAGGCCGTGTCCCATACAGAAGAGCTACAACTCTACACCTATGACACACAACTATATACTGTGGCTTTGGGGAGAAAAAAGAAGAAGAGGAAGATTGGCAACAGATGTTAGCCCAGGGCCAGTCTTCCTCTGCAAAAAAAGAGGAGGATTGGCAGATGTCAGCACAGGGCTGATCTCCCCACAAAAAAAAAAAAATCAGAATGATTCACAATTAGTCTAATTAGTTCACTCTTCACGTAAGCTAAGGCTTCTGTAGGACTAGAGCAGGACCCTTGAAAAGGAGTCTGTCCTTAGCTGTTTTAAACACAGCAACTCTTTCCCATTTGATTTACCTCGCTATATCTACATTAAAGAACCTAATTCATGAACAAAGAGCCAATAGGAGTCAAGGAGTCCAGCCTCAGGTAAACACAATTTTCAAATTTTGGTATTCACTGAGTAAGGCTTTACTAAGTATGGGGTGTGTCAAGATCCCACTTCAGGTCAAAAGGAGTAGCATTTCAACTTTCTCTGACGGCCCCCGTGTCCCTGTTGGGCGCCTCACATACTCAGGAAAACAATATCCTTCAGGAGCAGGGACTGGGTTTTCTGGGCCACAAGGCTGGGCTGACATCCGGGCCCTCCAGGACAGCCATCTGTTATTAACTCTGCCTGCTTAACTGAACTCCCAGGAGCTTCTCCACAGCAAAGGGAACATGGCTCCCAGGCAGGGTGTCCTGGGTGGCTGCCTCGTATAAACACCTCCTCGTGCTTCACACCCAAGACAAAACTGTGGGGCAAGGAGTTGTATTAGCAAAGGGGGCTCTCAAAAAGTGAGAGAGGTCTTGCTTAGGAAGCTCAATCCACTCCACCCCCTAGTGATGGAGGACTTGAGGTAAGGGGCAGAACAAAGGGAACAAGAAAAGGTTAGGTGTCTTGCAGCCACTTCTCATTTCCCACAGTGGGATATATGACAAACAGCTCAGAAGGGATTAAAAAAGAAAAAAACACTGCTGGCCCAAGGCTTAGTTTATCAGGTTCCCTAGATATGAGAAAAGAACACCATATTTGAAGAAGATTTTTCTCAAGGCCTGATAATCAGGGTCACACAGATTCTTCCCTTTTCCTTACTCTCTGCACCTAACCTAAGTAGCCCAGATCAGTTTAGTCCCCAGAGGTCTTTCAGATGGCCCCTTCTCTCCTTTCCAATTTCACTGCAGATGCTCTAGTCTGAGACCACCCAGACCGCTGCTCCCCTTCCAACCCACTGTGCACACAGCTGCCAGAGCAATCTCCCCGCGCCGACCTCTTTTCTCCTGCCCATAACCTCCACAGCTCCTCAGTTCCAACAGAACAAAATTAGAGACTGCTTGGTCTGACACATCCCAAGCCCAGAGACCGGCATATAGACAATGCTCAAGCAAGGCAGAGTTCATAGAGAGAAACAAAACTTATGCTTCCGGATTTCTTTTTCTTTTCTTTTTTTTTTTTAGTTATACTAAGTTAATACTTATTCCCTCACTACTTCTAAAAGGAATTTGAGGTGACAAAATAAAATGCAGAGTCTAAAAAACAAATTATTAAACAAGAAGTAGAAGGAAGAAAAGATGGAAGGAGATTTAGAAGCCCTAGGAAAGGGGAGCTTCTATTACACAGTCATCAAAACTTAAGAGCTTCTCAGAAAACAAGAATATGAAAATAATATTACCAGTTATGGCACTCATTATCTACTATTTAAAAAAAGTTGGTAATTCAACTTCCAGAGGAGCTTGTCCCAAGGACAATACGCATTACAGAAGAAATAAAGTGATCAGTGTTCTCAATGAGTTTTTAGTTTTTACATTGTAGAAACAGTCCTCAAACCTTCCCCCTTGGGTCAACTTTCTGATTAAAAACTAAGGGCCTACTGATAAATCTTTCCTCTAGAAAACCACCCTAGAACACGAGTAACACACCTCCAGGTGCAGTTTTCTAGTAACCTAACTTGATTCAAGGGTAGGGCCATGATAAGGATGTAATAATTAGCCCAATGGAACATGAACCATCTCACCCAGAATCATTAAGATGATTCAAAACTGAGAGGCTGTCAGTCCCTGGGGGACAGGCTGTCCACCAGGCCGGAGGACTGCAAGGATGGCCTTTCTTGACTAATGCAAACAGCCTGAGTTGTATGGGGGCCCATTCCTTACTCTACATGACACTTTGCTGGGCAGCCAGTGCTCCCTGTAGAATTTTAACCTGGTATAGAGTAATCACTTCACTAATTAATTAAGTCTACTCTCAATTCTATCTTTCTGGTTGTTAGAAGCATTTCCCAGCTTATGTCAAGAAACATTTCTCAATTTAATGTCATCCACAAACCTCATCAGTGCCAGCATCACTACTAATAATGACATTGAAGGCTTTCAGCTGTGACCAAGTCTTAACACTCAGCCTTTAAAAAAAAGGAAAGAAATGAAGTAGAGCAGACTCACAGTGTTTCTTAAATGTTATGTGCATATAAACACCTAAGGATCTTGTTAGAATGCAGGCTCCAGTTCTGTATGTCTGGGAGGGGCTGAGTCTGAGTGATGCCAATGATGCTGGTCCACGGACCCCAATATGAGTAGCAAGGGGCTAGATAGTGTCTGTTTGTTTCTTTTCTATTAATTCTGTTGTATCTAATTCTGAGTGAGCACAGTGAAAGGAAAACTAACCTTAGAATATTGATGAATCAGATCCCCAGTTTACGGGAAAGGGTACTTCATTTGTTTGACAAAGGTGTGAAACTAAGAATGCATTTCGTCACAGAGAGAATAAGAGATTACCTGAGATGGAATTGACTAATCTGCTTTGAGGGAAACAAACACACACACACACACACACACACACACACACACACACACACACACACACACACACACACACGGCAGGGGGGGGGGGCTAGAGGGGAAAAAGGAAGGAAGTGGTATGTGTGGAGAAGGCTGTGGGAGAGCCAGTGCCCTAGTCTAGCACACTCCACCACAGAGTATTTGGGGAGCCCTTAGGGTGAACAGTGGAGGGGGCAACAGTGTGCAACCTGCTGTGTCTGTGAGGGGGATGTTTATATCTGAGGAGTGCCTATCGTCCTCGCACAGGGAGCCATGAATGAGGAGAAGGATCAAAGCCAAGGCTAGAAGTGGTGTGTAGGAGGAAACCTCACTACACCCAGGATTCCTAGGATTAAACAGGGTAGTCTAGGAAATTTTCCTTCATGCAGGGAAAATGAGCACTGAGACATGGCCTCGTCCACATTCTGCCTCTCACTCTGCAAACTTGGGAGTCCATCTAAAGTCTCTAGCTTCAATTTACTCATCTGTAAAATGGAGATAATAATAGGACGCACGTCATAGTTACTGAGAGGATTAAAATAGTTACTGCATATAGTACTGACATATAGGAAGCCTTTAATAAATGGGAGCTAATATTATTTTTCATTTTTCTCCATTCAACAAAGCAGTGGCACACACCACCTCTGACATACCATTCCCTCTATAACATTCTATGATTCAGTGAAAATCCAGTCCCCTTAAGACCATGCTGCTATTTTTCTGACTCGAAAGCAAATCAGTTCATACAGCAATACCTTAAATATGTAGGCGAAATCTAACCATCATAAAACTAAAAGTTATTTTGGGACATTTACATATAGTACATCCGTCTGTATCAGAGCCAGTACCTGCAATAAAGCCAAGTATATGCTCGCCTTTGGTAAATACCTATAAGGAAGACGGAGAAGGTTCCTTTAAGGAAACAGTTGGACATACTGGAAAACAACACGGATATACCAGAGATATTGTCAAGTAGGGGTGGCAAAAATTAGGTTGACTATAATTGTGAATACATACATAGAAACATTACAAAATATATAAGCTAGCTTTAAAATTCGGGCAGAAAAAGACTTGCCTAACAGTTTAGACTTCCTCTAGGATTCTTTATGTCCTTCTATCTCACATATTTTTCCCTATGTTCAAATGTCTGAACCACTGTAATTAGAACCTGAAAGGAAAACAGAGAATAACTGAAAACATAATTTTAAAATCTCAATGGACTCAGTAATTTTCACTATCTCTTCCTCTCCAAAGTTTCGCTGGGGCCTAGTTTTTAGCAAAATTCATTGTATGTTTTACATCCTTTGGTTTCTCGTGCCCATTCCAAGAAGTGAAAGAAATCATTGAAAGGCAAGACGTCAGAGAAGGAACTGGCCAACCTCCAGATGAGTGTACCCTAAAACACATGTATTTGAAAGGTCCAGGTGTCTATTTTTTTAAAAAAATATACTTCTGGTTTCTCCCAAATAACTTAAAAAAAAATTGCTTTCCCTGGGTAAACATCTAAAGATCTTAGAAATGCTGGCACTATTATTGCATACAAGCGGGTCTTTGTCCTCAACTCTTTGCCTGACTGCTAACTCGTTAGCTGTGGGACCCTGGGCACCGAGCCCTGCCCTTCATCGGCAAGCTGCACCACTCGCCCGCTGAGCCTTTCTGATTCTAAACATCGTCCATCCAGATGGATTTTAGGCCCTCACCCCCACATCTTTCCATCCACTATATCTGCAGCCTTGGAGACCCGACTGCACACTGGCACTAAAAACATAAAATGATTAGGGAAGCCACTTGACCAGGGAAAAAAGAGCCCCAGGGCAACAAGGCAGTCCATGTGGGCAAGCGGGCGGGGGGGGGGGGGGGGGAGGGGGGGAGGGCAGCAATCCCTAGTCCCCCAGAGGAAGGCCATCCCCCCGGGCGCCTGCAGCGCTGGCACAGGAAGGGTGGGGGGAGGAACGGATCCTTCTCTCCTTCTGGGCATATATTCAGGTCACCCATTTTGCAAATCTAAGTACAGTCTGTTTTCTCTCAAATTAATCATTCCCACACTTAGGAAGATAACTATGTTCACTAAACGAAAAGGACAAATTATTTTCAAACTAAAAATGTAGCAGGCAAGCCCAGGTCATATTCAATCTTATGCAGAGTTCCTGCGGGCCCATGTCTTTAAGGGCATCACATCCTGCGATCCACCGAGGAAGCAAGCGCAATTAAATGAAAACCTTCATAAAAGCCCTTTGCAGCTCGGAAAGGGAAGCGAGGATTTCTTCTCCTCCCCACTGATTCCCCTCCCCGGCCTTTTTTTACTGAGTCATGCAAAGGAAATTTCAAGCACTGGCACGAACAGAGGTGGGACATTATAGAGATCTGCCAGCTGTTTCCTTAAATAATGCAAATGTCCTTAAACCTGGCAACATTTCAAACACCTGTCTTCAGTAATTTCTTAGGGAAAAGACGATTAAGGTAATTTGAAAGGGGGGGAGGGTGGGAATTCCAAAAGCTATCCCAATAATAAGACTGAATGAGCTTCCCCCAAAAATATAAACTCCAAATAAATGAAATGTCCACATCGGAATGTTAATCTCCACAGCAAGTAAGTATCCTCAATTAAAGACTTATCACACATTTAAGAAAAAAAAATGTGGTAGGAATTAAAATTCCACATTATGGGTGTGGCCCTCAGTTGACATTCTTACATTCATGAAGTTTTGTCTTTTTAAAAGCTTATGTTTCACAATCATCCTGGCTATTTTCCCAGGAGAAAAAAAAACTGGTGGAATAAGAGGAAGGACACGTAAACTTTGGAAATCATCCTTGGTATCGTAACCCCTGAAGAGCTCTCAGGTCTCCCGTCTTGGAGAATAATGTATACTCTTGCTCTAAAGCAGTCAAACAAAATTACAGTAAGTTTATTCCAGCCAGGAAGCCCCACCTTTGGTAAGGCTGCTATAAGGGGCATTATAAATCTTTGGTGTTTTGAAATTTATTTGGTCACACCCAAAATGAAAGGGGGTGGGAGGAGGTATAGACAGGATGGGAAAGAGAAAAAAGCTTTTACCCTTCACCTTAACAAAATGTCTTCTTATTTTTAAAGTATGTAACTTTTAGAATTTATATCATCACTAATAACTTGATTTTAAGTTCTATGGGCATGGGACAATTTTTTGTTGTTATTATTGTTATTGCCTCCCACAAAACAGGGCACATGGCTAGGCACACAGTATATGCCATGGATATTCAAACTACTCTTATTGACCAAGAGGAAAATAATGCACCAGTAGCTTGAAAGGCAGCCAATGGCTCACAAAACAAAATCAGTGACTGGGAAGCAAGGGTGGGGTGGGAGGGTAGTGTCTTCAGAATTACCTTGGAGGCAACTTTTCACACTACACATCCCCTGCCCCTCTGAGATTATGACAAACCCATAGCGGTTTGGTTTCTTTCCCCTATTCCTCCTTCCCAAACCCATTTGAGAATCATTGCCTAAGTGTGCCATTGTTTCTGATGGGTGTGTCTTATCGCAGGTGTGTGTGTGTGTGTGTGGGGTTTGATGGCTAATGATTTACAGCTTTACTATATAACCTTGGCATCTCCTTTAGGATGAGAGGAGGGGCAGTCACCTGAATCTGATGGG
Organism: Ceratotherium simum simum; assembly: GCF_057802395.1. Lineage (NCBI taxonomy): Eukaryota > Metazoa > Chordata > Mammalia > Perissodactyla > Rhinocerotidae > Ceratotherium > Ceratotherium simum. The sequence goes on along the minus strand of NC_141912.1, from coordinate 23,507,782 downwards.
TGGGGGGTGGGGACTGGGTTTAACAGCCTCTATAGACCTTCATCTAATGCACTTCTTTTCAGCTCCATATCCTATAGCCACTGGTGCAGGACCTGGGGCTTCCAAATCCTGGGCCTTGCTGGGGCTCCATCAGGCTAACTGGCTCAATTCTCATTGGCATCCCTCTCTGAGACCCTCAGAGTCCAGTTGCCTCTGCTCTACCAAGTCAGTAATCCCCTCCTTCCAAAAATCTGGTGATGGCTCTTAGCTACTATGGTCTCCCCTCCTACCCTCCTATCTTTGTGGGGCCTAATTCTTTTTTTATCCCTTTGCTTTCTCATTTTGGAGGTGTTATGAAGAACTAGAGATAGTCGTGTGTTCAATCTGCCGTGTTATACCAGCAGTCATTGTGACTGCTTCTTGTACATCTCTCCTGCCAGATTCTAAAATCCAAAAGAACAGGGATCATATAAATCTTCCTTATGGTCTGCCCCAGAACCTAGGACCGTCCAGGCACATGGTAGATTTTTAATATTTGCTGAATAAATAAATAATTTTAAAAGGATAAACATCAAAGACTTTAAGCTTTCAAAGGATCTTCAGATTTCTAGGTTATCCTCTTAGCTCCTTCTCTCCATCTTCCAGTAGGACTATATTTAAACCTCCAGATTGATAATCTAATCCCCTTTTCAAAATCCCTAGAGCAGTGGCTTGTACACTTTCCTGACTATAACCTACAGTACAGAATACATTTACACTACAATTCACTATACGCTCACATGTAGCTAACAAAAATTAATTTTACGCAATACTTACCCTTACCACATGGGATGCTCTCTGATATCTACTACTCTATTTCAGTTCAGCTCTTAAAAATGCTAGCCATGATTCACTAAACTGATTTCACAACCAACTAATGGGTCATGACCTACAGTTTCAAAAACTTTTTTATTTGTCCTTTCAAGTCTCAGCTTGGATATCGTATCCTCAGAGGAAGCCTTCCTTACCTCTCAAATTAGGGCTACATGTCCCTTCTTTTTGCTCCCATAATATCTGACCCTTCTACATTATTCTGTGATGTAATGGCCTGGATCTGTGGGATGGGCAGGAGATTTAAGGGATCCAAGTGAACTGAACACACATGTCCTTGCAAGAACTTGTACACGCATGTTCAGAGCAGCATTACTCACAATAGCCAAAAGGTAGAAATAACCCAAATATCCATCGATGGATCAATGGATAAACAAAATGTGGTATATCCATATAATAGAATACTATTCAGCCATAAAAATGAAGTTCCAATACATGCTACAACACAGATGAACCTTGAAAACATTATGTTAAATGAAATAAGCCAGACACAAAAGGTCACATATAATTCCTTTTATATGAAATATCCAGAATAGGCCAATCCATTGAGACAGAAAGTAGATTAGTGGTTGCCAGGGGCTGAGGGAGATGGGAGGATTCGAAGTGAGGGCTAAAGGGTATGGGGTTTCTTTTGGGGGTAATAAAAAGATTCTAAAATCGGTTGTGGTGACGGACGCACAACTCTGTCAGGATGCTAACAGGCACTGAGTTGTACACTTTAACTCAGTGCATTGCATGGTATATGAATTATATTTATAATTAAAGCAGTTTAAAAAGAGAGAGAGATCTAGGGGGAAACCTGGGAACTGGTCTAAGTTGCAGGAGGCAGGAGTAGAATTTGTCTCACTCTGCTTTATCCCTGGCTTCTAGCCCCAGGCCAGTTGTGCAGCAGAGGCTCCAGGAGTATTTGCTGAATTAATAATGAACTCTATGATGATGACTACATGGGCTTTCTCAGGAGCAGCCTGAGGTTAACCACCCGAAGAAGGAAAAGGACTTCATTTTTATTAACTGACCTTCTACCTTCCAAGATAATCCAGATTCCAATACCCTTGATAATTATAAACTAAAGGATTTTTTTTAAAGAGAGAATAACATTATTTTTTCCTATTTCACAAAGAAAAAGTGGTACAACAGCCTGTCCCATAGAACCTCATGTGAAATCCTGCAAATAAAAGCCTTCTCAGCCACAGCGAGAAAGGGCTACTGTTGGAAACTGCGTTGCTCCAAGTTCTATCACACTCCGCAGCTATCTACAACCTCAAACTGCTTATTTTAAGCTTAATTCCTGCAAAAATATAGTTTGGCTCAGCCACGGACAACAGTTAACCACCAAAAGAGACTAGAAATAAGCGCTCAGGGAAGCTAAAATCACAAAAGCAGTGCTTTTGTGCTACTGCTACTTTTGTTAAAATATCATTTTTACATCAGAGTTAAATATGTAGCTTAACCCACACACAGCCATTTTTTTAGCCTGAGTGCAAATGGATGGTTATCTCATTTAAGGTCTTACTGGTGTCTAAATGCCAACATCCATAGCCACCTGCCATAACAAGGCCAGCTTGCTACAAATAAGTGGATAACATTCCGACTCAGGAGGTGAAAATTCTGACTGCCTATTAAAAACAAAAGCAACATGGCGCCAGCCAGGTGGCGTAGTGGTTAAGTTCAGGCACTCCGCTTCGGCAGCCCAGGGTTCACAGGTTCGGATCCTGGGTGCAGACCTACGTATCACTTGTCGAGCCATGCTGTGGCAGGCGTCCCACATAAAATAGAGGAAGATGGGTACAGATGTTAGCCCACAGCCAATCTTCCTCAGCAAAAAGAGGAAGACTGGCAACGGATGTTAGCTCAGGGCTAGTCTTCCTCACCAAAAAAAAAAAAAAAGAGGGAAAAAAAAAACAAAAGAAACAACCACAAAAACCACCTTTCACCTGTCCCCCATCTCTCAAAAAAAGGCTTTAAGCTTCAGATTTAGATGCGTACAGAGTGGGCAGAGGAAAAGAAGCATCTAAACAAATTAAGAACTAACATGACACAGAACTACTCCAAGAATATTAATACTCTTCCCACACTATTTCGGCTACCAATGGAAGCTGTTCCCCAATCTCTAAATACTTTTCTGTTTTACCACGCTCTTTAACATTTTTAAGAGTAGGCATACTGCACATTCTGCAACCAAGAGAAATTAACAAATAATATCAGATCTTAACTTTGGCAAAACAAAACCTGGAAATAACTCCAGTTTTTCTTGATCTCTTTTTTAAATGATATTTTAGAATATGTTGCACATCTAACCATTGTATCAAAAACAACTATTGCTGTATACAAGACAAAAAGGGTGGCTATAGATGAAAAAATGCAGATCAGGTCAAGGAACTTCTAAAGAAGTGGGGAACACAAACAGATACCCAAACAAGTGACCTGCAAAGAAGATGAATAAATTCCACGACATAATATAAGTACCTAATCAAAGTGCTAACAAACGCACTGTTTACTTTTCTAATTTAAAGTTCCAAATGATTGATAAATATTTGAGAACACTTCTTAACAAGCACAGGTATTATTGCCCAGTTTTAAAATGGCCAGGGCACTATAGAAAACATTTTGGTGGCCCATCAAAAAGTTAAACATAGAATTAGTCTATGATCCAGCAATTTCACTCCTAGGGATACACCTGAAAGAACTGAAAGCAAGGACTAGTACATCAATGTTCACAGCATTATTCACAAGAGCCAAAAGTTGGAAAGAACCCAAGTGTCCATCAATGGATGAATGGATAAATAAAATGTGGTATATCCACACAATGGAATATTATTCGGTCATAAAAAGGAATGAAGTTCCAACACATGCTACAAAGTGGATAAACCTTGAAAACATTATGCTCTGTGAAACAAGCCAGACACTATAGGAAAAATATTGTATGATTTTACTTATATGAAGTACCTAAAATAGGCAAATTCACAGATACAGAAAGTAGGATGGTGGTTTCCTAGGCAGAGGGGTGGGAGGAATGAGGAGTTATTGTTTAATGGGTATAGAGTTTCTGTTTGGGATGATGAAAAAGTTCTAAAAATGGATAGTAGTGATGGCTGCACTGTGAATATACTTCACGCCAATGAATTGTACACTTAAAATGCTAAAATGCTAAGTTTTATGTTATGTATATTTAACCATAATTTTTTTTAAAAAGTAGAAAAAAAATTTTTAATGGCTAGGGCATATAGCAGCTCAATGCACACAATGTTGTCAGTGATAGAGACAGGCACGGCCTCATTGTCCCAACAGTCCTGCAACGGGGAGTCCTACAGGCCAGTAACCTACAGGATGGCTACATATTCACAAAGGATGACAGCGATCTCCAAGCTCCCATGAGAGAAGTGTTGTATTGCTTTATTTTGTGTGCTATCAGCTAAGCGACAGGGACTACCTACAAAAAACAACTTCAGAATAAGAAATTATCAAGCAGCCTCCATTGGATACAACTCACTAAATAAAATGTAAGGGTCCCAAGCTGAGAATGAGAGCAACAATTCTTACAGCTTGGGCCACATTAGAGAAACAAGAGGGCGAACGAGCCGCCACCTCAACTTGCCACTTGTTTTAATGACTCCACAAAATTAATGTCACTTAGTGCAATGATCATACTTAGAGGAAGCTCCACAATTCACTGGGAAAAAAGAAAACCCTAGTGAATTATCTTACCTTTTGAAAAGCAAAGAAATGAAGACAATGAAAGGAGAAAACTCTTCAAGCGTTATTAACTGAACTAGCTGGGCCCTTCTCTCCTAAAATACTACAAGCTTGACTTCCCACTTACTCTCACAGTGTTCCTGGAAGGCGGCTCTTCTACCTCCACACTATTAACTAAAAGAGCAGACCTAAGGACGTTTTTAAAAGGATTAGCACTAACGCTCAGGTCTCCCAATTCCCCAGTTCCCAAAACGAGAAAGGCTCTTTAAAGGCCCCTGAATCTCTCCCCATCTAGACAGACCGACAAATGCCCATTGTTTTCTGCCAGCAGCACAGCAGGGAGAGAATTCTTCTCAGAGGAAGATTTAGAAATGCCAAAATCTAACCCTGCTAAACATGTTTGAAAGAGCTTCTCACATCCCTACTGGAACTCAAAGCAGCAAACCAACCAGGGACCAAAGGCCAGACTTCCCAATTTGATTTTAAGCTCATCCAAGTGATCAAGTGTATTCAATCCTAGAACATAGGGCCACTCCATCAGGCAGTGTGCGACTCAACGATTCTCAGCAGCTGCTTCGTCCTGGCCTCATTAATAGAAGTTTTCAGTTTTTAACAGTAACATTGTGACATTTAATGTGCTCTAACATAAATTATTTGGCATGAGCAGTGGAAACTCTGAATGCTGGAATCTTAGATCAAAGGAAGCATTCTCCTACTTGAATGTCCTCTAGGACATCCTAGTTAAGAGGTCAAGCAACCTGTACTTGAACTTGTCTTATTGCAAAGAACTCAATCCCCCACCCTCCACCCCACACACAAATCAGAACTTTCTATTATTGGACAGCTCTGCTGAGGAGATTTTTCTGGGTTTCAAGACAATCTTCAGTCCCTGGTAGTTTTTATCCATTGCCCCCAGTTCAGAACCATAGTTAACAAATCTCCGTCCTCTTCTGTGTGACAGCCCTTCCCACATGTGAGGGCTGCTCAGCACTGTGGGGAAGTCAGCGTCATACTATAAAGCACACACAATCAGCGAGATCAATGTATTTAAGGAACCTTCCTCCACCCCATTTCTCAATATTTTTTTAAAGCTGAGTGTTCTGAAATTACCCTAAACATTTATAATACGCAGATTAATTATCTAAGCCAACTTCTTTTTCTCAAACCAAACTCAATGGAGGAGATCCCTGGAGAAAGGGCTTCTTCCTTGACTTTATTCCAGTCAATTCTCAAGGCACTGTCTTCTTCCTTCAAAACACAGCTCCTTTACACACAGATGGTGTGCCATAATGATTTGGTAAACGAAACATTTCAATAATCTTCCTAAAGGCAGGATGGATGAATATGTCTTCCTGACATATTTTTTTCCAATTGGCTAATTCATAAAGCGTCAGAACTAGATATGGCAAGAGTCCAAAGGGATACTCAAATTCTTATAGTTCTTTTGTGTAAAAGATAAAACACTGAAATAAATAAGTTGTCAGCTTTTCTCTTAATTCCTCAGACCACTGGTCTGTGAGATGTTAATTGGTGCTTATGAAATGTACAATGTATATTAAGAACACTAGTGCCAGTCCCAATGGCCTAGTGGTTAAGTTGGGCACTCTCTGCTCCAGCAGCCTGGGTTCATTCCTGGGCACAGACCTACACCACTCGCCTGTCAGTGGCCATGCAGTGGCAGTGGCTCACATACAAAAAAAAAAAAGAGGAAGACTGGCAGCAGATGTTAGCTCTGAGCGAATCTTCCTCAGCAAAAAAAAACAAAAAAAAAAAAAAGGAAGAATGCTAAAGGTTCTGAAAATAGAGAAAAGGAGAAACATGTTCAAGTTTGGGAAATGCTGAGTCAAGTCCTTGGGCATGGAGCACTTCACTCCCAGCACCTCTCTTCATATCTTGGGAGCAGGATCTGTTCCCCAGTTTGGGAAACACAAGCTTAGAGCTACACAAGGTTTTTTCCGGTTTATATGCTAAAATGGGTTGCTAATGGAACCCAATAGGAAATCAGATGCTTTCTTGGTTTTTCTAACAACCGTAGATGAAACTTTAGGTGACGGTTTTACTTGTTTAAAAACAATAAAATAAAATCACACATTATAAATTTATCACACAAAAGAAATAAAGTGTCATCTCTGAAAGCCTAAGAAAAGAAATCTTTTCATTGAATCCACATAAACAACTCTCAATGAAAAGAAAGACTATCTTTCCCGGCAAAGGAGGGGCCAGGAACCAGCTAAAAGTTGCAAGTCCAGCCAACTTCTCTCCCATGTAAACGACAAAACCAAGCCTTCACGAACAGGAAACAAACCACTCTCTCTGAAATGTTGCGCAGAAAGGGAAACAAGAAAAGCCAACTCATTTGCACAAGGATTCACATTCCTGAGACAGTGGCACAAACACTGCAGTCGCACAACAGTGAGGTGTGACAACCTTTCTCCTTAAACATCCTCTAATCTCCTGGATTAGGTACTGGGTATAATGAACAGCAGAGCTCAGATGAACTACTCTGGGAGCACTTAATGGCTTCCTTGACTGCACTAATCATTCTGACCAAAGCAGAGTCCAGTTCAAGTGTTTGCAGCTGGCCATTCTCCCTCCCTCGCTGCATCACTCTTATTGATCCCTGCATCCTGCACAAAGCTAAATTAAAGATGGGCTACGTCAGATAAGGCTGCTGAGTAAAGAGACTTACCAGGCCCCTGAGAAAACAAGGCTTGAGATTTGTACTCCAGGCCTGCATCATTTACTAGGCAATATTCTGTGAATACCTTGAAAAGATCATTACTAAGGGTAGGGGGTGCTTGATACCAAAGTACAATAAAAAGAGTCCCAGACTCTCCAGGAGTTTATAATCTCCTCAAGGATACTAGTTTGAGAATAAGAGAATCCTGATTATGCTCTTGGCCGGGCCCCAGATCTTTTAAGGGGCCTTGAAAACAACCACTGGCCCACATTCCCAGAATCAATTACCCTAATGGAACTCAGCCAACCATCTGAGCAACGATGTAAAAGATTCTGTATCTGCACTCCTTCCTCTCTAGCGTGATTTGTTTGAAAGAATCCAATGGATTTGCTGCACAAAGCTACTTGTATTCTTTTTCAGGTTTTAATAAGAAAGAGAGGGAGGAAGAGTTGACTGGAAGGATATGGGAGGCACTAAAAATTGGACAGGGTCGATGCCAATCATTCAACTGGAAGGAAATTTGTTTAGGCCCACTGAATTTTTAGCAAATGATTCACAAGACTGATTTCAACACTCCACTGTCTGTACTGCCAATGGTTTTTGTTAAGGCTCTAACTCTTAGCACTTCCCTCAAAAAAGATGGTACTGGCCGGCCCCGTGGCGTAGTGGTTAAGTGCCCGCGCTCCGCTGCTGGTGGCCTGGGTTCGGATCCCGGGCACGCATCGGTGCACCGCTTGTCAGGCCACGCTGTGGCAGTGTCCAAGTGGAGGAAGATGGGCACAGATGTTGGCCCAGGGCCAGTCTTCCTCAGCAAAAAAAAAAGGGGGGGAGGATTGGCATGGATGTTAGCTCAGTGCTAATGTTCCTCATAAAAAAAAAAAAAGAAGATGGTACTGAGAGGCCTTAAAGGGAAATGTTAAGAGAAAATGTTATTTGAGTCAAAGCAATAGAGAGTTGGCCTCTTTGGTCTCATCTAAGAAGTGAAGAAAGGTCTGAGGTTTTCTGAAATATGCCCTATGCAGGTTTCTTTTGGGACAGTCAACATAACATGCTGAAATGAACAGCTTCCATCTTCCATTCTTTCTTGTAATGTTGACTTCAACTGCATACCAGGCTCCCACATGGACAGTGTTTTTATTTTTTATTTTTTTTATTTTTTATTTTTTTTAAATTTTATTTATTTATTTTCCCCCCAAAGCCCCAGTAGATAGTTGTATGTCATAGCTGCACATCCTTCTAGTTGCTGTATGTGGGACGCAGCCTCAGCATGGCCGGAGAAGCGGTGCGTCAGTGCACGCCCGGGATCCGAACCCGGGCCGCCAGCAGCGGAGTGTGCTGGACAGTGTTTTTAAATAACGGGGCAGGAACTACCCAGGTGACTCTCTGAGAATCTCTGCCTTTAAGGACGAAGCATGCCATGAAACCTGTCTGCAGAGATTACTTGGTCTTCTAATGCAAGTATATATTTGTTGGGCTCTTCCAGGAGACAAAGAATAGACATATATTGAGGTTAACTCAGTTAATGATGATCTAACATGAGGATACCTAGACAAGTCAGCAAAAGAGGCAAGTAAGCAAGACCAGAAACTCTATGAGCAGCTGCCCTGCTGGGCCTTGGAGAAAACTGAAAAATACTGTGCCTAGATCTATTAAATAGTTTGATTCACTCAACTTTAGGAGTCACCCTTTCCAAAGCAGCCAGCCAGCGCTCTCTCACCCTCTCCTGCTTCTACTGTTCTTGCCACAACTGGCTCATTAACAGCCTCTTCACTGCTTCTGCCATACAAAGGCCTTTACTGCCTCATGCCTTCTGCTTTCTTCTCATTTCTCTTTCTCTTTCTCTCCTTCTCTCTCTCTCTCTAATTCCTAAGAGGAAGAATCTCTGTCCCATACAGATCAGCCTTGTTGGTTGGGCAGGGCTGTGAGGTACAGGCTGTTTGCTGCCCTACGGATGCTTACCTTGGGAGTCAGGCACAGCCATCCCGTTCAATCAGCTGCGGCCAAGGTGTGGTGTTTCAGGTACCAAGCACAGGGAGGCTGACTAAAGAAAATCCTCAAAAGGAAGCTATGGACATGACAGGCTATCAGAGGGGGCCAATATGACCAGCAGACACCTAGCACGACCTGCCTAGTAAAAGTCGTTTTCCTAAGCAGATTTCAAAGTTCTGTATATGGTAGGTTATCATTATTTTTCAAGAAGGCTTATTTTACAGGTATCTAATTGGAACTTACTTAAAAATCTAACCCAGTGTTTCTCAAATTTCACTGTGGATCAAAATCACCTGAAAGCCTTGTTAAAACAGATTGCTGGGCCCCACTCCCAGAGTTTGCAATTCAGAAGTTTTGGATGGGACCCCTGTGAATTCACAGTTCTAACAAGTTCCTAGGTGATGCCAATGTAGCTGTTCTCAGGATAACACATTGAAAACCACTGATAGGGCCGGCCCCATGGCTTAGCGGTTAAGTGCGTGTGCTCCGCTGCTGGCGGCCCGGGTTCGGATCCCGGGGGCGCACAGACGCACCGCTTCTCCGGCCATGCTGAGGCCGCGTCCCACATACAGCAACTAGAAGGATGTGCAACTATGACGTACAACTATCTACTGGGGCTTTGGGGGAAAAGAAAAGGAGGAGGATTGGCAATAGATGTTAGCTCAGAGCCGGTCTTCCTCAGCAAAAAGAGGAAGATTAGCACCGATGTTAGCTCAGGGCTGATCCTCCTCACAAAAAAAAAAAAAAAAAGAAAACCACTGATAGAACACATTAGGTATCTTAAAACAAGACAAACTTCTGTTTGGTGCAATTATTTTTGTTATATATAGATACAGGTATCTAAATATTTCAAAAATAAATATTTTAAAATGCATATAGATTTTTAGGCAAATTAGCCATAGCTATATTATAGAATTGTAAGTTTTTATAGACTTAGATATAACTCTATAAGCTAACTATGACTAGGTATGCACCTGCTCTGTAACATTTTGGGAACCACTGATCTAAACCAGTAGTTCTCAACTGGGGGCAATTCTGCCACCCAGAGAACATCTGACACTGTCTGGAGACGTTTTTAATCGTCAAAACTGGGAAATGGGGTGATGCTGCTCGTATCTAGTGGGTGGAGGCCAGGGATGCTATTAAACATCCTATATTGCACAGGCGGCCCCCTACAATGAAGAATTATTGGGTCCAAAATGTCAATAGTGCTGAGGCTAAGAGACCCTGATCTAAAGGTTGTTTAGAAAGTGAGAATCCACCATGGCCTGGAATCCTTGAGTGTGGAAAAGCAGAGCTACACGGGCCACTGAACTCAAATAATGCCCCTCGCCATAAAACAAGAGCAATCATAACTGAAATCCAAGAGGAAGCCATCTGAGTGAGGCATCAAGAACAGGCGGCAGTGCCCCAAAGGAGCCAACACAGCCCCACAGGGATGAACAGGAGCCAACGACTGGTTTTTGGGTTTTTTGAAATCTGACTAACTTGGAAGTGAAAGAGGGGCCTGGGCTTATTTCTGAACACGTCCAGATTTGCAGTGGAAAGGAGGCAAAAAAAGATACCCAGAGAAAATGCACAGTACTGTCTTCAGAGACGTATTCTCAACAATGTACTTGAACCCTTTCTTAAAGTAAGATTTTTTTTTAAAAAATGCACCCTCTTTAAGAGCAGCAGAGTGAGAAAATGCTAAATCCATTTCTGTACACAGTCAATATGGCCCTAAAACAGCTCTGAGCAGAGAAAACATCAAAACGTGCATCGTGCACAGGGCCAGGAAAAGATGCAAAGTAGAGTACTTCTTTTGGAATTTATATGATACAGACCCGAGTAATCTATCACTATGGATATACAATCAGACTCTTATAATCAGAGCATTTGACACCATCCACTGCACCACCCCTCACAACAGTAAAAATAGCCAAGATTTATTCAAGACTTAGTATATGCCAGGCATTATTTAAAATATTTTATACATAATACCTCATTTAATTTTCAAAACAAATCTATGAAGTAGGTTCTATTATTACACCCATTTTATAGATGAGGAAAGTGAGGCACAGAGAGGTAAAATAACTTGCCCAAGGTGAGATGGTAGCAAACAGCACTTTCAGGATTCAAACCCAGGCAGACTGATCCAATAATACATAGAAAGCTGCTAAACGAGGGGGGCGTATAAAACGTCTGTGAAGACATTTAGAAGCAGAAAAACCATTACTGAATTTAAGGCTATATATACCACAAGCATCACTCTCCAGCATATTAACATATAGAGCCCTACTCTGATGGATAGAGGACCGGCTCTTCCCCGGAAATACAAAGCCAGACAGAAAGGCACGAAGCGTGCAGGCTTCCCCACATACAGCACCTCTGACACCACTTGCTCAGCTCCAGGGACAAGCCGCATATGTCAACGTCAAGACAGACGCCACTCTCATTAAGTCCCTGCAGCGAGAACACACAAATGGAACAGTGCTTAAGAGACTCTAAGTGACAAGGTGCTAATAGCCTCTCCTTTGCTCCAGATGCTTTGTTAACATGCAACACTGGACAGGAAAGATGGGACCAACTTCTTGCATCCAGGCCTTGTCAAGAAAGAGAGAGAAATAGTGAATGGAGACGACCCAACATGTTCCCCATAGAGACCCCTGAGAGGAGTATAAAATGATAGAGGGTTAAGCGCTATTTAAACTCCAAAAGTGTTTTCTCGAGAGGCAGACTGTTGAAAAGGAAACAGCTCCCAGAGCTTCACGGTTAATTCACAAATGATGAATTCGAGGGGATAAAAGTTCTGACAAGGAACAGGATGCCCAAGAGACTTAAATGGAAACATCCACACGAAAGAGCCAAGCATTGGACTAAGTCATTCTCCGCAGGCTGGTTTTGATTTTCATCAGCACAAGCAGTGCCTGTGATTCAGTGAACAAAACTGTATAAAGTTTCCCCAAACTGCAACATTTTTGTTATCCCAAGGATGCAGGCAAAGAATAGAAACTGACTCACGTCGATTCAAAAGAAAAGGAGCTAGGGGCCGGCCCCGTGGCTTAGCGGTTAAGTGCGCACGCTCCGCTGCTGGCGGCCCGGGTTCAGATCCAGGGCGCGCACCGACGCACCGCTTCTCCGGCCATGCTGAGGCCGCGGCCCACATACAGCAACTAGAAGGATGTGCAGCTATGACATACAACTATCTACTGGGGCTTTGGGGGGAAAAAATAAATAAATAAAATCTTTAAAAAAAAAAAAAGAAAAGGAGCTAGGATGCTCCAAGGGGCAAGATGAACTGTCCAAAACTTAACAGGAAAGCAAACACAGATGCTCCTCTCCAGGTCTTTGTTTCATTCTCATGCCTATGAAGTATGATATAGTCTTTCTTTGGGTTGCTAATTTAGGACAGATGCACTCAGGAAACTGAAAATGCCCACTGATAACACCTTACCAACCAGCCTGGACTTCCACTTGCCATACCTGGGCTCAGATTCAACAAGAGAGTGTTGCTGGGCCCTGCAGGGTAGGGGAGTTGAGACTCAAATAGCACAGAGACTGTCTTAAAAGAGCCTTGCAAGGCCTCTGAAATCTCAGTAACTTCCCCACATCTAGTTCGCTTGCTTTTCCTTGTCTGTTCCACAAAGTGACAAATGTAACCCTGAAAATGGAAGGGGTCCTATTCCTATGTGCTTGTTTTCTGAAGCAGCAAAAAAGGGGGTCCACTGAGGAGCCTCATCCTACCTGTCAGCCTTGGAAGGAAAGACAACCACAAGCAGCATGGTACACAAGGCAGCTTTGAAGAGAGAGAAACGCAGGCTGAACCCTTGGGGGACACTGCAAGGAAGAAGGGGCTCCATGAGGAGCTGCTCAGGGGAGGACAGCCCACAGGTCCTCACTACCTGGACATGCTCCACCTTGGGTGGGCGGATAGAGAGAGGGTGAGGAAGCGGGGAAGGTAAGTGGGAACAGAAGGACAGACTACTCTGCAGCTTCAGGTAGATTTGGGAAGGACCATGAGACTTAACAGATTTATTGTTAGCTACACAGGTGAAGTCAACTGCCTTCAGAACTGCCTGGGAGGAAAAGTAATGTCTCCTTTCATTATGACCCTAAAATATCTTCTAAGACACAGGACTAGCTGTACATGCATATTAGCTTAGGGTTCTTCTTAACTACACTTTGTCTAATGACAGTGCCATGGGCCTTACCATCGGCAAATCTGCTTAACTACCACTTATCAGAGCATTCAAGGACCCAAGGTAAGAAAGTCCCATGACAAGGGCAAAGATCAAAGATCATAACACAGCTTGCTAGTTGACTGGATGTTTGTGGGTCTTACAGATATTTCTCCTGCTGTCAGAGGGTCCAGCATTATATTTCAAAAGTTTTCTCCCATCTGGTCTTCAATGGAAATTCCTATCTCTGCAGTCATCATTTTCTAGAGGCCCGAGTACAATCTTCCAAGAGTAGGGTTACTCATAGTAAAAGGACTTGAATGGGCCAAGTTTGAAAACTCTGCCCTCCAAAAAGTCAGTAGATCCTAAGAACTGTAGATATTGTATTTTTTGTGTATATGTGTGATTGAGGTCTGTAAACGTAGAAGCGGTTTCAAGAGCTCCTGAAAATGGTCTCTGGCAAACCTGTAATTATTAGCTTCTTTCCTTCTTTCATTTAGAAGTCTGGTGCAGAAGAAATAATAAGCAGTTAATTGAGAGAGTTCGTTCATTTGGGTTCTGGTTAGGGCCGGCCCCGTGGCTTGGCGGCTGGGTGCGCACGCTCCACTGCTGGCGGCCCGGGTTCGGATCCCGAGCACGCACTGACGCACCACTTCTCCGGCCATGCTGAGGCCGAGTCCCACACACAGCAACTAGAAGGATGTGCAGCTATGACATACAACTATCTACTGGGGCTTTGGGGGAGAAAATAAAAATAAATAAATAAAATTACATTTGGGTTCTGGTTAGTCAGAGTAAGCTTTAATTTTAGTGCTATTGACCCCAGGAAATGATTTGTTAGACCACCTATAAGACAGCAATAATATTAAAGGATGTTATCAGAAAAATCATTTCCTCAGTAAAGATGTGAAGCTTTAAAAAAAAAAAAAGATCAAAGATCATAATACAGTCTCACACCTAGCTAGGGACAGCAAGGAAAAGGCTATGGCTGGGCCGGCCCCGTGGCTTAGCGGTTAAGTGTGCACGCTCCACTGCTGGCGGCCCGGGTTCGGATCCCGGGCGCAGACTGACGCGCCGCTTCTCTGGCCATGCTGAGGCCGCGTCCCACATACAGCAACTAGAAGGATTGCAACTATGACATATAACTATCTACAGGGGCTTTGGGGGGAAAAAAAAAAAAGAGGAGGATTGGCAATAGATGCTGGCTCAGAGCCAGTCTTCCCCAGCAAAAAGAGGAGGATTAGCATGGATGTTAGCTCAGGAAGGATCTTTCTCACAAAAAAAAAAAAAAAGGCTATGGCTGATTCAGCAGAAGCCAAGACCATGACAATCAATCAAGAGCTGTGACTCTGGAACCCCATTTGCAGTCACCAGTAAATACAAGAGCCACAAGACTTCCATGTGCCTGCAAACATTCTACAGAAGACAAGACATCCACGCAGGCAGACCCGTGAAAAGGCCCTAAATTGCAAGAAAAAAGTTTGCTTCAAGAGCTAGGGTCCAAGGAGCACTGACCTAAGAAAGACACGGACTGGAACAAAGAGCACAAGCCATTCTCATAAGTAGATTTTTTTTTTTAAGACAATAAAATCAATGAGGTGGGGGAATTACTTACTCTCTATTGAGACTTCTTGAATAACAACCAAGTGAAAAATGTATCCTTTAAAAAGCCTGTCAGGCAGCAATTCCACTTCCAGGAATTTATCCAAGAGAAATAAATATGAGGATGTGCACATTTATAAGGCAAAATATTGGAAGCAACCTAAATATCTCACAGTAAGCGTTAGATAAATTAGAGTATACCTCTCTAGTGGATTAATGGAGTGCTATGTAGAAATTCAAAACATAGATATATATTATTGTCATGGAACACTCTGACCTCAAAAATTAAACTTTAAAAGTTGATTACAGGGGGCGGGCCTGGTGGTAGACTAGTTAAGTTTGTGCACTCTGCCTCAGCGGCCCGGGGTTCACAGGTTCGGATCCCGGGCATGAACCTATGCACTGCTTATCAAGCCATGCTATGGTAGCATCTCACATAAAAATAGAGAAAGATGCACACAGATATTAGCCCCGGGGCCAACCTTCCTCACAAAAAAAAAAAAAAAAAAGTTGATTACAAAACAGTATTCATGGGCCAGCCCCAGTGGCCTAGTGGTTAATTTCGGCATGCTCTCCTTCAGCAGCCCAGCTTCATTTCCCAGGCGTGGACCTATACCACTGTCTGCCAGTGGCCATGTTGTGGTGGCGGCTCACATACAAAAAGAGGAAGATTAGCAGCCAATGTTAGCTCAGGGGAAATCTTCCTCAGCCAAAAAAAAAAGAAAATAGTATTCATGATTCCATTTAGAAATATATCATATATTTATATTACGCAAGCATAGAAAAATATGGAAAATATTTATGGATATGTTTTCCAATGGTTACATCTGAATCGACAGAACTAGGTCATGCTTCATTTTTGCTTTCCTATATTTTATAATTTTTCAGTAATGCAAATAGCATAGATACTTTCAAAATTTAAAAAACAAGAAGAAAACTTTCAATGCCCAAGCAACGGGTAGTCTTCACTTGGCAGACTGCACCTAGATCAATGTTTCCTACACAGTCTGGAGGAACAATTCTGTGATGCCACCCACTACATCCCACCTTCAAGAGGCACAATCCACAGGAGCTCATTAAAGACTCTGACAGTCTGTTTAATTCATTTTAACAGTGTTTGCCAAACATCTGTGATCCCAAAACACCTAAAGTTTAAAAGGCGCATTGACAAAGTAGAATGCTTCCCAAGCAAGATGACCAGAATAGTAAAAAGTCTGTAAGCAATGCCCTGCAAGGAGTAAGATTGCAGAAAGTGAGCATATTTAGCCTGAGGACTAAAAGACCAAAGAAAAACATGATAACCATCTTCAAATACTTGAACCGCACTCATGACTAGGAGGGAGCAAAATTGTTCTGTGATGTTCCAGTAGACTACACTAGAATGAATGCGGAGACGTTACTGAGCAGCAGATTCCAGCTCAAACTAAGGGCTTTCTGAGACTTGCTTTTCCCATCACTGAAAATAGTGAAGCAAAAAGTGGATACCCAGCTATCTGGGACGCTACAGAAGAAACTTCTCATAGGCTAGGGTGCATGGTTAGATGGCCAGCAAGAGTCCTCCAATCCCAAGATCCTCTGGGCAGCCATCAGGAGGGCAAGGTCTGCACAAACTTCCCCAGAGTCAGCTTAAGTCAGTCCATCCACACCTGATCCTATCTGGAGGACATGCCTACTAATCCAGTCAATGCCATAAATGTCTCCTAAGAACCCAAGGCCCAGGAATCAGCAGAAATAGACACACTTGCCTCACTAGCAGGGACGAAGCATATTCATCTCTACCCACTGCCGAAGGCTGGAGACGCTCCAAGTACAATTCGGGGCATTTGTACATCCCTGCTTCTACCTCCACGAGGACCCACTGTGCATCTATCCGTATCTAAAGAGGCCAAGATACCTGCCGGCCAAGGTTCATCACGAGATAATGTTTTCATGGGGCCGGCCCCGTGGCTTAGCAGTTAAGTGTGCGCGCTCCGCTGCTGGCGGCCCAGGTTCGGATCCCTGGTGCACACCGACTCACCGCTTCTCTGGCCATGCTGAGGCCGCGTCCCACATACAGCAACTAGAAAGATGTGCAACTATGACATACAACTATCTACTGGGGCTTTGGGGGAAAAATAAATAAATAAAATTAAAAAAAAAAAAAAAAAGAGATAATGTTTTCAAAAAAGAAAAACTCTCTCCCAAAAAACAAAGATGAGGAAAAGGACCCAGTGGGTGAAAGTGACCAGACTGTCTTATTTACACACACACACACACACACACAGCACCCCAAATGTCCTTCTTTCCTCCCTTTACTTTACCCCTCTTTTCTCAAAGAGTTGGGGAAAGTGATACATTTAGATAGAGAGAGATAATAGGGTACAGTAACAAAGATTTACAACAATATGCCCCATATATACTAATCCAAATTCTTGCATTCTATTAAAGGATGAGCACTTTAGAAAAGGGAGGATGACTAGGGGGAAAAAAATCTTCTACCCTTCAACAAATTTTAGTTGCATTTTTCAAGCTACTTTAACAATAGATATGAACAGCGTTTCCAATGAAATGAAACATAAAGGTGTTACAGTAGCCTTTTACTAAAGTCTGCTTTGTTTTCTCAGTGACTATTTTATAACTATGAAAAAAGAGTTCTCCCTATTCGTTGCATATTTTGGTTAGATTTCCTGGCTCCTCCATTTCCACAGTGTCCCGTTCACACTACTCCCAAACTCCCTAGCCGCCTCCCCTCCCCAGGGTGCAGCTAAATGCCCTGGTCCCCAGTAGCTAAATCCCAGAGGCTAGAAAAGAGTATCTTTTTAAGAACAAGGAAAAGTTACACCAAGGCTGGTGTATGTTCAACAGCTTCTTGCCCAAGGTCATTTGACTCGCCTGTGCTAACTACAGAAGAAACTGGGGCATTTGCAGATGAGAGAACAGAATGTTAAGGCAGCTCAGGTAACAAGGTGAAGTTGGCCAGAACTGCCTCCTGGAAATAAATGCCCAGAGCCAGAGCCTGCCTCCAACCCCCTATCCAGAGACCAGGGGGTGCTGACTCGAGTTCTGGGTTAGGGTAAATTCTCAAGCACTCAAATGTGGATTCTTTTATTTTGAATTTCCCAGAAGTTTTGCCAGGACCTTTGGCAACAATGTGTGCTCTCCCAAAACCCACTCCCAAAGATCTTTTCAATGTTGTTGCTGTTTTCTAAAGCTCATTCTAGAGTCAGGTAACTTCACCCAGGTGCTTTGGAAATTACCTATGCACCGAATTGTAAGTGATCCTTAAAAGTTGAGACTCCTAACAGCACCACAAAGAGAACTGTTCAAATTACCCAACAACTGGTACAAGAGCCTCCCGCGGAGGGAAGGAAACCCGGAGGCCTAGAACAATGACTTTCCAACAGTGTTCTTCAGAAGCCACTGCAATCTACAAACATCTGATGTGAATTTCATTCTTACATCTATTTTAACTGCTGGAATAAAACACAAACACATGATATGATGTGTTAACATATTGGAGATCAACGACGAGGTAAGCTACGCTGCCAGGATAAGCCACTTTTGTGCAGAATTCAAAATAAAGCTTCTCCTGCCACCTCTATTTACTTGGAAAGCATCCTGAGATTGCAAACTAGCTATTTTAAAAACTGTGATATTTGTACTCCTTAACTGGTGAACAGGGAGTTTATACTATGCAGCCAAAACAAAATCAAGTCTCCCCTTCTATTTCTAATTTATGTTCATCAAAACAGCTCAGTGAAATCACTGACTGGGTTTATCCTATTTTGGATTTCACTACAAACTTGCAAAATATACTCCTAAAATTTCACTACTTTATGGGTTCCATGGAAAATTACATGTTTTAAAAGGGTAATACTGATTTTTTAAAAAGTCTGGAAACCATTGGCCAAGGCTGATGTCTCCTGAAAGTAGCTGCAAACACAAATTCCAGAATGGATATTTGTCTGAGAAGTGATTATACCACAGGTCGTGCTGCCGAATCAAGTTAGGTATTAGAAATTCGGGAACTAGGAAAATATTAAACAGACTGGCCATGCAAAATGAACATGGCCTAGTGTAAAAGAACAATGTTCTCCATATCACAGAATAACTGAGATTTCAAATAATTAATCATTAAGTGGGCCAGATGCTTATAAAACTTTGAGGTGAGAGATATTCCCTTTTAAATGTATTTTTCTAATAAACAGGTAGTAGTAGAGTTTATATTTTGAGTTAATGAAAGACAGCACTACCACCAAAATATTTTAGGGCTTGATGTTACCCAAAATAACATCCTTATCCATTTCAACACTTTTAAAGTTAACTTACAGGGCCGGCTCCGTGGCTTGGCGGTTAAGTGCGCGCGCTCTGATGCTGGCGGCCCGGGTTCGGATCCCGGGCACGCCCCAAGGCACCACTTCTCCGTCCAACCAGGGGCCGAGTCCCACGTATAGCAACTAGAAGGAGGCGAACCTATGGCATACAACTATCTACTGGGGCTTTGGGGGGAAAAAAATGAATAAATAAAATCTTTAAAAAAATAAATAAATAAATAAATAAAGTTAACTTACAGTTATTCTAATGAAACCTAATTAAGATGCTCAGAAGTTATAAATAAATACCAAACAAAAGAAAATATGTTAAAGAGACTCCAGGTTAACTTTTCAAAAGGAAATAAATGAACAATGGATGAATTGTTTTAAAAGGAATAAGGGAACAAACCAGTGGGTTACATTTGCATGCTATTTCCTCTACCTGCTCAGGCTCATAAGAAAGGAAGTATCCTGCTTCTAGCCCATTTTACGAGGGGTGTAGAAGAACAGGGGTTGGCAAGGATGATAGAACCCAAATTCCAAAATGAAACAGAAAAAACAAAGGAACCAGGAACAGACCTTCCACACACTTCAGAGCCACCATCCTGGAGAGAGAGGAGGCCACATTCCTGCCCCCCAGACAAGCAACAGCAGAAGCGTGGGTGGGAAGAGGTCACCAGGGACCTTGCCTCATCCTGACAATATTTTTCTTTCAACCATTAGTCCTCCAGACAATACCAAATGCTGCCAAGAATCTGGAGAGACTGGATAACGCATACATTGCCGGTAGGACTAGACAATGAGGGTACAGCCACTCTGGAAAATAGTTTTGACAGCTTCTGATGAAATTAAACAGGGAATTCTGGTGCAAATCCACAATTGCTCTCCTTGGCATTTTTCAGGGAGAAATGAAGACTTATGTTCACACAAACATCTATAAGCGAATGTTTATATCAATTTTATTCCTAATAGCCCCAAACTGGAAACAACCCACAAGTCCATCAATGGATGAGTGGGTAAATAAACTGTGATACATCCAGACTATGGAATACTCCTCAGCAAAAACAAAGAACAATGGATACACACAACAACTTGGATGAATGTCCAGGGAATTGCTCGAAGTGAAAAAAGCCAAGCCCCAAAATGTGTATATTGTGCGATTACACTTATGTAACATTTTTGAAGTGACAAAATTATAGAAATGGAGAACAGATTAGTGGCTACCAGAGGTCAGAGAAGCAGTGGGGGTTTGGGTGTGGCCATAAAAGGCAATATGAGGGATCCTTGTGGTGACAGAAATGTTCTGCATTTTACTATATCAATGTCAATAATTTTGCAAGAGAGAAGAAACTGGATAAAGGGGACAAAGGATCTCTCTGCATTATTTCTTATAACTGCCTGTAAATTTACAATTATCTAAAAATGAAAAGTTTAATTTAAAAAAATACATAAATTAAAATACCTTTTTAAAAGTCCAGGTACTGAAAAAATTGGGTGAAGATTCAATCAGAAAATTGGAAAAAGGCTTTCAGCTCAGAGGAGGCCAAGGTGCAACTTTCTTCAGTCATCCCGAATCCGGGTTCATCCAAAACCAGCCACCTCCACCATGCCACCTAAGTTCAACTCCAACGAGGTCAAAGTTGTGTACCTGAGGTGCACCAGTGGGGAAGTTGGTGCCACATCTCCCCTGGCCCCCAAGATTGGCCCCCTGGGTCTGTCTCCAAAACAGTTGGTGACGACATCGCCACGGCAACTGGTGATTGGAAGGGTCTGAGAATCACAGTGAAACTGATCATCCAGAACCACCAGGCTCAGATTGAGGTGGTACCTTCTGCCTCTGCCCTGATCGTCAAATCCCTCAACGAACCGCCAAGAGACAGGAAGAAGCAGAAAAACATTAAGCACAGTGGAAATATCACCTTTGATGAGACTGCCAACATTGCCCAACAGACCGACCACAGAACTCTCTGGAACCTTTAAAGAGATCCTGGGGACTGCCCAGTCTGTGGGCTGCAATGTTGATTGATGGCTGCCACCCTCATGACATCACAGATGACATCAACAGTGGTGCAGGGGAATGCCCAGCTAGTTAAGAGGAAAATACACCAAGGAAAATACTTCAATAAAGGATCACTTGACAACCAAAAAAAAAGAAAATGGGAAAAAGGAGTAAGAGTCTAAGAAACACAGAACCACTTCCTAATGACACGCCCGAAGAAAGAGGCATTACAGCAACGGACGACATGCTAACAGTGTGTGGCCTGTGGAGACCTGCCCACAGCTTAGATAAAAAGTACAGGGCCCAAGGACGGCTCCCTAAAAGAGTACTCCTAAGGCTGGACAGCCTTTCTAGCCTGTTCTAGCTTCCCTTTAAATAGTCCCCAAGGCACTAGTCTGGGCCTGTTCCATCCCAGTTTCCCGACCTATCATCATTCGGGTCTCTGGCTAAATAAGTTTGAGAAAGTGTACTTTATCTCATTCTTAAAAATCTCAACGCACGTAGGTGTATTAATAGCTCTGAAAAGCCATGCAGTAATGAAACTGGTTTGTCGTTGCTTAACACTCTTGTTGCTAAACTTATCTGACCACAGAACACTCTTACCCTGAACACCCTACCATTTCTGATTTCAGCTGACCAGAGCATACCTTAGGAATTTGGGATCTAGTCAGTCGCACTCCATCCTGCTAAAAAGGTGCCATAAATTATAAATAAATCTTCTTGGCTTCATGGTGAACCGAGCTCAACTCCTCAATAAAGGCAGTGGATATCTGGGCATCAGAAGGATTGGCATTTTCTGTGCCACTGAGAAAACAGAACACAGCGCCCCATGATTCCTTTCGCTTTATCATTTGTCGGTTGTTTATCACGTGCTGGGCATTGCGCTAAGCAAAATTAAAATATATCCCAGTTAATCTTCAAAGCAACCATTTACAAATAGATGCTGTTATGACGCCTGTTTCATTAGAGAAAGGAATTGAGGCTTAATGTTATAAAGTAGCTAGGCTGCAGTGTGAACCAGGTGCGACTCCAAGGTCCAAGTCCCTAACCACTAAGCCTACTGCCTCCCTAGAGAGGGGAGGATAAAGTTCACGTGAAGGTCATTAGAAACAGGGGGTGAGAAGAGACCTGTTGAACCAGTCTCAACTTTCACCTGAGAGGAGTCAGCTATATGCCTGGCCATTCTCCACCTTGTACCCTTGCTCCAGCCATACTTAGTATGTTTCTCTAACATGCTAAACTCGCTCTGGCTTCCAGGCATATTCTAATTAATCCCTTTGTCCAAAACATGTCTCTACTCTCTTCCCTTGGCAACTTCTACTCATCCATGACTGTCAGCTTAGATTTCGCTTCCTTCTGAAGTCTTCTCTAACCCTCAGGCCTGAATTAGGGGTTCTTCCTATGTGCCCTCATAGCCACTAATCACTCTGCTCCTAGCACATCTCAAAGCACTACCTGTTGACATGTTTACCTCTCCAACTAGACTGTGAGCTCTGAGTCCCATGAAGTCAGAGACTGTGTCCACTTTGTACATACCATGTGCCTGGCACACAGTGGGTGCTCGATAAGCATGGAACAAATTAATGTATAAATCAATCAATCAAATAAAATAAACTCAGGAAGTACTGATATTTCTAAGGTCCAAATCTCTCCAATCATCGGTTGAAAGTTTGCAATCACTGAACAAGAAGCCAAAGGATGTTTTCTTTTTATTTTGAGCATAATGAATGGTGAAGCAGACAGGCTCTGAGTGAAGCAGATCTGGGTTCAAATCCCAACTCTGTCATTAACAAGCTGGATGACCTGAAGCAAGTTATGTCAGCCTCTCGGAATTCAATTTCCTCAAATGGAGATGTAAACAGCGCTTATCTCACAGGGTTGTTGTGGGATCAGATAAGGTAATACACAATTAAGTATTCAGCAGAGTGCCTAGCATCTAGTCAATGTTCAATAAATATTAAGACCATGAGAAAAAGGCAGATGAAGATAAACCCTCTACAAAAGATAAGCTATAAATATTACAAAGTCTCAAAGTATAAAAAGAGGAAATCAAGTAACATATAACACGCTCCTAAGCTTTATCAGAAGGAAGGACACTAAGAGTGGGCACTGGGGGAAAGGAACAAGAAATAAAACTCAGAAAAGTTGAAAGTATTAAGCCAACTCATTTATAACCTATTTTAGTGGACTGATAGCCCCCTAAAAAGTCAGAAATGTACATTAAGGAGATCCCCCAATGTTTTAAGTTATTGAATTTCTCTAAGTTCAGAAACTTCAAAAGTAACAACTTTAAGAAGGTTAATTCAGGGGCCAGTCCCATGGCGTAGTGGTCAAGTACGCACGCTCCGCTGCTGGCGGCCCGGGGTTCAGATCCCTGGTGTGCACTGACGCACCACTTGTCAGGCCATGCTGTGGTGGCATCCCATATAAAGTGGAGGAAGATGGGCACAGATGTTAGCCTAGGGCCAGTCTTCCTCAGCAAAAAAAGAGGAGGATTGGCATGGATGTTAGCTCAGGGCTGATCTTCCACACACACACACACACACACACACACACACACACAAAGGTTAATTCATAGACCATCTTGCTCAAACTTGAAACTTGTCAGAGCTTGAATATTTCGATTAATAATTCCTGCCCATGGAAGTAAGGAACAGTCAAAACAAGTTTCTGCCAAGCTACTAGAAACTGCTTAAATTCCAGATTTGGGGAGATAAATGCTTAAATTCAAATACATTTGTAATATGGTTACAACCTTAATTGACTCCAGCTAATGTTATGATGAGCCAAAAAAATCATAACATTAAGTACTAACCATAACTATTTTTACATGGTGCTAACGATTATATTGGACATCTGAATTTGTGAAATTTTAACTTTGTAAATATTCGTCATGACATGGATTTATTCTTTGTATGATGAATAGTGTCCATACCAAATAATACCACGTACCGTGTTAGACTGTTGTAGCAAACACTACTAGATATTTAAGTTGTATAAAGTGCATCCATCTTGTGAAGATTTATTTAAACATATAAAAACAAATAGCGGAAACAAAATTCCTTCTACACTATCACCTCCGAAAAATACCATAAATCTATGGTTGAACAACAGTAAGTAAAACATACTTTAAGGAAATTTACTCTTTATTAAAGCTAAATAAAACAGAATGATGGCACCAATCATTTCCGCTATTGATCACCTTAATTATGCAGTCTACATGAACACATTTTGCTGCAGGGCAAAAGTCACTCAAGTTTTCCCACTTCAATATCTCTGCCATCCTGACTTGTACACACAGACTACAAAGAAACAGAAGTCATCCATCAATAGCATAATCTTTACATCTATAGGGGAAGGCAGTCAGATATTTTTAAAGATTCTCATGACAGATGTTATCAGGACACTTCAAATTCTGTGGCAACTTCAACTGAAAAAACAGAATATCAGAAATATTCTCTTTCAATGACATAGGCTTGGGATTTGTTTTAAAATACTTTAGGAAGAAAAAAGAAAACTGGGAGAGGATAGATAAAACAATATTGGCGAAATGCCAAAAATTGTTGACGCTGTATAAAAAGTACACAAGGTTCAATGTGCTATTCTCTATTTTGGATATGTTTGAAAATTTCCAATGATAAAAAGATCAACAGAATATTCTTTCCAACAAAAATACAAACAAAGTTGTATTCACCTAAGCTTAAATTTAGGTTTACCACAATTTCAACCTAGAAACCACTAAAATACCACAAAAGGCTGTTCACCTCTCTAAAGGTACAACTCAGTCATTGATGCTCCCTCGCAACTCAGTACCCAACAAGGTCCAACTCTCAGCAACTCCTCTCACAACTGGAGGGAACCCCAGCCCAACCTCAGCACTAGCAGATACTGCCTCCAACAGGCATTTCCCAAGACACCAAAAAACCAATGTAAAATGACAACAATTCTCAGATCATCACCCCTAAGATGGACTCAGATATAACATTTTGAGAAAACTTAATTAAATAATTAAATGGACATGAGATGAATTTTTTAAACTCCTCCCTAAGTCCTTACAAATACAATCACATAATCAGCCACAACAAAGACAACAAATAAACTCCATTTAACCTCAAACTTTGAATAATTTGAAAACAGGCTCTCGGAGATGACCAAAACGTAGGTGACTCTTACAACTTTAAGGAATACAATTTTTAAAAACTTCAGTCTCTAAAATTTAAACTCTCCTCCTTTTAACTTTCAATGAACAAATATTCCAATTAATCTAAGACAAAACAGTCATCAGGGGCCGGCCCTGTGGCTTGGTGGTTAAGTGCGCGCGCTGCGATGCTGGTGGCCCGGGTTCGGATCCCGGGTGCGCATCGAGGCACCACTTCTCCGTTCATCCTGAGGCCGAGTCCCGCATACAGCAACTAGAAGGATGTGCAGCTACGACATACAACTATCCACTGGGGCTTTGGGGGGAAAAATAAAATAAATAAAATCTTTAAAAAAAAAAAAAAAAAAAAAAAAACAGTCATCAGAACTTTTGAACAGAATATAAAACACAGAACTCGTGCTGCGTAAAAATGAAGCAATCAAAACAATGAGGGGAAAAGCACTTTCACTTCCAAACAATTTGTTTAAAAATGATAATACTTACCAGGACTTTGTTTTCAACTTTGTCTCCCTTAATTTCCAACTTGACTTTCTTCTTCACTGCAATTTTTATCTTTCTGCCAATAACATCCTTTATGCTTTCTGAAAGAGGGGAATAGTTTCATTATATTCTTTTCTTAGTAAGAAAAAAGATTGGGGAGGAGAGGGCTTTGAAGGAGTATTTTTGGTTGTTTTTATTGTTGTTGTTTCTTTTTTTTTTTTTTTTTGCTTAGTTTAACAAGCCTGATCATTATCAGTCACCAAATATTTAGTGAATGCCTACTTTGCGTCTTCTACTCTGCACTCAGATACTGAGGCCAATATAAAAGCATATGACATAATATCAGACCACGCAAGGCATGAGAGAATCTTGCTGGGCAAACAGGATGCACACACAAGAAAATAATGAGCAATGTCGGGCGGTATCATGGAGCACTATATTGCATGCAGACCATAAGCACAATAAGAATTCATAAACTCTCTTGGTTACCTGGTTACCTCTGGCCCCCAGCAGCCTCTGTGTTCATCAAAGGGCCATACAAATATTATCATTTTCTATGAGTACCTTGCCATGAGGGTTGGGAAATATAGCAGAGAACCAAAACTGGACCAAACAATTTGGCCAGGGAAGGGTGCTCCTGGCCATTTCTCCTTCCAAAATCATCACAGCACAACACTCCCAAGAGTGGTCAAAGGCAAGGAAAAAGGAGGAATCAGGAGAGAAGGCAAGACTTGAAAACTTGGTATTCGATGGGCCAGCCCGGTGGCGCAAGCGGTTAAGTGCGCGCGCTCCGCTGCAGGGCCTGGGGTTTTCCGGTTCGGATCCCTGGCGCGCACAGACGCACTGCTTGGCAAGCCATGCTGTGGCGGCGTCCCATATAAGGTGGAGGAAGATGGGCACGGACGTTAGCCCAGGGCCAGTCTTCCTCAGCAAAAAAAGAGGAGGATTGGCAGATGTTAGCATAGGGCTGATCTCCTCACAAAAAAAACAAAAAAAGAAAATTGGTAGTCCGGGGCCGGCCCCTGGCATAGCAGTTAAGTGCACGCACCCCGCTGCTGACGGCCCGGGTTCGGATCCCTGGCACACACCGATGCACTGCTTGTCAGGCCATGCTGTGGCGGCATCCCATATAAAGTGGAGGAAGATGGGCACAGATGTTAGCCCAGGGCCAGTCTTCCTCAGCAAAAAAAAAAAAAAAAGAAGACGAAGAAGAGGATTGGCATGGATGTTAGCTCAGGGCTGATCTTCCTCACAAAAAAAAAAGAAAAAAGAAAATTTGGTGGTGGCAGGAAGGTCTTCCTGGGACTCCCATGAGTACCCCAAACTGAACAGGTCTCAAATCAAACTCATAATTTTCCCTTCTGGACACTAATGAAGCTAGAAATCTTGTTTACCTCCAGCTCCTTTCTCTCGGATAGGGAGCCAGTCACCTACTTTCCAAGAACAATCTCCTCAATAGCTCCTAACCCTGGGTTTGACTGCATTCAGGGCCTAAGAATCTCTCAGCAAGACTAAGTCCATGACCTCCAACCTATCAGCCCCCCGTTCCCTCCATAACCAAAGTGACCCTCTCAGAACGACAGGTCTGGTCATGTCCCTCTTGGGCTATGAGTAGCAGTCATTCTAGGATGAACTCCAACCTTGTAGCATGCCATTCAAGGTCTTTCATATTTTTTCAGCTTAACTTCTCAGCACACACCTAAAGATCCAATCATCCCTATTATCTCTATCTTTCTCACCCCTAGGGTTTTGTATATATTATTCTCTTTCCTGGGATGCCCTTTCCCTGGTCTTCTCCTGGTTACATCTGACCTATCCTTCAACATATAGCAACCTCCTCTATACTCCCATAGCTCTGTATTCTGTATGATAATCATTTTGGTTCATTCATATATTCAACAAACATATGTACACAGGAGTATCTCCCGTGTGCCAAGTAATCTACTAGGTGCGAGGACAGAGATGGCCCCTGCCTTTCCCAGGGGCTTACAATCTAGTGGAGGACACGGATGGATGCCATTAACGAATCTGCACTCACTACCATGAGATCATGGATGAGGTGCTACATGAAGGTTTCAGGGAGGAGGGGATTCCTGAGCTGAATCTTGAAGGAGTAGGAAATAGACCACTGGTTTCCAAAGTACAGTGTACAATACAATCCACTCAGGTGCAGGAAGAAAATAGTAGAATTTTAACTTCTATTTGTAATGTGTGTGTATGTTTATGATTATACACACTAAATGAAGTATGTATGCAGTTTAACAAATAAATATATGTTTATTAAAGGGTGATCAAAATATTCTTGTTGGAAACCCACCACAAAAGTTGAGAGCCACCAAGTTAGATAAGAGTGAAGAAGGGGAGGAAAGGGTGGTGCCAGCCTAGAGAAGGGCATGGAAACATGAGAAAGCACAGGTCGTTCAGGGAACAGCAATGAAGTGGAATGTTTGGGGAGAAAGGGGACATGTGGGGGACCTCACTGCACTAGGAGTTCTCTATGTAGCTCCTATCTTATCAGAACTCAGAACAGGTACAGGCTACCCCTCCCTCCCCTAAAAAAGAAGTGTGGGAAATGGGCATCTGAAATTGACTTAAGACTATCTACACATGAAAAGAGACTGGAAAGTTATATACCAAAAGGTTAAAAGTAGCTCTCTCCAGCACATATATTCTTCTCTGCATTTAAATTTTTTTATAAAAAGCTTGTATTACTTTCATAACCAGAAAGATACACAATACATTTTTTAAATGCCTTGGGGGATTAGCTTAAGGGAATATACTGAGGTTTTCACATGGCTGCCATTTTGAGTTGATCAGAGTGAACTCTTGTGAGCACTTGAAATTAGGAAGAAAAGCAGGTGCAGGAATTTGCCCTATCCCAGCCTAATGAGACCATTTAAAGACCCAGAAAAATCCTACTGGGCATATCACAAAAGCACGTGTCACTTGGTTGAAAGATATGAGATGGGCAAGGCTCAATAAACACAAAAATTCCATTTCTAGATAAGAGTTAAATTCAACTTTTAAAATATACCAAAGTACTTATTTTGAGAATATTTTGAGAATCCTTATTTTGGATATAAACCAGGTACCTTATCTCCAGTCCACCCTTCACGACCCTTTCTCTTGGGTTTAATCACCAGGCTCAAGGACAACTAATTTCAAAATCTGTCATCCTCCTTAGGTATCCTTAACCGCTGGCCAGCAAGGGAAACCCTCCCCTCAACTCTCAGGACCTCAGGAAGCATCTTCCGAGGCTCTGGGCATTTGATTCCTCTTCCGGGTAGAGTGTTAGAAAGATCTCAGCCACCCAGAACCAGATGGACCACTCACTCCAGCAAAGGCAGCTAATGTTTTATCTCAGGAAGGAACTCCACGGGGTTGGGGAGAGGGAAGAGGCCGGAGTATGATGGGGGGAAAGGAGGGTAACTTCATACCCTATATTTGAGTGAAGAGTTAGGTGTTGGCGTTTTTTTTTTTAATTCAACAGAAGTAGAAGCTTCCATACAAACCAGCAACAGCTTCTTTACATCAAGTTTTACCTGCTGAGTTAGCAGTCGGTAACGGAAGAGCGCACACACACTCCTCCCAAGTATTATGGCTAAAAAGAGAAACAGAGGGGCAAATTCCTCAAATGCAGATGAATGGGCGGTTAGAACTTCCTCGTCTTGTCAGCACCGATTAAACATCTTCTGAGCTGTGGGTTGTCTAGTGTGCCAAGGATGGTACAGTAAGGAATATAGGTCACTGGGGCTCAACACATGCGGCACACGGACATACATACCTTGTTACAAAACAACTCGCGACACACGCGCGCGCGGGCACACACACGAGCTTAAAGGGGCTTTTCAGGACACTCACCCTCCACCTCATTTTAGCTCTGCCATTTTAACCCTCCACATAATTAAGTTAAACCCTAAAACGTAAAATCCACACCCCCCTCCCCAAACCCTCAAGGGACTCAAACAATGAGTCGCCTTGCATAGGGTACCACACAGAGGGTTCCCTAAGAGATCCGGGGTGGGGAGAATATGCAGGTTAATTATTATTAAAATAAGGCTTTTATCATTAACCCTCAATTTCCTAGCCCGAGTTTGCGTCAGTCCTGTAACCCTTTCCCTCCCAACTCGCTAAGCGAAGCCACGCCTTGCCAGGCTCACTCCTTATACCAGACTAGCACCCCCTCCCCCAAGTCTGCATGTCAGACGGGCACCTCCTGCCGGATATTGGGGGGAACGGGTGCTTGGCACGTGCTGGAGACGACCTACTGTGCGCCCGCCAGCCGTCTCTGCGCTGGGCTTTCTCGGACTTTCCTGAGTTTAAGGCACTGGGCTGGGCGCTGTAAAGGGCTTCTCCTAGCTTCCAGAACTCCCAAGACCGAGGCTGCCCGCCCCCTTCTGCCAATCTCGACCCCCTGGTCGCGGGGGGAGGAGGCGCCCCGGGCTCCCAGGCGACCACCGGAGATCGCTCCCGGGGCTCCCGATCCCTCCCCATGCCTGCCCTCTCCGGACCTGGCTTTTCAGGTGGTCAGATGGGAGCAAACTTCCCGGCGCCCCCCAGCTCCCCTGCCCAACACCACTCCGACCTAAGGGGCGCCGAGACTTCGCGGGACCTGCGGGAAGGCGGAGGTGGGAAGGGCGGTGGAGGTGAGGAGTACGCAGAGGCAGAAGGAAAATCAACAACCGCGCGACTCTTACCTATCAACTCCCTGGGAACCTCGGAGCTCTCTTCGGTCATGGTTGCCCTCTAGGTGCGGGGGGGATTGCAGGTCCAAACTCTGATTTACGGCCCCCCGCCCGCCCCCGGACCCCTCAATTTTTTAGAGGCAGATGCAGCTTGCAAACAGGAGTAGGCAAGAAAGCGGGGGCGGAGATACAATTTTGCCGCGCCCCCTGCTCCACCAAAAAAAAAAAAGAGTTGCAAAGACGGGGTGGGTTTGCTGCGGCTGCTACATGACGCTGCCCTGCAGTTGCCGGCGGCGGAACGGAGAGCCGGCAGGATTCCGAGAGGGCGCGGGGGCTGCGGCGCCTGCTCCCGCTCCCGGCTCGCGGCTCTCCCGCCCCGGCCGCCGCCAGCTCGCGCCGGTCTCCGCGCCGCACCTACGGCCCTAGGTGAAAGCGGAAGGCGTGGGGCGAAGGCGGGGAGAGCGGCGCCGGGCGGAGGGCTCGGCTTTCCTCGCTCCCCTGCCGGGCTCCGGCTGGGCGGGGGCAGCTCCGGCCCTCCTCCTTCTCCTCCTCCTCCTCCTCCTGCGTCTCCTCCTCACCTCGCGAGAGCCGGCCTCCGCCGGGCCCCCGGCCGGCCTCCCGCGCCCGGGCGCTCGTTCCCCGGCGCGGGGCGCACACCCGCCGGGGACGCGGCGCGGGGCTGCGGCGGCGGCGGGCACGGCGCCCCTCCTCGCTGCCTCCCTCCCTCCCCGCGAAAGCCCTGCGTCTGGAGAGGGGGCGAGGGAGCGAGGGCGCGCGCCAGAGCCCGGGAGCCATCTGCTGGCTGCGAGGGAGGAGAGCCGGGTGCGCTGGGGCTTCCCGAGTCCCTGTCCCCACCTCCCGGCTGGCCGAGGGAGCCCGAGGATGGGGACTGCAGATGCTGCAGACCCGTCTGCACGGAAACCGGTTCTTTCGGGGACCCTTGTACACACTTTCCTTTTTCAGTCCTCCCTGTAACAAGTTGTCGTTTCATCAGCATTATTAATTTCCCATTTCTGGTGAGCAGGAGCTAGACGAACCTGTAAACACTAACCATATGGTGAGAAGACACTTTTCTGTGTGCTCAGCGGGCGCTCCGTAGCCGCCGTTAGCAATCGCAGACATTCGAATTGTAAGAGCGCCTGGAAAATGCTTTTGCCTCTTGGCAGAACCTGCTTTAACCCCAGGGCATGTTCGGGTAGCTAAGTATTCTTCACAAAAGCCGGAATAAGCCTGCTGATAGGTCTGATCATACCTGGCCCGACTCCCTCCGACTTCCCAGGGCTCCACCCCCAGAGAGAGCACTTCAGGGCCAAGAATACTTGTGAGCGCCTCGATTGCTGCCTTATTCCCTGGCGGCTGGGAATGTCCCTGTCGAATCAGAGTCTTTTAAAAGGACAGAAAGAAGGGAGGGCGGAAAGTAAAGGAAATCCCACGCATGGGTAGTTTAGTTTTAAACACTGCTGTCGACCTTGGATTCCCAAGAATAATCTTCAGCCTCTCAGCCAAGCATTACATTAAGGCATTTACTAATCTGGCCCCTTCCCACCCTTCTAACCTCTCCCCCTCCCCACTCTTACAATCTGACTCCCTCCGAGACTGTTTGCTATTTGCTTTTCCCTTCCCCTTAAGGTTATCTGATTCTTATCTATGTTTTCAATTCCAGCCCAGTGTGTACCTTCTTTGTGAAGATTTTCCAGGGTTTTTCAGATCACTGTGATCCCTGTATTCAAAACCTCTAGAATATATTGCCTAAAACACTCTTGTAAAGCCCAACCATACAATGCGTTGTTTCATTGCTTGTGCATTTGTCTAGCTTTACTATTTAACTCTTGCATTGTTCCCCAAATTTGGGTTTGTCTGACCAACTGGACTCTAGGCGATTTGAAGGCAAGACTTTATCTCAGACTTTTGAACCTCCTCAGTACACTTGTGCAAATTAGTTATTCAATAAACATTTGTTAACTGATTGGTTTTAGAGCTTTGGACCTCAGGCTCCCTACTGTTTGTCTCAAAAGTTGGCAATTTCTTTAAGCTAGACATTTCCTTTATGCATTAAATATATTTTTTATGCAATAAATAGAAATGAACCTCTCAAAACTATCTTCCATTCAACTATGTGTGTTAAAGAGGATTTCTCTCACACATACCTATGAAGTTTCAGAAATAGCCCTGAAGGTTCCAAGCCATGTGGTAATTTGTGAAAATAAAGACTAAAGATTTTTTTTTTTTTCCTGAAGCCTGGGGTGGCGGAAAGAAAGGAAAGGCTGTATGGCAGTCCTTAATTCAGTGCTCCAGGGCATCTTTTACTGGAAGCTGGGGTTGCAATAAAAGCATCAGGTTTTTTCACTGCAGCAGGATCCTGATTGGCTCCTGCACCTCTGAAGGCATGGATTCAAGTGAATCTCCTATCACAATGTTCAAAAATGACTGACCGGCTTTGGAAATCAAAGTCTTGGACTTCTTGGGCACAAAACTCAAATATATTTCAGAATAGCAGGCAGAGAACTCCAGGGAGCACTGTTTAGAAGGCTGTAAAAGCCAACAAGTAGTAAATATCCCCTCCACAGTACAATCACGGTGCCAGTTTGCAGAATGCGCTTCAAATTCTGAAATGTATGCTTGATGACTGAAGTCTGCCCACCCCTCCAATGCTGCGGACTGTCCTCAACATACTTCCCCTCCAACTCCCGTAATTTTGAGTTCATCCCTGCCTATACAATCTTGATTAAGAAAGCAGTGAACCCACTACATGAAACCAATTGCCACTATAGACGTGATCAGCTATAGCTTCATCTAAGTAAATATTTATAGGTGGCCATGCTTAAGCATTACAACTAGTGCTGATAAACTGAAACCTGTTGGTCAGAAAGGAAGAGAAAACTGGTTTTCAGAGACTCTCACTGCCCCTGAACTCTTAAAATGTTAAACACAGTCACAATAAATTTAAAATATACTGAGTAACAAAATTATTTTGGAAAATTATACATGCACTTGTATTTTTAGTTCCTAGGCATATGTTCATATCTATATAGTGTCTTGTAGTGCATTATGGTGAGAAAATACTCTCTGAGTTAAAAAAAATCTGCTGAAAATACTTAATATCTATAATGATCTAACACACTGTCATTAGAACCGTATCATATAATGATTAAACTCATGAGACAAAACAAACAAAAAAATTAAGAAGAAATCAGCAAGCTATCAAAAAACCCACAAACTTACCCAAGTCAGTTTCTGATCTTGCCTACTACATTGAGAACTGGTTTTAAAACTGGACGATATTAGATATGTGGGAACCAACAACCTTTCACTCCGCAAGTAATGATTTGCAGACTGACTTCCCACTCTTAGCAACTACCATTGGTTAGGCGCCTTCTTAAGGAGGTGTGTGTTTCTCAACTGGGTTAATGTAGACCTTTTAGGAGAAGTATGCAATGCAACACAAAGCTTGCAAACACCTCTAGGAAAAATTAGTTCATCTGTGATTAGAAGACAATGAGAGGGGCTGGCTCCGTGGCTTAGCGGTTAAGTGCACGCGCTCTGATGCTGGCGGCCCGGGTTTGGATTCCCGGCGCGCCCCGAGGCACCACTTCTCAGTCCAACGCGAGGCCGAGTCCCACGTACAGCAACTAGAAGGATGTGAACCTATGACATACAACTATCTACTGGGGCTTTGGGGGGAAAAAAATGAATAAATAAAATCTTTAAAAAAAAAAAAGAAGACAATGAGAGGTAAATTAATGAGATTTCTGTGAAAAAATAATCTGTGGGGGGGTTGGTTGTAGGGGGTGGACTAGATAGGGATGATGAAACACGAGTGGTCTTGTATTGATTTTTGTTCTAGCTGGATAATGGGTTCATGGGAGTTTGTTTCTCTCACTTTTATGTATATTTGAAATTTTCAATCATCATCATCAGAACAAATCCTTGATATGACTGAGGAAGGAGGAAAGTCAATTCAGTCATTAATTCAGAAAATATTTGAATGTGCCATGATCAGAGTTCATAGTTATATAATGGTTTTCCGTATTCAGAACACTTGAGCACTTCAATAAACACCATATTGCCTTGATTCAAAGAAGCAGTTTTTCTCATTTTAATGTTAATGAAATCAGAGTGCATTTTATAATTGGTGCAGACAATTAATATCATGCTTTCTCACACCCCACCTGCAACACAAATACAAAATCTGCTATTGAATCAATGCTGCATCTAAGAGCTGATGACCTCTGACAAGTGAGGAAATAAGGGTTTGGCTTATTTGAGCTACCCAGTGACCCCTTGAGTTAGAAAGTATAATTACTATATTTTTTTCACAATGAGGAAATACGTTCAGATTTGTGGAATGACTTGCTCAAAGTCACACAGCTCGTTAAGAGTCAAAGAGTGAATCTAGAATTTGAGATTTGTAGGCCGAGGTTCATTTTACTACACCACTTTACGAGGCTTTTGGTCTGTGTTCCATGCAAAGTGTAAAGATGGCCAGGGCTTGGCCCCACCCACTCACAAGGAGCTCCATCTCTAGGAGGAAGATCCAAGTGATCTTTGACTGCCCTGCAACTAGTCCAGTGCTAGCCACATAATAGGTGGTGAATTAGTTGAATCTAATTGAATTGACCAATTTTAAAAAATAATAAAATAAATGCAAAATGTGCTAGCTGGGTGCTAAATGATGTGTCCAGTAAATGCTATAGAAATTCATAGAGGTGGTGAGGGAGCAAGCACTAAAAAGAGGAGAGGTGAAACAAATGTGGATTGAGCACTTACTATTTGCCAGAGGATAAAATGGTGAAATATACAGATGCTTCATGGAACCCTCATGAAGCAGTCTAGGAAGAGAGATAGGGACAGAGACACAGAGAGAGAAACAGGCAAATGCCATAAGTGCTGAGGTGAGGAAAAACAGGATATTATGGGGGTCGGGGGGTGGAGAGGAGGAAAGAAAGGGAATGAAAATGTTCCTGTAGAAGGAACACCATGTGTAGAGGCCGGAAGAGGAGATAAAACATGGAAAAACTGAAATAAATTCAGTGGGTTTTAATCAATGGAGATGGAGGGGAAGAGAAGGTAAAAAGGACCATGCTCTGCAGGACCTTGTGAACCACTAAATGAGTCAGAATTTATCCAAAGAGCAAAGGGGGGTTCTTGAGAGATTCTAAGTAAGGCAGTGTCACAATCAGATTTTCTTGTTTAGAAAAATTACCTGGTTGGAGTAATGGAAAAGACTGGAAGAGAAGACTACTAGAAGCAGGGATAAGTTAGGAAGCTATTGCAATAAATGAGGCAAAAAAGAATAGTTGTCTGAGCCAGGGTAATGGCAGAGAGATGGTCAGATCTGAGAGCTATGGATGAGGGGAGTGAAGAAGAAGGAGAAGATGAGGCCCAGGGTTCTTGGTGGGTGAATGGGCAGGAGGTGCTAGTCACTGACTGGAAAAGCAGCACTGAGAAGAGCGTATGTGGGGAATCAGGAGGAGGGATTCAGGTTTGATCTGAAGAGTCTGAGGTGCCTATGGGACATCCAAGGGGAAATGTCCATTGGGTGGCCGGATGTGGAAGTCTGAAGTCCAGGAAAAGTTATGGCATGTAGACTCAAGATTCACGAACATATGGTATTTGAAACTGTAGGATTTAGTAGGAATATCTAACTTATCTGATTAGATGACAATGGGTGGTACACAGTTATTAAAGAGCAAGTGCCTTTCAGGAAGTGAGTGAGATCTAACAAGGAAAGTATGGAATGTGAGGAGGAAAGAACTTAAATGGAACTCTTAAGAATTACAGGCCATCAGAAAAAGAAGAGCTACAAAGGAGACTGTATAAGTTATCTATTGCTGTGTAACAAATTACCCCAAAACTTGGCAGCTCAAAACAACAAACATTTAATCTGTGAAAGATTCTGTGGGTCGGGAATTTGGGAGCAGCTTAGCTGGGTGGTTCTGGCCCAGAGTCTCTCATGAGGTTGGGTCAGGCTGTCAGGTGGGGCTCCAGTCAACTGAAGGCTCAACTGGGGCTTCACATGGTGTTGGCAGGTGTCAGTTCCTCACTTGTTGTTGGCTGAAGCCTCAGCTCCTCAGGACATACAGGGCTGCTTGGGTGTCCTGGTGAGGAGCACCTGGCTTTCCCCAGAGTGTGTGATCTGGGGCGGGGCACCAAGACAGAAAATGCAGTACCTTTTATAACTTAATCTTGGAATGGCATATCATCACTTCTGCTGTATTCTGGATACAGCAGATCCAATGGATCGATGCATCAACCCAGGTCAATGAGGGAGGTGACTGCACAAGGATATGAATACCAAGGGCAGGGATCATTGGGGGCATCTTAGAAAATGGCTACTACAGAGACAGTGAAGGACCAACAGCAGAGAAGCAGTAGAGTCCAGGAAGATAGGATGTCAAGTCAGCAAGACATGAAAAAACAGTATTTCAAGAAAGGGGAAATGGTTAACAGTGTCCTATGATGCTAAAAAGTCAATGTGGTAAGGAATAACATGTTATACTTGAATTTAGCAATAAGGGAATATTGTTTTCTTTGGAGAGATCAATTTTTGTAGAATGATGGGGGAAGGAGAAAAATTGCAAAGGGTTGAAGAATGATTAGGAGATGGAAAAGGAGGGAAAAATAGAATGCAGATAACTCGAGAACTAGGGGTTTGGAGGAGAACAGAAAGGTAGAGGAGTAGCCTAAAGGCTATATGGGGGACTTTCTGTTAAACATAGGGGATTTAATACTTGCATTTATATAACTCTGCTTCTTCCCAATGAAAGTGGAAGAAAAAAAATGCATGGAGTCTCTAATCTAAACTATGGACTTTAGTTGGTAATGTTGTATCAATATTGTCTCATCAGGGCCAGCCCCGGTAGCCTAGTGGTTAATTAAGTTTGGTGCACTCCTTCTGCGGCCCAAGTTCGGTTCCCAGGCACAGACCTACATCACTCGTCTCTCAGTGGCCGTGCTGTGGTGGCGGCTCACATACAAAAAGAGAAAGATGGCAGCAGATGTTAGCTCAGGGCGAATCTTCCTCAGCAAAAAATATATATATATATTGGTTCAACTTGTAACAAATGTACCAAACTAATGTGAGATGTTAACAATAGGGGGAAATATGGGGGGTGGAAAGTGAGGGGATAGATATCAGATAATAGAAAATATATTATTGGTCTCTGCCCACCATTCCTGGCACAAAGCTCCTAAAACCCTTGTGATTTTATAAGTAATAAGAACACTAGGAGCACCTCTTGTTCTAATATTTGGTCTTTGATCCCATCCCTGACACAGGGCTCCTAAAACCCTCGAAAATTCTCAAGTGATAAGAGCACTAGGAGTATCTTTTGTTCTAATGAGGCGACTCTGGGTGGGCTCCTGGATGGCTCCTGGAATGGGGGCTGGTCACTGGAAAGAACAAGCCTTAACTAGAAGCTTGGAATTTTCAGCTCCACCCCTCATCCTCCAGAGAGAGGAGAGGGGCTAAAAATGGAGTTAATAATTGATCATGCCTATGTGACAAAGCCTCCATTAAAATCTTAACTGTTTAGGGTTCGGAGAGCTTCTAGGTGGGCAAACACAGACTCACCCCAATTCCACAGGGACACAAGTTCCTGCACTCGGGACCCTCCCAGACCTTGCCCTACGTATCTCATCATCCTGTTGTTCATGTAGCCTTTATCATATCCTTTAATAAACTGGTAAACGTAAATAAGTGTTTCTCTGAGTTCCGTGAGCTGCTCTAGCAAATTAATCCAACCTGAGGAGGGGGTCATGGGAACCTCTGATTCGTAGCCAAATTGGACAGAAGTGGACGGTAACCCAGTGAGCTACTAATTGCAATTGGCATCTGAAGTGAGGTGGGAACAGTCTTGTGGGACTGAGCCCTTAAACTGTGGGATCTGACACTATCTCCAGGTAGGTAGTGTCAGAATTGAGTTAAACTGTAGGACACGCAGCTGGTGTTGCAGAGAATTGCTTGGTGTGGGGAAAAACCTCCACATATTTGGTGACCAGAAGTGAAGTGTTCTGTGTAAAAGTAAATGAGACTCACAAGAAAGAAAGACACAGCAGGGAAGAACTGGGTTTTTCCCTACACAGAAGGAGGCAAACTGTTTTTTTTCCTTTACAGGGGGTATATGGAAACTCTCTGTACTTTCTGTTCAATTTTTCTGTAAATCTCAAATTGCTCTAAGGGCCGGCCCCGTGGCTTAGCGGTTGAGTGCGTGCGCTCCGCTACTGGCGGCCCGGGTTCGGATCCTGGGCGCGCACCGACACACTGCTTCTCCGGCCATGCTGAGGCCGCGTCCCACATACAGCAACTGCAAGGATGTGCAACTATGACATACAACTATCTACTGGGGCTTTGGGGAAAAAAAGGAGGAGGATTGGCAATAGATGTTAGCTCAGAGCCGGTCTTCCTCAGCAAAAAGAGGAGGATTAGCATGGATGTTAGCTCAGGGCTGATCTTCCTCACACACACACAAAAAAATGTGTGATATTGGCATAAGAATAGACTTATAGATCAGTGGAACAGAGTAGAACATACAGAAATAGACCCACACATATTTGATCTATTGATTTTTTTACAAAGGTACCAACATAATTCAATGGGAAGCAGCTTCAACAAATGGTGCTGGAATAACTGACCATCTACATGGAAAATGATGACCTTTGACCTTTACCTCATGCCATAACGAAAATTAATTTCTAAATGGAACAAAAACTAAATGTAAAAGTTAAAGCTATAAAAACTTCTAGATGACAACAAAGGAGAAAATCTTCATGGATTTGAAGTAGCAAAAAATTCTTGTATACTATACATAAAGCAAAAGCCATAAAAGAAAAAAAATGATAAATTGAACTTTATCAAAATTGAAAACTACCTGCCCTTTGAAAAGAGAGAACAGTTTCTCAATACATATATCTGACAAAGGATGGTTATATGGAATATACAAACTCTTACAACTCAATAAAAATGAGCAAAACGTTTGTTTTTGTTTTGTTTTTGTGAGGAAGATCAGCCCTGAGCTAACATCCATGCCAATCCTCCTCTTTTTTGCTGAGGAAGACCAGCCCTGAGCTAACATCTATGGGCAAAACATTTGAACAGACATTTTCCCAAAGATATATACAGATGGTCAATGACCACATGAAAAGCTTTTAAATAAAGTCATCATAGAAATGCCAATTAAAACCGTACTGAGATACCAGCACATCCACGAGAATGGCTAAAATAAAAAGGTTGACAATATTAAGTGTGGTGAAGATATAGAGTACTTTCATACATTGTTGGTAGGAATGTAAAATGATGCAATTACTTTGGAAAATTTTTTTTTTTCATTTTTATTTATTTATTTATTTTCCCCCCAAAGCCCCAGTAGATAGTTGTATGTCATAGCTGCACATCCTTCTAGTTGCTGTATGTGGGATGCGGCCTCAGCATGGCCGGAGAAGCGGTGCGTCGGTGCGTGCCCGGGATCCAAACCCAGGCCGCCAGCAGTGGAGCGCATGCACCCAACCGCTAAGCCACGGGGCCGGCCCTGGAAAATATTTTGACAGTTTCTTACAAAGGTAACCATAGACTTAATATACAACCCTAAAATTCACTTTTTTACTTTTACCTAAGTGAAATAAAAATATATGTCTACGCAAAGACTTAAACACAAATGTTTATAGAAGCTTTATTCATAATAGCCAAAAACTGGAATCTAACAAAAAGTATACAACACACGAATAGATAACCAAATGTAGCATATTCATACAATGGAATACTACTCAGCCATACAAAGGAATGAACTAATGTTACATGCAACAACGTGAATGAATTTCAAAAACATAATGCTAAGCAACATAATTCAGACACGAGTACATACTGAATGGCTCCATTTATATAAAACTCTGGAAAAGACAAACCTAGTCCATAGTGACAAAAAGCAGATCAGTTGTTATGTGGGGCCTGGGGCTGGGAGGTGTTTGGGAAGGGACATGGAAAAATTTGTAGTGATGAAAATGTTCTATATCCTGTCTGTTGTTGTAGGAACAGAATGTATACGCTTGTCAAACCTCATTGAATCATACACCTAAAATGGATGCATACTATTGTCTGTAAGTTATGCCACAATAAGGTTGATTAAAAACATCTATAATTATCATCAGAGAGATTTTAAAAAATCATTGCATCCATGAAAACTAAAGAATCCATGAGGATTCTACTTTAGAATTCAGAGAAGACAAAAGAGCTCCCAGAATTTTAAAACACATTACCAAGAATTTTCATTTCTAGAGGCTTTTGAGGAGAATCTGCTTCCAAGCACATTCAGGATGTTGACAAAATTTATTTCCTTGTAGTTTTAGGACCAAGGTCTCCATTTCTGGAGAAATGGCTGTCAGCCAGGGTCCATTCTCAACTCCTAGATGCTGTTCACATTCTTTGGCATGTGGCCCCCCTCCTTTTCAATGCCAGTAAAGCTATAATCTCTCTTGCATCAAATGTCTCTCATGTTTCAAATCTCCTTCACCCCTAAGAGACCTGTTCCTTTTAAGGGCTCACCTGATTAGGTCAGGCCCACCAAGTATAGTCTCTTTCTTAAAGTCAACTGTGCTGTATAACGTAACTAATTACAGTAGTGATGTCCCATCATATTCACAGGTCCCTTCCACACTCCAGGGGAGGGAATAAACAAGGGTAGGAGTCACTGGGGGGTGATTTTAGAATTCTGCTACCACAATAAGGTTGGCATAAAACTTAGAGAAAAATAATTAAGAGGAAATTTCAGCAAATTATCATGTTGTGGATGCTAACTGATGGGCTACACTTGTTTTTGTTTTGTTTTGCTTTGCTTTACTGAACTTCAGTGTGTGTGTGTGTTATTTTTAACATATTGATCCATCTCAAAATCACGTAAGAATACCAAACTGTTTTTATTAGTGAATGTAAGTATTTTTCCCATTCTTTTTCTTTTTGATTAATATCTATGTACTCAGGATTAACCTTTATTTTGCTTATCTCTTCTGGAACCTGTTATCAGGAACAGTTTCAAGAAAGGGCCTTTGAAGTGGGAGCAAGAAGTAAGTCAAGTTAAGATAGAAGATAGCAGTTTATGAAATTTTTTCAAATCCTCTAATTAAAAAATCTAGCAACCAAGATGTCCTTCACTAGATGAATGAATAAACAAACTGTGGTACATCCAGACAATAGAATATTATTCAGCACCAAAAAGAAATGAGCTATCAAGCCATGAGAAAACATGGAGGAATCTTAAATGCATATTACTAAATGAAAGAAGCTAATTTGAAAAGGCTACATACTGTCTAATTCCAGCTATGTGACATTGTAGAAAAGGCAATACTTTATGGAGACGGTAAAAAGATCAATGGTTGTGGGGGGTTATAGGGAAGGGAGGGATGAATAGGAGCACAGAGGATTTTTAGGGCAGTAAAACCATTCTGTATGATACTATAATGGTGAATACATTTCATTATACATTTGTCCAAACCCTTAGAATGTACACCACCAAGAGTGAACCCTAATGTAAACTATGGACTTTAGATGACAATGAGGTGTCTATGTAGGTTCATCAATTGTAACAAATGTACCACTCTGGTCGGGGGATTGATAATGGGGGAGGTTGTGTGTATGTGGGGGCAGGGAGAATATGGGAAATCTCTGTACATTCAACTCAATTTTGCTGTGAACCTAAAACTGCTCTAAAAAATAAAGTCTCCTTTTATTTATTTATTTTTTCCCTTTTTCTCTCCAAAGCCCCAGTAGATAGTTGTATGTGGTAGTTGCACACCCTGCTAGTTGCTGTATGTGGGACGCGGCCTCAGCATGGCCAGAGAAGTGGTGCATTGGTGTGCACCTGGGATCCGAACCTGGGCCGCCAGTAGCAGAGTGCGCGCACTTAACCGCTAAGCCACAGGGCCGGCCCAAGTCTGCTTTTAAAAAATCTAATCAGGGCCGGCCCCATGGCTTAGCGGTTAGGTGCGTGCGCTCCGCTGCTGGCAGTCCGGGTTCGCATCCTGGGCGTGCACCGACACGCTGCTTCTCCGGCCATGCTGAGGCCGCGTCCCACATGCAGCAACTAGAAGGATGTGCAGCTATGACATACAGCTATCTACTGGGGCTTTGGGGGAAAAGATAAATAAATAAATAAAATTAAAAAAAAAAAAAATCTAATCATATGAGAAGTAATAATAATAACAGTAATAGCTGCCATTTAATGATACTAAGCCCTTGACATATTTCATCAGCGTTATCTCTGTGTTCTATTTTTCCCTTGTTCAATTGCATCACATTAGTTTTCATAAAAATGAGAATATTGTTGCTCGGTTGCTTATCAGCTCAGGCTGTGGAGATCTCCCCAAAAGCATAACCTTTCTTGTGAGACATCACTATTTGTTACTAGACAAAAGTGTGCGATGTTTTGGACTGCAAATGGAGATACAGTTTGCCTCTTTAACTGAACTCTTGAGATTGTACTGAAACCATCTAGACCAGCGGCATCTGAATCATTCCCACATGGATGAATGTATTCAAGAAATCCCTATGTCTGCATATCTAGATTATCTCTAAAAATAACTGTCCTTTTTTGGGAATCTTTGCTGTTGAAGCAGTTCTCAAAGACATATAAAAGGATCCTGGTCCTCCTACCCAACTGTCAACTCTGACTTTATTCTCCAGTTTTTCTCCCCATATCTTTTCTAGAAGTGAGGTAAGCTGACTCTGGGGCTTTTAAATTCTGAATTCCGGCTCATTTTAACTGAGTCATTCTGGGGGTCTTGGAACAACTGTCTCCTTTGTCCCAGAAACAATGAGCTTAAGTCAAACTGCTCACTTTCTAACGGCCGTGTTTCCCTCGGCTATCTAGCTAGAAACCCCATTAGTAAGCCAACCACTCCTCTGATAAATAGGAAACCTATAAATACTTCATAA
Source organism: Ceratotherium simum simum (assembly GCF_057802395.1). Classification (NCBI taxonomy): domain Eukaryota; kingdom Metazoa; phylum Chordata; class Mammalia; order Perissodactyla; family Rhinocerotidae; genus Ceratotherium; species Ceratotherium simum. The sequence continues at coordinate 23,464,272 of NC_141912.1, read as the reverse complement.
TTACTTTGAATTAGTGCAACTAGGTAGTTATCAGACAACCAAGATATTCTAAAAGTGACCTATGGACAAAGCAGTAATTTAAAAATCTGCCCAATTTCTTGTTTTCTCTCAAATGATTATCTTAAGGTTGTATTGCACCCTCTGTTTGTTTGTTTGTTTATTTTTGTGAGGAAGATTAGCCCTGAGCTAACATCTGTTGCCAACCCTCCTCTTTTTGCTGAGGAAGATTGGCCCTGGGCTAACATACATGCCCATCTTCCTCTACTTTAGGTGGGACACTGCCAGAGCATGGCTTGACAAGCAGTGTGTAGGTCCACACCTGGGATCTGGGTCTGTGAACTCTGGGCCACCAAAGTGGAGCTGGCAAACTTAACCACTACACCACTGGACCAGCCCTATATTTTTAGTTATTTAGATCTCCTGTTACTCTGTTGTTAATATTGTTATTGCTCTTTGAAGAAATACTACTTTTAGCCATCTGATGTTATTCCTATTTTGGCAAGTTGACATTTTGTCAAATGGTGTGAGAACAGTATCAACCATACTGAATAATAATGTTTTACGAGCCCTTCATTCATGCTGAGCACTTTAAATGCCTTTTCTCCTTTAATCCTCAAGACAACTTATGAAGTAGGTGCTTTTATTATCTCTATGATTCACATAGGGAGACTTCGTCCCAGAGAGGTTAAAAAACAAGGTCACACATCAACACCACAGAGTAGCTTTGATTACAGGATGGGTTAAAGAGGTTGTGGTACTTAGATTTGTCCCTGAATCCAAAATGCTACTGAAGAGATGACTACTACTGCCACCTGCTGGTGGCTGCCAGAGTTGACGTGGTCTTGTTTGGGTTGCACTAAGATTCTGACACACTTTAGCGCCATCTGTCATGCTGGTGTCTAGAAGAGTGCCTCATACATCGCAGGCGCTCAAAATTGGTGAAATGAATGAAAGGGAGATCCCAGGAGAATTTCTGTTGGTAAAAGTTTTCAAGGTGTTCTTTATTTTAACTCCACCAAGAACCAAATCCAGAAAGAATACGGAGGCTGCCTCCACACGGGGCAATGATACTGTTGTAGACTGTTTACTCCATTAACCGTGCCACCTCTGCGTTTATATACACACTGCACATTTCACTGCTTTAACCTAGTTTACAAGTTGTCTCATTCTTGTGTTTAAGTCTAGCTCTATCATTTATACTGTATAGGTTTCAGAAAGAATCTTGGTTTTAGAACTGAAAAAGACCTGAGAAATCCTGGCTAGCGTTTCCCAAATCCTGTTTCAAAAGAGGGTGATAAAAAAAGTGTTTCACATGGGGCTGGCCCCGTGGCGTAGCGGTCAAGTTCATGTGCTCTGCTTTGGCGGCTGGGGTTCGCAGGTTTGGACCCCCAGCGCGCACGGACACACTGCTTGTCAAGCCATGCTGTGGCGGCATCCCATATAACGTAGAGGAAGATAGGCACGGATGTTGACCCAGGGCCAGTCTTCTTCAGCAAAAGAGGAGGACTGGCATCGGATGTTAGCTCAGGGCTGATCTTCCTCACAAAAAATGTTTCACAGACAAATAAGTTTCAGAAACAATGCAATAAATAAAGTTCTGTTGGTTTCTTCACTGTAGAACTTCTCAGAGAATTTAACATGCTACCGTGCATTAGGACTCTCTGAGAGGGAGCATATAGTATGCAGCACTTCCCAAACTTATTTGACTACACAATTCTTTTTCATTAAACTCATCAGCATCTCAAGGAATATTAGTGTTTTTTGAAACTCAATCTGAAAAGCTCCAAAATCCCCAACTGCAGTTGGAGCCCAATGAGAATAATTTGCCTGATATCATTCAGCTAGTTATTGGCAGAGCTAGGACTCTCATTTTAAGTGTTCTCTTCATAATATCATGCTTGTTCTGTTTAATTTCCCCATATGAAAACCAAACACTAACACTCCCTTGTACAGAACCTGAAAGTATAAAGGGGCTGTGAACTAACATTTAATGAGTGCTACTATGTGCTCTTTTTCTCCCCTCTCCTACCCCTGCTATCAATGGGCTAAACATTCCAGACTATATGACTGTTGTATTTCACACCATGACTTAATAAATGAGCATTCTCGTTTAGACGACTGCCTCTGTTGATTGGTGAGTGAGTCTACCCTGAGAGACACATCTTGTTGATTTTCTGTGTGTCAGCCACATTGGCCTTTTTTCATTTTCCAGAAAGTTATTCTGTTTCCTGCCCGGACTCTTCATATATGCTGTATTCTTCTCTACAACTCCTGTTTTACTTTTCCTCCATCCCTTCCCCTGGAATTCAAGTGCATAGAATTAGATTAATGACAACCTTTGGTTGAGAATGTATCATCATCATTGGTCCATTCATGACATCCTTTATTTATTTTAATAGCATAATGAACATCATCCAACCCAAGAGCCAGAATATAACCAGTTCTTACATTTACCTACATGTTCCTTCCTTATCCCATCCCACTGCATCTCCCTCAAAGGATATCTTGATCCTAAATATTAGATTTATCTTTTGCTTGCTTTTTAAAAAATTTTTGTTTGCCTAAGCACACACACACATTTCTTTTGATTCCTTGTTTTTCTGGTTTTGTTTTGGGGGTTACCTTTTCTTGCTCTTTGCCTCAGAATCTTGGATTAGATGCTGGACATTGTGAAGGGTATATTGTTTAGCATCTGGGTTTTGTCTTCCTTTAAAGATAACAGTATTTGAGTTTTGTTCCAGCAGCCTTATTGATAAACTTTTAAAACTTAGCTTTTTTATCTTTTTCAGGGTTGGTCTAATGTAGCCTTTACTATAGGCTACTTTAGCCTTTTTTTTTTTTTTTTGTGAGGAAGATCAGCCCTGAGCTAACATCCCTGCTAATCCTCCTCTTTTTGCTGAGGAAGACCGGCTCTGAGCTAACATCTATTGCCAATCTTGCTCCTTTTTTTTTCCCCCCAAAGCCCCAGTAGATAGTCGTATGTCATAGTTGCACATCCTTCTAGTTGCTGTATGTGGGACACGGCCTCAGCATGGCAGGAGAAGTGGTGCGTCGGTGCGCACCCGGGATCCGAACCGGGCCACCAGTAGTGGAGCGAGCGCACTTAACCGCTAAGCCATGGGGCCGGCCCTAGCCTTACTCTTAATGTGTAGCTCTTCAGGGGTCTCTAGTGAATACCTTGAGTGTTCAACAAGATCTTTCTGTTTTGCTTGGTCGGAAATTGAACATCTCCCAGCCCTCTGGTAGTTGTCTAGCTTCAGTTTCCTTGTAATTATTCTTACTGGGATTCATCCATGTTATTACATATGGTTTGTATTCATTCACTGTGCTAAGTTCTTTACATGATTTTTCAAGAGACAGTATTATTATCAATCATTTTATAGAGGGAAAAACTGAAGTGCAGAGAGGTAAAGGAAATAATTCCAGATCAGAATTTCAGTCTGCTTCTGCATCCCTCATTACACCATGCGGTCTCTGGATAGTGTGAGCCAAGTTTTCACATACCTTCCTCCGTATGATGCTCACATAGTGCCAAGAACAAGATGCGCATTCAATAAATGTTGGTCACTATAGGCAAAGATGAAAAAGAAAATCATTTGAAAGCAGAGAAAACTTGATTGGGAATTAGTCAGTAAGGTCTTATTGAATTAAGAGTCAGTAAATGGGTTCTAGGCCTTACTCTGTTGTTGACTACCAATGTTACTTTCAGAGAGTGCTTTCCTGTACTTGTTCTCATTTGCTTCTCACAAAAACTACTGAGCTTGCCTTGGCAGGATTTTATAGAATGTTCAGAACACTTCCCCAAAGTCGCAGGGCAAAAAATGGTAAAGCCAAGACTTAAAGCCAGGTCTGCTGGATGTGGATTTCTTCTAATCCTGGCTGTGGTTAAGTACCTTAACTTCTTTGAGTTTTAATTTTCCCATCTATAGTATGAGGGTACTACCCCCTTCACTAAGTTGTTCTGGGGATTAAGTGAAATAAATGGATGTAAAGCATTTTGAAATATGTAAAGAATTCAATAAGTGTTTATTATTAGGAAGCAAATATGTGGTTAAATAAAAAGTATCTTAAAAAAGAAACCTACAGTGTTTCTAACTCCAAATTCAATAGGCTTTCCACCACCCCATGCTGTCCTCACAGTATATCTTTGCTCAAATTACCTAGCGATTCTGGGCTTAGGTTTTCTCGCTGTAAATTGAAGAGGATGGACTTAACTCTACATGTACTTTCTACTTCTAAAAGTGTCTGAGAGACAAAGATAGAAATAAAGAAGGGAGAGTGGATATCCTTCACGCTTACATATAAGATTCCAATTTTTATCCAAAATGAGTTTAAATTTTGAATCTTGTGAATTTGCCACTCTTTATGAAGCTAAGAGCAATTTTAAAAAATAGATTTCTGTTGAACTTAGTTCAAAATAGCTATTTCTAAATCCCAAGAGATCAATGAGACTATGGATGTGACACATCCATTTTTGATGGTGAGAACACTAGTTTCATAATAAGGCAGTGATAAGATTCATTTACTTTGTACAAAACACATTACAAAGGTGGAAGACTTCAAGCCCATGCCCTCCACATGGGGTTCACTCATAGCCCAAGTCCACCGAGACCACGAGACCCGTTACATAAGTGTCAAGGCTGGTTTAGTTCAGCACCTCCATCAGGTTTTTTATTATTTGGTTAGATTAAAATAATCTATTTAAAGTTTAATTTTAGTCTGAAAATTTTCCACATTTCTTCAATGAGATCTGGGTGGATTTCACACTTCCCTCTTGCCTTGTCTGGCTCTAAGTCACAGTTCTAAGGTCATTTTAATTATGCCTACAAGCAGATATAGACATTGCCAGGAACCCTGCTGCTCATTAACAGATGCTCCAGCCCTTGGACACCCCACATTTAGAAAAGGCAGCACTGTCTCTGGGAAAAGCATCAATAATTTAAAGCAACAAAAGAGGAACAGCTAGAAAGAGGACAAATGAAAAGTCAAGACAAGTCAAAGAAGTATATTACTTATATGTACAAGTGATCTACGACGAGACTGGTGTCTTCAGAGGGATTTCCAATGCTTTTTCTGACATGCATACATAGAAAATGATTATACTTGTCCAGCACACTGGCATAAACAGAGAAGGCAGCTCTCAGTTGGAGGGGGTCTTCCTAGGGGCTCCAATACATTCCCAGACCCTGCCTGGCTGCCCTGAGGGCTGAGGGAAATCGAGATGTCAACACTTCTGATATCTCTTCACTGTGTGAGAGTTGAGATGCTCTAGGCTAAGAGTTCTTGTAATTCTATAAATACTGTTCAAGAGAGAAAGGCGATGAGGAATCGACAACTTCTATGACCCTACAGACTCATAGTCAGTAATTGTTGAGATGTTTCAGATCTGTGGTTGACTCAGAGTGAGGCTTAACAAGCATATTGTATAACCATCATCTTATTATTAACGTTTTGGATACACACACACAAATATATACATACAATCACATATACATTTTTGTGTGTGTGTGTGAGGAAGATCAGCCCTGAGCTAACCATCTGTGCTAATCCTCCTCTTTTTGCTGAGGAAGACCGGCTCTGAGCTAAAGCCCCAGTAGATAGTTGTACGTCATAGTTGCACATCCTTCTAGTTGCTGTATGTGGGACGAGGCCTCAGCATGGCGGGAGAAGCGGTGTGTGGGTGCGTGCCCGGGATCTGAACCCTGGCGCCAGTAGCCGAGCGGTGCACTTAACCGCTAAGCCCCGGGGCCGGCCCCACATATACATTTTATATCATAGAGCACTTCAGAATTTACATCATAGAGCACTTCAGAAAAACAACACCAAATCCATGATCGCATTTTAAAAATTCATCCTCACTAGGTATTCTTATTCACTTTTACTAACAAGTACTAGGAAATGAGAATTTCTTGGGTTTTTAAAAATTTTATTTGATGAAATGTACACATCTAGTAAGAGCTAGTACTTGAACCCAGGTTCTTTTTTTTTTTTTTTTTAATTTTATTTATTTATTTATTTCCCCCAAAGCCCCAGTAGATAGTTGTATGTCATAGTTGCACATCCTTCTAGTTGCTGTATGTGGGACGCAGCCTCAGCATGGCCGGAGAAGCGGTGTCCGGGATCCGAACCCGGCTGGCAGCAGCAGAGCGTGCGCACTTAACCGCTAAGCCACGGGGCTGGCCCATGAACCCAGGTTCCTAACAATGTTAGTGCACATGCTGCTGCTGAGGCACACATCTTTAACCATCATTGGTAGGTAAGTTTTCTGAAGAACGAGGAGATGTCCGTGGGCAACATAGCAAATACTGCCGTCAGAATGGGTCCCGAAAGAATAAGATCTTGGATGTTTTAGTTTTACTCAAATACAGCTCAAGTTTCCACAACTCAAAAGGAAAAAGGGAGTTTGGCGAAGTTCCAGTGCGCAACCGTAAACATGTGAGTTTTTTTTTTAAATCACATGAGGAAAGCTGAATAACCCCAGTTTACTCAGCTTGGAACTGAGAAGGACTTGCAAATACAAGAAAGGCCGTGTTCCTGGTTTGATCTTTTAAATGGGACTTTTGTGCTTTCCTCTTTGAAATAATAAGCCCCTGAAAGGAGGCTAGACAGCAACTGTAGAATTTTAGAATTAAAGTGCACATCCATTAGATTGCACCATTACTGGCCAATGGTCGAATAAGTCTTCAAAAGGAAAGTCCCTTATTGAGTTAAATGTATATATATATATTTATAGTTTAAACCTCCTGTTCCAAACACATCTGCATGCAACCTCAAGGAAAAAAAAATGAAAAAACCCCAATATGGAACTATAGTGCTGTTGGCCGAAATAACAGAGGATAAAAATTTTAATTTTTCAAAGACAGCAAGATAAAATATACTTAAGCCACAGCATGAGAAATGCAGGTTGGATTTAAGGAAGGCTTCACTGACACTTAAGTTTATTACTCACTGGAGGAAGAAACAGGAAAAGATAGTTAATTTCCTTCTCTGAAGGTCTTGTTTCCTATTTTTAACTTATCAAATATAACCACAACAGGCGGTATTTGGTAAATAGAAAATATTTTTAAATTACCTATACTCTCATAGTGCTATACCTCCAACAAAGCAACTGTCATCATTTTCAGTGTATCTTTGGCTACTCTTTTTGAAATCTGTGCACTGATTACACAGTTGTTGCTATAATATAATAAAACTTTATATTTTACAATTTTTTGTTTCTTAATTCATCATCCTCCAAGCACTTTTCTATATGCTATGGATTTTATAATTGTTCTTGAAATTAACATTCTGTAGAGGAGATTTACTGTCGCTTCCTTAAACATTGCAGTATTGTCACTTCTCATTTTCTACCAGTATAAGTTATGCTGCAATGGACATGTTCATTCATATAGCCATTGTTCATGTTTGGACAAGTTTCCCAGATAAAAACCCAGAAGCTATGGGCCGGCCCGGTGGCGCAAGCAGTTAAGTGCGGGCGCTCCGCTGCGGTGGCCCGGGGTTCGCTGGCCCCGATCCCGGGCGTGCACCGACGCACTGCTTGGCAAGCCATGCTGTGGCGGCGTCCCATATAAAGTGGAGGAAGATGGGCACAGATGTTAGCCCAGGGCCGTCTTCCTCAGCAAAAAAAGAGGAGGATTGGCGGATGTTAGCTCAGGGCTGATCTCCTCACAAAAAAAAAAAAAAAAAAAACAACCCAGAAGCTGGATCAGAGGATAGGAACTATTTTATGGCTTCCCTAATTGCTTTCCAGAAACGTATCATTTTTGTTGCTGTCAGCAGCGCTTGAGAGTGCAGGTTTAATGAAGTTCTATTGGCATCGAATATCACAGCTTTTTACATTTTTGCTCATTCAATAGGCAGTAAATCACTCACTCTTGGCTTTTGTTTATAGCTACAGGACAACGTAGTAATTAGCAATGTATCTAATTTACCACTTGACCAGTTCACTGAATGGGAGGTTTGGCCAATTACTTCAAGTGATCTTTAGAACAGGTGATCACTCCCATTTGGAATGTTGTTCAATCATCCCATTATTTTGGTGCATAAACAGAGAAGCTTGTTTTTTCCAAATGCCAGTTTCTAGTTCCCGTTTTCACAGCTTGATTTAAGCTCTGTTTATATTGTAAACTGCTTGAAACTGAAGAAGACAGAATTTGGGGGAGAAATATTCACAGGCAAGACTATTTAGGAGGAATTTGACTGTAAATATGCACAACTATATCCAAACTCCACACATAATTAACAAGCTTTATAATTGATGGACATTATCCCAGTCTTGAAAGAAATCAGCTTGTGCTCATGACTGAACTTCAGCTGCAATAAGACTATGAGAATCACTTTTTATTTATTTATTTTTTTATTATTATTTTTTATTTTTTTCCCCCAAAGCCCCAGTAGATAGTTGTATGTCATAGTTGCACATCCTTCTAGTTGCTGTATGTGGGACTTGGCCTCAGCATGGCGGGAGAAGCGCTGGGTCTGTGCGCGCCCGGGATCCGAACCCGGGCCGCCAGCATGAGAGCGCACGCACTTAACCGCTAAGCCACGGGGCCGGCCCAAGAGAATCACTTTTTAAATCAAAATATGAGAAGTAAAGAATTTCTTCAGTCCATGAGTTCTTTCTGCCCTCAAACATACCAGCGCTGATCAGTTCAATTCAATCCTGTTATTTAGCACCTACTGAATTCATGGTACTAAACACTCTGATCTATAAAGTCTGCTGAGATGAATAAGACATGATCTTTTCCCACAGGGCACACACAGTTTTATACTATTTCAGTGAAGATTTTTCAGGTGACAGATAGTTCAGAAATGACCTCCAAGACTGCAAAATAACATGTTACATCTGGAAGACTGTGAGACTCAGGGGCAGTTTGCTGTAAGGCATATTTGTCTTGGATCCCATCCAAGAGAGCATTAAACCTCCTTTTTTTTTTTTTTTATACTGTGGTCTCATCTATGAATGGGCCCCACACCATAGCCCTGTAGGGTAGCCTGGGCTCATGTGTTCGCAAATAAAAAATCAATAGCCTTTCTTAAATGACTCCCTGTCTTAGCAGAGTGTATACTTTCAAATGTTGCTGCCCAGTGCGTTGATGAATGATTTAAAGCTCTACCTTTTTATTGAATATTGGAAATTACCTTGCTAGAACTAAAAAATGGAACAGCCACTGCCAGGTTTTCTGAACAGAGTTAATCAATAGCCAATTGAGGTTGATAAGCACTGGCCTAGCCGTATACCCAAATTACACTTGGTTTAAACGTTGGTTAGCCAGGCACGTTGGTTATTGCCCATCACTGGAGCTCAGGCTTACATGATCTTCTTAAAAGATTGGGCATCGTCCCCACTTCCAGTGTAGGAGTGTATCCTCTGGAGGATGCAGTATAATGTCCAGAGAGAACCACCATCATGATAATAACATGTTGCAGGCAGAAGTGGGTTGGGAGCAATGTTAATGGCAATCAGACACGACTATGAACTAGCATTTGTTAAGTGTCTACCCTGTGTTGAGCACTGGGCTGGCACTTGACATGTATTCACTCTTATAATTTTCCTAAGCAGCACTTGGGAAAAGTGTTATCCCAACTTTGAAAAGGTAGAAACTAAGGCTCAGAGAAATGACACAACTTAATCAAGCTCACATAAGCCATAGATAGTAGCGCCAGCATTTGAGCCCAGAACAGCCTGACTCCAGAGCTTAGGAGTGCGCCTTCACACCAACTGTTCAAGGGAAGCTGCTGGAAGACCCACGTCAAATGTGATCAGAAGGAAGGCCAGCTGGTGCAGGGTGCCATCTTGAGCATTCGGGACTGTTTGAGCAAGGAAACCAGCCCCATCTTTGAGGTTATTTGGGCTTCCTCTACACCATCTTTAAGTTATTTGGGGTTATCAACCAATAAATATAGTAAACCAATAAACATAGTGAATTGTAACTGTATTTGATTTAGTCTAATGGGAACCTGAGGAAGGTGATAAAGAACCAAGTCAGGAAGCAATTAGAATGATCTCATTCTAAACTTAAAATTTTTCCTTTAACCTAAAATATATATTACTGAAATGCAGATGTATAGCATTGGCATTTAAAAGTATGTGAAAAAGGGAACTGGGTTCCACCGGTTCGTTTACTTAAAAACCTTGATTGACATACAATTTTAAATGATTAATTTACCTCTTAGAGCTTCCATATCTAAATTATATTCTTTCTCTTGCCTGACTCTCTCTGGCTACTGTAACTTTTGCTGCTTAGATCCTCTTTTTCTTTTTGTTGTTTATCATCTACTGCTGGCAACTGTCAAATCAAGCTAGCTGACAGCAAAATATTGTGTGTTTAGCACGTAGTGACAATACTCTGACCCAGCTACATTTACAAAGGAATCTGGGTGGGATTTTTAATGTATTGTTGGGCCATTATCAGGAAATGGTAGCAACTCTTCTTCAGTAGAAGGTCAAGATTACTTGTCTAACAAAGCCATTTGTAAAGCTTAGCACAGCGAAGAAGCTATGCTCATCCAAGGATAAGCAACAGAAGATGGGTCTAGGGCAGAAGAAGTGGCTTCTAAAAAGGTTTGAAGAGGTATCAATTTTCCACAAAAGTGAAAAAACAAGAAAGATTAAGAGCTGTCAGACATACAAAGGAAAATGCCCTTGTGCCCAACCACCTTGTCTTCCTCACGACAGAATGTGGGCTTAGGAGTCGGGTAGTGGCGTTGGCTCACACACTTCAAATATTCAACAGCAAGTCACTTTACCTCTTTGCGAGTCAGTGTCTCCATCTGTGAAAGAAAGATGATATAGCAACCCTGCAGGGTAGGTATTGGGATTAAATGGGATTAAAAATAAAGTACTGACATATGAGAGACTCAGGAGATGTTACCTTCTTCCCTGACTCACTCTTACGCTCCTGAAGCATTTTTTAGCCACTTGTTAGGACAGGAGAAGGATATCATGTACATTTCCCCTCCTCATCGCCTTGAGTCCTTGCTGTGTTGACGCATGGCCAAGTTTAATTTAAACCCATTCCACGCTGGCCCGGTGGCGTAGTGGTTAAGTTTGTGCGCTCTGCTTTGGCGGCCTAGGGTTTGCAGGCTTTGATCCTGGGCAAGGATGTATACACACCGCTCGTCAAACCATGCAGTGGTGGCTTCCCACATACAAAAATAGAGGAAGATGGGCACAGATGTCAGCTCAGGGCTAATTTTCCTCAGTAAAAAGAGGAAGATTGGCAAGAGATGTTAGCCCAGGGCCAATCTTCCTCACCAAAAAAAAAAAAAACCACCCTTTCCTTCCTTCCTTTTCTTTTTTTTTTTTTAAAGATTTTATTTATTTATTTTTTCCCCCCAAAGCCCCAGTAGATAGTTGTATGTCATAGCTGCACATCCCTCTAGTTGCTGTATGTGGGACGCGGCCTCAGCATGGCCGGAGAAGCAGTGGGTCGGTGTGCGCCCGGGACCCGAACCTGGGCTGCCAGCAGCGGAGCGCGCACACTTAACCGCTAAGCCACAGGGCCGGCCCAGCCTTCCTTTTATTTTCTTTCTGTTTTCTCCCTTTCCCCTCCCACCCTCTCAACCTTCCTTCCTTCCAATTTTTATGCAAAAGTTACATGCCTTCAATTACATGTTTATTGTGGACAACACAGAAAAGCAAAAAGAATATAAAATTGCCCATAATCCGCATCATAGGCAGATATACTGCAGGGGCGTGCATGTGTGTGCATGCCTCTGTGTGTGTGTATGTCTAAACCAGTAATTCTCAACCTTGGCTGTATACTAGCATCACCTGGGGAGCTTTTGAAGTAGATGCTGGGGATCCCCACCCAGAGATTCTGACTTAATTGGACTAAGGTGGGGTCTGGTCATTGGATTTTTTTTTTAATTTATTTTTTCCCCCAAAGCCCCAGTAGATAGTTGTATGTCATAGCTGTACATCCTTCTAGTTGCTGTATGTGGGACGCGGCCTCAGCATGGCCGGAGAAGGGGTGCGTCAGTGCGCGCCCGGGATCCGAACTTGGTCTGCCAGCAGCGGAGCGCGCGCACTTAACCGCTAAGCCACGGGGCTGGCCCCCGGTCATTGGGTTTTTAAAAGCTTCCCAGGTGATCCTACTGTGCACTCAGTATCTGTTCTAGATGTCTTTTCTATGCCTACATCATATATTTCTCAAAAATAAGCTCATAGCCTGATATTTCCCCCTTAATATACTTATATACTTAATATAATAATATAATATAATATATTTAATATACTTCCTATATGGATAAATGTACTTCCATAAGGTCATTTTTTAAAGATTTTATTTATTCAGTTTTTTCCCCCCAAAGACCCAGTAGATAGTTGTACGTCATAGGTTCACATCCTTCTAGTTGCTGTACGTGGGACTCGGCCTCGCGTTGGACGGAGAAGTGTTGCCTCGGGGCGCTCCCGGGATCCGAACCCGGGCCGCCAGCATCAGAGCGCGCGCACTTAACCGCTAAGCCACGGGGCCGGCCCTATAAGGTCATTTTTTAAAAAGCAGAAGTTAGAAATGGTGAATTTATTCAAATAAAAGAAAAAAATGACACAGAACTAAAGATATTAGAAATCTGCATACAGTAAAAAAGTGAATATAAATTAGCTAATTCCATAAACATTTCAAGTTAAGCTTCCACAAAGTAATATTTATCTCTTTTCTTTCACATAGATACAACACACACATTCGTGACATGATTCTGGCAAAAATCAGAGAAACCAAAAATATTCGTGAGTTTTATAAACTGGGTGAAATTAATTTCAACAGCAACATTCTATGTGAATGTAAAACCCTGATTTCAGAGATGTATTTTATCATGTTAGAAGCATGATGATTTTTATTTTTTAACAGTTATTGATACCATAACATATTGGCTTATTAATAATTATGATATTTTGCTTACCTAGTGTCTCAGTGTGAACAAAATATTAATATTGATTATTTGCTATTAAAAACATTTTAAACATTTTTCAACATAAGAAAATAGCAAAGCACATTTAAATGTTTTCTTGTAAAACACAATCTCAGATAAATTAAGGGTGATTGCTATTTGTCATTTCTGGTAATAAATGTATTTCATTTTTCTTCATAGAAGTATAAATTATACTTTTGTGCAATATGAAGGATTGCTTTAGGACAAAGTATTCTTACACAACATTAGAAATTTCAGCGAAGAAATTTTTCCAGTTCACGTTCACCTCCTTGAGGTTGAAATTTTCTTTCAGATATTTTTCAACCTTGCTGTGAAGTAGATTGTTATGTTTCATTGGTGGTTTCATTATATGGCTTTAAAAACAAAGTTTTGATTCCGTCCATAGTTCATAGGCCTCAGAATAGACGTCTTGCTGGAAATTACTTATTTCAAGATATTTTGGATAATCAAACCTTCTTTTATGCATAGACTCTCAATGTGACTGCAATAAATATGCATCTACATACTTAGCTATATTACCAATATGTTCTGGAACCAAGATAAGATGATCTTCCCATTTCCACAGTCCTTTCAGTTGTTTTAAAATCTTAACATTTCCATCACACTGGATTTCTGTATTGGCTGATAGGTTTGACCTTTCTTTTTTTTTTTTTTTTTTTTAAAGATTTTATTTATTTATTTTTTCCCCCCAAAGCCCCAGTAGATAGTTGTATGTCATAGCTGCACATCCTTCTAGTTGCTGTATGTGGGACGCGGCCTCAGCATGGCCGGAGAAGCAGCGCGTCAGTGCGAGCCCGGGATCCGAACCCGGGTCGCCAGCAGCGGAGCGCGCTCACTTAACCACTACGCCACGGGGCCGGCCCTGACCTTTCTTAAATGATTGCTTAAAGTTCATTTGAACCAATTATTACATATTCTTCAAATTGACTTTTGAGTAATGACTTTATAAGAGGCAACCATTAACACAGCAGCAAAATAAGATGTTTTACTTTTCTTTCTGTAAACTATTGGTGAGCATAGGAAGACAATTCAGCACAACTCTAAGAGGGCTAGGAATGCATTTATACCTGTCTGTCTCTAGAAGTTAAAGCGACATTTAAAGTCAAATTCCAGTTGAACAGAATTTGTGTTGTTGTTTCATGGTTCTGAGAAACATCAGAAAAATACCTACTATATTTTTATTATGGGTTCTCTGTCTGTGGTGACCCAGAATCACTGGAGTTAAGCAAATATGTTCAACGATCATTGAATAATTTTTCAGGCAGAGGCCTGCACATGTCACATAATTTTCTTCATTTGCCACGTCACCGCCACAATTTCTAGAGAATTTCTTTTCTTCTAATGAGGATTTGGAAAAGGATGACAAGCTTTCTGTGATTCTTGTCCTAGGCCTAGTCACTTAAACTCTTTCTGCACCCAGGATCTGCGTCCGCAATACTGTTAACTCTCACTTCAATTGCAGCTCTTGGGCCTCTACTAAATCCTTTTAAATGATGGAATATAATTCCACTATACTATAATTTGTTTAACTCAATAACCTGATATTGGGCATAAAAATTATTTCCAATTCTGACTTATATAAATTATAGTCTAACAATTCTAAATATATTTCCATATTCTGAAAAATAATCCCTTAAAAATGAATGCCTAGAAGTAAATCGCTAGGATATATATACAGTCATGCACCACATAATGTATATTTCAGTCAACAACAGACTGCATATATGACAGTGGCCCCATAAGATTAGTACCGTATAGCCTAGATGTGTAGTAGGCTATATTATCTAGGTTTGTGTAAGTACACTCTATGATGTTCACACAACGACAAAATCACCTAACAGTGCATTTCTCGGAGTGTATTCCCGTCGTTAAGTGACACATGACCGTATATATCATTATATATGTTATATATGTTGAAATCAGTTGATAGGCAAGAAGGCATCTTATTATTTTCATTTGTAGTTTTTTAATTACTAGTAAGTTTGAACATTTGTTTCCATATGTTTCTTGGCCGTCTGTATTTCTTCCTTCATTGAATTGCCTATTCATGACCTTGCCTATTTTCTATTTGGCTTGTATCTTTTTCTCATTGGTTTTTAGAAGTATTTCTTTAAGGCAATTGGGTATAGTACAACAAAGATGGTGTAACAAAAAGTTTCCAAAATATAATGGCTTAAAGGAAACAGAAGTTATTTTTCTCTCATGTAACAGTTTTGAGGTGAGCAGTCCAAGTTAGTGGGTTGGTTCTGTCGCACATGATCATTCAGGGATCTGAGTTTCTTCTGTCTTGTTGCTCAACTATCTCCTAGGTTGCTGTCCTTGTCTGTGTGGCTAAGTTGGGTGTAGGATTGCCTGTGCTCTAGTTCTCAGCAAGAAGGAAGAAGCATGGAGGGTATTGTATACAAGGTTTTAAGGCCAAGACCTACACATGGCAAATGTTACTTATTTTCATCTAAGTGACAATTTAGACATAGCCATATCATACCTAGGTGCAAGAGAGGCTGAGATTGTATTCTTCAGCTGCGTAGCTATTTGTCCAACTATGACTTTCTTCTATGAAACAGATGGAGAATGGATTCAGGTAGAGAACTGGTAGTCTCTACAACAATGGGTTAATTTCCACTTGTAAGTCACTAGGATTCGGCTAAAACCTCACTTTCTCTGGGAAGTCTTCCATAGCTTCCCTACCCTATCAGAGTATAATTAACTATTCCTTTCTCTATGCCATTTTGCGTTATACGTATGTCTATAATTATACAATATATTTCTCTTATTGAATTAGATATTCTTCTTCCCCACTAGAATTGTGAGCTTCCTGTGACACTATGTCTCCAAGTCTTATTCATTCATTTTTCCCACCCAACTCCTAGCAAAGTGTCTGGCATATATGAAGTATTCACTAAATGTCTTTGAATGAGTGAATAAATGAATAAAAAAAGACTGCCTTTGTACCTTGTACTTTGTATCTTGAAAGTGCTCTACATAAATATTACTTCATTTGATCCATATAAGAACCCAAAGAAGTAGCCATTATTATTCCTAAAAGATGTTAAGCAAATTTGCCAAGGTCAAATAGCTTGTAGGGTAGAATTTCAAGACCACTTCCTGAGCCACCACACTAAATACCAGTTTGATTAAGATGTTACCCACAAGCAGCCTTCCACTTTCAAGTAGAATGAAATGGGTCATGGCGGCACACAGCTCCTGTGCAGGAATCATAAAAAAATGGATAAATTGCAAAAGCACATTTTTTAGACACCAGAGAGCTGTGGGAGCAATGCAGACCAGGTGAGTGGGAATTCCAGAGAAGGAGGAACCCTTCTGGAGTAAGCTGATAGTCACTTGCTGTTTTCTTCCTTAGGGCATTTGCTGATTCTAGGCACTGGGGGAGGATTAGGCTTAGTCTATACAGTGGAACTCTGATGGAGAAAAGAGAAACTAGTGAAGTTTTGTGCAAGGCTGGTGTGACCGACTAGAAATTTGAGGAGATGCAAATATGGCTGGTTTCACCATGAGAAATTTGCTGAGTTCTGGAGTTGTGTAAAGGATGCTGAGAGGCTGGGTTTAGAAAAGCAGAATGAAATCTCTTACAATTCTACATTGCTTAGGAGGCAAACTCCTGCTAGAGGGAGGGAGCCTGTCTCAAATATATAGCTGGTCTCTCTTCAAGATATCTGCCATATTTGAAGCTGTAGAGATAGGAAGAATAAATAGATAAGCTCAGAATCTCCAAAGGGCAGAGCAGAAAGTACTTGGGACTAAAGAGACAAAGACTGCCAGGCTCTCAATCAAAAGCTTTGGAGGAACATGTCCAAGGAACAGAGATGAGCTAGAGCAGACCTAGTTTACTGAAATTACAATGAAGCCCTAACCCAGCTCAATCTCCAGTCAGATTGAGGTAATCAACCTGTGATCCTCTCTACTGAAGCAAAGGGAAACTCTTTCTGGAGGAAAATGTCATCTGGAACTTCTATGGTTCTTTTATGCACATCATCTAGAATACAATAAAAATGACTAGATATGTGAAAAGGCAGGAAAATGTGACTTAAAATCAAGAGAAAAATAAACAATAGAAGTAGACCCATGAATAAATCTCATGTTGGAGTTAGCAGACATTAATTTTTTAATTTTTTTTTTTGAGGAAGATTGACCCTGTGCTAACATCTGCTGCCAATCTTCCTTTTTCTTTTTTCTCTCCAAAGCCCCAATACACAGTTGTATATCCTAGTTGTAGGGCTTCTAGTTCTTCCATGTGGGATGCCACCTCAGCATGGCGTGATGAGCAGTGAGTAGGTCCACGCCCAGGATCTGAACTGGTGAACCCTGGCCTGCCAAAGCAGAACGCATGAGCTTAACCACTGCACCACCAGGCATGCCACAACATTGATTTTTTAAACAACCATAATTAATATGTTAAAAAATGGATGAAAATGGATAAAAAGAATAAAAAGATGAAGAATTGAAATCGATAATAAAAGAATCAAGTGGAAATTCTAGAACAGAAAAACACAATATATGAAATTAAGAACTCATTGGATGGGTTTACCAGCTATATTATGCATGCCTGGAAGAGACACAGGGAACATAGTGGAAAAGCAGGTGGAGAACAGAGAGAAATTTCTTGAAAGATAGAGTTACACAGAGTGAGATCTACGAGTTTGCTGCTTTTCAGCTGAGTACATTCTCCAACAATGTGAAGCTTAGGGAGCAGAAAGCTAAAGCCTTACAGGCTTGAGATGTAAGAGAAAGGAGCCCAAGGCTAGCAGAAAAGTTGGAAATTAGAGAGGAATCCCTAGAACTAAGGAAATCACAGAAGGGGTGAGCCATAAAATATGAGAATATTCTTTATCTGAATATTTGGTTGACTAATAAACTATGTAGGAAAAAGACCTCCCAAGGGGCAAGGATAAATGGAAGCAGCAGCTGAAGGCTGTGAAAATAGAGCAGAGATATTAGTAGCAGAATAAAAGTAGGGAAGACAAAATTTGCTGTTTGATCCCAAGCCAGTTAACTGCCAATTGCGTAATAGAACAAAAGGCCAATAATCCTCAGAAGAACACAACAGATCCTAAAGGCACTTCAATATGTTATCTACAATTTCCAATTCTCAACCAAAATTTACTAGAAATCCTAAAGAAACAGGCAAGTGTGACCCATACTTAGGGGAAAAGGCAATCAATAGAGAATGACTCCAAGTGGGCCCAAATGTTGGATTTAGCTTAAAAAGACTTCAAAGCAGCTATTATAAAAATGTTCAAAGGATTAAAGGAAAATATATTCTAATAATTACAGGTAAATATAACAGGTAGTGAACAGATAGGAAATCTCAAAAGAAGAATGGAAGCTATTAAAAAGGAACAAACTATGTACTAAAATAAAACAACAATTGATTAACACAAACCAAGGCATGAAAAGAGTCAGGGGAACAAAAAAATAGCTGAGACAAGTAATAAATAAATAGCAAAATGTCAGACCTAAATATAACCATATTAATAATTACATTCATCTCAGAGGTCCCATAACACCTGCTAGTTGGGTGATTCACTCAAGGACTCACACAACTCAGCATAAAGTTAAACTGGTGGCTAAGACTATTACAGCAAAAGATACAGTGCAGGAAAAGCAAGTGAAAGATATACACAGGCAAAGGCTAGAGAAGTCACATATAGGCTTCTGAGCGCTCCATCTTTCTATGAGCGTCACACAGGTGTGGCCTTCTCTCCAGCCCCAAACTGCAGAGACATATGCCACATGTCTCTCTCCAGGGAAGCCCACTTTGGTCTTTTTTTTTTTTTAAAGATTTTATTTATTTATTTTTTTCCCCCCAAAGCCCCAGTAGATAGTTGCATGTCACAGCTGCACATCCTTCTAGTTGCTGTATGTGGGATGCAGCCTCAGCATGGCCGGAGAAGCAGTGCGTCGGTGCATGCCCGGGATCTGAACCCCGGCTGCCAGCGGCGGAGCACACGCACTTAACCGCTAAGCCACGGGGCCGGCCCCCACTTTGGTCTTGAAGTCCAAAATTCTTCAGAACTGGTCACATAAGCACATAATTGCCACATCAGCACCCATGGTGCGGATCTCAAACCAGATACAAGGTACAAATCGTGAGTCTTCATGTTTACTTTAACCCTGTGACCACCTGGTTCATCTTGATCCACTGCTTTAAGTGTATTGAATAATATCATTACCTAGTAACTACGTGAACATTACAGTAAATTTAGTTCTTAGAGTTTGACCAAGAATTGCTGTAATGGCTAAGAGATAAGCAAGGACTTAATAACATATATCTGCTGTGTTAACTCTTTCCTTGCAACATTAAATGTAAAGGGACTAAACACTCCAATCAAAAGGCAGATTACTAGACTGGACAAAAAATCAAGAACCAATTATAAGCTGTCTACAAAAGATGCAATTTAAACGCAAAGACACAAATAGATTAAAAGTAAAAGGATGCGAAAATATGTACCATAGTAGTTGGAGAAAGCTGGAGTGATTCTACTAATATTAAACAAAATAGACTTCAAAACAGCAACTATTACTAGAGACAAAGAGGGATACTTCATAATAATAAAAAGGTCAATACATAAGCGAAATACAGCAATTATACATGTATATGTGCCTAATAACAGAGCTTCAAAATACATGAAGCAAAAATCTGACAGAACTAAGGGCAGAAATAAGCAAATACACAATCATTGTTGGAGATTTAAACATATCTCTCCCAATAATTGATAGAACAACTAAGCAAAACAACAGTAATGATGAATGAAACTAAAATATGGGGGTGTATTGATCAGGGTTCTCCAGAGAAACAGAACCAATAGAATATATATAAAAGAGGAGATTTATTACCAGAATTGGCTCATGCAAGTATGGAGGCCACGAAGACCCACGATCTGCCATCTGTAAGCTAGAGAACCAAGAAAGCCAGTGGTGTAATTCAGTCTGAGTCCAAAGGCCAGAGAACTAGGGCACCCAATGGTATAAGTCTCAGCCTGAGTCCATAAGGTCCAAGAATCAGAGGGGTCAATGGCATAAGTCCTGGTCCAAGTCTGAAGGTCTGAGAACCAGAGTGCCAATGTCTGAGGGCAGGACAAGATGGGTGCCCTAGCTCAAACAAAGAGATCAAATTTGCCCTTGCTCTACCTTTTTGTTCTGTTTAGGCCCTCAACAAATTGAATGATGCCCACTCACATTGGCGAAAATGATCTTCTTTATTCAGTCTATTGATTAAAATGCTAACCTCTTCCAGAAACACCCTCACAGACACACCCAGAAAGAATGCTTTACCAGCCATTGGGGCATCCCTGAGCCCAGTCAAGTTGTCATATAAAATGAACCATCACAGTGTAGTTGATTTCTCTCTCCATACTTCCCCTTGATCTCTTCCTTAACCAATAGGTTCCAAAAGGCATTCTTCCTAAAGAAGGCCCGGAACCATTTGGTTTCCTCCATGCTTCCCATAACCACTTCTGAGATTCTGCATCAGTTAGGATATTTTCAGTCACAAGTAACAGAAAGCTTAATTCAAACTACACTACATGACAAAGGTAACTTATTCCTTCAGGTGTGGATCAATCAGGGTTAAATTTCTCTTTCATTTTCTCAGTTTTCCCTTCTTTGTGTGTTGGATTCATTCTGAGGTTAGCATCCTATGTCCTGGCAAAGCAACAAAAGCAGTTCTAACTTTACATCCACACTATGCAGAAAGAAAGAAACATATGTTCCAGAAATGTCAGCAAAAGTCCTGAAATTCACTATAAGCTTAAACCAGAGGCCCATCTCTGATCTAATCACATCAGTCAGTGCAATAGAATGTCCTCTTTGGCCCAATACCTGTCATTTGTTCCATTCTCAAATGGGATAGTTGGGGGTAGAGTAGCAATGGGTCTTCAGTGGAAGTGGGGACTACTGGAAAATGTTAAGTGGGGTATGAATATTGGGGGTCAACCAACAGGTGGCCATTACAGTGCTTGACATAGATTCACACACACACACACGCACAGACACACACACACCAACCAGCAGCAATTAAAAGCTTAACCAAGAGCCAGCCCCGATGGCCTAGTGGGTAAAGTTTGGCACGTTCTGCTTCGGCGGCCTGAGTTCTGTTCCTGGGCACAGAATCCACACCACTTGTCTGTCAGTAGCCATGCACTGGCGGCGACTCACATAGAAGAACCAGAAGAACTTACAACTATACACAACTATGTACTGGGGCTCTGGGGGGAAAGGGCAAGAAAAAAAATGGAGGAAGATTAGCAACAGATGTTAGCTTAGGGTGAATCTTCCCCTGCAAGAAATAAAAAAGAAAAAAAAGCTTAACCAAAGAAATGAACATAAATTATTTACAGAGTATGTTAGAGCAATAGACTCATATAGAAGAAGAATTTTGTTAAATTACACAACTATAGTTTAGTGAGCCAGAGATTATAAATAATATATAACATTGTGATGGTTTTTCTTTCATCTTTCCTGTAGAAAGTTTTGTGTGAAAAAGAGCACTGACTTTCCTTTGCACTTTAAAGCTTTAGTGCTTGAGAATTTTTCTTGTGCTTTCAAGTACAGTCATATTACATCAGATTTTAAACAGAGACTTTAATATTTTTTTAGTGTTCTAAGAATCTTCCATGGTTATGACTGTATAAGCATTACTGAACTTGGCATTCTGCTCTTTTGTCTCCTTCATTGTTAGATTAATGTTCATGTAAAAACATTACCATAATTACAACAATGGAGGGTTGGCAGACACAGTCTGTGAGTGTAAAAGGAAAATTAAAGGCTGAAGAAAATATCTGGTAAAGAGGGAAGGGCTTGGTTGAGCAGTGGGTGATAAGTTCTCTAAGTTGAAGCTCATTGAATATAAAAGTTGGAATTACTGAGCTGGAAACGATCTTAAGAGGTCATTTGGTCCAGTCTCTGGCTTCTAGGCAACGATACACATTAAAATTATTTGAGGCTAAGAATTAATTGTATTCTGTGTAGCACCTTTTTTTTTGCTCTTAAAAAATTGATCAAACAGTAGGGAAAAGAAAAGCCCAATTAATTCCTTCTTTTTTGTTTTGGAGGAAGATTAGTGCTGAGCTAACATCTGTTGCTAATCCTCCTCTTTTTGCTGAGGAAGATTGGCCCTGGGCTAACATCCGTGCCAATCTTCCTCTACTTTACATGTGGGATTCCTGCCACAGTGTGGGTTGATAAGTGGTGCATAGGTCTGTACCCAGGATCCGAACCTGCGAACCCAGGCCGCCAAAGTGAAGTGCCCAAACTTAACCACTATGCCACTGGGCTGGCTCCTAATTAATTCTTAATTCAGAGCTCATTGTATTTTGTGGTTCTAAAATATTTTGGAAAAGGTTTTTAAATTCCAAATACCTGCCAGATAGAAAGCACATATTCCAAAATAAATATTTTACTGTTTGCTCTGCTGGTGTGATAGGAGGCAATAATTCCCTTATTACCACAAAAGCCGAGGAAAGTCCTTGGAACTGGGATCAAACTAGCAATTCTGCATTTCTCAGACTGTTGGGGGATAGTTTGTTCTTTAATTTTCCCAGAGATTATTAAGCACACTATCCAAATAAAATGCTAAAAAATATATTAATCGTATTTATAAACAACTGTCACATATTCATGAAAGTGTATTACTCTTTTCTGCATAACCTATTGATTTATATATAATTAAAATTATGATAGTGACATAATTTTTTTAAATAATTTTATTTATTTATTTATTTTCCCCCAAAGCCCCAGTAGATAGTTGTATGTCATAGCTGCACCTCCTTCTAGTTGCTGTATGTGGGACGCTGCCTCAGCATGGCCAGAGAAGCGGTACGTCTGTGCACGCTCAGGATCCGAACCCGGGCTGCCAGCAGCGGAGCGCGCGCACTTAACCGCTAAGCCACAGGGCTGGCCCAATAGTGACATAATTTTGTTCAACACTATTTGCTCTAGCAACTCAATTTCCACTTCTAAAATTTAACCTGAAGAAATAATCATTGATGTGAGCAAAGACATATACAAATATTTATTACAATATCATTTCTAATAGCCAAAATTGGAAATCACTAAAATATCCAATAATAGAAAAGTAGTTAAATAAATTGTGGTGCATCTATACAACAAAATATTATATAGCCATTAAAATTATGTCATTGAGTATCCAATGTCATGGGAAAATATTTGTGACATGTATCATTATGAAAAAATCTAAGCTATAAACAGTGTGTATAGTATGACCTTATTTTTTAAAACAAACAAAATGATCTAAAGGAAATATACCAAAATATTAATAAAGAGTTAAATCTGAGTGGTAGGTATATATGTGTTTGCTAATTTTTTCTTTGTGGTCTATTGTGTTTTCTTTATGAATATGTCACTTTCACAGCCAGAAAAGAAAACCATAAGTATTATTTTTAATGTTATATCTCTTAGTTTAAGTGAATAAATTTTCAACATATTCACAGTGTCTACACATTTTGGAAGTATACATATTATCTATATTTCTTGCCCAGTTTACATCTATGCTGAGTAACCACTGCTGTAAATTATTATATACATTATCCTGAAATAGTTCCATGTGTTGCCATTTGTATTGCTAATTCTAATATCTTTCCACCTGAGTAGTGCTTTCCATATTTTAGTAGTGATCTGAGACTCCTTCACAATGTTTTTCTATTAGATGTGGTGTTGCCTCGTGTTGCAACTCAGTCTGGAGAAAGGATACTTTCTATCTACTGCTCCTCCACAATATTTTAGGCCTTCTTGGCAAGATTTATCAATCCTTATTCTGATTTGAACTCAGGTCATTTTACGAGATTTCATTGAAAAAAAACTTTACCTCAGGTTCTAAATATCATGTTGACTTCAATATATAGAGAACATTTCTTTGTATAAGGCCATATATCAATGAAAATGAATATTCTGCTTCATAGTGACACTGTAAATGAAGGCTTCCTCTTGTAAATTGCAAGCATACACTTGTATATTAAGAGCACACTCTTACAAGGTACTCACCTGACTCTGCTGTAGGTAGACCAGATGAGATTGTGAAGAACCTTTTAGATTGTCCTAACAAGTTATAAAACAGGTTTACTTAGGCTCCAAATTGTCTCAAAGACATTTTAATTGATTCGTGCCTGCCTGCTTGCCTGCCTTCCTGAATAATTCAGTCCAAAGTCATTAGGAAGGGCAGAGTGAGGTAGGTCTTTGTGCAACGGTGGGCAGCAGTCCAGCACGAGGTATTGTAGCCCAAATGGAGTGAGGAAAGCATCATGTCTGGGTGTGGTGGTGTCAGTAGCAACCCAATGTGGAGTATCAGAGCCAATGAAGGTGAGGAGAACATTCATATGGGAGGTCACGGTGGTGGCCTTGCACAGGTTGTTGGAGCTCACGTGGGTTTAGGAGGTCACCCACATAAGATTGGGGGATTGTAGTGGTAGCACCAATTAGTAGTGTAATGGGGGGTGGTGGTGATAATGAGTCAATAAGTAAATTCATTGAGGATAATGGGAGCCAAATTTCTCCCTGCGAGAGAAGGGAGTTATAAATATGAAAAGGGAGAAAACTAGAATGAACCTTTGCTATTGGATTGGAATTGGAGTTAGTGTGAATATATGGTTTTCAAAATATATTTGGATATATAGATACAGAAATAAAGATGTCAATATGTATTCATGTATTATGTAGATACATATATTCCTTAGCTCTGTCCACTGAGAGGGCCTAGAAGCAGCAGCCACACCCTAATAAACATGAGCACACCTAGTGCCCAGATCTTGGTGTCTAAATATGATTCTCCACTAAAATGAACCAGGGCTTCATAGAGAAGTGGCTTACGCCATGGCTGGGGCAGGGAAGGTACAAGATGATCCTGGGACATCTTGTGCCAGAAAGGAAGGAAATGCTCAAAGAATGATGGGGATATTCAAAAAGGACACTAGAGTTAGCTTAAATGGGGCTTTTACTGGTGAAATCTGGATCAATTGACTTTCAAAATAAATGATAGCAGCAGATTGTAATCCATTAAATAAAACTAGCAATCCATGATCCACACTGCTATAAATAAATAAATAAGGAAAAGAAAAAATTTTCCTTACAGTTGATTTCCAACTAATAAATAGAAGGAATGTTGGAATTAGAAAATCACCATTTGGGGGCCGGCCCCATGGCTTAGCGGTTAAGTGCGCGTGCTCCACTGCTGGCGGCCCAGGTTCAGATCCTGGGCGCGCACCAACGCACTGCTTCTCCGGCCATGCTGAGGCCGCGTCCCACATAAAGCAACTAGAAGGACGTGCAGCTATGACATACAACTATCTACTTGGGCTTTGGGGGGAAAATAAATAAATAAATAAAATTATAAAAAAAAAAAAAGAGAAAGAAAATCACCATTTGGCAATGGAAGTAATAATGAATGATCCAAGAAAGATCAATAAATGCTAAAACTAGCAGGTAAAAAATTTGATATTTACGTAGTCTCAAAATATCTCCCTACAAGATATTTGGACTTCTGCCTATTACGTGTAAAGCTATTCCTTGTATGCAAGTCAGTAGGGAAAAGTCAGGCATCCCCAAGGAGACCAGTCTTGTCCTTTGCTGAGAAGCCCAGAGTCTCAGCCTATATATTCCACCACTGAGAGTGAATTGCTGGGGCCTACCATGGCTGATAATAAAAGTGTATTTGAATGATTCCCTGCAATGATTGCTACCTAGTCACCCAGTGGGATCTAACTCAGGGTTTACGATCATAGCATTAGCACTGGTAATTCCCATTGTCTTAGTCCATTTGGGCTTCTATAACAAAAATACCATATCTGGGTGTCCTATAGACAACAGAAATTTATTTCTCATAGTTCTGAAGCTGGGAAGTCCAGGATCAAGGTGCTGGCAGATTCCGTGTCTGATGAGATCCCGCTTCCTCATAGACAGCTATCTTTCTGCTGTGTCCTCACATAGTGGAAGGGGCTAGGGAGATCTGTGGTGTCTCTTTTATAAGAGTACTAATCCCATTCATGAGGGCCCCACGTTTATGACCTAAGCACCTCCCAAAGTCCTTGCCTTCTAATACCATCATATTGGGTATTAGGTTTCAACATATGAAGTTGGGGGGGACACAAATATTCAATCTATAGCACCCATTAAGAGGCCATATACTAAACAATTAAAAGTATATTCCAGATCTTAGAGCCTTTGCCTAATCTAAGGGGTTCCAGGTAGCTGGGCTGATTTTTCAGGATGAAGTACCAGCCCTTCAGTAGGTCTATAGATTTGATAGAAATGGAATCTCCACAGAGGTTAAAATTGGCCCTGAGGGGATGTCCATGGGATTCCAAAGCAGCACAGACCAATAGAAATATATGCAGGCCTAAATCTGAGGCACAGTATAATATGAAATTTCCTAATAGCCACATTAAGAAAGTAAAAAGAGGTGAAATTAACTGTAATAATATTTTATTTAACCCAACATATCCCAAGTATTATAATCTCAACGTGTAATCAATATAAAAATTGTTAATGAAATATTTATGTTCCTTGTTTATACTAAGTATTCAAAGTATTCATTTGGACTAACCACATTTCAAGTGTTCAATGGCCACATGCGGCTACCTTATTAAACTGCGTAATTCTACGGTCTTCAAGTCCTGTTAGCAGTGGCAAAGGAGTTCCTGGCACCTCTCTTCTGGGTAGAGTCAGGCCATTTTTTGTGCACCCCCATGGAATTTTTTATGCACCTTCTTGGCTTACAGCAGACTTCTCTACTGGTCTTTCTTAATTAAGCTCCTTCAAGCAGGGATCCTCTCCCTTAGGGCTTCAGGGACACATTAATTGGAAGTTCCCTTAGCTTAAGGGAACCTACCAGAAACATTTTCTAGAACATTCTGAGAAAAAGTGGTGATAGCCCATCCTGGTGGCTCAGAGCATGTGCTATATGAGTTGGATTTTGGCAACTATTTTGGAGATTAGCTAAAATAATTTTGGTGAAACAGCAGTAGCAAAATAAAAAATAATTCCACAATAGAAAAACAAGAGACAGATGAGTGTGGCATGTAAGAGAGAAAGGGTTTGGTAGTTTCTGAAAAACACCTGGGTCAGGTTCCAAGGGATCAGATAGACCCAGCACAAGATTTTCTTGTGAGCCAGCCTGATGGCCTAGCAGTTAAAGTTTTGCACTCTCTGCTTTGGCAGCCCAGGTTCACTTCCTGGGCACTGAACTACACCACTTGTCTGTCAGTAGCCATGCTGTGGCGGTGGCTCACACAGAAGAACCAGAAGAACTTGCAACTGTACACAACTATGTACTGGGGCTTTGGGGTGGGGGGAGGGGGGAGGAGGGAAGAAAAAGGAGTAAGATTGGCAACAGATGTTAACTTAGGGTGACTCTTTCTCTGCAAAAAAAAAAAAAAAAGATTTTGTTGCTAAAGAAACTTTGGAGCAGAAATTTTTAATCTGGGGTCTGTGTACCCTTAGAGGGGTCCCAAGATGGGCTTCAGGGGGCATTTGGATCCTCTGAAATTATAAACAAAATGCTGCATTTACATGTGTGTGTGGGAGACATACTCTCAGTAGTGCATTAACCACAGAACACTGAGAATCATGTTTTATGGGATATGTGGCCACCAGGTAGAGAGTTAGAGTGAGAATTGTCACTTGTTCAAAGCCAGGAGGGAACTTGGGGCTTCTGAATCAAACCTGTCTTCCAGCAGAGAAAACTGAGACACAGAGATGTCGAGTTACTTGGCCAAGCAAGGATTTTCACCAGCTACTTATTTTTTTTATTTTTATTTTTGTGAGGAAGATCAGCCCTGAGCTAACATCCATGCCAATACTCCTCTTTTTGCTGAGGAAGATTGACCCTGGGCTAACGTCTGTGCCCATCTTCCTCCACTTTATGTGGGACACCGCCACAGCATGGTCTGACAAGCGGCGTGTCGGTGCGTGCCTGGGATCCGAACCCGGGCCGCCAGCAGCGGAGCGCGAGCACTTAACCGCTACGCCAGGGGGCCAGCCCCATCACCGACTACTTATTGACTGAAACATAAAAATACAATATTAAGGAATCTAGATGACCTCTAAGACTCAGGAAAAAATGAGGCACCCTGGACAACAGAAACATGTACTTGAATGGTTCTCAAAACTTTCTCTGCTGATCCCAGCTGGGCGTGATCTTTCCTTCGTTGCTCTTCTGGAGCACCTGATTTGTATCACATAGACTACATTAATGACATCAGAACGCAATTATAATGTTTTCTCAACCTTGAGGAACCTTAAGAGCTTTCTCAGCCTTGGCACTATTGACATTTCGGATTGGACACTTCTTTATGGTTGGGGCATTGTAAGTCCTGTGCATTGTAGGATATGTAGCAGCCTTGCTGGCCTCTACCCACTGCATGCCAGTAGCATCATTCCCCATCCACATCCCCACCTGCAGCTGTGACAACCAAAATTGCCTCTAGACACTGCCAAATGTCTGGGAGGGGGGTGCGAAATTACCCCTGGTTGAGAACTGCTGCCTCATACTGAAGGTATTTTAACACATGTCAAACTTCTAGATTGAATGCTGCTTAGGCAGGGGCCATGCCTTGCACAGCGTGAGGCAAGCATAGTCCCTAGCATAGTGTGCTTAATATGTCGGATAAATAAATGGTCAGTTCTTGTTTTCCTGGATTCTGCACGCCATATCTACTGTTTCCGAATAAACAACGGGTTAACAGTTTTGAAGGAGAAGAAAATAAAAAGGAAACATTTCATTCCACTTGTTCTTTTAGGCGCACCTGATTTCTGCATCAGGAACAAGTTGAGCCTTTTATTTTCTGTTTGAGCAGTAAAACATAGGTTGTCAGCTTCTCTGGCATGATAAGGAAGAATACAATTAGAATCTTACCCAGATGAAGTTTTCCTTTGGCCTCGCACAATGCACTCCATTCAGAGTTCCTCACAAAGAGAGTGTTTCCCCTACTTCCTTCATGTTCTCTTAACTGAGAGTTTTAAAAGGGACTGACGATCACCATAAAATAAAAAAAAATTGTTCCTTTTAATAGTTACCTCTTAAAATAAGGATGGTGGAGCATAATTTTAAAAACCAACTCCCACCCTAAAAAAAATTAAACCGTGCCCTTATGAAGTATTTAAAGTTGGTGAGCCCCTCAATTTTTCTTTCTTTTCAACCCCCAACCACAGAACTTTGTGTGATTCTCATAGTAGGTACATATGCAAAGAATATAGCTAGAGAGAAAATACATTTCAAGCCAAATCTTAGATGTAGGCAAATTAATTCCACACCATTTCAGTCTTATGGCCTTAACTAGATGGAAATAGTTTCCCAGGGGGTGGAGCTGGGGGGCAGCGGCTGGAAGAAGCAGCCTGCCGTGGCTCGCTTGGATGAGCTGGTGTAAAGGATTAAGTGGAGGCTACGTATAAAAAGTTCCGCCCCACTAGCAAAGGAAAGCCAGTGCTAAAACACTATCCTCAGGATGATGAAACGAGAGAAATCTCCAGGTCATGGAAGCTCAGCCTCTGCCTAAGAGGCCAGAGCCTCAGGAAGGGCTGGGATCTGAGACACACCCGCCTGGCGGCCCTGCAGACTCCAGCAGGTGGTTTTCATTTGTTTATTTACTTTTAATAAACTTTTATTTTATAATTTTATTTATTTATTTTTCCCCCCAAAGCCCCAGTGGATAGCTGTATGTCATAGCTGCACATCCCTCTAGTTGCTTTATGTGGGACGCGGCCTCAGCATGGCGGGAGAAGTAGTGCGTCGGTGTGCGCCCGGGATCCGAACCCGGGCTGCCAGCAGCGGAGCGCGCGCACTTAACTGCTAAGCCACAGGGCCGGCCCTAAACTTTTATTTTAAAATAATTTTGGATTTAAAATTGCAAAGAGAGTAGAGAGAGTTCCTACATACCTTTCACCCATTTCCCCTCGTTGTTAACATCTCACATTATCATGGAGTATTTGTTAAAACAAAGAAACTAACACCAGGGCTGGCCCCGTGGCCTAGGGGTTAAGTTTGGCAGGCTCTGCTTCACGGCCTGTGTTTGGTTCCCCGGGCGCAGACCTACACTGCTTGTTGGCAGCCATGCTGTGGTGGCAACCTACATACAAAATAGAGGAAGACTGGCACAGATGTTCGCTCAGGGCGAATCTTCCTCAGCAACAAAACAAAACAAAACAAACGGAAACTACCATTGATATATTATTATTATTTTTTTATTTTTAACTAAAACGTTTATTTCCTTTAATCTAAAAGCATTCATCACATTTATTTGAGGTTTCAGATGTTTGGGGGTGCAGGCTAGTGGCTCCCTGAAGGACACAGAAAAGGTTAATTAGATGCTCCTGTTATATCCATGCTCAAGAACAAACCCCATAGGAAGTTTTGATCCCCAGCATTTGAAGTAGTTCCTTCTGTCCCAGAACATTTTCAGTTATAAACCTGTAGGGGTGTCTGGGGTCTCAGAGGGAGTTTCCATCCTACAGGATGGTGGGGTGGGCAGGGCAATTTCGCTAGCATCCTGTCCATGGAGTTTCTTGGGGGGCGAGGTTAAAATCCGAAGAACGGAGCTCTTGGGGCCTCCATCTGGTCATCCTGCAGGCACTGGTAGAAGCCCGCTTTCTTCCTCCTATTTGGGAAAATCCTGGGTCTGGCTCCAGAGGGTAAGCATCATCGAGTCCTCAAAGGCCAGCTCTGGGACTAGATGGCTCGTAGGATCCAGCATGGAGGCTCCTGCCCCACTCCTTTGAGAAAGGTCAGAAATCTTGGATCTTTCTTGGTGGGGGTGACCTCATTTACTTGTTATGAAAATATAAGTTTCACCTATAGTTGTTTGACTATCTCACAACCACCTGGGGAAGTTACTGACAGGTGGATCCTTAAACCCAGATTCAGTGGATCTGGGTTGGGTCCTAAAGATCTGTGTTTCTAACAAGCACTTTAGGTGATTCTGATTCAAGTAGCTGGTCCTTAAGTCTGTTTATGCCGTTCAACCAGCCTGCCCATTCTGGGCACTAGAATTTGGATGGCTGTCAGCTGAGGGTATCATTTTTGGCATTCTCCAGAGGGGCACCTTTATGCAGAATTTTATTTTACTGTCATTCTTTGAAAGTAACTGAACAGGGGCCAGCCCCGTGGCTTAGCGGTTAAGTGCGCACACTCTGCTGCTGGCAGCCCAGGTTCGGATCCTGGGCGCGCACCGACTCACCGCTTGTCCTGCCATGCTGAGGCGGCGTCCCACATACAGCAGCTAGAAAGATGTGCAACTATGACATACTACTATCTACTGGGGCTTTGGCGAGAAAAGGGGGGAAAAAAAAGGAGGAGGATTCGCAACAGATGTTAGCTGAGGGCTGGTCTTCCTCAGCAAAAAGAGGAGAATTGGCATGGATGTTAGCTCAGGGCTGATCTTCCTCACACACACAAAAAAAAGGTAACTGAACATACATTGTGGAAGGAGAACTGGTACAATTTGCTAAACACTTAACTCAAGCATAAATGTATACGTCACAAACTATACGCAGTGTTGTTCCAGTGATAAACATCCATTCTCCACTAGATGTGGCCAAGGGAATTGTTTTGTTCTGGGTCCTGGCTCCTGGATTTCTGTTGGTTGTCCAGGATCTTTCTATTTATTCTCTCACCTACCGCAGGTGGGTCTGTCTTGGAATGATCACTCTGTCATCAGGATTTCTAATAACAATTGAAGATGTAATGTAAGTCCTCATGTTTTCAGGCTCCCCAAAGCCACTCTTCACTTTAATACTCAGAGAGCCATGATCTAGGCCCCCATTCTGCCTGACAGGCACTTGGGTTGTCAGGGAATACACATACATTCTTGGAGGTATTGTTCTTCCTTCTCACTTCACATTGCTAAGCCCAGGCTCTCTCCTGCTCCCACCTTCTCCACTGTTCCTCTTCTGTATGTATAGAAGTGATGGACTTTCTGTATTCTAAGGGGCCTAAGCAATACTTACAGCATTCTTTAATTTCCACTTAACAAGTATCTTTGAACTTCTGAAAGTTTCTATGAGGGAATTTTAGGTCATGCCACGTGTGCTCCATCTTCTAAGGTCTGCCCATGATGACCTTCATCCAGATGCATCCAGAAGCATTTTGTCTAATATAGATCATTATTTCCTCTGACATTGATTTCCTTAAGTTCAGAAATACAATTCAAAAGTCATAAAAAACTGGCTCGGGGCTGGCCCGGTGGCACAGCTGTTAAGTGCGCGTGCTCCGCTTTGGCGGCCTGGGGTTCGCAGGTTCGGATCCCGGGCACGCGTTGATGCACCGCTTGTCAAGCCATGCTGTGGCGGCGTCCCATATTAAGTAGAGGAAGATGGGCACGGATGTTAGCCCAGGGCCAATCTTCCTCAGCAAAAACAGGAGGATTGGCATGGATGTTACCTCAGAGCTAGTCTTCCTCACCAAAAAAACAAAACAAAACAAAACTAGCTCAATACTTCACTGACTTTTCTTGTGTTTCTTATGTAATATAAAGACTCAACCGGATGAATGGTATCCAGTCTTTCAGTCACTCTTACCATGCTGGCCTGTGGAAATTGAAGAACTGTAAATATTACAATTAACATTTATCAGACATTTGATGTTTCTGATGTTGCCCTGTTCTCACTTTTCAACCCTCATGTGGTTTTTCATTTAGAATATGATTCTAGATACCAGCTATTTTATCTGATTTCATAAATACCAGTGATTTCTTTTTCTATTTGGCCTACATCTTTCTTCACTCCAGAGCTGGGCTGACTTAGATCTCTAATGACCACAGGTGTGTGGTTTTACCACCAGGTCCAGCTTCTGGGGCTCTGCATGAATTTGGGGGCCTATGAGTCTTGAAATTTTAATCAGTGGCAAGGGAGTATAGAGCTCATGCATGTGTCAAAGAATATCAAGATATTTTGCTCCCTTTATTTTCATAAATGTATATCTATTAATGAATAACTGCTTTCTTTGCTATTGTAGCTTTCTTTAGGCCAATTTTCTCCTCTTATGATCACTAGCTCCTCTCTTCATTCGTCCAAAGAATCACTGTCATATTTAACATACTTTACTGAAGATTTGAAAATAAAGTAAAAGAACTACAATTCAGAAAGGAAAATCTGTACTCTGTGGTGGTTCTCAGATCCCATTGCTCCTGAAGCTTCTCAGCCATGCCCTTTTACAAGGGCCATCTCTGCTCCCCTTCCTCCTTGCCTTCTCTTACTCCCACTGGTGTCTCCAAGTTACTGGGTCTGCTCCCCTCCTACACAGACAGGCGTTCCCTCGACTCTCTCCTTGGTCCTAAGGTCCACAGCTCCAACATCTTTTCTTCTTAGCTCCAGCCATAGGAGAATTAGGGTTAACCTCAGGATAATCTCTCAGCCTCAGGGCCAGGATTAGGGTAAAGCAAGGAAGTACTCACTAAGGCACACATTTTAAGGGGGCATCAAAAAACTCAATAATCAGGATCAAAAATATTTTAACGCAATATTTAAAAAAAGCAAAATTAATGCAGAAAATCCATGATGAACAAAATATCAAGAGTTTAAATGAAGACAGGCTGTTCGTTTGTTTTATGACTCTGCTTTATTATACAACAGGCATCAGCCTGTGTTTCTAGGCCCACAAGTCCAGGTGGGTTTATGAGGGGTGACAGTGGCGTGTGAACAGATTGGGCAACGTGGGGCTTTATATATAGCCATATTTTTAAATTGTAATGCTTGTATTAACCCTTTCTATTTGGTTCAAGATGTGGGAGGGTATTTTTTGTGTGTGTATAGGGCTGTACATTTTTCCTTTGGCCTCAGGCTCCAACACTGCACTGCTCAGCAATGTTCCATCCACAATGAAAAAAAGTTTTTATATTATGGTCAGAGCAGGATTCTGGGCCCTGCCACGCACAATTAAAGCCTATCAAAGTGTCCCCCTTGCCTGAAAATAAAAGAGCAGTCTCCTCCCGAAATGAAGTCTGGTATCCCTATAGTAATAAGTATATGCCACAGCCAGCTTTTTAATTTTTATTTATTTATTTATTTTTCCCCAAAGCCCCAGTAGATAGTTGTATGTCATAGTTGCACATCCTTCTAGTTGCTGTATGTGGGACGCGTCCTCAGCATGGCCCGAGAAGCGGTGCGTCCGTTGGTGCCCGGGATCCGAACCCCGGCCACCAGCAGTGGAGCGCACGCGCTTAACCGCTAAGCCACGGGGCCGGCCCACACAGCCAGCTTTTTAAAATCACAAAATCATATTCTCACAAAATGCATTCCACCAATGACTATTTGTGAATCAGGTCTCTGCACTCTTTGCGAGAAGAGGTAGAATTTTCTGCAAGCCTCTGGCTCTTTGGTGGGAAAAGGGATTCCTGGAAGAAGGTGGAGAAGTTATTAAAATCTTTAACACTCTACCTGACTTGCAGCCTCGGGGCAGTTGCTGATAATCATTCCTTGCGCATGCCTGGGAAGGCTACACTTTTCTATGCATTATCTCATTTAATCTTTACAAACAAATCCGTGACACTCGTATTATCATTCCCTTTTTACAGCCAAAGAAACTGAGTCTCAGGGAAGTTAAATGACTCACCTAGGTGACAGCACAATTGGGACCTGACATATAAGGATCTGGTAAGTACAAATATGCTGGCATTCTGTTTAAGGACTGTAAGTTTTGCTGTATGTATCAATCTTTTTATTTGAGCAAAATAAGTGCAACAGGAGTTTCCTGAATTCATAACTCTATGTACCTGCTTCCAAGAGAGGCAGCATCCAAATTATTCTTCACTGAAGGATGTGTTATAACGTCCCTCGGTAACGAATTCAGTGATTGTTGACTGATATACATCCGGGGGGAAAAAATCTTAATTACACAGATTGGTTTAATAAGAAAACCTGATAATCAAATTAATTCAAATGAAGGAAAGGAGGCCAAAGTTTGATGTCTGGCATAGAAACTTGAATTCTATTACCGTAGTCCTTGACTTATGACTATGGGGGCTGTGTGTGTGTGTGTGTGTGTGTGTTTGTCTCTGTAGCAATGTTGCCCAATAGAATTTTCTGGAATGAGGGAAGTGCTCTATATCTGCACTCTTCAATGAAGTAGCCACACGTGACAACTGAACACTTAAAGGGTGGCTGGTGCAACTGGGGAATTGAATTTTAGTTTTATCAATTTTAATTAATTTACCTGTACATTTAAATGGCCACGTGTGGCTATGGCTGCCATATTGGACAGCATGGGGCTACAGAACAGGAGCGACAACGTTGCAATTCAGCTCTTCTGGCAGTTCCTCTGATTCGTTTTCCTGCACACATTCCAAGCTGGAACTTTTTGACTCTAAATTCTGAGTTTGAATAGGTAAGGTAGGATTACAACGCAACTCGAGCGTAGCCACGTGAGTGAAAGCTGAACGAGGACAAACCTTTCCAAAGAAGGGTCACATGTCTGCGGGGGAGGAAAATCTGGTCCAACAAACCGGGTAAATTGTATATTGGAAAGCTCTATTGTGTTTTACCGCCAATGTTCATCTGGTAGAGTGATTGATTCTCCTGTTAGAACGTAATGCAAACATAATCTGAATGCTTATTGACGCTGAAGCCTACCACAGCTAGAGAAGAACACCATTTGTATTTCACTGACCCAGACGGGTTACAGTAAAGGGCTGCATAGCACGTTCCAAGCAGAATTTATGGAGCACAGTGCTTCCCATTATATTTTCCTGTCAGGGAACTATTTTACCTTCTATTAAATTACACAAATATGGTTTCATTTTTATAACACTATTTCTCCTATCTCTGAACACCTGCATCTTCTCCTTCACTATATCACCTTCTCTCTTTGTATTGCAATTTGGTCCCCATAACTACTCTGTTCCTTTTATTCTCAGAATGTTCTTCTCAATAATATTCTCAAGAAGATTCCTGACCTTCTATTTTAACTTTTACTCGATTCCACAATCTTTTCCTTTATTCGCATTGTAACAACACCATCTACTGCATGACTCAACTGTGGTCAAATTCACTTCAACAGACCCCCCCCCCCACTCCCCCATGTCCGGTGAACCCTTCTGGATGCCAGTTGAAATGCAGCCCCTCAGGCACCAGTGCCAACATTTAAGCAGTAAAAAGAGGAAAAGCCGTCCATGGCAAAATCCAGAGGAAAGGCCAGAAAACAGATGGGAGATACCAGGAAAGGTATCATTGGTGCCTTATGTGGAAAAAATGTCCTGTAAGATAAAGACTGAGAATGCTTCCCTTGAGGGCATCATCTACCACCTTGGTGAGAGTACTTACCAGATGGCAGAGGGGTGAGAAGTTAATGGAAGGTGTTGTTGAAGCTGCTGCTACAAGTGTGGACCATACTTTCAAGAAGGTTGGATAAGGAGAGGAGAGAATGAAAAGGAGCCACAAAGGGCTCAGGGTGAAGTGGTTTTTGTGTAGGATGGGAGAAACTTGAGCAAGTTAATGTCGGCTGGGACCTCCCTGCCTCTGAGAGACACAGCTACCCTTGGCCCAAGGCCACAGTCCAGGGCTCCCTGCCCTGATGTCAGTGACTTCCTGAGAGCTTGCTCCCTCCTGCTTCTGTCCACTCACACCTCTATACCTGTGGTCTCAGGTCCATCTCCTGTCACCTCAGTGAAAATCTCAGTCTTTTCACCGGTTTTTACACACGTACTCATGTTTTGCAATTTTTTGTGTGTATGTGAGGAAGATTAGCCCTGAGCTAACATCTGTTGCTCCTCTTTTTGCTGAGGAAGACTGGCCCTGGGCTAACATCCGTGCCCATCTTCCTCTGCTTTATATGGGGCGCCGCCACAGCATGGCCAGATAAGCAGTGAGTAGGTCTGCACCCGGGATCTGAACCTGTGAACCCTGGGCCATGGAAGTGGAGCACGTGAACTTAATCACTACACCACCAGGCCAGCCCCGATACGCATGTTAATAGTAACGAAAATAATCAAAAATGTCATAAGTTAGGAAACTTGAAGGAAGTCTGGAGGTACTCCTGGAGAGGGGTTACACCGCAAACCACATTGCCTTCTGCTGTTCTGCTGGCTCCTCCTCCATCCTCCCCGGCTTCCTCCTGCTTCTTTAGAGCAAGGAGTTCCTTTCCTCTTCTAGAGCTGAGTGATCCTCCCACAGTCAGGCCCCTGCAAGCTCTCACCTTCAACCTTTATGGGCTTATCAATTAATTTTTCTTTCTTTCTTTTTTTTTTTTTGGTGAGGAAGATCAGCCCTGAGCTAACATCTATTGCCAATCCTCCTCTTTTTGCTGAGGAAGACTGGCCCTGGGCTAACATCCGTGCCCATCTTCCTCTACTTTATATGGGACGCCGCCACAGCATGGCCTGACAAGCGGTGCGTGGGTGCGCACCCGGGATCCAAACCGGCGAACCCCAGAGCGCGCACACTTAACCGCTTGCGCCACCGGGCCAGCCGCCATCAATTAATTTTTCTAACAAATCTCCAAGAGGAATTTTCATGCCATTTGCTAAGAGAATTCAATTTTTCTCCATCCCGTTACATTAGCAATCTGGGGATCCAGAGTTTATAGAGATACAGAGATTGATTCATGGAGCAAAGTGCTGGGAGACACTTGGAGGAGACGGGAGGGCTGCTGTCTTATTTCTTGTTATTGGCGAGGCAGAAGGTAAGAATGGGTAAGAATGAGGGTGAGTCTGCACGGGTGGCAGGATATTTATGAGGGACAGGATGGGATAGTGAGGACGTGGGGGTCTTGGAGTCAATATTCTCTATGAGAGCCAGATCATCTGCTAGGAGAGAGAGGTGAAAAAGGTTTGGGATACTAGCTGAAGAGAGAGAGAAGGGGAGAGGGAGAGGGAAAAGGCGGCAGAGGGGAGAGAGAGAGAGACCTATTCTTGGACAGGGAAAAAGATTGACAAGCTGAATTGAGAATCCTTCTGAGACGACAAATTGTACATCTGTGAAAACACTAATTCTCATAGTTGTACTTTTCTCCAGCAGTGCTGTCACTAAGTTATGGAAGCAGAGAAGGAGGAGTGTAGGACTGATCCAAGATTGAGGGTTTGTAGACCAGGACAGTCCAGGGACTGGCTGATGAGAGCTCAGTTCTGGAGCTTTATTTATTTTATTATTTTTCTTTTTTTGTGGGGAAGATTAACCCTGAGCTAACATGCAATGCCAATCCTCCTGCTTTTGCTGAGGCAGATTGGCCCTGGGCTAACAATCGTGCCCGTCTTCCTCTACTTTATATGGGACGCCGCCACAGCAGGGCTTGACAAGCAGTGCTTCAGTCTGTGCTGGGATCCCAACCTGTGACCCTGGGGCCACCAAAGCGGAGCGCGCGCACTGAACTGCTACGCCACGGGGCAGCCACGGAGCTTTATTTTGAAGTCCTGGCGAGCAAGGGAAGAGTGCGTGCAGGAGCCTCCCTAGCAGCGGGGCGGGGGGGGGGGGGGTCACCTATGGTGCACCCGGTTACTTTGGTGATAATAAAGGTAGAAGGAGGGATGCTTTCGTACCAATTTTATTTAAGCACCTTGGGCCGTTTTAGTTCAAACTTGTGATGACACCTCCATTTTCTTCTGACTCTTGCTATGGTTTCTTTCACCTACTTTGGTCAAAAATGGTTGATCTCTGATGACTTTATGTTAATTTCTTAAACGTTATTTATCCTTCATGCTCAGGTTTGCTTGTCTTTCCTGCCTTTTTTCCCCTACAAAATAGCTCAGGACTGACACCCAGTGGCCTGTTAGTATAGAGCTGAGAAATGCTGAGTTTTCTTCAGCACAGCCCTAGAAGATCATAAACAAGCTTATGCCTCGTTGGTGAAGAAAGTAAAAGCAGAACTTCCTGTTCCTCCAGCAGTCAAGAGAAGAATGCATCCTTTACAGAACTCAGAGGACCCTCAGAAAATAAGAAAGGCTTTGACCTCAGAAATAGACATAGTTCTTTGGGAGCTGAGTGAATTTAGCCAGAAACCATATTAAACTGGGAAGGAAAGCAGATCAGTATTTAGAAGAAAAAGGAAAAAAAGAAAAAGGCTTCTCAGATTACGGAGAGTTAAGAAAAGAGATTCTGAATATAAAGCCATGTTGGGAAGATGGGGGATCTTGGATAAATCAATTTTTTCAAACAAACACGTATTGAGGACCTACTATAATTGGCTTGTTGAGCAGTCTCACTTCAGAGGGAGATGTAAGTGTGAAGAAATTTTATTTTTCCTTTCCATTATTGCTTTTAGTTATGCTCTGTCAAATATCGCTTTCCTGACCCTTAATGAAATCTTGGGCAGATTTAATAACTTTTGGTTACTAAAAGTCCATTTTGTTTAAAACTCCAATAATATGCAATTCAAATCTCAAATATTACCATACCCTACTCGCACTTCAGGTACTAGGTCACAAAGAAAGCTTAACTTTACAGAAGTCATAATTTTTTAAATTGAGATATAATCGACATACAACATTGTCTTAGTTTTAAGGGTACAACATAATGATTTGATAGATGTATATATTGCAAAATGATTATCAATAAGTCTAGTTAACATCCATCACCATACACAGTTGCAAATTTTTTTCTTGAGATGAGAACTTCTAAGATCTATTCTCTTAACAACTTTCAAATATACGATACAGTATTGTGAACTATAATCACCATGCTGCCCATTACATCCCCATGACTTATTTATTTTATAATCGTCATAATTTTTAAGAATCTAAGTCATATAAACCATATTATCTGACCACGTTGTAATAATCACAACAGAAATAAACAATACAAAGACTTAAAGAATCTAAATGTTTGGAAACTAAAAAATGAATTCCCAAAAACTCATGGGTTAAAAGAGCAACTACAGGAGAAATGACAAAATATTTGTGCTTGAAGAACTGGGAAGGTTCTACATATCTGAACTTGTGAGATTGAGTTAAAGGAAAATTTATAACCTGATGTGTATTTATTAAAAAAATAACAAAATCTGGAAATAAATAAAGCTTTTTACTCATGAAGCTATCAAAGAGTGATAGTGTAAGCTTAAAGAAAATAGAAGAAAGTAACAAAGATAGCAGAAAATAAAGAATTAGAAAACAAAACAATAAGAGGATCAAAAAAGTAGAAACTTCTCTGTAAAAAGAAAATAATAAACCATCTTCTAATGAGATGAACGAGATAGAAGGCACAAATAATATTTGGAGTGAAAAACAGATATAACTAGGGGCCAGCCTGGTGGTGCAAGCAGTTAAGTGCACGCACTCCGCTGTGGCGGCCTGGTGTTTACCGGTTCGGATCCCGGGCTCGCACAGACGCACCGCTTGGCAAGCCATGCTGTGGCGGCGTCCCATATAAAGTAGAGGAAGATGGGCATGGATGTTAGCCCAGGGCCAGTGTTCCTCAGCAAAAAAAAGAGGAAGATTAGCAGATGTTAGCTCAGGGCCGATCTTCCTCAGAAAAAGCAAAACAAAACAAACCCCCCAAAACAGAAATAGCTACAGATACAGTGGAGATTTTTAAAATCATGAGACTACGGTAAATAATTTTATGTGAATAATTTGAAAACTTGAACAAAATGCAGTGTCTTCAAGAAAAATATGTGATCAAAAACTAATTCAAGAAGAATTAAAAAACGTAAAGAGAACTACAGCTGATAATTTATAACTTCCTTCTTCTGCAAACTATGCCACGTTTTCTTTTACCTTCAGCCACGACCTCAGCTAGCCAGGGTTCTTTACCTGCTGGGGGGACCCAAGCCTTCATTTCTGAAGGGTTGAATCCTCAGCAGTCTTGCCTTTCCTTGTTTGATGTAGACCCTTTTCATCAACCATTTTTTCCTTCCTGATTGCAATTTAAAAATGGTTGCATTTAACAGCAGATTTTTTACATATTGCAAAAATTTTAAAGTATATCCAAGCATCATTCAATTATCATTATGGAGATTTTAATACAGGTAAGAATTGTCCTGAAAACACTTATGAAATTTGAGTACTACCATCTTAATATTTATGTAAATATTAAGAAATAATTAGGAAAGATGATCTTTTTCCTTTCAAAAGTTTTTCACTATAAGGCACATAATATTAAAGTCAAGAAACCATTAAGTTATGTAATACTTTTCTTTTAATCATTATTTGTCTTTTACCTTAAATTAGCTGAATAAAGCAGGTGAACAGTGTAATTATAACATACTAGATTTGATCAAAACTATTGGATTTAAGAAATAACATATTTATGTGCAGAAAAGATATTAATTTAACAAGAAAAATGGCGTACTGTATATAAACTATAGATCCTATACTGTTACAGGTAAAAAAATATTCTGAGGCACTTAGATTCACAGTGAAGGAGAAACTCATTGAAATTTTCTTTTTATAAAAACATCACACTATTTATTTTAGTATCTGACATAAAAACAGAAGCTAAAAATATAGGAGAATAGTTTTAGTTTTTTAACTTTGTGTTTGATTTACTAATATCTCTCCAGAAGTTCAAACCCTAAGTGTTTCATTTTTATTCTGATACAACAAATTTAAATAGAGAAAAGTTTGTTTTATTTAAAAGCATCTGGGGCCGGCCCCGTGGCTTGGTGGTTAAGTGAGCGCGCTCCACTGCTGGCGACCTGGGTTCGGATCCCGGGCTCGCACCGACGCGCTGCTTCTCCGGCCATGCTGAGGCCGCGTCCCACATACAGCAACTAGAAGGATGTGCAGCTATGACACACAACTATCTACTGGGGCTTTGGGGGGAAAAATAAATAAATAAAATCTTTAAAAAAAAAAAAAAAAATAAATAAATAAAAGCATCTGGAATGCTCATTTTCCCCTCAAATAAATATTTCACACAATGCCGTGCTCAGAATAAGGTGAAATGAAGTATATTACTATTTGTAGCAGTAGTTTCTTTCTTTCTTTTTTTTTTTTTTTTTTGGTGAGGAAGATTAGCCCTGAGCTAACACCTGATGCCAATCCTCTTCTTTTTGCTGAGGAAGATCGGCCCTGGGCTAACATCTGTGTCCATTTTCCTCTACTTTATATGAGACGCCGCCACAGCATGGCTTGAGCAGTGGTGCGTCAGTCTGCGCGTGGGATCCGAACCTTGGAACTCCAGGCCGCTGAAGCGGAGTGCGCACACTTTACCGCTGTACTACCGGGCCGGCCCCCATAGTTTCTATTTTAATGCTGATGTATATATATTTAATTTTTTCAATTGTCTTCTAAGATCAAAAATTGCTGTTTGGTTTGGAATGACAGTACACCAACAATGTGCATCAATGCCTCCATTTGAACTTGCTGGCGCAGAACGTTCGGTTTTATCACTCTGCAAACTTAGCTTGAACAGCATCCAAAAACCAAGGTGAAAATTGTGTTTGCAGTTAGAGGCACTCCCTGGATGTCATTCTGGGGAAGGTCTGGTCTCTGGCGAATAACAGAGGCTGAAGATGTGCGATAGTTAAGAATGTGTGATGTGTTAGCGTTCTTAGTGATAGTCTGAGCGTTATCTATGTTACTTAATTCAGCTGGATATGTTTCACTGAAAACTCCACTCCAAAACTTGTTTTAAAAAGTCTGGGAGGGCCAGCCCCATGGCTTAGCGGTTAAGTGAGCGCGCTCCGCTGCTGGTGGCCTGGGTTCGGATCCCGGGCGCGCACCGACGCACTGCTTCTCCGGCCATGCAGAGGCCGCGTCCCACATACAGCAACTAGAAGGATGTGCAACTATGACATACAACTATCTACTGCGGCTTTGGGGGAAAAATAAATAAATGAATAAAATTATTAAAAAAAAAAAAGTCTGGGAGCCTGGAGTTGAGTTTCTGGCTGGCATTGATATAGCGACACATTCCCTGCCGAACATACCTGAGAAGTTACCACGATAGGCTGTGCATTTCTACCATGTTGTTGGTTTTCAAGAACTTATAGACAACAGGCCAAATCTTCTAAATTAGAGGTATCAGATGTGGTGATGGTTCAAAAGTTCCTAAAACAAAGTCCAACTGAATAAACTTAGAATGGTGGGGTGGGACAGACTGATACAGGGCATAAAGTTCTGTGTAGAAGGGTCTTAAACTCAGATTTGCAGGGAAATTCTGATTCCTGCCGTGGATGTCTGAAAAGACCATACTCTGTTGTAGATCTTGCTGGGGGCAACTGAAAGTCATGGACTGGTTCGAATTCCAATCTACAAGCTGCTGTGAACTTGCATAAGCCACATTTTCTGACTCAATTGCTGTTGCTCCTCCTCGTGCCTTTGTTGGTGCTGTGGCTGCTGCTGTGGTTGTAACTACCTCACCTTCAGCTTGCGTTGAGGGCCAAAGAATGTTGCTGCTGGTGATTTGAACACATAAAGGTACACTTATAAAAAGAATCTTGGACATAAGTCAGGATTTCATCTGTTATGCCAACAGATAAAATCCTCACCAGGAAGTCAGATCTAAAAAATTCCTCATTCTCTGTGTTTGTTATCTTCAAAATCAATGTCTAAGTTTTTCCTAGTCCTGTATAAGTCACTATTATTGTTATATGGAAAGAATCTCACATGATTTCCAGAGAGCATCAGGTTCATCTCCTGAGATGGAAAAATTGAGTCATGTTTTAGGTAATTATCATTTCCTGTTTGGCACCACATTGTCTTGCCAATTACTGCCTTCAAGCATAGATTTATTTTAAAAACTTCCTTCAAAGGCTATAGTATCTGAAACAAGATAAAGATACCTGGACTCATTTTGCTGCATCATAGCACGCAGATGAAAACTAGGATTAACGGATCTTTATTTAGAGTTAACTTGGTAGATGTTTTCCAGTAGGGCTACTTTTAGTCTCATTAGTAAAGGATCCATTACGGCAGGGAAAGGACTGACTATGTGGTACAACACAGCCTCTCCAGTGGTAAACAGTAAAGGTAGCTTCTATTTTGTTTTTGTAAATGCTCCGTTCCTTTTTCATTTGGGAGAGAGCTTGAGTTGCACTGATATAATCTAGGCTGCCATTTTTAAAATCTATGAGTACATGTGATTGAACCCAGGTCCATTGCCTTTCTTTGGTAAGAAGCCGGTACACGTCACACCCCTCTCTTCAGGCTTAATCATCTGAATGTGGTTCTTGGCCCAACAAAGCATCTCAGTAGCCT
The DNA here is from genome assembly GCF_057802395.1 of Ceratotherium simum simum. Lineage (NCBI taxonomy): Eukaryota > Metazoa > Chordata > Mammalia > Perissodactyla > Rhinocerotidae > Ceratotherium > Ceratotherium simum. Next base: position 23,420,251 of record NC_141912.1, on the reverse strand, counting down.
GATCCTCCAGTGCACAATTCTGCCTTGGTATATTCTAGAATGTTTTTCCCTTTGACATCCCAGACAGTAGGTGGAAAAAGTCTAGTTTGTGTTTAGTTCCAAAGATGAATTTTTTGTTCAGATTTCAAGTATGAAATGGAGGTTGAATTATGACTGGAGCAGCTACTGCATAAAAGCCAGTGAAGGTAGAAATAAAGATCCATCTTTCCCTTTCTTGTTCTGTCCATGAGGAGACTTTAACCTCCCTTGGAAATTCATTGCCAGGAATCTGAATGAATTATCTTGCAGACACCTTAATTGGCAGATGAAGCACATCTTCATAAAAGAAGAGGTTCTAGGGGAAGCTATCAGGCTGCTGGCAGGGGGAGGCCATCAGCTCCATCAGTTCTCTTGGGAGACAGTACACCTAGAGAGTTTATGCCCGGTGTGGCTGATGCTGACGCTCAGCTCTGCCTGCAGTATGGTTAAGTCCATATACCCTTTGATGTGCCTGCAGTATGGTTAAGTCCATATACCCTTTGATGTGTAACACACCGGAGGTGGGAACCCTAAGGAATCTTCCATAGTAGGAGAAGCAGAAAAGACCAACATGTCTCTAATGACAGCCAACACAAAGCCATTCAGAGCCAGAAATATGAATTTTCCTATCCTTTTCAGGCCTTCTCTGAGTTTTGCTCTATGGCTATTCTGACCTCTATTTCCGTTAGCTGAGGAGGATTTTAATGCAACATCCCCAAAACTCTTTTCTCAGTTATCTATTGAGCCTATAAACTGTATTGTACAGCCTTATTAATAAGATTTTGTGAAAAGGTGGCAGGCTATCCAAACGGGTGAACTCTGTAATAGTTGGGTCTCTGTCACTTGGAAGAGTTCGATCTGATTCCTTCAGCTGGCTTTGGTTTGATGTTTTCTGCATGGGTTTCCGCCGCTGGCGGGTGCCTGCCCCAGGCCTGAGGTGGCCTGGTCCCCGGGCCTGCAGAGGTTCGGACAACGGCGGGCTGCAGACAGACGCAGGGTTGCCGCGGAGCTGCGCCGGCTCCCTCTCTGCTCTCCCGAGGATGGCGAGGGCGCCCCCAGGCCAGGTCAACCCCAAGCGCGCCTGCAAGGCTGGGGGCGTGCCCGAGCCGGCACCGAAGATAGCAGACCTGAGTGGAGAGGCGCGGGAGACCGTCTACACCCGCGGCACTGCTGCCCATAAATGAGAGGAGCCTGGGCGGCAGTGGGAGTCCTGGCCGGGGTCCCCCGCGACGGCGCTGCTCCCCGTGTTCGTCGGGGCACCCTCTCGGGATGAAGAAGGCGCCCCAGCCCTGACCCCCGACTTCTCACTCGCGGAGCTTGGGCGCCACTAGCGTCGTGTCTGCGGATGTGCCCGCTGCCCCGGGAGGACATAGGGTGGACTGGGAGTCCGGGTCGGGAGGGGGGCCCTGGAATGACGGCGCGGCGGAGCCCCCTTGCCTTCCATTAACTCGTATTAGTATTGGACACGGAGGTATTAAGAGATGCCTGAGAATCCAGAGAATCGCCTGGGTTTCTGACATGGCTTCCCTGGCCCCATCGTGTAGTAGCAATCCAATTTCCCTTTTGTTATCAGGACCAATTACCCAAACAATAGAGTACTCCTGTTTCAGGGGCAGGAGGGGCCCAAAATGCTCAGGTGCTTGTTTCAACTTCCAGTTCCAGGGAGTCGTTGCTGGCATCATGACTCCCAAACCAACAGGGCTCAGAGTTGTGAGGATGGGAAGCAAAGTCTTGCAACTGAGTTATTAGATATAAGAATGAGAGGAATCACCCCACGTCCATCTCTTGATTCCTGAACTTGTGGGAGAAACAGCACAATATATCAGTTACCAGATATATGGCATTCAGATGATCTACCAGATAAGATAGAACCTATCCTTTTAGGATGTTGTCTCCTAACTAGTACCATCCATAACAGAGTTTTTAGTAAGCCTATTACCACGACCCACTTGTAAGGCTTGTTACCATGACAAGTAAGGCTTGTTACCATGATGTGCCGCCTGTTGCCTAGTCTTGGGTTACCTGGTAAGATCTGTGAATTCTGTGGACATGATTCCATTGCTGCACTTCTTTTGCTGTGAAATGAGTTGATTGGAAGCAGTGTTGTATGGAATAGCAGGCTGGTAAATAAGGGGTTCCACATATTCACAGCTGATGGTGCTGGTTAATACATATTCTGGAAGGAAAAGTTAATCCATATTCAGAATAGTGTCTGTTCCAATGAGGACAAATCACTTCCCCTTCTAAGATAGAAGGGGCTCAATATAATCAGTCTGCCACCAGGTGGTTGGCTGCTTCTCTCTGGGGACTGGTTCTATATTGGGGACTCAACGTTGGTTTCTGCTATTGGTAGATTAGGCATCCAGTAATGGTGGTTGCCAGCTCTGGAGAGGGGAAATCCATGTTGTTGACCCCTGCCATTATGGCCACTTTGTGTTTGGGAGAAGAGGCTGACTGAAAGAATGTTATCTCATCCATCTACAGTGGTTGCCCTTTGGTGAGCATTCTCCTGGGACACAAATATCCACATTTTGTGCCTATTCCAAGAGGGCCATCCACATCCTTCTTTTATTGGAAGCATTCCTGTTAAAGTCAGAAACAAGACAAGCTTGCCTTCCATCACCATTTCAGTCAACATTGTAGAGAGAATTTACTAATGCAGTGAGACCTGAAAAAGAAATAGGAAGTGTCTGCTACAGCAACTGGTTGCTTGATCCCACAGGACCTTCTCAGAAGCCTTATGAAATGCACGTTAGACCTGTCTGCGTCGGAGAAGAAGGGGGAAGCATTTATCCATTGGCCCCCATTCCCTATCTGTCAAGAATTTCCTCATGGAGCATTAACTCCCTGATACTTTTGGGTTGCATGTGTACGTGAATGCTCTTGAACAAATTCCAACAGCAGGAAAAATTCCTTGGGCACAGGTAGGAGCCATCAGGTTGTATGTAGGTGGAACTGGACGAAGAGATCAGAAGTGATGAACCAGATGTATAAGAATTAGGAAGAGAATTAACTGTCTAATTTGCATATATATGATTATCTATGTAGAAAATACCAGGGACATTACAGACAAACTATAGAATCAATAAGACTTCAACAGCATTTCTAGTTAGATCAATGTACAAAAATTTAGTGTTTCTATATACCAGTGAGAAAAGGTAACAGAAAAAAAAAAAATCCTGTTCCTGAGGCAAATAGGCATAATACTAAAATATGATAAAACCAAATGGGGGTACAGAAATGTTCATTACATTATTTTATACATTTGTCTCTATATATAAAAAAATTTTTTTTAAGTCCAGAGTTAGGGCCAATTTAGTTGTGACTCAATCAGTACTCTAACTTTATTTCTCTGAGAATTTTAGCTGTTCTCCCTTGTATGCTAGCTTTATTCTCTAGTCAGCTTCTGTGGTCACAAGTTGGCTGCCAGTAGCGTGTGGGGCTACACGTATCCTTGCTCACATGCACGAAGAGACCACCCACAGCTATTGTGAAAGACTCCTGAGTGTCTCTAATTAGAATATCTTGGGTCACGTGCTCACCTCTAAATCAGTCCCTGGGGCTGGGAAAATCATGTACTGATTTGCCTGGGTCTGGACTATCTGAATTAATCAAGATGGCAAGGGGGATGGGACTACCCTGATTGGCTGAGTGGGTTGTCAGTCCCATTAAAACCACATAGCTGCTACACAGTGTGGTAAGAAGTAGAATGAATATTGGGAGACAATGACTATGTGCATAAATATAGATAGCTTTTTATACATGAATTTGGTATAATACTGTATGTACAACTAAAATATGTTTAGCAATTTTTTGTTTAGAGTAGCATTATTTATGTTAATAAAAAAATGGACATAACCCAAATACTCAATAAAAGGAGAACAACAAAATGGGATACTACATAGCTATTAATAAAGATAAATTGTAGCCTTCAACTTTTCAAAGCTTGGAAATGACTTGGAATTGAAGCAAATGGTAAGAAGTAGTGTTTATACAGTGGTTTTTCTAATTTGAAACCATCTCTAGTGTGTCTTCCTGATAAAGAGAATGTAAAAATCTTGGCAAGGACAAGGTATTCTTGAAAATAGTATGCAGTGTGTCGCTGGGTAGTCTATCAGGTCTAATCGCAACTCCATTATTCCTCTTCACGGCTTTCAGATTTCTGAACATGATGAATGTGCCTGCAAAGGGCTTTTTTGTATTCCTGGTAAGTTATTTTTTATTTGTCCTCATAGTCCTGTTATTTTTTTCCTACAAGAGTGTTAAAATGCATTAGAGTCCACATACTATAACTGGGAAGTAGTCTCAACGAGGTGAAATATGAGTGGAAAAAAGACATGTGCCAATCGAAGTGGGGAGAGTTAATTTGGTAATTTCCAAGATTCCATTCATGTTTTTTTTTTTTTTATTGAGGTAACATTGGTTTATAACATTGTATAAATTTCAGGTGTACATCATGTTTCAACTTCTATATCCACTACATTGTATTCACCATCAAAAGTCTAGTTTCCATCTGTTACCATACAAATGTCCCCCTTTACCACTTTTGCCCTCCCCCATTCCACTTCCCCTTTGGTAATCACACATCTGTTCTCTGTATCTATGTATTTGTTTGTTGTTGTTGTTTTTTTTCCCCATCTTCCACATATGAGTGAAATCACATGGTTTTTGTCTTTGTCTGTCTGACATTTTGATTTGCATAATACCCTCAAGGTGATTCATTTTGTCACAAATGGCAAGATTTCATCTTTTTTTATGGCTGAGTAGTATTCCATTATATATATAAACCACATTTTCTTTATCCATTCATCTGTTGATAGGCACTTAGGTTATTTCTATGTCTTGGCTATTGTCAGTAATGCTGCAATGAACACAGGGGTGCATATATCTTTTTGAATTAGTGTTTTTGTATTTTTTGGATAAATACTCAGAAGTGGAATAGCTGGATCATATAGTAGTTCTTTTTTTTTTTTAAAGATTTTATTTATTTTATTTTTCCCCCCAAAGCCCCAGTGGATAGTTGTATGTCGTAGCTGCACATCCTTCTAGTTGCTGTATGTGGGACTCAGCCTCAGGATGAATGGAGAAGCGGTGCCTCGATGTGCACCCGGGATCCGAACCCCGGGCCACCAGCATCGCAGCGTGCGCACTTAACCACCAAGCCACAGGGCCGGCCCCCGTATGGTAGTTCTATTCTTAATTTTTTGAAGAATCTCCATACTGTTTTCCATAGTGGCTGCACCACTTTACATTTCCACCAGCACTATACGAGGGTTCCCTTTTCTCCACATCCTCGCCAAAACCTATTTCTTGTCTTTTTAAGCATAGCCATTCTGACGAGTGATGAGGTGATATCTCATTGTAGTTTAGATTTGCATTTCCCTAATAATTAGCGTTGTTGAACATCTTTTCATGTGCCTGTTGACCATCTTTATATCTTCTTTGGAAAAATGTCTGTTCAGATCCTTTGCCCATTTTTTTTTTTTTTTTTATGCTTAAGAGGGTTGTTATTTTATTGGGAATTAAACATTATTTGAGGTGTTTAATGTTGACATTGTCATTGATAGTTTTTATTTTTCAAATACATCTTCTTTCCTAGACCGAAACAAAAAGAATTTGGATCTCTGTGAGCTGCTCCCAGCGGCCGTGAAGCTGGCGGCTTGTGAAGGCGGCGTTTTTCCTCTCCAGAAGGGAGTCTCTGCCTCTTCTGCCTCAGTTAGGATTGTCCGTTGTTGCAGGAGTTCCTCTTATGCAGTTTTCAGTTCTGTCTCAGGGGTAATTTTTCCACGAGTAGTTGTAAATTGGCTGTGTCCACGGGAGGAGGTGAGTTCCGAGTCTGCCTACGCCGCCATCTTGACTCCGCCTCCCCTTTGCCCATTTTTTAATTGGGTTGTTGTTCTGTTGTTGAGTTGTATGAGTTCTTTATATATTTTGGATATTAACCCCTTATCAGGTATATGATTTGCAAATATCTTCTCCCAATTGTTAGGTTGTCTTTTCATTTTGTTGATGTTTTCTTTTGCTGTGAAGAAGATTTTTAGTTTGATGTAGTCCCATTTGTTTATTTTTGCTTCTGTTTCCCTTGCCTGAGGAGACATATCCAAAACAATATTGCTAAGACTGATGTGAAAGAGTGTGCTGCCTATGTTTTCTTTTGGGAATTTTATGGTTTCAGGTCTTACATTCAAGTTTTTAATCCATTTTGAGTTAAGGTATAAGATAGCGTCTACTTTCATTCTTTTGCATATGGCTGTCCAGTTTTGCCAACACCGTTTATTGAAGAGATTTTCCTTTCTCCATTGTGTGTTCTTGGCTCCTTTGTTGAAAGTTAGCTATGCATATATGTATGGGTTCATTTCTGGGCTCTCAATTCTGTTTCATTGATCTGTGTGTCTGTTTTTCTGCCAATTGCCATGCTGTTTTGATTGCTATAGCTTTGTGGTATACTTTGAAATCAGGGAATGTGATACTTCCAGCTTTGTTCTTTTTTCTCAGGATTGCTTTGGCTATTTAGGGTCTTCTGTTGTTCCATATGAATTTTAGAGTTCTTTGTTCTATTTCTGTGGAAAATATCGTTGGGATTTTGATAGGGATCGCATTGAATTTGTAGATTGCTCTAGGTAATAAGGACTTTTTTTTTTTTTTTTGTGAGGGGATCAGCCTTGTACTAACATCTGCCAATCTTCTTCTTTTTTTGCCGAGGAAGATTGGCCCTGGGCTAACATCCATGCCCATCTTCCTCCACTTTATTTGGGATGCCACCACAGCATGGCTTGCCAAGCAGTGCGTCGGCGCGCGCCCAGGATCCGAACTAGCGAACCCTGGGCTGCCACAGCAGAGCGCGTGCACTTAACCGCTTGCGTCACCGGGCCGGCCCCAATAAGGACATTTTAATTATGTTAATCCTTCCAATCTATGAGCATAAAATATCTTTTCATTTCTTTTCATTGTCTTTGATTTCTTTCAACAATGTCTTATAGTTTCCAGCATTCAGGCCTTTTACCACCATGGTTAAATTTATTCCTAGGTATTTCATTCTTTTTGTTGCAGTTGTAAATGGGATTGTTTTCTTAATTTCTGTTTCTGCTAGTTCGTTGTTAGTGTATAGAAATGCAACTGATTTTTGTATGTTGATTTTGTACTCTGCAATTTTATGGTATTCATGTATTATTTTTAGTAGTTGTTTTTGGTGGATTTTTTAGGATTTTCTATATATAAAATCATGTCATTTGCAAATAGTGACAGTTTTACTTCTTCCTTTCCAATTTGGGTACCTGTTATTTCTTTTCTTTGCCTGATTGCTCTGGCTAGAACTTCTAATACTATGTTGAGTAAGAGTAGTGAGAGTGGGTATCCTTGTCTTGTTTCTGTTCTTAGAGGGATAGCTTTCAGTTTTTTACTGTTGAGTATGATGTTAGCTGTGAGTTTGTTATATATGGCCTTTATTATGTTGAGATACTTTCCTTCTATACTCATTTTATTGGGAGTTTTTATCATAAATGGATGCTGAATCTTGTCAGATGCTTTTTCTGCATCTATTGAGATGATCATATGATTTTTACTCCTCGTTTTGTTAATGTATCACGTTGATTGATATGTGGTTGTTGAACCACCCTTGCATCCTTGGGATAAAGCCCACTTGATTGTGGTGTATGATCCTTTTAATGTATTGTTGTATTTGGTTTGCTAATATTTTGTTGAGGATTTTTCTTGGAGGTTCCTCAGTGATATTGGCCTGTAATTTTCTTTTTTTGTGTTGTCCTTGTCTGGTTTTGGTATCAGGGTAATGTTGGCCTCATAAAATGAGTTAGGGAGCATTTTTTTTGAGAGAGTTTGAGAAGGATAGGTATTAAATCTTCTTTGAATGTTTGGCCAAATTCACCAGAGAAGTCTTTTGGTCCTAGACTTTTGTTTTTTGGGAGGTTTTAAATTGCTGTTTCAAATTCCTTACTACTGATCATTTTATTAGAATTCTCTATTTCCTCTTGATTCAATTTTGGAAGGCTGTATGTTTCTAAGAATTTATCCATTTCTTCTAGGTTATCCAATTTGTTGGTATATAGCTTTTCATAGTATTCTCTTATAATCCTTTGTATTTCTGTAGTATCCATTGTAATTTCTCCTCTTTCATTTCTGATTTTATTTATTTGAGCCTTCTCTCTTTTTTTCTTAGTGAGTCTTGCTAAAAGTTTGTTAATTTTGTTTATCTTTTCAAAGCACCAGCTCTTAATTTCATTGATCTTTTCAGTTTCTATCTCATTTGTTTCTGCTCTGATTTTTATTATTTCCTTCCTTTTACTGACTTTGGATTTCATTTGTTCTTCTTTTTCTAGTTCTTTTAGGTATAATATTAGATTATTTGAGATTTTTTCTTGTTTCCTGATGTGGGCCTCTATTGCTATAAACTTCCCTTTCAGTACTGCATTTGTTGCATCCCATAGATTTTGGTTTTTATTTTTTTATTTTATTTTTTTTATTATTAATTTTTTTTGTGAGGAAGATCAGCCCTGAGCTAACATCCATGCCAATCCTCCTCTTTTTGCTGAGGAAGACTGGCCGTGAGCTAACATCCATGCCCATCTTCCTCCATTTTATGTGGGACGCTGCCACAGCATGGCTTGTTAAACAGTGTGTAGGTCCATGCCTGGGATCCAAACCTGCAAACCACAGGCCGCCAAAGTGGAGTGCATGAACTTGACTGCTATGCCACCGGGCTGGCCCCCTGTGTCTTTTGACTGGTGAATTCAATCCATTTACATTTAGGGTGATTATTATTGATATATGAGGACTTAATACTGCCATTTTATCTTTTGTTTTCTGGTTGCTCTATATTTCCAGTGTTTCTTTTTCCATGTGTTTCTGTCTGCCATTTCAGTTTGGTGGTTTTCTGTGATGTTTTTCTCAGTTTCATCTTTTTTTGTGTTTGGCATCTCTGATCTGAATTTTTCTTTTGTGGTTACCATGAGATTTGTATAAAAGGTGTCATGGATAAGACAGTCCTTTTTCTCCTGATATCATTTTATCTTCATTTGCCCATGCAAGTTCTGTCCTTTTTCTCTTCCCCTTCTATGTTTTAGTTGTAGCAAATTATCCCTTTTTCTATTGTGAGTTCTTTACCAAATCGAAGTGGTTATAGTTATTTCTAATGCTTCCTTTCCCTTTAAACTTTGTCATAATTAAGTGTGTACTAATCTATTCTGATATAGAGTTACAATTTTCTGATTCTTTCTATTTATCACCTTGCTCAAAGTTTTGTGTACCTTTGCCTTTTTGTTTCAGGTAGCAGAGCTCCTGTCAGCATCTCTTGTAAGGCAGGTCTAGTGGCAATGAACTCCCTCAGCTTTTGTTTGTCTGGGAAAGTGTTTATTTCTCCTTCATATTTGAAGGATAACTTTGCTTGATAGAGTATTCTTGGCTAAAAGTTTTTATCTTTCATTATTGTAATATGTCATTCCACTCTGTCCTGACCTGTAGAGTTTCTGCTGAGAAATCTGTTGGTGGCCTAATGGGGGTTCCCTTGTAGGTTATTGTTTTTTCCCTGCCTGGCTGCCTTTAATATCCCTTTTTTTGACATTTACTTTTTTTATTGATGTTTTAATAGTTTATAACATTGTGAAATTTTGGGTTGTACATTTTTGTTTGTCCATCACCATATATATGTCTCCCTTCACCCCTTGTGCCCACCCCCCACCCCCATTGCCCCTGGTAACCACAATACAGTTTTCTCTGTCCATGTGTTGGTTTATATTCCACATATGAGTGAGATCATACGGTGTTTGTCTTTCTCTTTCTGGCTTATTTTGCTTAACATAATACCCTCCAGGCCCATCCATCTTGTTGCAAATGGGACGATTTTGTCTTTTTTTTTATGGCTGAGTAGTATTCCATTGTATATACATACACCACATCTTCTTGATCCAATCATCAGTCGAGGGACACTTAGGTTGCTTCCACTTCTTGGCTATAGTTAATAATGCTGCAATGAACATAGGAGTGCATAAGCCTCTTTGGATTGTTGATTTCAGGTTCATTGGATAGATTCCCAGTAATAGGATAGCTGGATCATAGGGTATTTCTATTTTTAATTCTTTGAGCAATCTCCAAACCGTTTTCCAGTTTGCATTCCCACTGTGTATGAGGATTCCTGTTTCTCCACATCCTCTCCAACGTTTGTTGTTTTTTGTCTTGGTGATTATAGCAATTCTAACTGGCGTGAGGTGATATCTTAGTGTTGTTCTGATTTGCATTTCCCTGATGATTAGTGATGTTGAACATCTTTTCATGTACCTATTGGCCATCTGTATATCTTCTTTGGAGAAGTGTCTGTTCATTTCCTCTGCCCATTTTTTGATCAGGTTCTTTGTTTTTTGTTGTTCAGTTGTGTGAGTTCTTTATATATTATGGAGATTAACCCCTTGTCAAATATACGTTTTGCAAATATTTTCTCCCAGCTGGTGGGTTGTCTGTTCATCTTGATTCTGGTTTTGTTTGTCTTGTAGAAGCTCTTTAATCTGATGAAGTCCCACTTGCTTATTTTTTCTTTAGTTTCCCTAGTCTGGGTAGGCCTGTCATCCGAAAAGATTCCTTAATAACCAATGTCAAATAGTGTGTTGCCTATATTTTCTTCTATGAGTTTTATAGTTTCAGGTCTCACCTTCAGGTCTTTGATCCATTTTGAGTTAATTTTTGTGAATGGCGATAGCAGATGGTCCACTTTCATTCTTTTGCATATGGCTGTCCAGTTTTCCCAGCACCATTTATTGAAGAGACTTTCCTTTCTCCATTGCATGTTCTGAGCTCCTTTGTTGAAAATTAGCTGTCCTTATATATATATGGTTTTATTTCTGGGCTTTCAATTCTGTTCCATTGATCTATGTGTCTGTTTTTGTACCAGTAACATGCTGTTTTTTTTTTTTTTTGTGAGGAAGATCAGCCCTGAGCTAACATCCACGCCAATCCACCTCCTTTTTGCTGAGGAAGACCGGCTCTGAGCTAACATCCACTGCCAATCCTCCTCCCTTTTTTCCCCCCAAAGCCCCAGTAGATAGTTGTATGTCATAGTGGCACATCCTTCTAGTTGCTGTATGTGGGACGCAGCCTCAGCATGGCCGGAGAAGCGGTGCGTGGGTGCGCGCCGGGATCCGAACCCAGGCCGCCAGGGGCGGAGCGCGTACACTTAACCACTAAGCCACGGGACCGGCCAGTAACATGCTGTTCTGATTATTATTGCTTTGTAGTATGTTTTGAAGTCAGGGATTGTGATGCATCCAGCTTTGTTCTTTTTTCTTAGGATTGCTTTAGCTATTCAGGGTCTTTTGTTGCCCCATATGAATTTTAGTATTCTTTTTTCTGTTTCAGTGAAGAATGTCATTGGGATTCTGATTGGGATTGCATTGAATCTGTAGATTGCTTTAGGTAATATAGACATTTTAACCATGTTTATTATTCCAATCCATGTGCATGGGATGTCTTTCCATTTCTTTATGTCATCATCGATTTCTTTCAATAATGTCTTGTAGTTTTCATTGTATAGGTCTTTCACCTCCTTGGTAAGATTTATTCCTAGGTATTTTATTCTTTTTGATGCAATTGTAAATGGTATCATCTTTTTGAGCTCTCTTTCTGTTAGTTCGTTATTAGCTTACAGAAATGCAACTGATTTTTGTAGATTGATTTTGTACCCTGCGACTTTGCTGTAGTTGTTGATTATTTCTAATAGTTTTCCAACAGATTCTTTAGGGTTTTCTATATATAAAATCATGTCGTGTGCAAATAGTGAGAGTTTTACTTCTTCATTGCCTATTTGGATTCCTTTTCTTCCTTTTTCTTGCCTAATTGCTCTGGCCAAAACCTCCAGTACTATGTTGAATAGGAGTAGTGAGAGTGGGCAGCCCTGCCTCGTTCCTGTTCTCAGAGGAATGGCTTTCAGTCTTTCCCCATTGAGTATGATGTTGATTGTGGGTTTGTCATAAATAGCCTTTATTATGTTGAGGTACTTTCCTTCTATACTCATTTTGTTGAGAGTTTTTTTTTTATCATACATGGATATTGTATCTTGTCCAATGTCTTCTCTGCGTCTACTGAGATGACCATGTGGTTTTTATTCTTTGTTTTGTTGATGTGGTGTATCACGTTGATTGATTTGCAGATGTTGAACCATCCCTGCTTCCCTTTATCATTTACTTTTGACAGTCTTGTTATCGTGTATCTTGAAGAAGGTCTTTTTTGTGTTGAGGTAATTGGGTGTTTTATTAGCTTCATGGATTTGCATATCCAGTTCCTTCCTCAGGTTTGGGAAATTCTCAGCCATTATTTCTTCTTTTTTTTTTTTAATAATTTTATTTATTTATTTTTCCCCCAAAGCCCCAGTAGATAGTTGTATGTCATAGCTGCACATCCTTCTATTTGCTGTACGTGGGACGCGGCCTCAGCATGGCTGGAGAAGAGGTGCATTGGTGTGTGCCCAGGATCTGAACCCGGGCCGCCAGTAGTGGAGCACGCGCACTTAACCGCTAAGCCACGGGGCCGGCCCCCATTATTTCTTTAAATAAGCTCTCTGCTCCTTTTTCTCTCTCTTCTCCTTCTGGGATACCTATTATCCTTATGTTGCCTTTTCTCTTGGAGTCGAATAATTCTTTTTTTTTTTAAATTTATTTATTTTTCCCCCAAAGCCCCAGTAGATAGCTGTATGTCATAGTTGCACATTCTTCTAGTTGCTGTATGTGGGATGCGGCCTTAGCGTGGCCGGAGAAGCAGTGCGTCAGTGCGCGCCCGGGATCCAAACCCGGGCCGCCAGCATCAGAGCGCACGCACTTAACCGCCAAGCCACGGGGCCGGCCCTGAATAATTCTTATAGAATTTCTACATTAAAAGAAAAATCTTAGTTCCCTCTCCTATTCTACCTGCATCTTTTCTAGGCTTCTATCTTCAAGCTCACTAATTCTCTCTTCCATATGGTCTGCTCTATTTCCAATGCTCTCTAATGCATTCTTCATCTCACCTATTGAGTTCTTCAGCTCTAGAATTCCTGTTTGGTTCTTTGAGTTTCAATTTCTTTGGTAAAGTATTCCTTTTGTTCATTGATTTTACTCCTGAGCTCATTAAACTGCCTGTCTGAGTTTTCTGGTAGCTCCTGGAGTTTCTTCATGACAGTTATTTCAAATTCTTTTTCAGCTAGATCACACTCTTCCATGACTTTATGTTTGGTTTCTGGAGAATTGTTATTTTCTTTTTGTGATGCTGTGTTACCACAGTTTTTTGTGGTGCTTGCTGAATTATTCCTCTATCAGTGCTTTATCATAGTGGACACTTTTCTTATTTAGGAATAGCTTTGTTTGCTTTGATTGTAACTATTCAACTGGTTGGAGATTAGAGGTCTTTCTTTTGTTTTTTGTATGTGGCATTATAGCACTAGTTTTTGGTTTCTCTTACCTGAGCTGTCTCTGGCTACATTTGAGGATTGGCACATTCAACCCTTTACTGTCTCTATTAGGGGTGTCACTGGTACTCTTATTGTTGCTGCCTGCACCTCCAGGGGTCACTTGTGTCTTTTCATTGCTGGTGTTGCTGTGATTGCTGGCTTCACTGCTGGGGGTACAGGGATGGCTGAAGCCTCCCCCACATCTAGGATCACCTGGGTCAGGAGCTCTGCTGCCATGGTGTGGGGAGGAGGAGGGTGCAAAGAAGCCAGGTTCATGGGGCTATGCCTCTGTAATTTCCCATTTCCTTGTGGCCCCAGGCACTGCTGCAGTTGGGAGGTCAGAGTCATGTGCATGCCTCCATTGCTGCTACCAGGCTCTGAGCAGCAGCCAGGGGCCTGGGATAACAGGGATTTGCTTCCATGGCTGCTCCACTCCCTGTGGCTGCAGGTGCTGCCAGGACTGGAAGGCCAGAGTGGTGCACCAGGTTCTCTGGGGCTGGGGGTGGCTGGCTCAGCTGCTGTGACTGGGGGGGCCAGGATCCTGGGCACCGCCTCCACTGATCCCCCAGTTGGCCTCCTCCATGTGCTCTAATCCACCCACCTTCATATGGACCAATGTATGGATCTCTCTGACATCCTGGTGTGTTGGGCAATGTAGCCTTTGTTGGGTTATGAATGTTTTACTTGCTGTAGATTGAAGAGGAGAGACAAAGGGATCTTCTCATGCCATCATAATGATGATATCTCTCCCAATCATGTTTTTTTTTTTAAATTGTGGTAAAATATATGTAACGTAAAATTTATCATCTTAATGTTTTTGAGTGTACAATTCAGTGGTATTAAGTACATTCACACTGTTGTGCAATCATCACCACTATCCATCTACAGAACTTTTCCAAAATCTCAAACCAAATTCTGTACTCATTAAACAATAGCTCCCCATTCTCCCTATCCCTGAGCCCCTGGTAACCATTATTCTACTTTCTCTCTTTATGAACTTGATTGTTTTAGAAACCCCTTATAAGCAGAATCATACAATATTTGTCTTTTTGTGTCTGGCTTATTTCACTTAGCATAAAGTTTCCAAGGTTCATCCATGTTTAGAATTCAAAGTTCAGCATGTATCAGAATTTCATTCCTTTTTAAGGCTGAATAATATTTCATTGTATGTATATACCCCATTTTGTTTATCCATTGATCCATTGATGGACATTTGGGTTGTTTCTACATTTTAGCTGTTGTGAATAATGCTGCTATGAATGCTGGTGTACAAATAGCTGTTTGAGTCCATGCTTTCAATTCTTTGGGCTGTATACCTTGACACAGAATTGCCAGACTGTATGGTAATTCTATGTTTAAGTTATTGAGGAATCACCATACTGTCTTCCATGCTAGCTGCACCATTTTGCACTTCCACCAGCAATACATAATGGTTCCAATTTCTCCACATTTTCCCAACACTTGTTATTTTTTTGTTTTGTTTTTATTTTTTTGATAATAGCCATCCTAATGGGTGTAAAGTGATATCTCATTGTGGTTCTGATTTGCATATTCCTAATGACTAGTGATGTTGATCTTTTTACGTTCTTATTGGCCATTCATATATCTTCTTTGGAGAAATGTCTATTCAAGTCCTTTGCCCATTTTTGAATTGGGTTGTTTGTTTTGTTGTTGTTGGTAGTGTTGTTGAGATTTAGGAGTTCTTTATATATATTAGATGTTAATCTCTTATCAAATTATGGTTTGCAAATAATCTCTCCCATTCTGTGGGTTGCCGTTTCACTCTGCTGATAGTGTCCTTTGATACACAAAAGTTTTTAATTTGATGATGTAGCCCAATTTATCAGTTTTTTCTTTTTCTTTTTTTGTGAGGAAGGTCAGCCCTGAGCTAACATCCAATGCCAATCCTCCTCTCTTTTGCTGAGGAAGATTGGCCCTGGGCTGACATCTGTGCCCATCTTCCTCTACTTTATATGGGACACCGCCACAGCATGGCTTGACAAGCAGTGCGTCGGTGAGCACCCAGGATCCAAACCTGCGAACCTTGGGCCACCAAAGTGGAGCGTGCACACTTAACTGCTGTGCCACCGGATCAGCCCCTATCAGTTTTTAATTTTGTTGCCTGTACTTTCAGTGTCATATCCAAATCCGATGTCATGAAATTTTCCCCTATATTTTCATTAAAGTGTTCTATAGCTTTAACTCTTAAATTTAGGTCTCTGATCCATTTTGAGTTATTTTTTGTATATGATGTTAGTTATGGGCCCAACTTCATTCTTTTGCATGTGGATGTCCAGTTCTCTCAGCACTATTTATTAAAAGACTGTTCTTTCCCCCATTGAATTGTCTTGGTGCCCTTGTTGAAAATCATTTTTACCATATAGGTGAAGGATTTTTTTTTGTGATCTCTCTGTTCTATTCCATTGGTCTATGTGTTAGTCCATTCAGGCTGCTATAACAGAATACCATGGTGATCCTAGATGTGGGGGAGGCTTCAGCCATCCCTGTACCCCCAGCAGTGAAGCCAGCAATCACAGCAACACCAGCAATGAAAAGACACAAGTGACCCCTGGAGGTGCAGGCAGCAACAATAAGAGTACCAGTGACACCCCTAATAGAGACAGTAAAGGGTTGAATGTGCCAATCCTCAAATGTAGCCAGAGACAGCTCAGGTAAGAGAAACCAAAAACTAGTGCTATAATGCCACATACAAAAAACAAAAGAAAGACCTCTAATCTCCAACCAGTTGAATAGTTACAATCAAAGCAAACAAAGCTATTCCTAAATAAGAAAAGTGTCCACTATGATAAAGCACTGATAGAGGAATAATTCAGCAAGCACCACAAAAAACTGTGGTAACACAGCATCACAAAAAGAAAATAACAATTCTCCAGAAACCAAACATAAAGTCATGGAAGAGTGTGATCTAGCTGAAAAAGAATTTGAAATAACTGTCATGAAGAAACTCCAGGAGCTACCAGAAAACTCAGACAGGCAGTTTAATGAGCTCAGGAGTAAAATCAATGAACAAAAGGAATACTTTACCAAAGAAATTGAAACTCAAAGAACCAAACAGGAATTCTAGAGCTGAAGAACTCAATAGGTGAGATGAAGAATGCATTAGAGAGCATTGGAAATAGAGCAGACCATATGGAAGAGAGAATTAGTGAGCTTGAAGATAGAAGCCTAGAAAAGATGCAGGTAGAATAGGAGAGGGAACTAAGATTTTTCTTTTAATGTAGAAATTCTATAAGAATTATTCAACTCCAAGAGAAAAGGCAACATAAGGATAATAGGTATCCCAGAAGGAGAAGAGAGAGAAAAGGCACCATGTCACAGCTGCACATCCCTCCAGTTGCTGCGTGTGGGCCATGGCCTCAGCATGGCCAGAGAAGCGGTGTGTCGGTGTGCTCCCGGGATCCAAACCCCGGCCACCAGCAGCGGAGCATGCACACTTAACCGCTAAGCCACGGAGCCGGCCCCTAGGATGGGTTTTTCTATTTCTGCAAAATATGTTGTTGGGATTTTCATAGAGATTGTATTGAATCTGTAAATATCTTTGGGTGTTATTGACATTTTGACAATATTAAGTCTTCCAATCCATGGACAGGGGTTATCTTTCCATCTATTTATGTTTTTAATTTCTCTCAGCAATGTTTTGTAATTTTCAGTGTATAAGTCTTTGCCTTCTTGGTTAAGCTTATTCCTAAGTATTTTATTCTTTTTGATGCTATTGCAAATGGAATTGTTTTCTTAATATCCTTTTTAAATTGTTCATTATTACTTATAGAAGTATAACTGACTTTTGTGTGTTGATTATATAGCCTACAACTTTACCAAATTATTTTTTATCTCTATTTATTAGTGTTTATTAGCTCTAAGAGGTTTTTGGTGGAACCTTTAGGGTTTTCTACATATAAAATCATGTCCTCTGTGAACAGAGATATTTTTACTTCTGCCTTTCCAATTTGGATGTGTTTTATTTCTTTTTCTTGCCTAATTGCTCTGGTTGAAACTTCCAATAGTATGTTTAATAGAAGTGAACAAAGTGAGCGTCCTTGTCTCGTTCTTGATCTTAGGAGAAAAGCTTTTAGTCTTTCACCATTGAGTATGATGTTAACCTTGGTTTTTCAGATATGGCCTTTACTATATTGAGGAAGTTTCCATCCACTCCTAGTTTTTTGAGCTTTTTTTATATTGAAATTTTTATATTGAATTTTGTCAAATGCTTTTTCTCCATCAGTTGAGATGATCATGTGGGTTTTTTCCTTCATTCTGTTAATGTGGTGCATTACACTGATTGATTTTCCTATGTTGAACTATCTTTGTATTCTGGAAATAAATCCCAGTTAGTCATACTGTATACTCCTGTTAATATGCTGCTGGGTTCAATTTGCTAGCATTTTATTGAGGGTTTTTGCATCAATATTTATAAGGGATATTGGTCTGTAGTTTTCTTGTCTTGTAGTGTCTTGGGCTGGGTTTGTTATCAGGGTATTGCTGGTGTCATAGAATATATTAGGAAGTATTCCCTCCTCTTCAATTTTTTTGAAGAGTTTGAGAAGGATTTGTGTTAGCTTCTCCTTAAATGTTTGGTAGAATTCATCAGAGAAACCACGTAGTTCAGGGATTTTCTTTGTTGGCAGGTTTTTGATTACTCAATCTCTTTACAGGTTATAGTTCTATTAAGATTTTTCCATTTTTTCCTGATTCAGTCTCAGTAGGTCATGGGTTTCTAGGAATTTGTCCATTTCATCTAAGTTATCTAATTTGTTGACAGATAATTGTTCATAGTACACTCTATAATCTTTCTTATTTTTGTAAAATCAGTAGTAACATCCCCATTTTTATTTCTGATTTTAGTAATTTGCCTCTTCTTTTTTTTTTTGTGAGGAAGATTAGCCCTGAGCTAACATCTGTTGCCATTTCTCCTCTTTTTGCTGAGGAAGATTGGCTGGCCCTGGGCTAACATCCATGCCCATCTTTCTCTACTTTATATGGGACGCTGTCACAGCATGGCTTGACAAGCAGTGCATCAGTGTGCGCCTGGGATCTGAAACTGCAAACCCAGGGCTGCCGCAGCAGAGCGTGCGCACTTAACCGCTATGCAACTGGGCTAGCACCGACTCTTCTTTTTTGTTAGTTGATCTAGCTAAAGATTGGTTGATCAATCAATTCTGTTGATTTTTTTCAAAGAACTGGCTTTTGGTTTTGTTGATTTTCTCTATTGTTTTTCTATTCTCTATTTTATTAATCTCTAATCTTTATTATTTCCTTACTTCTGCTAGATTTGGGTTTAGTTAATTCTTCTTTTTCTAGTTCCTTAGGGTGTAAAATTGGGTTGTTGATTTGAGATCTTTCTCTTTTTTTGATGTAAATATTTACAGTTATAAATTTCCCTCTTAGTTCTGCTTTTGCTGCATCCCATAAGTTTTGGTATGTTGTGTTTTAATTTTCATTTGTCTCAAGATATTTTCTAATTTCCTTTGTGATTTCTTCTTTGTTGTTTAAGAGTGTGTTGTTTAATTTCCACTGTGAATTTTCTAGTGTTCCTTCTGTTGCTGATTTCTAGTTTCATCTGATTGTGATTGAAAAAGATACATTGTGTGATTTCAGTCTTTTAAAATTTATTAAAACTAGTTTTGTGGACTAACATATGGTCTAAATTGGAGAATATTCCATATGCACCTGAGAAAAATATGTATTCTTCTGTTGTTGAGTGAAATATCTGTATATGTCAATTAGGTCCAATTGATTTATAGTGTTATTAAGTCCTCTATTTCCTTATTAATCTTCTATCTGGTTGTTCTATCCATTATGGAGTGTAGTGTATTGAAGTTTCCCACTATTATTGTAGACCTGTCTATTTCTCCCTTCAATTCTGTCGATGTTTGCTGGATACATTTGGAGCTCTGATGTTTGGTCCCTATATATTGTAATTGTTATATCTTCTTGGTGAATTGACCCTTTTATCTACATATTGTCCTTCTTTGTCTCTTGTAACAGTATTTAACTTAAAGTTTATTTTTTCTGATGTTAGTATAGCCATCTCAGCTCTCTTTTTGTTACTATTTGCATGGAATATTTTTTCCCATCTTTTCACTTTCAATCTATTTATGTTCTTAGATCTAAAATGACTGTCTTGTAGATACATATAGTTGGTTTCTGTTTTTTTTTCCTCCACATCTATTCTTCTAGTTTATGCCTTTTGGTGGAGAGTTTAAGCTGTTTACATTTAAAGTAATTATTGATAGGGAAGAACATACATTTACCATTTTGTTATTTCTTTCCTGTATGTCATAACTTTTATGTTCTCCATTTCCTCCCTTACTGCCTTCTTTTGTGTTTTGTGTTTTTTTATAGCGATACCTTTTGATTACCTTCTCATTTCCTTTTGTGTATACTTTACAGATATTTTCTTTGTGGTTACCATGGGAATTACTTATAATATCCAAAAGTAATAATATTCTATTTTGAATTGAACACCAACTTAGCTTTGATCATATACAAAAACTGTTCATATACAGCTCTCTTCTCCCCACTTATGTTACTGATGTCACAAATTACATCTATATACATTGTGTACCCATTAACATAGATAATTATTTTTATACATTTGTCTTTTAAATCCTGTACAAAATAAAAAGTATAATTACAAACAAAAATTACAACAATACTGGCTTTTATATTTGCATGTGTATTTATCTTTACTGGAGATCTTTATATTTTCATATGACTGACTATGAGTTACTGTCTAGTGTCCTTTCATTTCAACCTGACTCCGTTTAGCATTTCTTACAGGACAGGTCTAGTTGTAATGAACTCCCTCAGCTTTTATTATCTGGGAATGTCTTAATTTCTCCCTTATTTATTTATTTATTTATTTATTTATTTATTTATTTATTTATGTGAGGAAGACTAGCCTTGAGCTAACATCTGTTGCCAATCTCCCTCTTTTTCTGAGGAAGATTGGCCCTGGGCTAACATCCATGCCCATCTTCCTCTACTTTATATGGGGTGCTGTCACAGCATGGCTTAATAAGCGGTGCATCGATCCATGCCCGGAATCTGAACCCATGAACCCCGGGCCACTGGAGTGGAGTGTGCAAACTTAATCTCTACGCCACTGGGCTGGCCCCTCTCCCTTATTTTTGAAGGACAGTTTTGCTGTATATAGAATTCTTGGTTGACAGTTTTTTTCTTTTAGCACTTTAAATATATCATCCCACTGCCTTCTGGCTTACAAAGTTTCTCAAAAGAAATTGGCTGATAATCTTTTTGAGGATCCCTTGTTTGTGTTGAGTTGCTTGTCTCTTGCTTCTTTCAAGATTCTCTCTTTGTCTTTGTCTTTCAACAGTTTGATTATAATGTGTCTTGGTGTGGGTCGCTTGAATTCATTAAGCCTCTTGGATTTGTTTTGTTCATATCTTTAATCACATTTGGGAATTTTTCAACAATAATTTCTTGAAATAATCTCTCTGCCTCTTTCTCTCTCTCCTCTCTTTCTGGGACTCCCATAATGCATATATTGGTCGATTTGATGGTGTCCCATAAGTCTCAGGTTCTGTTCACTTTTCTTCGTTTGTTTTTCTTTTTGCTTCTCAGGTTCAATAATTTCAAATGTCCTGTCTTCAGATTCTCTGATTCTTTCCTCTGCCTTCTCAAATCTGCTGTTGAAACTCTATAGTGAATTTTTCAACTCAGTTATTATATTTTTCAGCTCCAGAATTTCTGTTTGTTTCATTTTGATAATTTCTATCTCTTTGTTGAAATTCTCATTTTTTTCAGGTATTACTTTTCTGATTTCCCTTAGTTCTTTTTTTCCTCTGTATTTAAGAGTTTATTTGAATAAAAAATATTGAAGAACAATTTAAAAAATTCCTCTAACAAAGTAACTAACATAATACAATGAATGTGTGGTACCCCTGGTTCTTTTTCCCTTGTTTTCCTTTAGCTCTTTGAGTATATTTAAAATAAGTGTTTTATTTATTTTATTATTATTATTATTTTTTTGGTGTGTGTGAGGCAGATCTGCCCTGAGTTAACATCTGCCAATCCTCCTCTTTTTTTGCTGAGGAAGACTGGCCCTGGGCTAACATCCGTGCCCATCTTCCTCCACTTTATATGGGATGCTGCCCCAGCATGGCTTGCCAAGCAGTGCGTTGGTGCGCGCCTGGGATCCAAACCGGTGAACCCCTGGCTGCCGCAGTGAAGCGTGAGCACTTAACCACTTGTGCCACCGGGCCGGCCCCTAAAATAAGTGTTTTAAAGTCTTTGTCTAGTAAGTATGACGTCTGTGCTTCCTGAGGGACACTTTCTGGAAATTTATTTTGTTCCATTGAATGGGGCATGTTTTGCTGTTTCTTTATATGCCTTGTGATTTTTATTGTTGAAAATTGGGAGCTTGAAAAAAACAGCCAACTCTTCCAGTCTTTGTAGACTGGCTCTGTGCTGTGGCAGTCTTTTCCTTATTAGCTGACCATGATTTGAGCACTTAGATCAGCCCAAGGTGAAAGCTTAAGGTCCTCTCATGTCTTCTTCGAGCATGTATCTTACTTGTCCTATTCTGTGGCTTTTTTGATTCTTGTATATACACAGCTGTTTTTGAATGTCTTCATTTCCCAAAGAGTTTCACTCCAGCTCCTCCTAGGGGCTTTAGATGATCTATTGTATGTCTCCACCTGTAATCTCCTGTCCTAGACATCTACTAGTCTGTAGTCCCATGCAACTTTTATGAGCAGTGTCTGCTATTTTCTGTCACTTTTCCCAGCCTGAGATCTGAGTTAGGTGAAACAGAGACTGGTCTTTCAGGCTACACTCAGGTTGGAAAGTTGTAAATAAGGTCTCTGTTCCCCCCAGTTTGAGGAAGTGAATTGGGAACTGAGCTGTGCCTTCTTCAGACCAAGATTGCATCATGCTGGTGAAGGGATAAAAGAAGGGCAAATAAAAATACCACAAAACTTTTGTTTTGAATGTGACTTTTTGTTTTGTGAGAAAGATTTGCCCTCAGCTAACATCTGTTGCCAATCTTCCTCTTTTTGCTGAGGAAGATTAGCCCTGAGCTAACATCTGTGCTGATCTTCCTCTAATTTGTATGTAGGATGCCACCACAGCATAACTTGATGTGTGGTGAGCAGGTCTGTGCCTGGGATTCAAACCTGCAAACCCTGGGCCACCAGAGCAGAATACACAAACTTAACCACTACGCCACCAGGCCAGCCCTAAAATCTGACATTTTTTATTTTGTACGTGATCTGTTTTTTTTTTTCCCTCTGTGGGAATTTAGGTTTTCCTCTCTGAGCCCTCTCTTAAACATAATGATAATATGTTGTGGCTCTTATGTTTCAGCTTCCTCTAAGTTCGCTGAGTTTATCTCATCCATCTAAATTTTATTTTCACAGTTTTTATTGTTCTACTCCTCTACCACTACCATTCCTTGTAGGTTTATGCCTTTCTAAAACCATTTACTGTAATATTAATGGGATTTGAGGAAGCAGTGGCTCTAATCATATGTGCAGGTTCCCTGGATTTCTGTTTTGTACTACATATTATTTTATAATTATTTTTTTTCACAACATCTCCCCTACAAAATTGTAAACTCTGTGACAGTCCTTGACCATTCCTTCTTGTTCACTACTGAGTCTCATCTCCTAGGACAGCACTTGACACACAGTTGTCATTTAATAAACCTCTGTTGAATGGATGAATAAAGAAATGCCTGAAGCAGGGGGCAGGAAAGTTGGCAGGGGAGATACATCAAAAGCAAACATCATAATCTACTTCATCATTTATTCAGGTCAGTGATTTTTAACTGAGAGTGATTTTGTCCACAGAGGACGTTTGACAATACCTGGAGGCATTTTTTTTTTTTTTTTTTTGTGAGAAAGATCAGCCCTGAGCTAACATCTGCCAATCCTCCTCTTTTTGCTGAGGAAGACTGGCCCTGGGCTAACATCCGTGTCCATCTTCCTCCACTTTATATGGGACGCTGCCACGGCATGGCTTCACAAGCGGTGTGTCGGTGCAAGCCCGGGATCTGAACCGGCGAACGCTGGGCCGCCGCAGCGGAGCGCGTGCACTTAATCGCTTGTGCCACCAGGGCCAGCCCCGCCTGGAGGCATTTTTGATTATCACAACTGGGAGGGGGAGCAGATTGCTGCTGGCATCTAGTGAGTAGTGGTCAGGAATGCTGCTAAACATCCTACAGTGCATAGCACAGGCCCCCACAACCAAGAACTATCCAGTCTAAAATGTCAACAGTGCTGAAGATGAGAAACCCTGGCATAGATCAAGCTCAAATATAACTATACACACACACACATTATATATATATATATATATATATATATATGTATATAGTTTGGTCTCTCTTAAATACATAGTCCATTTTCAAAATACCACACACGTGTCAAAACTTCCAAATGTATGCCCTCTTCAGTGTATGGGCTCAATGAATAAGTACTGAGTCCAAACGTCCTATGGCTCACCCCTACACAGTAATCTTTTTTGTATGTATCATATTCACTTATTTTTTGAAAGCTGGGATTAGTGGATAAAGAATGGAGTAGGAAAGAAATTCACAGAATCCTTACTTAATTCATTATTTTTCTTTCCAACATGCAATGGTAAGTGGATTTAATAGTGTCTTACATTTTTTCTCAGCTGCTCCTCTCGGGAAATTGCCTATCAGGCTCTTCACAATAACCAAATAGTGTAATCATAGCACTGTAGGGCTAGAAGATAATGTAATTTTGCCTCATGTGGCTAGCTCAATACAGAAATGGATTATGAATCCAGGTCTGTCCTAAAAGGTAGCTATATTCCGTTGTAGCATATTCTTTGAATTAAAAATAACAACAGCAACAAAATCCTCTTTGACTACACAGATTCACTTTCAACAACACAATGAATAGAATACTTACCTTGTCCACTTTCATCAAAACTGACATCACCTGGGGCAGCCATTCCATGTCATCTGACCATACTAAATGCTACACCACAGGCACAGTTGATTATGACCTTGCAGACAAAGCATGGATTTGTAGTTAGTTGTATGTTGTGACATGCAGTCCATTCAGAAGCCTTGCATAAGCTACATTTTGATGACAGCGATGTTTGCAGAGTGAATTTATGCAGGCTAAACTCAGCGATGAGTTATGGTTGGTTATTTAATGCTTTACCCACTCCCCAGCTCCACCTCTCTCTTCCCACCTCACCATTTAAGCCCAAACTAAAGTTGGCACAAAATGGACTCTGTGCTTTCTCCTCTGCAGTCCTTGTTCCACTAATGCTGTGTGATATATTTTAAGAAGTTAACCATTTTGCTTTTGTTACTCTCTATATACAAGGTGATAATGGTTCTCTTCTTTATTTTCTTCTCTCAAAATTTCTGACAGTCAGTAACACAACAAAGGTTCTTTGACATCTTCAGATAAATGAAAGCCTTGAACCAAATCCGTGGAGTCTGCCTGTTCTTTCACAGCTCTGTTGGATGGGAGTTGGTCATTCCTTTCTTTTCCCACCTTGCCTACAGGTGTCTTCTTAGTCTAGGCCCCACAGGACTTCTCTAGATCTGAGTGTTTAACCACACCTCTGGGCTGGGCTTTAACAGAAGTCACCCAACCTTCTTAACAGGTCATAGACCAGAGTGGATAATCCACCATCATTTGTGATCATGGCATAGATTTAAAGCTCCTTTCATTGTCAAGGGAAATCTGGATACTAGCTACTTCTCTATCAATCCACATCTAGCACTTCCCTCTCCGCATTTATGTTCATTTTCTTGTATCATTTATGTGCATGACTTTTTTCCACTAAACTGTAGTTCCTTGAGAGTAGGGACCTTTTTATAAATATTTGTATTGATAAAATACTATCTCATCCCCCATGTTTTGGCCCTAATGAGTTTAATTAGTATTTGCAGGGGGGTGATAGGTAATAGATATTAGACCAAGGTGAAGACTTAAGATTTTCTCTGAGCGTGTATCTTACCTGTCCTATTCTGTGGCTTTTTTGATTCTCTTATAGATGCAGCTGTTTTTGAATGTCTTCATTCCCAAAGAGTTTCACTCCAGCTTCTCCTAGGTCTATTGTGTGATCTATTGTATGCCTCCACCTGTAATCCCCTGCCCTAGACATCTACTAGTCTGTAGTCCCCTGAAGCTTTTATGAGCAGTGCCCACTATTTTCTGTCACTTTTCCCAGCCTGAGATCCAAGTTAGGTGAAACAGAGACCAGTCTTTCGGGCAGCAGACAGGTTAGAAAGTGGTAAATAAGGTCTCTGTTCCCTCTGGTTTGAGGAAGTGAATTGGGAACTGAGCTACTGCCTTCTTCAGACCAAGACTGCGCCATGCTAGTGAGAGGGTAAAGAAGGGCAAAAAAAAAAACACCACAAAATTTTTGTTTTGAATGCGACTTGTTTTTGATTGGGCATTCATTTGGTTGCTGTAGGCCTTTGACTATTTTCTAGAGCTCCTATAAAGTTGTTTTGGCCAGTCCCTAGTTGTCTTTTGATGTTTCTGTGGGAGAATGGGAGCCTGGAGCTTCCCACTCTACCATTTTCCTAATATTCAGCAATTGGTTTTTATCCATCATTTTATTATGAAAAATTTGAAACATCAAGTTGAAAAAAGTGTACACTGAACACCCGTTTCCCCATCATCTAGATTCTACAATTAATGTTTTGTTATATTTGCCCTAATACATATATTTATCCATCTTTCAATCCACCTTATTATTTTTTTTATTGATGTTTTAATGGTTTTTAACATTGTGAAATTTTGGGTTGTGCATTTTTGTTTGTCCATCACCATATATATGACTCCCTTCACCCCTTGTGCCCACCCCCACCCCCCACCCCCCACCCCCACTGTCCCTGGTAGCCACAGTACAGTTTTCTCTGTCCATGTGTTGGTTTATATTCCACATATGAGTGAGATCATACAGTGTTTGTCTTTCTCTTTCTGGCTTATTTCACTTAACATAATACGCTCCAGGCCCATCCATGTTGTTGCAAATGGGACGATGTTGTCTTTTTTATGGCTGAGTAGTATTCCATTGTATATATATACCACATTTTCTTAATCTAGTCGTCACTCGAGGGACACTTAGGTTGCTTTCACTTCTTGGCTATGGTGAATAATGCTGCAATGAACATAGGGGTGCATAAGCCTCTTTGGATTGTTGATTTCAGGTTCGTTGGATAGATTCCCAGTAATGGGATGGCTGGGTCATAGGGCATCTCTATTTTTAAGTCTTTGAGGAATCTCCATACCGTTTTCCATAGAGGCTGCACCAGTTTGTATTCCCACCAGCTGTGTATGAGGGTTCCTGTTTCTCCACATCCTCTCCAACATTTGTTGTTTTTTGTCTTGGTGATTATAGCCATTCTAACGGGCGTGAGGTGGTATCTTAGTGTTGTTCTGATTTGCATTTCCCTGATGATTAGTGATGTTGAACATCTTTTCATGTGCCTATTGGCTGTCTGTATATCTTCTTTGGAGAAGTGTCTGTTCATTTCCTCTGCCCATTTTTTGATCGGGTTGTTTGTTTTTTTGTTGTTCAGTTGTGTGAGTTCTTTATATATTATGGAGATCAACCCCTTGTCAGATGTATGTTTTGCAAATATTCTCTCCCAGCTGGTGGGTTGTCTGTTCATCTTGATTCTGGTTTCATTTGTCTTATAGAAGCTCTTTAATCTGATAAAGTCCCACTTGTTTATTTTTTCTTTAGTTTCCCTGGTCTGGGTAGGCATGTCATCCGAAAAGATTCCTTTATAACCAATGTCAAATATTGTGTTGCCTATATTTTCTTCTATGAGTTTTATAGTTTCAGGTCTCACCTTCAGGTCTTTGATCCATTTTGAGTTAATTTTTGTGAGTGGCGATAGCAGATGGTCCACTTTCATTCTTTTGCGTGTGGCTGTCCAGTTTTCCCAACACCATTTATTGAAGAGACTTTCCTTTCTCCATTGTATGTTCTTAGCACCTTTGTTGAAAATTAGCTGTCCGTATATGTGTGGTTTTATTTCTGGGCTTTCAATTCTGTTCCATTGATCTGTGTGTCTGTTTTTGTACCAGTATCATGCTGTTTTGATTACTATTGCTTTGTAGTATGTTTTGAAGTCAGGGATTGTGATGCCTCCTGCTTTGTTCTTTTTTCTTAGGATTTCTTTAGCTATTCGGGGTCTTTTGTTGCCCCATATAAATTTTAGTATTCTTTTTTCTATTTCTGTGAAGAATGTCATTGGGATTCTGATTGGGATTGCATTGAATCTGTAGATTGCTTTAGGTAATATAGACATTTTAAGTATGTTTATTCTTCCAATCCACATGCATGGGATATCTTTCCATTTCTTTATGTCATCATGGTCAATCCACCTTATTTTTAAATGCATTTCAAAGTAAGTTACAGAGGTTGGTATGCTTCACCCCTGAGCACTTAAGCATGCACATCATTAATTAGAGTTCAAAATTGTTTTTTTTTTTAAAAACAAAATTTACATTCAGTAAAATGAATTTTCACCCTTTGGTGAGTTTAGAACAATACATATACTTGTGTAATATAGAGAACATTATTATCATCCCAGATAGTTCCATGCTCCTTCTCAGTCAATCCCTACTTATAACTCCTAGAGGCAACATTGCTCTGATTTTTCTTTACCATAGATGAGTTAAGCCTGTTTTAGAACTTTTATATAAATGGAATCGTATAATATGTACTCTTCTGTGAAAGGTTTCTTTCACTCAACAAGTGAAATTTTGTGATCCATCCATGTTGTTGCATGCATTAGCAGTTCATTCCTTTTTATTGCTGACTAGTTTCTATTGCATGAATGTAGACTATTTATTCTCTTATTGATGGTAACTGAGCTATTTCCTGTTTGGGGCTATTATGAATATTTTTGTTTTTTTTTTTTGTGTGTGTGGACATGTGCTTTCATTTCTCTTGGATAAATACCTAGGAGTAGAATTGCTGGGTTTGGGCTGGCCCCGTGGCGTAGTGGTTAAGTCCGGCGTGCTCCACTTTGGTGGCCCAGGTTCGTGGGCTCGGATCCTGGGTGTAGACCTACACCACTCTTCAAACCATGCTGTGGTGGCAACCCACATACAAAGTGGCAGAATATTGACACAGATGTTAGCTCAGGGCTAATCTTCCTCAAGTAAAAAAAGAGAAAGATTGGCAACAGATGTTAGCTCAGAGCTAATCTTCCTCACCAAAAAAAAAAAAAAAAAGGATTTCTGGGTTATAGAGTCAGCATATGTTTAGTTTTATAAGAAACTGTCAGATCTTTTAGAAAGTGGCAATACATTTTACACTCCCACCAGTAATGTGTGCCCACCAGCAATATATGAGAGTTGTGGCCAATCCATATCTTTATGAGTTTGGTGTTATAGTCGTTAATTTTAACCATTCTGATGGGTGTGTAGTGGTATCTCACTGTGAATTTAATTTGTGTTTCTCTGAGACTCTGATCACTAATCCCTGATGATTAATGATGGTGAATACCTTCTCATGTGTTTATTTGCCACTCGTAAATCTTCCTTTGTAAAATACATGCTCAAATATTTTGCCCATTATTTAATTGGATTGTTTGACCTTTTTTTCTTGAGTTATAGGAATTCCTTATCTATCCTGATTATCAGTCCTATGTCAGATATTAGTTTTGAGAATATCTTCTCCTGGTCTGTGGTTTGTCTGTTATTTTTTTAATATTGTCTTTTGATGAACAGCATTTTTAGTTTTGAAGAAGTCTAATTTATCAATTTCTTTTCTTTTATAATATGGCTTTCTTTGTCATTTCAAGAAACCTTTGCTTGCTCCCAAGCCATGAATTTATTCTTCTGTTTTATTTCAGAAGCCTTATAGTTTTATCCTTTACGTTTAGACCTATGATCTATTTCATATTAACTTTTGTGCAAGTGTGAGGTAAAGATCAAGGTTTATTTTTTTTTCCATATGGATATTCAGTTGTTCCAGCACCATTTATTGGAAAGACTTGTCTTTTCCCTTTGAACTACTTGGGAACTTTTGTTGTTGAAAATCAGTTACCGTATAAGTATGGATCTACTTCTAAGCTCTGTTCTATTTATCTACTTGTTTATTCTTAGGCTGGTACCACGTTGTTTTGATTACCATACTTTATAGTAAATCATGGAGACAAGTAGTATCAGCCCTCTAACTTTGTTCTTCTTTTTCAAGAATTATCTAAGTCCTTTTCATTTACATGTAAATTTTAGAATCAGCTTGTCAATTTCTATTAAAGAGCCTGCCAGGATTATGATTGAGATTGCATTGAATCCACATTTGGGGCGAACCGACATCTTAACAATCTTGAGTCTTCCTATATATGAACAGGTATATTTCTTGATTTATTTAGGTCTTCTTTAATTTGTCTCAGCAATATTTTATAGTTTTTTTGTGTAGAGGCCTTGCAGATCTTTTCTTTTCTTTTTTTATGAGGACAATCAGCCCTGAGCTAACATCTGCCAATCCTCCTCTTTTTTTGCTGAGGAAGACTGGCC
The DNA here is from genome assembly GCF_057802395.1 of Ceratotherium simum simum. Lineage (NCBI taxonomy): Eukaryota > Metazoa > Chordata > Mammalia > Perissodactyla > Rhinocerotidae > Ceratotherium > Ceratotherium simum. The sequence continues at coordinate 23,390,290 of NC_141912.1, read as the reverse complement.
CTGGGCTAACATCCATGCCCATCTTCCTCCACTTTATATGGGATGCCGCCACAGCATGGCTTTGATAAGTGGTGTGTCAGTGCGCGCCCGGGATCCAAACCCCAGGCTGCGGCATTGGAGCCCGCTCACTTAATCACTACGCCACTGGGCCGGCCCCCTTGCAGATCTTTTCTTGATTTTATTCCTAAGCATTTCATTTTTTGATGCTATTGAAAATGGAATTTAAAATTTTTATTTCAAATTATTCATTACTAGTATGTAAAAATACATTTTTTTTAAATATATTGACCTTGTGTCTTACAACTTTGCTAAATGCACTTATTCTAGTAGTTGTTTTACAGATTACTTGGGATTTTCTACATTGATGATCATACCATGTGCAAATAGAAACAGTTTTATCTGTCCTTTCCCAATCTTTATGTTTTTATTTCTTTTTCTTACTTTATTGCATAAGGCCTCCAATATAATGTTGAATAGAAGTGTTGAGAGTAGTCAACCTTGCCTCGTTTTTTTATCTTAGGGGAAAACATTTACTATTTCACCATTAAGTATGATGTTAACTGTAGGTATTTTGCAGATGCCCTTTATCAGATTGAGGAAGGTCTTTTCTAATCCTAACTTGTTGAGATTTTGTCATGAATAATGTTGAATTTTGTCAAATGCCTTTTTCTGCATCTACTAAAATGATTTTATAATTTTTCTCCTTTATTCTGTTATTACAGTGAGTTACACTGTTTGATTTTCAATCTTAAATAACTCTTGCATTCCCAGGATAAACTCCAATTTGTCATGATGTATTATATTTTTTTTACATATTTCAAGATTTGACTTACTAATATGCTAAAACCTTTTTTCATCTACTTTTTGGCAGTTTTATTTTAAAATCCAAAAGCAGTATATGTGGGTTGAAAAAAAAACTCTCAACCAATATAAAAATATGTGAAGTAAAAAGGAAAGTTGTTTCTTCCCATCCCACCCATGCTCTTGCAAGAGTTAATCGTAATTAACAATTTGGTGTGTATCCTTCCTACCAATATATTGCATATAGTTTATTTATTTATTTATTTATTTATTTTTAATTTTATTTATTTATTTTCCCCCAAAGCCCCAGTAGATAGTTGTATGTCATAGTTGCACATCCTTCTAGTTGCTGTATGTGGGACGCGGCCTCAGCATGGCCGGAGAAACGGTGCGTCGGTGCACGCCTGGGATCCGAACCCGGGCTGCCAGCAGCAGAGCGCGCGCACTTAACTGCTAAGCCACGGGGCCAGCCCTACATATAGTTTAAATTCTGCTTTTGCACTTAACAGTTCCTCATGACATTAAATATTCTCTAAAAACATGGTTGTTTTGATTTAAGTTGCCGAGTATTATTATATAGCATTGGACATAGCATTGTTGGACATATAAGTCACATGTATTACTTTATAATGGAATGAAATAGAATGGTAACAATGGTGTATGATAGGATTGTGATAGAGATATACACCAGGTCCTGAAAAGACTTCCCAGGTAGGACGGTTGGGCTTGAGCTGAGTTCTAATGAATGAGAGAGTGCTGAGTTGCTTCATTAAGTAAGGAAGGGAGACTAGAGGGAGAGAGGAAGACAAAGAAAGAAAGAAGAGAGAAAGACAGGAAGACAACGAAAGGAGGGAAGAAAGGAGGGGGGAAGGAATAGAGAAAGAAGAAAAGAAAGAAGGAAAGCATCATCAATGCCGTGCTCCGTGTCATGACATGCTCAGTGTCATGTCAGAATGCTGACGTACATTATGTTCTGGTCCATTTTTCCACTCCAGAGGTAAAACACTTAAAAAAAAAAAAAAAAACAGATCTCTTCCAATGTAGTTCATTTTTTTCTTGCAAAACATTTCTTGCTATTTGACTTCTATTATTTTTAGCAGATGAAAGGCCAAATAACTCACTGAAAACTTTCCCATGAGGTAATGAGAGGAAGCACTGAATAAGGTCCTATTCCACATGGATTATACATAAAATTTATTTTCTTCCTCTGCTTTTCCTTTGGATAATGAAGACTATTTAGAAATGTTTCTTTTGTATTGGCTCCAACTCCTCTTGTAGATCCTATCATGGTTTATCCTCTAAACTCTGACCAAACACATTTGGCAGAGGAATTTTGCCTCATTTGACCTCTCTCCTTTGAATGGCATATAACAGAATATTTTCACTTCCTAAGTGTGGCTTTTTTTTCTATACTGAAATTTTCCTTCTCTAGTAGGCCACTGTTTTCCTACTGAATGGTATTTAAGAATAAAAGATTTTGAAGATACTTATTATTCATTTCCTGCTAGTCTCCTAGTATTATTGGTGTGATAAAGGAAATTTATTACTGGAATATTCTAGCTATGATAGTTCCCCCTAAATCTTTTCAGGTGAAACCAATCCTTGTGTTAGTTTACTATATAGCAAGGCGTCTTTCTTTTTTGTGCTTTATTTTTCATATTTGAAAAATGGACATAAACTTACCATGCTTCTTCCTGAGGGAGGCTTTGCTAATCAAATAAAATAACATGTAAAAATTCTTTAAAAGTTCAAAAGTGGCAGATGTCCTATTTGAATAAGTGCTCATTATTAATAATGATAGCTACCATTAAGTTGAATTGTGATGCGTTCTAGGCCTTATACCTAGCACGCATAGTGCTTCATTGATGTTATCTCATTTTAATTCTCACGACAACTCCATTATTCACATTTTACAGATGAGGAGGTCAAATAATTCACCTAACGGCACACAGAGGCAGAATTCAGGTCTGTCTTAATCTATAGCCTGTGCTCTTAAATGTCACACTGTATGCCTCTTAATAATATTCATTGAATGTGTAGTATCGAATGTGATGACAATGTCACTGGATGGTCTCCAAATAACAGAATGTCTATGATTGCTTAGGTGGTCCCCACACTGTTGGTTTAGCCACAACCTAGCAATAAAAATTAAAAAATAACTTGTTTGTTTAGCACTTACTATAGAGACATTTATACCACCTCATTTAATTCCGTCAACACTGCATTCACCAGAGCAGATATTAACCTCACTTTATTCGTGGCGAAACAGTGTCTCAGAGAGGCTGATAGTCCAGGATCCCACAACTTGCTGAGTGCCAATGCCAGATTTTTTCTTAACTGGGTTTTGTGTTTGTTACTATACACTTGTTGACCTGTGGTAGCTTTATCTTTATCTTTTAGGAAACGGCAATCAGCAGTCAATTGCACTTCTTATATATTGAACTATCTCACAGATCGGAACTCTCCTCTCAGTCATTCTTCAAGTGGTCATTTGTTTATTTATCATGGTAATCCTCTCACACTAATGGTTTTCATCCCTGGAGGCTGTATTAACTTTCTATGATTACTGTGACAAATCACCACAAACTTAGTGGCTTAAAACAACACAAATTTACTATCTTACAGTTTGGTAGGTTAGAAGTCCAACGTGGGTCTTACTGGAATAAAATCAAGGTGTTGGCAGGGCTGTGTTCCTATCTAAAAGCTCTAGGGGAGAATCTGTTCCCTTGCCGTTTCTAGCTTCTAGAGGATGCCCACATTCCTTGGCTCACGGCCCCTTCCTCTATCACCAAAGCCAGCAACAGCAGTGGATCTGACACCACATGACTCTGGCCTCCCCTTCTGCCTCCCTCTTCCACTTTCATGGACCCTCAGGATTCCACTGGGCTCACCTGGACAATCTATCATAATCTCCCTATCTTAAGGTCAGCTGATTAGCCACCTTAATTTCATCTACAACTTGAATTCTTCTTTGCCATATAACCTAATTTATTCATAGTTCCAAGGGATTAGAAAGTAGATATATTTGGGGGCCATTATTCTACCTACCATAGGGGCTCATTTATGTTTAAAATGAAGGATAAAACTGATTAGCATAGGTAGTTGGAATGACTTTTCTCAGTGGTCTGTAGATCCATTTCCATAATGGGAAACAGGAGAGTTGACTGTTGACTTTTGGGCATTGCTCAGATACAAACTGCTCATTGGGGAGAGGAGCAGGCACTTGAGCTAGCTATGCCTCCTAGTGGCCAAAGTAAGGGTGCTTTTACTTCCTGGAGGTGTTCTGGATTAATTATGCTTGGGCATAGCTCCTGTTCTTTTTCATTTTCTTTATGTCGGTTGAGAAAGTCCCGAGATAATTCAGGCTTTCCTCCACTGTCTCTGTAGCCCCATCATTTCATTTGCAAACAGATGTATAACGACTCCCCTTTGTGTACAAAATAAATTTCAAACCCCTGAGCATGGCCAACAAATTTTTTCAAAATATTGCCCCTGCCCTCCTTTAAAACCTCAATGGGGGGCCAACCCAGTGGTGTAGTGGTTAAGTGTGCGCGCTCCGCTGTTGGCAGCCTGGGTTCAGATCCCGGGTGCGCACCGAGGCACCGCTTGTCAGGCCATGCTGTGGCGGCATCCCATGTAAAGTAGAGGAAGATGGGCACGAATGTTAGCCCAGGGCCAGTCTTCCAGAGCAAAAAGAGGAGGATTGGCATGGATGTTAGCTCAGGGCTGATCTTCCTCACAAAAAAACAAAAACAAAAACAAAATCTCAATGGGTTATTGTTTCCAGCTTAAATGAGATACTAAATATCATATGCCTGGTAGGAGGTAGATATATCAGTCAAAGAATTTAGTTGCAAAAACAAAAAAAGCAAACCTACTTTAGTTAGTGTAAACAGTAAAGAAATCTGTTAAAGAATATTAGAGTGTCTAGGAGGCCTAGAGAATGAAGCTTGGAGGTTATGGAACAATGCCAAATTACAATACTGAATGCTTTAGCACTTGCACATAGGCCTGGACAAAGGATACAACTGCCGGACTCCCAGCCAGTGCTGCCTCTGTAGGCTGAATGCCTCCCCACCACCCTTGCCAGAAACGATTCTTCCTGCCAGCCCCTTGTTCATGTCACTCTTCTGAATTGATGATTTACCTGGCTATTTCTGACTGATAGAGTCCAGGTCTCATATCTATACTCCAGCCACAAAGGAGGTTGGAAAAGTGAGTTTTTGGCTTCTGTATGCGGAAGACAGGGACTCAAACGGTGGGGAATTCCCCAAGTATATGAAGGGTGTTAAAAAGTTGCCAGAAAGCTTGACAAATGTTCACTATAGTAGGTAATCAATAAATAATACCTCTTTTTCCCAGGGAAATTAACATACTAGAATAGCTACATAAACAAACATCCGTAAACGTATTAGATGACTATATCACCTGTGAAGTTCACTATGAAACTTTATAATGAAAACTTTCAAACATGTACTAAGCTTCAACTATATCAATTCATGGTTAATCCTGTTTTAATTATGCTTGTTCTTTTTTTTTTTTTTTTTGGTGAGGAAGATTTGTTGCCAATCATCCTCTTTTTTCATTGAGGAAGAGTGGCCCTGAGCTAACATCTATGCCAATCTTCCTCTATTTTGTATGTGGGTCACAGCCACAGCATGGCTGACGAGTGGTGTAGGTCTGCGCTCGGGATCCGTACCTGCGAACCCCAGGGGCTGAAGTGGAGCATGCTGACCTTAACCACTACACCACAGGGTCTGCCCCTAATTATGCTTGTTCTTATTCTCTCATTTTCCCCTGATTATTTTGAAACAAATTCTAAGCATTAATTTTTTTCATTCATAAATATTTTGGTGTCTCTTAAAAGATGAGAATTGCTTATGAATTTTTGATTATGGAGAAGCCACAGGGCACAACCACCTTTCTGGTTTTGCATGAATACTCAGATTCTCCTTCCAGAGAACAAATATTTATCTAGTAAACATTATGTAGGAGATGCTGGAATAGACAGCTCACATTCTTCAGGAGCTTACAGCCTATTCATTCCTTCTTCTGCTCATCCATTCAGCAAAAGGTGAATGAGTACTAGCTACCTTTCCCACACTTGGCTTGACACAGAGATGAATAAAAATATAGTCATTGCTTTCAGGGAGCTTTGATGGAGAGCCAGATAAAGTCCTGAAGTGTTAAATAACAAAGCAGGAGATAAACTATTTGTCAATAAACAACAAAGAGACTTTATACGGCAGTAGACGATTGAACACAAAATGAATCCAGAAAACAGTAAACAAAATCCTCAAAGTTTTTAGGGGAGATTTCTGATATGTCAATTCACAGTTACTCATAGGTAGAAATTACATACCTATTTAAGGTAATGGAATATTTTTGACTGTGGATTATTCAATCCAAGCACAGAAGTTTGAAAGAAATTTTAAAACAGAGAAAAAGAACATTGCCCAACACATTTGCACAAATTTCCCCTCATGGGAATCTATAAAAGCACATAAAACACCCAAATGTATCATTTATTTTTATGTAGATGTTGTGTATTATCCAGAATTATATCACTCTGTAGGGATATACTTGCAGACGCGAAACTTCAATGATTTCCAAACCAAAAGAGGCAAATATTTGACTCATTATGGCTATAACAAGTTGGTGTGGATTTAGAGAAGGAAATACAATCCTTCATGTTTATAAGTAAAACATGGATAAATAGTACCAGAACTGAGCTGAATTTTAAAATTTTTATTCAGACTTTATAAGTGCAGCAGTCTTCGAACCTTCCATTTACATAATTTTCAGTAAAGATTGAATTGCAAACCAGGAAAGAACTCCATGAGGATTAGACAAGTTGGTCTAGTTTATTGGACAATCCGCAAATTGCTGAACTCTGAAGCTGAACATATTATGACATATGTCAGAGAACGTATCCTAAATCAACACCATCCAGGATATCCTGGATATATACTGCTATATTTCACATAAAAAGCACAGGGCAAGAGTTATCATCCCAACAGTAAGGCTTGGGTTTCCTAAGTATGGCAAACTAACCTGGGATGGACAGTACCTTCTGAGTGATTGGGTACTTGACTAGGTTCTGTTTCAACCTGGCATTCTTTTTTTTTTTTCTGTGAGGAAGATCAGCCCTGAGCTAACATCCATGCTAATCCTCCTCTTTTTTTCCTGAGGAAGACCTGCTCTGAGCTAACATCTATTGCCAATCCTCCTCCTTTTTTTCCCCAAAGCCCCAGTAGATAGTTGTATGTCATAGTTGCACATCCTTCTAGTTGCTGTACGTGGGACGAGGCCTCAGCATGGCCGGAGAAGCGGTGCGTCGGTGCACACCTGGGATCCGAACCCCGGGCCGCCAGTAGCGGAGCGCGCACACTTAACTGCTAAGCCACGGGGCCGGCCCCCAACCTGGCATTCTTTGTACAAGTCATCTGCTTTGGTAATGACTGCCAAAGAGAAGACCATAATAGTGGCCAAGAAACTCAAAATCAAATCTCTCTTTTTTGTGTGTGTGTGTGAGGAAGGTTAGCCCTGAGCTAATATCTGTTGCCAATCCTCCTCTTTTTACTGAAGAAGATTGGCCCTGGGCTAACATCCGTGCCCATCTTCCTCTACTTTATATGTGGGACGCCTGCCACAGCATGGCTTGATAAGCAGTATATAGGTCCGTGCCCAGGATCTGAACCCGTGAACCCTGGGCTGCCGAAGCGGAGCAGGCGAGCTTAACCACTACGCCACCAGGCTGGCCCCTCAGATCTCTTTTTTAAAGACCTTCGACCAGTACAAAGACCTTCCTTACATAGGGCAATTGAATGGGAACTGCTACAGTCATAGCGAAAATTGTTTCTATGGATTTTTTTGTGTTGGCCCTAAACTTTCTTGGAAGATGCTGTGAAAAATGAAGAAAGGGACAAGAACCGCAGTGGCTTTGTCCACAGAAAGTGGATGTCAGAGTGCTGTCTGGCCTGTAAGTGTGACACTAGTGTTCTGCACTGCATTCCGAGGTCTCTGGAGGGACAATGTGATTTCCTGAGAAGAGATACTATTGATTGGCTTCACCATTTTCACCATGAAAGCAGACTGGAGATGCCGACGTAATTTTATTTTCATTGTGCATTTGACTCCTTCTAATTGGTGGCTGTGCAGAAAGGAGTCAACATAGCAGGCATGAAAGGTATCTTTTGACAGGCTTACAAGGTTGGACTTTGGTTAGCAATTGGGAACTTAGATTTATGGGAGGGTTTCCATGATTAACTGATAAGAAGGGCTCACTGTGCCTAAACTATTTGTACAGACTGTATGGTTTATGTTGAACACCTGATTTTCTTCTGGGATTTTGGAGTTTGCGTATGTGCTGAACAGAAGGTGTCTACATGACTAGCCCCCAGTAAAAACCCTGAGTCTAATAAGCCTTCCTGGTTGGGAACATTTCACACATGTTGTCACAATTTGTTGCTGGGGGAATTTAGTGCATCCTATGGGACTCCATTGAGAGAGGGCTCTAGAAGCTTATGCCTCCTTTCCCCTGGACTTTGTCCCATGTGCCTTTTTCCTTTGCTAATTTTGCTTTGCCTCCTTTCACTATAATAAATCATGGCCATGAATTCAAATATATGCTGAGTCCCAACAAATCATCAAACCTGGGGGTAGTCTTGGGACCTTCCAACACAGTGGTTCTATTAGGCTTATTTAAAAGAAGCGTGAGAAGATTATGGCTTTGAATTTTGGAAAATTGCCCTTGCTGTTACTGTTATGTTTACAGTGTGCTCTGCAGGGTGAGGTTATGGACCTTGGCATGAAAGAGACTGAGATTTGGATCCCAGCTATGACTTGAGCAAGTGACTTTGTGACTCTAAGCTTCAGTTTCCTTACATGTAAAATGTAGATGACGATATTTACACCAAAGAATTATTCTGGAGATTAAATGACATAATGTGTCTAAAGCTTAGGTCTGTGTCTGGCACACATAGTTTAATATTGTGGTGATTGAAGGAAAACTACTGAGTTGTATTTTCAAATATTCTTCCAATTAAAGAAAACAGCATATCTGTGGGAGAGTCAACTCTAAATTATTTCTGATATTGAAGAAAGATTACAGGAAGAAAGAAGATTATTTATATGTTACCTTACATACAATATATACATTATATTTCACATATTTCATAATATTCATATTTTATACATTATGAATGCAAAATATTCATAATATATACATGATATTTCAACATGAAAGTATCTATTTTTTCACATTTAAAGCTAGTATAGGGCCGGCCCCGTGGCTTGGCAGTTAAGTGCGCGTGCTCCGCTGCTGGCGGCCTGGGTTCGGATCCCGGGCGCGCACTGGCGCACCGCTTGTCCAGCTGAGGCCGCGTCCCACATACAGCAACTAGAAGGATGTGCAGCTATGACATACAACTATCTACTGGGGCTTTGGGGGAAAAAATAAATAAATAAAATTATATTAAAAAAAAAAAGCTAGTATACACTTGCTGTCAAAAGCATTTAATGCCACAAAAATGTAAAAACTAGAAAGTGAAATTCCTCCATAATTTTATATCCTCCCTCCAAGATTTTGCACTTATGCTTTCAGATTATATATACATAGAAATGTAATTTTAGGCAAAAATGGATCACATTACCCGTATTATTTCATATTCATTCACCATATATCTTGGGACTTGGCATTTGCATATCATTACATATAGAGCAACCTCATTATCTTAAAATATGGCTCGGTTTCCTGTTGTTTGGAAATACCATATTTTGTTTATCCAAGTCCCTTCTGATGGACATTTGGGTTATTGCTAAACTGAAGTTAAAATAAGGCTACCGTAAATAAACTCTACATTTTAGAGAACAGTTGCTGCTTTCTCCACTCCTTTAGAATAATAAAAGAACTCAAAAAAAAAAAAAAAAAAAAAGCCTGGCTAATTTCTCTTAACTAAATTGCAAGATATGCCTATTTAACCTGGAGATGTGGGCTGAGAGGCCCTGTGTCACTTCACACTTGCACCCAAGGGCAGCTTCAGGGCCCAGACAAGCTTAAACTACTAGCCAATGAGAATCTAATTTCTAAAACAAAATTGAAATGAAAAAGCTGTGTTCAAACAAAATTGAGATTGTAAAAGGTTGGGACGTTATAGATGTCTCTTTAAAAATTTGGCTATAACGTGTGGACCAGGTTTGGATCCGAGTTGATCCACAAAATATGTAAGACAATTGGGGGAATTTGACTATTGAGTGGATATTTGATAGTATTAAAGAATTTTTAATAAATGTGTTAGCCTTGGTAATGACGTTGTGGTTATGTTTATTAGAATCCTTATATTTTAGAGATGTACCGAAATATTAGAAGATGAAATCATGATGTCTGGGGTTGGCTTTCGAATCATCCAGCTTGGGAGGACAGAATTGCATGTGAACGTGTGTGTGAGGGTGGGTGGGTGGGTAGAGAAGAATTGTTGAAGTTGGGTCAAGGGCGTTGATTAGATCATTCTTTCTACTTTTGTATATTGTAAATTTTCCATAATAAGTTGAAAAAACAACTAGGCTTTGATGACAGATTATTTCTACTGGGGTAGAGAGAAGTTGTGAAAGAACTTAGGGGTGGGAGGAAAGCACTTTATCAGAGTTGGCTTATTTTAATAAAGGAATTTTTCCTCTTGGCTTTAGGCCAGGGGTGAGGAGATTTTTGTTAAGATCACTGACTTGTGGGAGGAAAAGAAACCAAACCAGGAAATAAGCTTTTAGTTAAAAAGGGTTTTTTTTTTTTTAATAAACAGAAAGCATTAACTTTAAAAATTCAAGAAAGAAATCACAAAATTTGAATCACTAAGTAATTGTGATAATAATAAAGAGTGAGAAATAAACATGCCCAGATTAATATGGTAAAACACGATAAATAAAGTGGTGTCAAAAGTGATATTAGAGTTAAAGGAGAGACAAATTAATCCTGATTGGGGGATGTGAGAGAGGCAGGGTGGAATAGTGATTTGTTTGAAGTCAGTAGACCCAGATTAAAATCCCATCTTTGCCAGTTACTATCTTACAATTTAACCTCCCTGAGCACCAGTTACAGGTAAAATCATCATGCCTTACTTACAGCTTTGCCATAAAAAATAGAAACACTGACTATGAATGACATAATTATTGGCACACTGATTACAAGCAATAGTGTGGTTATAATATTATTAACACTGTGTTTTCATATTTATTCATTTTTCAAAGAAATAATAACGTCATTGTCTTTGAGTAAAAATATCATCTTTTGTTTTGGCTGACCAGCGTTCATTCAAGCATTCACTCTCTCTTCCTAACAGCACTGCCAATTTCAAACACTTCTCCCCTGTCACATGTAGTCTTGGTGGGAGTAGATCCAGTGGGCTGCCTTTCACTTTAGAAGCTCCTTGCTCTAAAGTGAGCTTGGCGGAGCCAGCTGTCTTTTGAGATTTTGACAAATGGTTTATCCCAGCAGCACCACCCTGGATCAGATCCTTCCTGCCAGGAAACCAATCTTTAGTTTCTTCTAGCTTGCCCCTAGAGCTACCCTAGGCCCTGCCAACTTCCAAAGCCAGTTCTCTTATCTTGACTATTGATTTTCAGAGCTATTTCCTCACAATAACTCTCTTTTGCCAGAGGTAGCCAGAGTCAGGTTCTTCCGATTAGTAAGAAAAAATTCTCATTCCTCTATTCCAAATTATAGCTCATGAAGGGCTCCTGGAGAAAGAGGCTGTTGGCTGGAAAGAGGAATAGAAGAGAGAGTAAGGGAGCAGCTGGAGAAAGAGCAAAGATGCGACTTGCATGAGGACAATTCAGGAGAAAGTTACATGAGGAAGTAGAGGGAGACAGAGGAAGAAAGGCCAATTTTATACACCCATCCATTCCCTGTCCCCTAACAACAGCCAGATCCACCTCGGTTGCCTTATCCAGCTTCCTACCAATGCCTGTACTTCAGACCCTACCCCTTCCATTCAAAGGCTCCAAACTGTCCGGGCCAATCTGAAACTTCACAGGCACATTCCATCCATGTGCTTCCCCACCCACCAACCAAATACCTCATATCTCTCAACCAACCTGCCAGCCCAACCCCCTGCCCTGCCACTGCCAAGCCCCTTCTCCACCAGGGAGGGACTGGATCTCCATTACTTTCAGCCCTACTGAACACACTCACCAGCTGTTATCTCAGACATGCCTCGCCCATGTTTGTCTCTATTTGACAATTATCTTAGGTTGAAAGGCTCAGGTGAGGATGACCTGAAGTGAGAAATTAAGACTTGCCTCTTTTCACGGAAGTGCTCTCCTGAAAACAGGGGATAGGTCTGTAAAGTAATTGCTTTTTATTTTATTTATTTTATTTTATTTTATTTTACTTTTTTTAATTTTTTGTTTATTGCAGTAACATTGGTTTATAACATTGTAAAAATTTCAGGCGTACATCATTATACTTCTATTTCTGCATAGATTACATCATGTTCACCACCCAAATACTAACTACAACCCATCACCACACACATGTACCAAATTATCCCTTTCACCCTCCTCTCTCCCCCCTTCCCCTCTGGTAACCACCAATCCAATCTCTGTCTCTATGTGTTTGTTTATTGCTGTTATTATCTACTACTTAATGAAGGAAATCATACGGTATTTGACCTTCTCCCTCTGACTTATTTCACTTTGCATAATACCCTCAATGTCCATCCATGTTGTCACAAATGGCTGGATTTCATCGTTTCTTATGGCTGAGTAGTATTCCATTGTGTATATATACCACATCTTCTTTATCCATTCGTCCCTTGATGGGCACTTAGGTTGCTTCCAAGTCTTGGCTATTGTGAATAACGCCGCAATGAACACAGGGGTGCATGTATCTTTACGCATTGGTGTTTTCAAGTTCTTTGGATAAATACCCAACAGTGGAATAGCTGGATCATATGGTACTTCTATCCTTAATTTTTTGAGGAATCTCCATACTGTTTTCCATAGTGGCTGCACCAGTTTGCACTCCCACCAGCAGTGTATGAGAGTTCCCTTCTCTCCACATCCTCTCCAACACATGTTGTTTCCTGTCTTGTTAATTATAGCCATTCTGATGGGCGTGAGGTGATATCTCATTGTAGTTTTGATTTGCATTTCCCTGATAGTTAGTGATTTTGAACATCTTTTCATGTGCCTATTGGCCATCTGTATATCTTCTTTGGAGAAATGTCTGTTCAGGTCTTTTGCCCATTTTTTAATTGGGTTGGTAGTTTTTTTGTTGTTGAGATGCATGAGTTCTTTATATATTTTGGAGATTGAGCCCTTATCAGATGTATGGTTTGCAAATATCTTCTCCCAATTGTTAGGTTGTCTTTTCGTTTTGTTGATGGTTTCCTTTGCTGTGCAGAAGCTTTTTAGTTTGATGTAGTCCCATTTGTTTATTTTTTCTATTGTTTCTCTCGCCCAGTCAGACATGGTGCTTGAAAATATGTTGCTAAGACCGACGTTCAAAGAGCGTACTGCCTATGTTTTCTTCTAGAAGTTTCATAGTTTCAGGTCTTACATTCAAGTCTTTAATCCATTTGGAGTTAATTTTTGTGTATGGTGTAAGGTAAGGGTCTACTTTCGCTTTTTTGCATGTGGCTATCCAGTTTTCCCAACACCATTTGTTGAAGAGACTTTCTTTTCCCCATTGTATGTTCTTGGCCCCTTTGTCAAAGATTAGCTGTCCAGAGATGTGTGGGTTTATTTCTGGGCTTTCGATTCTATTCCATTGATCTGTGTGTCTGTTTTTGTGCCAGTACCATGCTGTTTTGGTTACTTTAGCTTTGTAGTATATTTTGAAATGAGGGAGTGTGATACCTCCAGCTTTGTTCTTTTTTCTCAGGACTTCTTTAGCTATTCAGGGTCTTTTGTTGTTCCATATAAATTTTGGGATTCTTTGCTCTATTTCTGTGAAAAATGTTGTTGGAACTTTGATAGGGATTGCATTGAATCTATAGATGGCTTTAGGAAGTATGGACATCTTAACTATGTTAATTCGTCCCATCCAAGAGCACGGAATATCTTTCCATTTCTTTGTGTCTTCTTCAATTTCTTTCAGCAATGTTTTATAGTTTTCAGTGTACAGATCTTTCACCTCTTTGGTTAAGTTTATTCCTAGGTATTTTATTCTTTTTGTTGCAATTGTAAATGGGATTGTATTCTTAATTTCTCTTTCTGCTACTTCGTTGTTAGTGTATAGAAATGCAACTGATTTTTGTATGTTGATTTTGTATCCTGCAACTTTACCATACTCGTTTATTACTTCTAAAAGTTTTCTGGTGGATTCTTTAGGGTTTTCTATATATAAAATCATGTTATCTGCAAATAGTGACAGTTTCACTTCTTCCTTTCCAATTTGGATCCCTTTTATTTCTTTCTCTTGCCTGATTGCTCTGGCTAGGACTTCCAGTACTATGTTAAATAGGAGTGGTGACAGTGGGCATCCTTGTCTGGTTCCTGTTCTTAGAGGGATAGCTTTCAGTTTTTCACCATTGAGGATGATATTAGCTGTGGGTTTCTCATATATGGTCTTTATTATGTTGAGGTACTTTCCTTCTATACCCATTTTCTTCAGAGTTTTTATCATAAATGGATGCTGTATCTTGTCAAATGCTTTCTCTGCGTCTATTGAGATGATCATGTGATTTTTATTCTTCATTTTATTAATGTGGTGTATTACGTTGATTGATTTGCGAATGTTAAACCATCCCTGCATACCTGGAATAAATCCCACTTGATCATGGTGTATAATCTTTTTAACGTATCGTTGTATGCGATTTGCTAGTATTTTGTTGAGGATTTTTGCATCGATGTTCATCAGTGATATTGGCCTGTAATTTTCTTTTTTTGTGTTTTCCTTGTCTGGTTTCGGTATCAGGGTAATGTCGGCTTTGTAGAATGAGTTAGGGAGCTTCCCCCCTCCTCAATTTTTTGGAAGAGTTTAAGAAGGATAGGTATTAAGTCTTCTTTGAATGTTTGGTAGAATTTACCAGGGAAGCCGTCTGGTGCTGGACTTTTATTTTTGGGGAGGCTTGTGATTACTGTTTCGATCTCCTTACTGGTGATTGGTCTATTCAAATTCTCTACTTCATCTTGATCCAGTCTTGGAAGGTTGTATGATTCTAAGAATTTATCCATTTCTTCCAGATTGTCGAATTGGTTGGCGTATAGCTTTTCGTAGTATTCTCTTATAATCTTTTGTATTTCTGAGGTGTCTGTTGTAATTTCTCCTCTTTCATTTCTGATTTTACTTATTTGTGCCTTCTCTCTTTTTTTCTTGGTGAGTCTAGCTAAAGGTTTGTCAATTTTGTTGATCTTTTCAAAGAACCAGCTCTTGGTTTTATTAATTTTTCCTATTGTTTTTTTGGTCTCTATTTCATTTATTTCTGCTCTGATTTTTATTATTGCCCTTCTACTGATTTTGGGCTTTGTTTGCTCTTCTTTTTCCAGTTCCTTTAGGTGCATTGTTAGATTGTTTATTTGAGATTTTTCTTGTTTGTTGAGATAGGCCTGTATCGCTATAAACTTCCCTCTTAGTACCGCTTTTGCTGTATCCCATAAATTCTGGCATGTCGTATTTTCATTTTCATTTGTCTCCAGGTATTTTTTGATTTCTTCTTTGATTTCTTCATTAACCCAGTCGTTGTTCAGTAGCATTTTGTTTAATCTCCATGTATTTTGTGGCTTTTCTGATTTTCTTCCTATAGTTGATTTCTAGTTTCATACCGTTGTGGTCAGAAAAGATGCTTGGTATTATTTCAATCTTCTTAAATTTATGAGACTTGTTTTGTGGCCTAATATGTGATCAATCCTGGAGAATGTTCCATGTGCATTTGAAAAGAACGTGTATTCTTCGGTTTTTGGATGGAATGCTCTGTATATATCTACTAGGTCCACCTGTTCTAGTGTGTCGTTTAAGGCCAATGTTTCCTTATTGATCTTCTGTTTGAAGGATCTATCCGTTGGTGTAAGTGGAGTGTTGAAGTCCCCTACTATTATTGTGTTACTGTCTATTTCCGTTTTTATGTCTGTTAATAATTGCTTTATATATTTAGGTGCACCTACATTGGGTGCGTAGATATTTACAAGTGTTACATCCTCTTGTTGGATTGTTCCCTTGATCATTATGTAATGCCCTTCTTTGTCTCTTTTTACAGTTTTTGTTTTAAAGTCTATTTTGTCTGATATGAGTACTGCTACCCCAGCTTTCTTTTCATTGCCATTTGCGTGGAGTATCTTTTTCCATCCCTTCACTTTCAGTTTGTGAGTGTCTTTAGGTCTGAAGTGTGTCTCCTGTATGCAGCATATATATGGGTCTTGTTTTTTTATCCAGTCAGCCACCCTATGCCTTTTAATTGGAGCATTTAGTCCATTGACGTTTAAAGTAGCTATTGATAAGTATATACTTACTGCCATTTTTTAACTTTTTTTCTCAGTGTTTTAGTAGTCCTTCTCTGTTCCTTTCTTCTTCTATACAGAATTGATGGTCACTTTAGTTTGACCTCTGTCTGAAAGCTGTACTCTTTAACTCCCCTCTTCCCTCCTTTTTGTTTTTGATATCATATCTAACCTCTTTTTTGTGCATTTGTATCCATTACGTTCTTATCATGGAAATAGATAATTTTTCCTATTTGTGGTCTTCTCTTTTCCCCTTAAATCAGTCCCTTTAACATTTCTTGTAGCACTGGTTTTTTGGTGACAAACTCCTTTAATTTTTGCTTATCTGGGAAATTTTTGATCTCTCCTTCCATTTTGGTTTTTTTTTTTTTTTTTTTTTTTTAGATTTTATTTATTTTATTTTTTCCCCCCAAAGCCCCAGTGGATAGTTGTGTGTCGTAGCTGCACATCCTTCTAGTTGCTGTATGTGGGATTCGGCCTCAGGATGAACGGAGAAGTGGTGCCTCTATGTGCACCCGGGATCCGAACGCGGGCCGCCAGCATCGCAGCGCGCGCACTCAACCACCAAGCCACAGGGCCGGCCCTCTCCTTCCATTTTGAATGATAACC
Organism: Ceratotherium simum simum; assembly: GCF_057802395.1. Lineage (NCBI taxonomy): Eukaryota > Metazoa > Chordata > Mammalia > Perissodactyla > Rhinocerotidae > Ceratotherium > Ceratotherium simum. The sequence goes on along the minus strand of NC_141912.1, from coordinate 23,373,448 downwards.
TTGCTGGGTAGAGTATTCTTGGCTGTAAGTTTTTTCCTTTTAGCACTTTAAATATATATCGTGCCACTCTCTTCTAGCCTGTAAGGTTTCTGCTGAGAAGTCAGCTGATAGCCTTTTGGGGTTTCTTTTGTATGGAACTTGACTTTCTCTTGCGGCTTTTAGGATTCTCTCTTATATTTAATTCTGGACGTTTTGATTCTGATGTGTCTTGGTGTGGGCCTCTTTGGGTTTATCTTGTTTGGGGCTCTCTGTGCTTCCTGTACCTGGATGTCTGTTTCCTTCCTTAGGTTAGGGAAGTTTTCTTCTATCATTTCTTCAAATAGATTCTCTGCCCCCTTGTCTCGCTCTTCTCCTTCCGGGACACCTATAACACGGATGTTAGTGCACTTGATGTTGTCCCAGAGGTCCCTTAGATTGTCCTCACTCTTTTTAATTCTTTTCTCTTTTACCTGTTCAGCTTGGGTAATTTCTTCTAGTCTTTTGTCCAGCTCACAGATCCGTTCTTCTGTATCCTCTACTCTGCTTTTGAGTCCCTCTAATGAATTTTTCATTTCCAGTATTGTATTCTTCATTTCTGATTGGTTCTTTTTTACATCTTCCATTTGTTTGTTGACATTCTCACTGAGTTCGTCTATTCTTCTCCCCAGATCAGTGAGCCACCTTAACACTCTTAGTTTGAACTCTCTGTCAGATAGGTTGCTCATTTCTGTTTCACTTAGTTCCTTTTCTGGGGTTTTGTCCTGTTCCCTTACTTGGAATGTATTCTTTTGCCTCCTCATTTTGCCTCTTTCCCTGTGCTTGTGTCTATGTATTAGGTAGGTCAGCTACGTCTCCTGCTCTTGGCTAGGTGACCTTATGTAAGTGATGGCTTTGGAGGCTTCCAGTGTGCTTCCCTCAGTTCTCAATATTCCAGGAGTGACCCCTATGTGGGCTACGTGTGTCCTTCTGTTGTGGCCTGTTTGCTCTTCCTGTAGACGCCCAGGGAGGCCGAGTTATGCTCCTGACCAGCTGTTGTAATGCTCAGCTGCTTGTAGTTGTTGTGGGCCCTTCAGTCTCTTTATCAGGTGTGGGGAGCCCCAGCACAGTTGGCTGCAAGTTCTAATACCATATTTGTGTTGCAGTATTTCTTTTAAGTGAGTAGGCCCCCAGCGTGGCAGGTTGTTAGGCTCAGGGCCTTACAATTGCTATAAGCCTCTAGTCTATTTGGTCTCTTGTCAGTTCTCTGAGGATTGCAGCTGGGTGGGGCTGGCCTCAGGCATGGGAGCACCCAATTGTTTCAGGCTTTGGAAGGTGGGGCAAACCCCTATGTGGGTATTTGAGAAGCACAAGTCTTCTGCAGCTGACAAGCCCTGCTGCCCACAGGTCCACACCCACACAGTCAACACAGTCCTGCCCCATGTGCGTGCCCAGACCTCCCAAAGCAGACCCAGTCTCTCCATGGCGGGAGCCACACACACTCCACCGCCACCCCACACTCTCCACCCACTCCTTGTGCACGCCCTGCCCCACTGAAGTTGGCTCAGTTGCCAGGCTGCAGAGAATCCAGTCACCAATCTATGCAGGCCCACACATTGCCTGAGGGCTTGTTGTTGGTTGGGGCCAGTCTCTAGGGTGGGCTGCCTGCCCTGGCTGAGCTGGATTAAATCGGTGCTCTAGCGGGTGGGGCAGACCCTGGGCTAGCAGGCCTCAGGGAGAACTCCAACGGCGTCTGTGTCAGCACGCCCACACCAGGCCACAACAATGGCTGCCGCCAATGTGCCAATCCCTGGAGAGGTCTCACCTCTCACCAAGATGCACTCAGGGCCTATTAGGTGAGTCTCTTTTCACCATAGCACTGTGCACCTTTCTTTCTGGTGATTTTAGGATGCTTTCTGAAACCGGTGAGTTTGCGCACGGGCCCTTTAAGAGCTGGTTTTAGTTTCTTTGTGAACCAGCTTTTCTGGGGGTACTCCCCAATGTTTTAGAAACAGGCAAAGTCAGATATTATGCCGCTGGTCTCGATTGTGCTGGGTCCATAGAATCCCCCCAGCGGGGTCGCTCCCCGGCTCAGGGTCCCGCTCCTCCAGGGAGGCTGCATACCTGTGGGCTGCTCCCCGGCGGCCATGAGGCGCTGCGGCTTGTGAAGGAGGAGTTTTCCTCTCCAGAAGGAAGTCTCTGCCTCTTCCACCTCAATTAGGATTGTCTGTTGTTGTAGGAGTTCCCCTTATCCAGTTTTCAGTTCTGTCTCAGGGGTAATTTTCCACGATTAGTTGTAAATTGGCTGTGTCCACGGGAGGAGGTGAGTTCAGAGTCTGCCTACACTGCCATCTTGACTTCCCTCAGTAATTGCTTTTTAAATAAACATATGTGGGAGATCAGAATTGGCCACCTCAAAATATGTCTCCTTACCTTGATTATTTTCTGAAAGACGCTTTGACCTCCTTCCCCACTAACTACCTAAAAGAATTTAAGATAAGAGGTCTGTTCCCAGGACAGGCCATCACCATAGATAACTCTGGGCACAGATAGACTGGGAGGGTCCGTGACAAGCACATTCTTATCAAAGTTCTGTTTACCAAACATTTACATTTGTAAGAGAAATCTCCATTTGTAAAGGTATCTCCCTCTCTGTACCAGGAAGAAGGGGGGATGACCTCATCTCTAGAAACTTATCAATGCAGAAGGGGAGGCTGCATAATAACCTTCCTCTTGTTTACTGTGCTTTTCTGGTAATCTTCTATAACTGACACCCCTAACCCCTAATATCCTCCTTTGTCTTTAGCTGAAGAGGGTATTTAAGAGGAGAACTTCCGCCATTTTGTCTAGTTACTCACATTCTCTGGGTTTCTCCCATGTATACATGTTATAAAGCTTTGTTTGATTTTCTCCTACTATTCAGTGTCATGTCAATTTAATTTGTAGCCCAGCCAAAAAGGACCCACAGTGCGTAGAGGATAGTCTTTCTCCCCTTCACATACATGGACTTAAACATCTAAGCAAATGTTGAACCTATTAAAATCATGACCTCTGAGGTCATAGAGGCTACAGAGTTATGCTAATTATGCTGCCATTTTCCCTCATATTTCTGAAACTCGTTTTTGGTAGTTTCTTTCAGCATCTAAAGCCTTATTCTTCTCATTCAATGAATGTGTTCCGAGTGTCTAGCTTGCCACAAACTTTGGGTCAGGTGCTGGTGAAGAAGAGGTTATGTTTATCAAACTCCTAGCCTCAGAAAGCATACAGATACATAAGCAATTATAAGAAGCAAGTGATCCAGATAATTCATTCTTAAATAATCAAGTGTTTTTAGGCCTGTATAGAGTTTGCAGAAAATTCTTTACAGCATCCAAAAAATGAGCAAATTGACGTCTTTTAAGAGTGATCATACCTCTAGCACCCAGACTGCAGTTTCCAGACACTATTTCCAACCAAAGCAACCAAAGCTTTTAGGAAAAATAGCTGATTTGAAGTCTGGAGCAGGAAATCAACAGGATGAATGTGGAATATCTTGTCAGGTAAGAGGCAAAAAGCTATCAAGTACTATTGGGATCATCTCAAAATGACTCATAGAAGCCAATTTGAAAAGATTCTCACTGGCCAAGATGGGATGATTTGAACATTAATAAGAATAATAACTAGAGTGGATTCAGGCTCATCAAATATGTTTAACTCAATAAGTTCAAAATGATACTAAAAAGAAGTTGAAGGATTGGGGAAAAAATCATGCATTTATCCTCCCTTTGCTTTACAAACTGTACAACTGGGTAACTAAGCAGTAGATAAAGGGAAATTTATATTACAAAAGGATTACGCTTAACTATGAAAAAGGAACGATAGGATTTTGCCATCTTGCAAGCCCCTAATGAAATAATGGATCATAGTATTGAACATCACAAAAAGAGAGAGAGCCTGACGTCTTTGGAGGTGAAAAGCTTTAATCAGTTAATATAAGGCAACATTTCTCAAAGCGTGTTATGCTAAATACTGTGTCTATTAGATGTTCTGCCAAAAGTTATTTTAATCTTAAATAATTTTAGGGAATGCAGAACACAGTAATCCTTCTTTCTTGATGATTCATAATGCACATTAGTATATTAAATTCCTGCAATAAACTATGAAAAAGAGAGAGAGAGAGCCTGACATCATGAGCATCCTGATAGAAGAAACAAAGTATTATCTATGCAAAACTCTTATAAAACAAATTGAACCTGAATCTGATAAAGCCTCCAGAGCCAACTAAAGGAAATAAGAAGAGAGAGGGACATGTAAAATTATACCACAGGGATGCAATCTACAAAATCCAGATGGTGTAAAACTCTGAGGGTCAAACAATTTAGTTTCTTCTACAAATAAACTGTAAGGGGAAAAGAGATGGAAGGGAGTCTATTAACAAAAAGAGACTTAAAAGATGTATCAACCAATCATAATGTGGGAAGCTTGTTTAGATCCTGATTTTTTTAATGCTGAAAAAAATCTCCATTTATGACAGTTAAATGACAATTGGAAATTTGAACCCTGGTTATTTAATAATATTATCAAATGTATTAGATATAATATTGGCATACCGTTCTGTTAAAAAAAAGGTCATTTCCTACTATTGCGGGGGTTTGAGATTCTCTGTAGTGGAAAATTTTAAAAACTAGAGTGGTTATAATTTTTAAGTGGCTGCTTAGTGTTGAATCTGACAAGGGAGGAGAGTGGAGCAAATTAAGCCTGTTTTTCATAATTTCCAGAAAGATAAATACCAAATTGTCATCTGTGGCTGCCTCTATGGATAGAATGACAGGGATGGAACAAGGGGGATTTGACTTTACCTTAAACACTCTCAATAGTCTTTTCTTTTTACAATGAATATGTACTTTTATAATATATAAATGTTTAAGAAAAGATTTTTTTTCGTTGTGTCTAAATGGTCACAAATACCCAATTCCTTAAAGTAACAAAAGAATTCTTGCAATAAGAGTCACAGAAATGAATGACTATCACGTTTTGACATATAAAATTCTGATGTATTTTTTTGCCTCATGATTATAGAGTTCTGAGTCATACACATAATCAAATAGATCATATTGATCATAAATCAATGTTGGAAAATGAGGGTAGATCCAAGGAAATCAAGCCAAGGACTAGAGCCAGAGACTTCCCACCCACTTGGCGGCTCTATAACTTAGTTAGCTATATGGCCAGACCCAACAGGGATCCGGAACACTGTATAACAAATCAAGAAAAAATGTGTTCATCTTGTTTATTCTTTCTTAAGTGTCCATGACATTCAATTTTTGTTCATAGAGGCCAAGGTAGAAAGGACACAATGTAATTCATGATAGTTTTTTTTTGAGGGGCTCTCTGTTTTTGTGATCTGCATCTTCAAATATGCAACTCCAGCCAGGAGGTCATCTATTCATTCAATTTATCTGAAGTGGAAGGCAATAGAGTATGATGGTAAATGTTTTAGTTTCTGTTCACCACAAACCACATAGCAAGCCTTTATAGGGCAACCACGTATGCAGTGAGGTGTTATGGGATAATTATGGCTGTAAAAACCATTCCTTTTTTTTTGGTGAGGAAGATTCGCCCTGAGCTAATACCTGTTGCCAATCTTCTCATTTTTTTCCTTTCTTGCTGTGAGCTGCCACCACAGCCATGACGAGTGGTGTAGGTCTGCACCCAGAAACCAAACCTGGGCTTGGAAACTGAAGCAGAGCACACCAAACTTAATCACTTGGCCACCAGGGCTGGCCCAACCATTCTTTCAATAAATATTTGTAGTGTGCCTACGATGAGCCAGGTGTTATTATAAGTATTGTGGATACAGAGGTGAACAAGTCCTGTTAATACATAAAGAATGACCTCATTCTTAGTAACAATGGCCATATTATATACTCTCTTTGTGTCTCACTTTCCTCCTCTATAATGCAAAGATAATAATACCTACTACATAGAGTTATTTTTAGGATTACATGATAAAATGTGTGTAAATCAGTAAGAATGTACCTGGCTTATCACAAGTCCTCAATACACATTATATTGTCAAATACTATGGATGGGCAGGTGGTGAAGGGGTTGATAAATACCTGGAACTTGGAGAACTTTCTCAGGGGTGCGGGTGCAGGTGATTACATGAGCTATAGGCATATGGAGAAGATCAGGAGAGCCCTAAGTGTTTGGGGAAAGACTGGGAGACACCCAAGGCCAACATCGCCTGCTTCCCATTTGCCTCACTCAGGCCCTGGATGCAGGTATAACGTGTGCAGAAGAGTAGCACCTTGACATTTAACAAAACTGGTTTCTCCAAGTCAGCAGCAGGGAGTACTGTAGGTTGCTTTCTTAACTGATGAGGAGAATCTCAACTTGCTGCTTCAATAGTGGTTCCTCAAATTGGCTGATAATCAAATGACCTAGGGAACTGTTTGACAATACAAACTCAAAGTTCCCCAATTTCCTGGGGAAATTCTGAGGACCACTAGTGTAAAGGGAACAAAACTATTTGTTTACTGCTTTATCCCTCAAACCTAGAGTGGCGCCTGGTATGTAGAAGATATTCAATGAGTATTTGTTGAATGACATTTCTTTATTCTCACCTCCTTCTGCTCCTTCCTTCCTCCAAACACATAGGGCATTTACCCCCCTGTGAAATGCTCTCTGAGATGTTCTGAGTCTTCAATTTAGAGTCTTCTCAGGGGTGGGCCCTAAGCAGAGAAAGAAGAAGTGACTTTGTCCTTGATGGGATTTAAGGGGGTATGGTCAGGCTTGTGTGCTCCAAACTCTTCCTCTCTGTGTCTGCCAGAGTACTAGCAATTTCCACCACTGCAACCCTTTATGTGTTGAGATATGTTGCCTCTGGGGAAACTCCAGTTACTACATTACATCGGGAGAGGAAGAGTGTTGGAAAGGGAAGACTTGATGGAGAGCACCAGAGGTAAAAACATTTTATTCGAAGCTTATCACACATGAGCACAGTTTGGGCTGTGAGAAGGATGGCTGCCGCTTTGAGAAGCAGAGGGACTGATCCTGAAGAAATGAGACTCAGGGCAGGATTGATGGGAAGTAGCAGTAAGGAAAAGTCCCAGAGCTCGAGAACAGCAGGCCAGGAGGAGCACCCAGGAAGATGGCAGGAGTGGAGTGGGGGGAGAGTCATTGGGGGTGGCAATGGTGGTAATGGTGGCAAGCTTTGAAGAGTACAGAGAGGTGTTCACACTTAAAAGAAACTTTTCCTAAGTAACACTTTGTCTTAGGCTGGTCAGGCGACATGAATGGCTCCAAGTGCTTGGTACACGGTTGACTCTGACCTGTTGAAATGTATTGCTGAAAATTAGCAGTTCAATCTCACAGGCATTTTTGGAGCACCTTCTAAGGGCTAAGGTTTGGGATACAGAGGAGACTGACCTGTATGCTGCCTTCATGAAGTACGGAGTTCCAAGGAGTCAGATTCACAGATTTACACCATTCCCAGGGCTATGTGATGGCTGGTGATTGTTTCCTCAAATCACGTCAGGTGGTTCTCTCCCTGGCCTTGGAAAGAGGACCAAGGGAAATTTGCATTTTCCTCACACACATGCACTTATGAGTCGTTAGCTGAATACTTAAGGGCACCCTCTGCAGATCTCCAAGTTCTCTCTCTGTGCACGGCCTTCTCTTTGGTATTCTGCCCCAGAAGGTCAAACCAGCTCAAACTCTCCAGACCCTCAGCTGTTTCCTCAACTCAAGGAGACTTCCAGAAAGGTGTCCCTTCCCTGCTCTGTGACCTGGAAACTCTCCAAACAGTAAGCTGGGGCAATCTTGGCTCATCTCATTTGTTTACTATTTCTTAGAGATCACCATTCTTCAGGTTTGTTGTCTGATTTGTTTTGGGAATTGTTCTCCCATATATTTTGTCCTTTTTGTTTGGTTGTTTCAAACAGAAGGGTAAACCTGGTCCCTGTTACTCCATCTTGGCCAGAAGTGGAAACACATGAGTCATTCTTGAGGCTTTTGTTTCCTACTCATTTTTTTTTTTTTTTTTGGTGAGGAAGATTAGCCCTGAGCTAACATCTGTTGCCAATCTTCCTCTTTTTGCTGAGGAAGATTGGCCCTGGGCTAACATCTGTGCCCATCTTCCTCTATTTGATATGTGGGAAGCCACCACAGCGGTGGCTTGATGAGCAGTGCGTAGATGGGCACTGGGGATCCAAAACTGGGAATGCCGGGTCACGGAAGCGGAGCGTGGGAACTTAACCACTACACCACAGGGCCAGCCCCTCCTACTCATTTTTTATTTTAATTTACATTTCTCTGATGACTAATGATGGGTACTTTTTTATATACTCATTGGCCATTTGTTTATCTATATCTATGTCTCTATATATCTCCCTTAGGTCAAGTTTGTTACTTGTGATATTCAAACCCTCTTCATCCTTACTAATTTTTTTTCCCTGACATATCACAACACTGATTTGTACCTTTAAGGGCTAATATTTTTCTGATAGTGGCTCAAGTGAGTCTGGAAGCTGCACAGATACCATCGTTATGATAAAATTCTTTCTGAAGACCGGTTACGGTCCAAGTTGTTATTGCCCTTTCTTGAGTGAAAAGGAACACCATGCCAGAGCTGACATGCAAGTCCTCGTGGAGGGAGATCGGAGAGCACGGAGCGTTCTGAGTGCCCCCGGAGCAGCCAGCCTGCAGCGCAGGGAGCAGAGGACAATGCGGCTGGTTAGCCTCGGTCAAAGAGTTCTTTCAGGAGGGATCCCAGCTGTCTTCAAGTTGTCTATAGTCTGTGACATAGCGGGGAGGAACCTTTCCCGAGGTCTCTGTCCTTACGCCTGGTCCCGCTGGGAGGTGACTCCTTTTCCCACGTGGTTCCCAGACAGGCATCTCTGATGGATGCTGTTTTCCATCCCCTTGATTCTGGAGCCTCTCCCTTCCCTTGGACCGCAGCCATAGTGCCTGGTCTCCTGCAATGCCTGTTTCCTGGAGGACAAATTCGATCAGGCCGCTAGCTTCTGGAAAACCCTTCTTTAGTTCCCACAGGTGAGAATGCCTCCCCAGGGCCGGCCCCCCGTCGCTTAGCAGTTAAGTGCATGCGCTGGGCCGCGCTGCGCTGCTGGCGCCGGTTGGGAACCCCAGGCACTGGGGACCCCAGGCGCGCACTGAGGCACCGCTTCTCCGGCCATGCTGAGGCCGTGTCCCACATACAGCAACTAGAAGGATGTGCAGCTATGACATACAGCTATCTACTGGGGCTTTGGGGGGAAAAATATAAATAAAATTATAAAAAAAAAAGAGAAGGCCTCCCCCATTGGTGGCCCTTTACAGGCTGCCTGCTAAGCATGAGCCCTCCTTACTAATTCTTAAAATACATTTTTATCTGCTCATTGTATCAATTACTGAGAGAAGTACTTAAAAATCTACTATGATTTTGAATTCGCCTTTCACTTATAGTTTTGACAACATGTCTTGAGGCTATTATTAGTGCACGTAAATTTAAAATTATTATGGTTTCTGATGAACTGAATCTTTGATCTTTATGAGGTGACTATCTCTGGCAATGTTTGTTGCTTAAAATATGCTTTCTCTGTTGTTAGTATGGCTATATCAGTGTTGTCTTGGTTAGAATTTGCCTTGATATCTCTTTCATGCATACATTACATATGTGTAAGTATGTAAACAGACGCATCTCTCAGGCCTCAGGCACGTAGAATTGAATTAACCATAATATTATGAACTTTTTTATGCAGCCTGTTGTTTTTGCTGGTCCTTGCTTATGGTGCTTTGGCTGTTGAGTTATTTTGTACTGTGAGCTTCTCGATGGTTTGGAATTTTACCTGCAGAAATTATCTTTAGCCAGATTAGAGGTGAAGTCCTTTAGAGAGGATTTTCATTTGCTTCTTCCAGGTCTATGGGAACTACTAGTCTAGGGTCACTCCAAATTAAATGTTCACCAAGAGACTTCTCCAGTTCTCCCAGGCAGTGTGAATTCAGGCTGAAAACATTCGTGATGTCCAGGTTCTGTTTTTTAATCCCTTTTCCTTAGCACTAAAATTTGAGCTAATGGATTTTCTTTTCTGTCCTCTGGAGCTGGGAGTGAGATGGGAGAAGTGAGGGGTTGAGAAGTGATACCAGTCTATTTCTAAGTTCATTCTGAAATTGATGGTTTGACGCACTGGGATCCCAACTGTCAGAAGAAGGTCTCCTGTTAGACTTCTCAACTTTGGGGGCTCTGGGCTGTGTCTCTGGAGCCCCTTGAGGCCATGAATTCAAGGCTCAAGCTTCACTCCCCTCTTCCCCCTTGTTTGGTAAATGACTGGCTATATATAGTGCTCTCTCAACATCGCATAGGGTTCCTTGTCTTCATTCAGTCCCTGATTTGAGAATTCCTTACTTTCTTGACAGCTCATTGACTCTTTTAAAATTTGTGCCGTATTTTTAGTTGTTTTTAGCAAGAGGATTCATTCAAGTATTTAGCCCACCACCCTACTGGAAACAGAATCTAAATTTAGTAGATGGCGCCTCAAACTCTGTTAGGCTGCTTATTTATGCTTTTTTCCTCTCAAGTAATTGCATATCTCAGTACATTACCATTGAGAATATTTTCCTTTTTTTACCTAAATCCCATGAAGAGAAATTGGGAGGGTGATAGCCTTTAGTGGTTAAGTATGTGGTAACTGTTTTAGTAACGTTCCCAGCTTGGGTCAGTTTTTAAAAAGGATACCACAGACTACTTACATCTGCCAACTCGAAACTGCCCCAGAAACTTTACATTTTTTATTTTTAGCTTTGACTTCCCTTCAGTTTATATTTCTGTTCTAGTAGCCTTCTTCCAAAGCTAAAATCACACAGCAAGCTGTGGTGGGTTGAATGTTTGCCCCCATCCCCCAGAGATATATCTATCCAGAACCTCTGAATGTGACCTTATTTGAGAAAAAGGTCTTTGTAGATATAATTAAGTTAAGGATTTTAAAATGAGATCATCCTGAGTTATCCAGGTAGACCCTAAATCCAATGACAAGTCTCTTTATACGAAGAATAAAAGACACAGACAGGAGAAGAGAAAGGTGAAAAGAAGAAAGTGATATGAAGATCGAGGCAGAGACTGAAGTGATGAATCTACAAGCCAAGGAATGCCAAGGATTGCCAGCCTTGAAGCTAGGAGAGAGGCATGAACAAATTCTCCTTTATGGCCCCCAGAAGGAACCAACCCAGCTGACACCTTAAGTTTGGACTCTGGCCTCTAGACCTGTGAGAGGATACATTTCTGTTATTTTAAGCCACCCAGTTTGTGATCATTTATTGTGGCAGCCCTAGAAAACTAATAACCACGTTTACAGACTCTCTCTGCTCCAATCACTTTTAAAAGTCTGCCATCTACTTTCCCGTGAAATGTGAGCAAGGGATGACGATCAGGTGAGGGAACTGGATTGGGACTCCTCTGGAGGCCCATCCCAACTTCAAGAGTTTCCTGGTTGTGAGGATTAAATATAGTGCGTGCTTAAAGCTTTTAACAAGCGTAAAGCCTTTCCTAACTCTTATCATTACTTTTTTAACATGACTAAATGTTCAGACTTGGTACTTGTCATTAGGCCCCTCTTTATCCTCAACTCTGGCAGTGTTCTTAATGGTTGACCCTTTCTCCTGCCCCTCTTTCACGCCTCTCCCCTCCCTCTGAATACACACCGAAATAAGGCTCTCTGAAACTCCCCCCAGTGACTCTGAACTTGGCAGAGAAGTAATTTTTATCCAGTGAAGACCAACAGCAAAATAGCTCCTGGAATTTGTATAGCAAATTGTAACTTAGGACTCAGTTTTACGTATTTTGTTTATCATCACAGCAGCTATCTGCTGTAGGTATTGTCATGACCATTTTATTAATAAGGACAGTTTTTCCCCAGTTAGAGTCAAAGAACAGGAGCTGGAAGAAATCCTGGAGCTGCTGGCCTGTTTCATTCAGTAGTTAGACAGTTCTTGAGTAACTATAATGTACGAGATGCTAAGATGCTCTGGGGATTCAAATGTAATCAATCTATTCCAGGCCTCACCTACCGGTGAGCAAATATATATCATTACCAGGAATAGTGTAGCAATTTTGTAGCATTAGTAAATTGGATATTAATTTTGAACCAAAGTAATTGTAAGTAGGAAGTTTTTACACATTCCAATCAAAAAATGAAGATGATCAAAAATGTGTTGTGCAGGCTTATTTACGTTGGTACCTACAAATCTACAGTAGACCTCCCTTATTCACGGTTTTGCTTTCTGCAGTTTCCATTACTTGCGGTCAACCACAGTCTGAAAATATTAAATGGAAAATTCCAAAAATAAACAATTCATAGGTTTTAAATTGTTCGCTGTTCTAAGTATCGTGATGAAGTCTCATACTGTCCTGCTCCATCCTGCTCAGGGCATGAACCTTCCCTTTGTCCAGCGTATCCGCACTGTATACACTACCCACCCGTTAGTCACTTAGTAGCCGTCTTGGTTGTCAGATCAAGCGTCGGGGTATTGCAGTGCTTGTGTTCAAGTAACCCTTATTTTACTTAGTATTGGCCCCAAAGTACAATAGAAGCTGTAAAATCCTTCCTTTAAGTGAAAAGGTTGAAGTTCTTGACTTAATAAAGAAAAAAAAAATCATATACTGAAGTTGCTAACATCTACAGTAAGAATGAATCTTCTATCTGTGAAATTGTGAAGAAGGAAAAAGAAATTTGTGCTAGTATTGCTGTCACACATGAAATATGTACGTATAGGAAAAAACATAGTATATGTAGAGTTTGATACTATGTGTGGTTTCAGGCATCCACTGGGGGTCTTGGAATGTATCCCGTGCAGATGAGGGGGAACTACTGTACTTCATTCTTAACTACTGCATAGTATTTCACAGAAGGATGTGCCATAATTTATTTGCCCATTCCTATTGGTATTTCCAACATTTTGTTGCCACAGACATCTGTTTGTATAAGTGCTGCAGTACTTCTTTAAAAAATGTATACTAGGGGCCAGCCCAGTGATGTAGTGGTTAAGTTCGCGTGCTCCAGGGGCCCAGGGTTCGTAGGTTTGGATCCAGTGCACGGACCTGCACACCACTCATCAAGCCATGCTGTGGTGGCATCCCACATACAAAATAGAGGAAGATTGGCACAGATGTTAGCTCAGGGTCAATCTTCCTCATCAAAAAAAAAAAAAATGTATACTAGAATAGAAGTAGAATTGCTGAGTCACAGGATATTCACATTCAAAATTTGTAGATACTGTCAAATTTCCTGATAAAGCTACCAATTTATACTCCTAGGAGTATTATGAGCATACACTTTTCTGAATGTGCTCACCAAAACTGCATAACATTCACCTTTAAAATTCTGTCCATCTTAAGGGTGAAAAGTGACTCTATCTTGTTTTAATTGGTGGGAAAAGGGCAGAGGACGAGGTTAGGGGAGATTCTCACTTTCTTCTTTTTATATCTAGTGGGAGACAAACCTAGATGGCCTCTGTACCTATCTCCTTCTGCCAGGCTGAGCCGGTCCGAGCCAATCTGCAAAGGCGCAGCAAGACTTTTGTCTGATGTTAGCATTCTGCATATGCAGAGGCTCTTTAAGACTATTCCAGGGCCCTCTACATACAGATTTTGACCTTCAGTGTAGATGTGGGCCCTCACTACGCATTCTCCCTACTCTTCTTCCTGGGCCCAGAGATCCCATCATTCATTTCTCATGACCTAGAGAACCTAAGTATTCCATAGACCAAATAGGTTTATAGGTTTTATAAAAACAAATGTATAATGTGGTGTGAGGGTAGGGACTTTCTGTTGTGCCTCCAGACTACTGTCAGAGGCTGGCCCTTCTGTGCCGGACTTTGACCCCGGTGCATCCAAACCGTCTATGCTTGGCCCAAGCTGTGGGGAAATGAGAGTTTGGGGGATTCAGTGTGCTCTATTACTTCTCTGTAAGGTTTTCTGTAATAGACCCTGTATTATAACTGTGCTGTATGGTAACAGTGCTGTGTGTCTGTTATCCTCTGGCGTGACACTATAATGTTTTCATTTTTTAATAATAGAAACTTAAATATTACTTGAGTAATTTTTTTTCCAGTAGCAAAAACAATCATTTATTATCTTCACAGAGCCTGTGGGTCAGGCATCCTCAGTCAGGGCTCAGCAGGGACAGCTCATTTCTGCTCCGTGCTGTCTGGAGCCTCAGCAGGAAGACTCAAGAAGTTGGGGATGGAATCATTGCCCGAGATTGATGGAGGCTGAGCCTTTAGCTGGAGTTGCCAGACCCTGACATGTGGTTCCTTCATGTGCCCCAGGCTTCCTCGTAACATGGTGGCTGGCTTGCGAGGACAGGCTCGAAAGAGAGAGGGCCAAGTGGAAGCTGTACTATTTTAGACCTAGCTTCAGAAGCCGCATAGCCTCACTTCTGTCATACTCCATTGTTTGGGGCAGTCACAAGCTCCCACCCAGAAACAAGGGGAGGGAACATAGATGCTGTATCTTTGCGGGAGGAATGTCAGTCACATTGTAAGACTATCCTGTGAGAAGGTGCAGTCATCTTTGGAAATACAATCTGCTATTTTCCCTAATTCCTATAAATTTCCAAAGTGGAAGATATTTGGTCAAATATTTCTCACCAGAAAAATCTAATATAAGATTGGAACTGCTGGAATGATAGGGGGATAACACGTTTATCTCTCTAAACTAGAGTCTAGGTCTAGTGACCATTTAATCATATATATATGATTAAATATATATATATCTTTCATTTATTGTAGCTGCCCTGAAAGTAAATATCCTAAGAAAAAATGTTTCTCTTATACTTATTATGACTTTCAAAATTGCTGACCCTAAATCTGACCACACACAAAGTTAGTATATTCCTCTTAATGCTCTCTCAGTACTTAAGAACATCACCAAGAAGACAAGTGGCTAGAAATGCCTTTACTGCGTTATAGGTATGACCTCTAGATATAAAACCTGAACCCCATACCTGACCACTTGAACAGGATACCCACATTTCTTGCAAGTGGCACTCATTAAGTTTTAGTCAATATCATATATTCTTCATTGAGTTTAGCTCTGAAAGGATATAAGCATTGGGTTATTATTTTCCCACAATTTTACATTTAATTTCTGATCCTGGAAACTATATTCACACTCACCCAATATTTACCCCTTTTAAACTAAAAATCCTGCTTCTCTACGTTTCCAAAAGAAATTAAGTTCTAGGTAGTTTGGGCACTAGAAATGGAACAGGCCTCATAAGGAAAGAAGATATACCCAGAGCCACAGTCTTCAAGGTGTAAATGAGGAGGGGGTGAAGAAGTTCTTGGGACTGAGAAGCACTTCTCTAATTCAGATGCTACATGGTTCCTTGTCCTGTGCATCAGGTCAGGGCGTCAGTTCCAAAAACTCTGTTCTTGAACTCAAACTGAAGGAGAAGAGGAACCAAGAGAATTAGCCTCAAACTGCTCCTTCTCAAGGCTGCAATTCTGCAACTTAAACAAAATTATTTGCACCACCGCACCCATCCACTTCCCTCACTACTTAGACGGCAGGGCAGTCCGCATCATCACTTTCATTTAAGTCACTGCTGAACTCCATTCCCCAATACACACGAGAATGGAGTCAACCTGACTCCAGCCATCCAGACAGGGTGTGTTTGACTAGCCGAGGTTGGCATAGTGGCATTCGACTTCCCAGGAGCCAAGTGTCACAGTAGAGGAAGAGAAAGTGTGTCCATTCTCATCCTGGCAGATTTCAGTCTTGATGCATCACAGGAAGAGGACACTGGTATTTCATTAAGAGGGCCACTGAATTAAGGTAATGGGCGTTATTGATGTTGGCTTGTTCGGAAAATAATAATATGAATCCATTTAACCTTAAATATTGACTTTTTCTATCCACAAGGTAAAATTTTAAAGTATAGCTCAAAGTTAATGATTACTGATGACAATGATATTAATATTGTCAAATCTTGCTTTTTCTGTTTAATGTATGCGTGGTGTGTCTTCGTCTGTCCTTGTACCTTCAACCTACCTGTGTTGTAACTGAAACGAATTTCTTATTGATGGCATATTGTTGGATGTTTTTTTATTCCCTCTCTCAATTTCTGTTTTTCAGTTGGTGTTTTTAGATTACTTACATTTAAGATAATTGTTGATATGTTAGAGCTGATATCTGCCATTCTCTTTTTTGTTTTATTAGTCTCCTCTGTTTTTTGTTCCTCTGTTTCTCTTTCTGTACCTTCCTGTGAGTTACTTGTACATGTTTTAGGATTCCGTCTTGCTGGAACCTGAAGCTGTTGAGTAATTTTTTTATTGTGGTAAAATATATATGACATAAAATTTACCATCTTAACCATTTTTAGTGTACAACCAGTGGTATTAAGTACATTTACAAGATTGTGTAACCATCACCACTATTTGCAGAACTTTTTCATCATCCCAAACAGAAACTATGCAATAACTCCCAATTACTCCCTCCCTCCAGCCCCTATAATACATTCTGTCTCAATTTGCCTATTCTAAGTATCTCATTTAAGTAGAGTTGTACAGTATATGTTCTTTTGTGTCTGGCTTATTTCACTTAACATAATATTTTCAAGTTGCACCCACGTTGTAGCAAGTATCAGAATTTCATTCCTTTTTTATGGCTGAATAACATTCCACTGTATATATATGTACACCACATTTTATTTATCTACTCATCTGTTGATGGACACTTGGGTCTTTTCCACCTTTTGGCTATTGTGAATAATGCTGCTCTGAATACTGGTATACAAGTATCTGTTTGAGTCCCCACTTTAAATTCTTTTGGACATATGTCTAGGAGTGGAATTGCTGGATCATCTTGAGTAATTTTTTAAAACACAAAAAGTTTCTCAAATATCCTGATGGTGAGGAGACTGATTTTCCCAGAACTCAGAGTGGACAGATGGGGACAATGTTACATAATGCCACAGAGCGGAATATCATGTCAAAGAGTTATTCAAAGTTCTTCAGCTGCTACTACGATCACCCTCTAAGCCTTTCAGCTGTGTGGATGGTGAGGAGAAGGTGTTATTGGGGTTAGCAGCACCTAAAGGCTTCGCTTTATGCAGGATGTGCTATTTGGCGAATCGGGTTCAGAGATTGGAGGAAGGCAAGAGTTTCCAAAAAAACCTTTTTCAGGCCATAGTTTGGAGAAGGCTTATAAATTCCATAAAATTGGAGTTTATGGAATCAGGAATCAGAAAGAATTTAGTTTCATTGACATAGCAACCTAGTTTCTATTACCACATTTGCCACTAACGGGGCATCTAACCTTAGGAAAGTGACTTAACTTCTTATGGCCTCAGCTTCCTATATTGTACAACATGGGGGGAGGAGTGGGAGAGTAGTGTGCTGGGGTTGGACTGGGTAGTATCAGGTCCCTTTCAGATCTAAGCTCTAAGACTTCAAAAGCTTACAGATTACTTTCTTCCCTAGGTCAAATTTTTGTTCATATAAAGTCTCGATTCCTAGGTCCAGGCTGTGTAGATTTTTGGGATCAGCTAGTTTCAAATGCCTCATTGCGGAAGATATTATTTGTGTCTATCCTGCCACACTTTGACTTGGCTAAGAAATATGCAATGTGGATTTATCTAATATAACAAATGTTTCCTCGGAGCGTGAACCATACTGCTGGCCAGAGTTATTGGATACTGTCACACCCTGGATCCTGTTGTATTTTATATTATAAAACTTCAGAATAACAAGGGTTCTTTTAAAACCCTTTATACTCTCCTTAGCTGTTTTCTATAAATGCACCTGCCCTTTACAAACATCCGGCCTTTCTATGAACACTTCCTTCAATTTTGACTAAATTTCCTCTAGAAATTATAGTAACATAGATTTGGAAAATGCCTCACCCTCCTTTTCCTGTGACAACTGGCTTAGATGTCCCTCTCAGTTGTTTTTATAGTAGTTGGTGCATTCATTATTCCTTTATTTTTTCATTCATTCATTCAACAATATGCACCATGCTAGATGCTGGGGATGCAGCAATGAACAAGAAAGGCATGCCCCTTCCTCTCATTTAGCTTAACGTCTAGAGATGAAGACAGACATTGAATAAGTAATAATAGGTGTGCTAGATGTTAAGAAAGAGAGAAATGCAGAGTTCTACATGCTATAGGATCTTATATTGGGATTTAACCAAATCCTTGGGTATCAGAGATTTCTAGATGAAGTGGCATTTAAGGTGAAATCTGAGTAGTGAGTAGGAGTCAACCAGGCAAAGATGAGGAGAGAACATTCAAGCAGAGAGAACAGCTGAAATGAGAAAGACCATGGAACAGTAAGAAAAACTATAGGAAGGTGCCACTGGCCAGAGTGAACAGAGGGCTGGGGAGAGTGGTGGGAGATAAGGCTGGAGCGGTAGGCACATGTCTAACCAGGATGCATGTTAGAGGCCGTGCTAAGGAATTTGGATTTTATCTTCAGGGAAGTGGGACATCGTTGCGAGTTTAAAGCAGGGAAGTGACATGATTAAATCTGACATTTCAATGGAAAGTAAAAAGAGAGCAGTAAGACTGAGAGAGACAGACATACAGACAGATAGTGAGTGAATACTACTCTTCTCAGAGGTTTGGCTGTGAAAGTGAAGAGAAAGAATCATTGCTGGGAGATAAGAAAGAATTATAGTTTTAAAAACAGGAGAGGCTTGCACATATTTAAATACTAAAGGAAAGGAGAAGGTAGGGAGGAGAGATTGAAGAATTAGGAAAGAAAGGGACAATAGCCTAAGATTCCTGAGACCATGGACTGGAAGAGGAACTCTAGAACCGGGTGGAGGAATTGGTCACTTGTCACATTTTGGTGACATTTTCTGACTAGATATCTGTCTCCTTCACTAGGCTGTGAGCTCCTGAAGATCAGGGACTGTATCTTGTTTGATTTTATATCCTTAGCACTCAGTTTAGGACCTAAGACCCAAAGTGCCCTGTAAGTATTTAGCTGAACAGATGTGTCATTTGTGGTAGGAAGGCCTCAGCAGTGGTTTTCCCTTAAGGATTAGACTAAATGCCTTGACGCTTAGAGGGTTGGGGATCAACTTGAGAGAAGGCTTCTGGAATGGATTTTAAAAATGCCCAAGAGCCATGGAATGGCAGAGTTGCCCGGCCAGTTATTAGGCTAGTAACTCTGGCTGTTTATACC
Source organism: Ceratotherium simum simum (assembly GCF_057802395.1). Lineage (NCBI taxonomy): Eukaryota > Metazoa > Chordata > Mammalia > Perissodactyla > Rhinocerotidae > Ceratotherium > Ceratotherium simum. The sequence goes on along the minus strand of NC_141912.1, from coordinate 23,354,326 downwards.
ACGTGGGGAGGCCTCAGCTGAAATTAGTCACAGTGCAAATAAAGAGCAAACTATAACATGCAATTCAAGAATGACTAAAAAACAAACTCCCTTCCTCTTGGCTTTCTCCTGGCGCCAGAAAGGAAGATGAACCATCCAACAATGCAACTCTGCAGATAAAGGAACAATGCTCACTCCTTTTTTTTTTTTTTTTGAGGAAGACCAGCTCTGAGCTAACATCTATTGCCAGTCCTCCTCCTTTTTTTTTCTTCCCCAAAGCCCCAGTAGATAGTTGTATGTCACAGCTGCACATCCTTCTAGTTGCTGTATGTGGGACGCAGCCTCAGCATGGCCGGAGAAGCGGTGCGTCGGTGCGCGCCCGGGATCCGAACCCGGGCCGCCAGTAGCAGAGCGCGCGCACTTAACCGCTAAGCCACCGGCCCGGCCCCTGGTCACTCCTTTTGAGCCTCCTTCTTGTCAGATAGGATGCAGCTATTCACACAGGCCATGAACAGAATCACAAATAGCTGACCTCTAATGTTTCTCCATTCAATTGCTCTTAAATCTTGTACAAATATGGAAATTAAACTAATTCAGGGAAACAAAGACATGAGAATTTTTCTTCTGCACTGGCAAAGGACGCCATAAATATTGATGGCAACTGTTATTCCATATTAATTTGTTTTCCTGAAATTTCAAAATGCTTAAAAAATGTTTGATATTTATGTGAGATTCTTCCAAGAATGAGAAAAGAAGATGGAAGTGGCCTTTCAGTCTTTGTAGGAAGGGGAAATGGAAGCAGGGTTAAAAGGACATATGTATTTGGTTACAGAAGCAAACTAGTTAATACAGTCATGTGCCACATAATGACATTTCTGTCGATGACGGACTGCACATATGATGGTGGTCCCATAAGATTAGTACCATATAGCCTAGGTGTGTAGTAGGCTGTACCATCTAGGTTTGTGTAAGTACACTCTATGATGTTCACACAATGATGAAATCATCTAATGACCCACTTCTCAGAATGTATCCCTGTTGTTAAGTGGTGTGTGACTGTACTTTTAAGAAAGGAATATGCTAAGGATCTGTTTGTTGAACTAATATTTATTAAACATTTACTGTGTGCCTCTGATCTAGGCTCTTTGCCAAAAAGGGGCAATAAAAAGAATAAGACAGTATAGTATTTGTCTGTTGGAGCTCACAACCTTGCACAGTCCTAGAATGAATTCAAGTTTCACTAATGCTACTCAGGTTCACTAATGCTACTCTCTAGGTTCTAGCAAATAAGGCATTCACATAAAGACCCACTTGCAAATGGGTGGAAACAATGATTTTATTCATCCGTACAGTACCCTATAAATCCCATCACAGGCTTCTTTGATAAAAGCCAGATTACAGAACATAACTGAAAGCAGAGGCTTATGTGGGGACCTCAATCTGCCACCCTGGATTTCTGTTTGGGGACTTACATGTTCCAATGTGCCTGCAGAGATATGATTGGGCTTGCAGAGGAGATTCTGAGTCCAACTAGTAGCCTAAAAAAGAATCCCAGGCCTCCCCCCATTACTGCCCCCACTCCTCCGTGGCCCTGCACACTCATGCACTTGACCCTGTGAATCCAATGCCCAGCCATTCAGATTGGTCTTCCTCCTTCCTCCCACATGCCGTGGAAACACAAGGAGAAGGGGCATACGTGTTTTCCTTATGCTGACATGAGAGCCAGAGGTTCCAGCTCTGCATGAGGCCAGATGGGTTCCTATCCTTGGGTTCTTTGAGATATGCCTGGATCCTTCTAGCAAATCCCTCTTTTTACTTGAGGGAGTTTTGATCTCTGGAAGGAAATGAGTGAGGCAGACATAGTCTCTGTAATAAGGACAGTGAGGCAAGGAAGCCTGGGAAACAGGAACATTTAAGGTCAGGCAGAGGAGAAGGAGAAAAACAAAACAGAACAGAACAAAAATAGAGAGATATGGAGACCCAGAAGACAATGTTTTTCATTCTCAGATTTCTAGAGGTGGAAAGTTTCAAGGAGGAAGTAGACAGCAGTACTGAGCATAATAATGAGGCCAGTAAGGTCAGAGCTGACAAATACTGGTTGCAGTTCACAGCTTGGAGGCCACTGATGGCCTTTGTTCCGGGGAATTGGTGGAAGAAGCCAGATGGCCACAGGGGGAGCAATAAAGTTAGGAAGTGGAGAGGAGGCCTAGGGTAACAAGAAACTTGGCAGATGGGGGAAAAAAAGAGGAGAATTGCTAGAAGAGGTCATCATCTCACGGAGGTTTTTATTAGGACAATGTTTAGAAGCCTAGAGAAAAGGGGTGTTGTGTGGGCAAGAGTAGGGAGAATGCACATCTTCCACTAGAGAAGACTGGAGGGCTTCTTTGGGCACTGGAGCATTCTGTTAGAGGGGATTTTCACCCTCTAACAGTTTGAGGCTGAGAGGATTAGGATTCTGTGGAACTGATTTTCTGAGGGTACAGTAGAAAAGTGTGTATTCTGAACCCTTGCAAGTCTGAAAGGACCTTTATTTTATAGCCATGCTTGAATGACTGTTAGGCTGTAGAGTTTTTCCTCAGAATTGTGTAAACATCATTCCACTGTCCCCTAGAGGCGTTTAGCTTATAAAGGAGAGGGCAGATGTCAGCAGGTTTCTCTTCCCTGGCCAGGTGCCTGATTTGGGAGAGTCTTTTGGTGAAGGGAGGAGAGTGAGGTAGGGGAGTGGTCTGGAAGCTTGTAGGATTTCTTGTAGGATTTTTTTTTTGTCATTTATAAATTTTATCAGATTATCTATAGTGTGTCTTTTTTCAGTATTCCTGCCCAACAATCATTAGATCCTTTAAATATGAGATAAAGCTTTTCTCCAGCTAAGAAAAAATTCTCTTATTATTTCTTGATCATTCATTTGTTTTCTTTTCTCCTTCTGGAATTCCTATTATACAGAAATTAGTTATCATATATCTTTTCTTCTTGTTATTTTATTTTTCATAATATCTCTCTCTCTCTTTCTCTTTCTTTCTCTCTTTTCTCTGGTTTTTGGGACATTCCTTAAACTGTCTGAGGGCCAGCCTAGCCTACTCGTGTGCCTGCAGCAATAGCAACCCCACCACAACAGAAGGGCACATGCAGCCCACACAGGGGACACTCTTGGCGCATTGGCATGGGTGATGAGAGGGGAGCATGTTGCTGGGCTCCACAAGGCATCTCTTACACAAGCCCATATTTCCAAGATCGGGAGATGTAACTGATCTACCTCATACATAGAATTAAGCACAGAGAAGTACACAAAATGAGGAGACAAAGGAATATATTCCAAATAAGGGAACAGGACAAATTCTCAGGAAAAAAACTAAATAAAACAGAGATAAACAACCTATTTGATAAAGAGTACAAACTAATAGTCATAAGGATGCTCACTGATCTGGGGAGAAAAATAGATAAACACAATAAGAAATTCAACAAAGAATTGGAAATATAAAAAAGAACCAATCAGAGCTGAAGAATACAATAATGGAAATGAAAAATTCACTAGAGGGAATAAACAGCAGAGTAGATGACACAGAATAATGGATCAGTGATATGGATCAAAGAGTAGAGGAAATCACCCAGGTTGAACAGAAAAAAGAAAAAAGAACTAAAAAGAATGAAAACAGTCTAAGGGACCTCTAGGACAACATCAAGCACACTAACATCCACATTTTAGGTGCCCCAGAAGGAAAAGAGAGAGACAAAGGGGCAGAGAACTTATTTGAAGAAATAATAGCTGAAATCTTCCCTAACGTGGGGAAGGAAACAGATATCCAGGTACAAGAAGCGTAGAGAGTACCAAACAAGATGAACCTAAAGAGGCCCACCCCAAGACACGTTATTGTTAAAATGTCAAGAATTAAGGGTAGAAAATCCTAAAAGCTACAAGAGAAAAGCAACAAGTTACATACAAAGGAAACCCCATCAGGCTGTCAGCTGACTTCTCAGCAGAAAGCTTACATGTTAGAAGGGAATGGCGTGATAAATTCAAAGCTGAAAGGAAAAAACCTATAGCCAAGAATACTCTGCCCAGCAAGGTTATCATTCAGAATGGAAGGAGAGATAAAGAGTTTTCCAGACAAACAAAAACTAAAGGAGTTCATCACCACTAAACTGGCCCTACAAGAAATGTTAAAGGGACTTATTTAAGTGGAAAGGAAAAAGTCACAAATAGAAGTAAGACAATTATCAAAGAAAAAAATATTACTGGTAAAGGCAAATATACATTAAAGGTACTGTATCAACCACCTATAAAGCTAGTATGAAGATCAAAAGACAAAAGTACTAAAATTATCTATATCTATGATAAGAGGTTAAGTGATACACAAAAACAAAAGAGGTAAAATATGATATCAAAAACATAAAACATGGAGGGGGGAGTAAAAGTGTAGGGCTTTAGTAAAAGGTCAAACTTAAGAGACCATCAACTTAATATAAATTGCTCTTTACATAAGTTATTATGTATGAACCTCATAGTAATCATAAACTAAAACCTATAATAAATACACAAAAAATAAAGGAAAGGAACCCAAACATAACACTAAAGAAAGCCATCAAATCACAAGGGAGGGCTGGCGCCGTGGCTTAGCGGTTAAGTGCGCACGCTCCGCTGCTGGCGGCCGGGGTTCGGATCCCCGGAGCGCACTGATGCACCGCTTCTCTGGCCATGCTGAGGCCACGTCCCACATACAGCAACTAGAAGGAAGTGCAGCTATGACATACAACTATCTACTGGGGCTTTGGGGGAAAAAATAAATAAAATTAAAAAAAAAAAATCACAAGGGAAGAGAGCAAGAGAAGAAGAAAGATACAGAGAAAAACTATAAAAAATCCCAAAAAAGTAACAAAATGGCAATAAATACACATTTATCAATAGTTACTTTAAATGTCAATGGACTAAATGCTCCAATCAAAAGACATAGGGTGCCTGAGTGGATAAAAACCAAGACCCATATATATGCTATATACAAGAGACACACTTCAGACCTAAAGACTCTCACAAACTGAAAATGAAGAGATGGAAAAAGATACTCCATGCAAATGGAAATGAAAAGAAAGCTGGGGTAGCAATGTTTATATCAGACAAAATTAACCGTAAGACAAAAACTGTAACAAGAAACAAAAAAGAATATTACATAATGATAATGGGAACAATCCAACAAGAGGACATAAAAATTGTAAATATCTATGTACCCAACAAAGGAGCACCTAAATACATAAAGCAAATATTAACAGACATAAAAGGAGAAATTGACAGTAACACAATAATAGTAGGGGACTTTATCATTCTACTTACATCAATGGATAGGTCATCCAGACAGAAGATCAATAAGGCAACATTGGCCTTAAATGACACATTAGACCAGATGGACTTAGCAGATATACACAGACTATTCCATCCAAAACTGCAGAATACACGTTCTTTTTGAATGCACATGGAACATTCTCCAGGATAGATCACATATTAGGCCAAAAAACAAATCTCAATAAATTGAAGAAGATTGAAGTAATACCAAGCATCTTTTCTGACCACAATGATAGGAAACTAGAAATCAATTACAAGAAGAAAACTGGAAAAGCCACAGATATGTGGAGATTAAACAAAATAGTACTGAACAACTATTGAGTCAATGAAGAAATCAAAGGAGAAATCAAAAAATACCTGGAAACAAATGGAAATGAAAATACAACATAGCCACATTTATGGGATACAGCAAAAGTAGTACTAAGAGGGACATTTATAGCAATATAGGCCTACCTCAAGAAACAAGACAAATCTCAAATAAACAATCTAACAATATACCTAAAGGAACTAGAAAAAGAAGAACAAACAAAGCCCAAAATCAGTAGAAGGAAGGAAATGATAAAAATCACAGTGGAAATAAATGAAATAAAGACTAAAAAGATAACAGAAAAGATCAATGAAACTAAGACCTGGTTCTTTGAAAAGATAAACAAAATTGACAGAAGTTTAGCCAGGCTCACTAAGAAAAAAAGAGAGAAGGCTCAAAGAAATACAAAGGATTATAAGAGAATACTATGAAAAGCCATATAGCAACAAATTGGATAATTTAGGAGAAGTGGATAAATTCTTAGAATCATATAACCTTCCAAAACTGAATCAAGAAGAAATAGAGAATCTGAATAGATCAATCACTAGTAAGGAGATTGACACAGTAATCAAAAACCTCCCAAAAAACAAAAGTCTAGGACCAGATGGCTTCCCTGGTGAATACTACCAAACATTCAAAAAAGATTTAATACCTATCCTTCTCAAACTCTTTCAAAAAATTGAAGAGGAAGGGATGCTTCCTAACTCATTCTATGAGGCCAACATTACCCTGATACCAAAATCACACAAAGACAACACACAAAAAAGAAAATTATAGGCCAATATCACTGATGAACATAGATGCAAAAGTCCTCAACAAAATACCAGCAAATCAAATACAATACATTAAGAGAATCATACAGCATGATCAAGTGAAATTTATTCCAGGGATGCAAGGATGGTTGAATATCTGCAAATCAATCAATGTGATACACCACATTAACAAAATGAAGAATAAAAATCACATGATCATCTCAATAGATGCAGAAAAAGTATTTGACAAGATTCAGCATCATTTATGATGAAAACTCTGAATAAAATGAGTATGGAGGGAAGGTACCTGAACATAATAAAGGCCATATATGACAAACCCACAGCTAACATCATACTCAATGGTGAAAAACTGAAAGTTATTCCTCTAAGAACAGAAATAAGACAAGGATGCTCACTTATGCCACTGTTATTTAACACAGTATTGGAAATCCTAGCCAGAGGAATTAGGCAAGAAAAAGAAATAAAAATGGGCCGGCCCTGTGGCTTAGTGATTAAGTGCGCGTGCTCCGCTACTTGCTGCCTGGGTTCGGATCCCGGGCGCGCACCGACACACCACTTCTCCGGCCATGCTGAGGCCACGTTCCACATACAGCAACTAGAAGGATGTGCAACTATGACATACAACTATCTACTGGGGCTTTGGGGAAAAAAAAAAAGGAGGAGGATTGGCAATAGATGTTAGCTCAGAGCCGGTCTTCCTCAGCAAAAAGAGGAGGATTAGCACGGATGTTAGCTCAGGGCTGATCTTCCTCACGAAAAAAAAAAAAAAGAAATAAAAGGGATCCATGTTGGTAAGGAAGGAGTAAAACTGTCACTATTTGCAGATGATATGATTCTATATATATATAAAAAACACTAAGGAATCCACCAAAAAACTATTAGAAACGATAAATGAATATAGTGAATTTGCAGGGTACAAAATCAACATACAAAAATCAGTTACATTTCTGTACACTAAACAACGAAATAGCAGAAAGAGCAATTAAGAATACTATCCCATTTACAATTGCAACAAAAAGAATGAAATACCTAGGAATAAATTTAACCAAAGAGATGAAAGAGCTGCACACTGAAAACTATAAAACATTGTTGAAAGAAATCGAAGAACACACAAAGAAATGGAAAGATATACCATGCTCATAGATTGGAAGAATTAACATAATTAAAATGTCCATACTTCTGAAAGACTTCCACAGATTCAATATAATCCCTATCAATGTTCCAATGACATTTTTGACGGAACTAGAACAAAGAATCCTAAAATTTATATGGAACAACGGAAGACTCCAAATAGCCAAAGCAATCCTGAGTAAAAAGAACAAAGCTGGAGGTATCATACTCCCTGATTTCAAAATATACTATAAAGCTATAGTAATCAAAACAGCATGGCACTGGCACAAAAACAGACACACAGATCAATGGAACAGAACTGAGAGCCCAGAAATAAACCCACACATATATGGACATCTAATTTTCGACAAAGGAACCAAAAATATACAATGGAAAAAGGAAAGTCTCTTCAATAAATGGTGTTGGGAAAACTGGACAGCCACATGCAAAAGAATGAAAGTAGACCACTATCTTATACCATACACAAAAATTAACTCAAAATGGATTAATAACTTGAATGTAAGAGCTGAAACCATAAAAATCCTAGAAGAAACCATAGGCAGTGTGTTCTTCGACATTGGTCTTAGCAGCATCTTTTTGAATATGATGTCTCCCCAAGCAAGGGAAACAAAAGAAAAAATAAACAAATTGGGCTACATCAAACTAAAAGTCTTCTGCACAGCAAAGGAAACCATCAACAAAATGAAAGACAACCTAATGATTGGGAGAAGATATTTCTAAATCATATTTCTGATAAGGGGTTAATAACCAAAATATATAAAGAACTCATACAACTCAACAATAAAAAACCAAATAACCCAATTAAAAAATGGGCAAAGGATCTGAACAGACATTTTCCCAAAGAAGATATACAGATGGTCAATAGGCATGTGAAAAGATGTTCAACATCACTAATTATTAGGGAAATGCAAATCAAAACTATAATGAGATGTCACCTCACGCCCCTAGGAATGGCTGTAATTAACAAGACAAGAAATATCTTGTGTTGGAGAGGATGTGGAGAAAAGGGAACCCTCATACACTGCTGGTGGGAATGCAAACTGGTGTAGCCACTATGGAAATAGTATGGAGATTGCTTCAAAAAATTTAGACTAGAACTGCTGTGTGATCCAGCTATTCCACTTCTGGGTATTTATCCAAAGAACAGGAAAACACTATTTCAAAAGATATTTGCATCCCTATGTTCATTGCAGCATTATTTACAGTAGCCAAGACTTGGAAACAACCTAAGTGCCCATCAACAGAAGAATGGATAAAGAAGATGTGGTGTATATATATATGTGTATATATATATATATATACATATACATATACACACACACACAATGGAATACTACTCAGCCATAAAAAAGATGAAATATTGCCATTTGTGACAACATGGATGGACCTTGAGGGCATTATGCTAAGTGGAATATGTCAGACAGAGAAAGATAAATGATTTCTCTCTTGTGGAAGATTAAACGAACCTGACAACAACAAACAAACACAGAATAGATTGGTGATTACCAGAGGGAAAGAGGGCAGGGCGGGAGGGGAAAGGGGTAAAAGGGCACATGTGTATGGTGATGGATGGTAACTGGACTTTGATCGGTGAACATTATACAGCCTACGCAGAAATCGAAACATAATGATGTACACCTGAAATCTATATAATGCTGTAAACTAATGTTACTTCAATAAAAAAAAAATCAGTCAACTAAAACTTTGCAGAAATCCTCAAAAAGTCAGAAGCCATCTCATCCTATATAAATGGCTATACCCCTTATAACAAGTTGCTTTTTAAAAACAAATATTTTGATAAATATATACATTAGTAAATATGGCAATTGGCCATTCAGAATATTGATTTTTTTGTGAATTGACTAGAATGGTAAGGTACATAGCACAGGAGAATTATCCCCATATTCCAGAGAAACTAACAAGTTTTGTAGATAATGGAGCAAAGCTCATATCTGCTGTGTGCACAAGGGTAGGGTTGCGTGTTCCTTAGAAAACTGAACACTATAGAGTAGATGATTCAAGCTTATGTTAACATTTGAGAAGTACAACAAAGAGTTCACAAAACATATTAATTAAAGGATAAAAAATGTAATATAGTGGGGCCGGCTGGTGGCGTAGTGGTTAGGTTCACAGGTTCCGCTTCGGCAGCCCGGGGTGTGCCAGTTGGGATTCTGGTTGTGGACCTACGCACTGCTCATCAAGCCATGCTGAGGCGGCGTTCCACATAGAGCAACTAGAAGGGTGTACAACTATGACATATAACTATCTACTGCGGCTTTGGGGAGAAAAAAGGAAAAAAGGAGGAAGATTGACAACAGATGTTAGCTCAGGGCCAATCTTCCTCAAAAAAAAAAAACCTATTAAAAAACAAACACACAAAAATGTAATATAGCTAATTGCCAGAATACCTCCTACCAAGCTTTTCAGAAACACACAATGTCATTTTAGGTCTTATGGAGAAGAAATCAAGCCAAAGCTAGAGAGCTCCATGTGCCAGTCTATATGAGAAAATTGTCATGTCCAGATCTAGGATGGCATTTGGCACATGGTGTGACACATCATCATGACTGCAAGCACTTTCTTATGCACATGGTCTCTCCAGCTAGAGGAGCCCATCCACACTCTATTTTATCAATAGTGAAGACACCCAGACTGAAAATAATTTTGCATTAAACAAAATCAACTTATATTTGACCAAGAAAGCTGTATATATTTTATAGACACATTTTTTTCCTTAAGCCACTACTGCAGAAAGTAAGATATACTGGTGGTATAGAATAGTTTCATGCCTACACGTTGAGCATTAATTGTATTGTAACAAGAGTTTAAGAGTGTATATTAACTATAAGGGATTTGCTATGGATTCTGTGAGTCTTATATCTGGCTAACTTGAAACAAAAAGTTTCCTTTTTTTCAATTTAAAAATGATTTATGATTTGAAATATCCTTTTTTTCTGATGTGTAGCATTGGGAGTTTTATTAGTCAATATGATTTAAAGATGTAACTTTCAAAAAGGAGTCTTGGAACAAATTCCTTGATTACGTCCTGACGGCACCAATAAAATGAAATTATGTGCAGTAGCTAATATGTGAATACAATATAAGTAAAGCCAAATTCATTTCCTTTTAATAAGTTTTTAAATTAAAAAATGTGGCAGATGAACAAAAACAAAAGACTAATGTAAACAAAATATTTAGAGAACTTAGTATTATTATCTTTTTTTCTAAAGTGCAAATTGTGAGTTCTGAATTCCCCAGGAATTCAGGAGAAAGAAACATCAGTGAGAAATGGAGTAAGTGAATTTAATGAAGGAGGAGGGACTTGAGGTGAACTTTTAAAACTGGATAGGCAGACAAAATGTCAGAGAGTCCTTCACTTTATTGTACTTGTTTAAAGAACCATAGAATTTGCTAGAGCTGGAACAGTGACCTGCCAAAAGACAGGATATTTGTCATATAGGGGAAATAAACCAAGAAAAGGACCACAGACTTCTCAGAAGGTCCAAGCTTGAACCCTGAACTGACACTGGTCTGGGCTCTAGGGGCTGGGAAGACAGAAATACAGAGGAGTGTAGGAATCAGGAATGAACTGAGGTCCGAACTAAACTCTACAGCCCAATGGGAAATATTCAATGGAGATCCTTCCTTTTCTAATAAAGCAATTATTCTTATTGCATTAAAAAAGCAAAGTGTGTGTGCGTGTGACAGGCTGACTCACTTTCAGAAGAGTACAGAAAGTTAGGGGGGGATATTAATTCCTCCTGAAGGCTTTCTCCTCTTTCACCCCACTCATGGGTCTGCAACACACACACACTCACACTTCATGCTCTGGTGTTGGCAGGAAATAAGAAATTTATCTGAAGTGGCTAGGCTGTGATGGGTGGAGCTGGGAGGGTAACAGAAAGGTTGGCAGATGTGTGAAGACGGCTAAAATTCATATCTGCTGGCTGTGTTCGTGCTGCCAGAAGTCTGACTCGTGTGCTGTGCTCTCGTATGCTGTGTTCTCATAATTGCCTTTAAAAAGATTTGCTGGCTTCAAAGAAATCAAATCAAATTTGTTACCAGGACAATTGAAATTTCCAGGCTGCAGCCAGGCTAGAAGTTCTAAACATCATTTAAAAGAAGATTTCAATCTCACTGTGTTTCTACTTTCTCTAAGGAGCTGTTTTTGTGCTGCTTGGCCCCTTCCTACGTAGAATGGAACAAAGGTATTGTTTAAAATACTTTTTCTACAGAATTTAGGATTGATATGTTTTGTAGTTTGGTAGAAAAGGCCAAAGAAACTACCTTTTCTTCTGGTGAAAAGGTGCAAGAACTGAAGCTCTTGCTGAGGGTGGGATGGCGTTCATGATGTTAAGACAATTTTGGGGTATACAGTATGTTCCATTTCAGGAACATCTGACTCACAACTCACCCAGTTATTTGAGTACTGAGCTTGGCTTTCCCAGACCCTCCTCGGGTTAGAACTTAATTGCCATTTACATTTTATTTCTATGGGGAAATATTAACTGCAATACAAATTCACCTATGCACTGCTACTTAGTCATATCGGGAGTACTGGAGCGCGTGAATTTAACCACTGTGCCACGGGGCTGGCCCTGGCTATTTAATATTTAAAATGTTAATGTAACATTTGGGTAAGTGCTAGTTCTCAAGTAAATGCGAAGCTATACTAAAGATACTCTAGGAATGGTAGCATGTTTAAGTCCCAGGTTCACAAAAAAGGTTTTGTAAGAATCACTGTCTTGGACCATTAATTGTAATGTTCATTTATTTTTCCAACAACTATTAATTGGAATCCTAATGTGTGCTAGGCTCTGGGGATGCAATGGCAGACTCACGCAGACATGGTTCCTTCTCTCATTTGGCTTTCAGATTTTTAGGGGATAAAGATATTAATTAATCTCATAATTAAAAATGAAGTTACAAGTTTGATAAGTCACATGAAAGAAAGGTACGTGGTGCTATGAGAGTGTGTAGTAGTAGGATTTGACCTTCTCTGGGGAGTCAGAGAAGACTTCCCAGTGGAGAAGATATTTGAACTGAAATCTAAAGGATAAGGAGAATTCTATCTGTGAATAAGGGATCAAAGAAGTATATTCTAGGTATAGGGTTGTGCTTTGAGGAAATGAAAATCAGCTGGGTGTTGTTAGGAGAAACAGCGTAGTTGAAAATGAGCTGGAGGAAGTGATTAGAAGTCACTGTGTGTCGCCTCCTAGGCTATATTAGGAATTTTATGCTTTTTCCTAGAAATAATGGAAGGATATTGATTCATTTTTGAGAGGTGGGAGAAAGGTTGATAGGATGAGATTATTTTGAAATTTCCATTTTAAATATGTTCTTCTAGCCATAGTGGAAAGAATAGAGAGTGAATGCAGGATGACCAGTTAGGGTGCTATGGCAGTGGTCCCAGAGGGAGATGATGGTAGCTTGGATTGGGGTGGTAGAGCAGGACGGTTGTGAGATAGATTCAAAAGGTAAAACTGATAGACTTGAATTGAATGTGGGGTAGTGAGAAAAAGGGAGGTATCAAAGATAACAAGTGGTGTCATGGTGGACGTTTGAAGGTTTAGGGATGGGTGAGATGTACTGAGATGAATTTTGGACATGCTAAATTTTGGGTGTCTTTAAGACATCCTAATGTGTACGTACAAAGACAGTTTGCTATAAAGATATGGCTCAGATCTCCTCATAAATGTGTTTGGGGGTCATTTGTGTTCAAGAGCCACAGGTATGGATGAGATCCCTTAGGGAGTAAATGTCAAATGAAGAGGGTGTAGGACTGAGCCTTGAGGAACGACAACATTTAATGGCCAGGTAGAGGAAGGATGAGTCTACAAAGGAAGCAGAAAGAATGGCCAGAAATGTAGGAAGGCAACTAGTAAGCAATTAGGTGTGCAGAATCAGCTACAAAAATCATGTCTGGCTGTAAAGGAGAGGAGAAAGAGAGCTAGCTGGAGACTACGTGAGGAAGAGATTTTTTTTTTAAATAAGAGAGATTTGGATAGTGTAAAAGCCAATTTAATGCTGTATGATTCTATTTATATATCATTTGCAAAATGGCGACATTATGAGGGTAGAGAATGAATCAGTGGTGGCCAGGGGAGAGCCACAGTGGGGTGATTGTGAAGGGCAGTCATTGGGAGCTCCACCAGCAAGTTCCTTGGTGCTGATGGAGGAGTTACATATCTTAATTGTAGCTACAATGAAGTGACATTGGAATAAAGTTTGTACTCTAGCTAACAGTATTGTACCAATGTCATTTTCTTGAGGTTTTTTTTTTTTTTGTCTTTTGTTTTTGGGGAGGAAGATCAGCCCTGAGCTAACATCTGCCAATCCTCGTCTTTTTGCTGAGGAAGACTGGTGCTGGGCTAACATCCGTGCCCATCTTCCTCCACTTTATATGGGACGCCACCACAGCATGGCCTGCCAAGCGGTGCGTCGGTGCGCACCCGGGATCCGGGCCAGAGAACCCCAGGCGGCCGCAGCGGAGTGTGCGCACTTAACAGCTTGCGCCACCTGGCCGGCCCCTCATTTTCTTGCTTTTGATATTGTAACACAGTGCTACAGTGATATAAGATGTCACTATTGCAGAAAGCTAGTTGAAGGGTACGGGGGACTCTGGACTATTTTTGCAAATCCCTGTGAGTCTGTTTCAAAATAGACCTTTGAGTTTATTTCATATGTCTATTTTATTTTAAACTTTACAAAATAAAAAGTTGTAAACAGTCAATGAGAGAGGAAGTGAGAAGGACATGAACAGTGAAAAGGTGTCCTCAAGTAGTGTCTTTTTCTCTTTTTCTTTAGTATTTTGTCCTTCAGGTGCTGCCTAATTAGTATTATCATCATTATTACTCATGTATAATACACAGGAAGCACTTCTCTTCTTAAAGTATAACTCAAAACCTCCAAGGTCTGGCCACTAGAAGACTTTCCAGACGCGGTTCAGCGGTCTTAAAGAGCCATATGCATTTGCAGTAGAACCTTCTGTGTTGATTCTAGCTGGTGGCAGGGGTGGGCTGCTCCCTCTTGAGAGGGTGAGCTTTACTCACAGTTATATATCAGAATAAGTGAGGAGTGCATATACTTTGAAAAGGCATATTTAAAATACCAGTTTCCCCACTGTTTTTACTATGCAATATAATACATATACAGAAAAATTCATAAAACATAAATGAATTTTAACACTTATAAAGCAAACATCAGTGTAACTCAGGTCAAAAACCATAACGTTACCTACCAGAACTCCAGAATTCTCTCATGTGGCCCTTTCTTTTTTAAAAAATAGCTTTATTCATATATGATTTAAATACCATAAAATTCACCTGATTTATGTGTACCAGTCACTGGTCTTTAGTATATTTACAGAGTTTTGTAGCTATAGCCACAATTTTATTTTAGCTTCTTTCCATCAGCCCAAAAAGAAACCTCATGCCGATGATCAGTCACTCCCCGTTGCCTGTCCACACCCCACTCCACCCCTGGTAACCACTGATCTATTTTTTGTCTCTAGATTTGCCTATTCTGGACATTTCATACAAATAGAATTATACAACATATGGTTTTTTGTGTCTGGCTTCTTTCACTTCGCATGATTTTTTTGAGGTTCACCTATGTCGTAGCATGTATCAGTACTTTGTTCCTTTTTATTCCCTAATGGTTTTCCATTTGTAGATACACACATTTTACTTATCCATTAATCAATTGATGGGTATTTGGGGTGTTTCCCCTTTTTTGCTATTATGAATAGTTGAAATGAAAATTTATAGACACATTTTTGCATGGACATATGTTTTCAGTTCTTTTGAGTAGAAACCTAGCAGTAGTATTGCCGGGTTATACAGAAACTCGATGTTTAACATGCTGAGAATCTGCCAAACTGTTCTCAAAAGAGCAATGTATGTTGGTTCTTGTTTCTCTACTTCCTCACCAACACTTGTTATTATCTGTATTTTTTGATTATAGCCATCATAATGGATGTGAAGTGGTATCACTGTAGTTTTGATTTGCGTTTCTCTCTTGACTAATGATGAACTTATATTTGCATGTATTACTGATCATTCATGTATCTTCTTTGGAGAAATGTCTATTCAAATCTTTTGACCATTTTAAATTGGGTTATTTGTTGTTAATTGAGTTTTAAAAGTTTTTTTTATATATTCTTGATAGAAAGTCCTTATCAGATATGTAATTTGCAAATATTTTCTCTGTGTTGTCTTTTCACTTTCTTGATGTTGTCATTTGAAGTGCAAAAGTTTTTTATTTTGATAGCCAAATTTATCAATTTTTTTCTTTTTTCACTTGGTGTGGTGTCTAAGAAATTATTGCCTGACCCAAGCTCACAAAGATTTATTCCTATTTTTTTTTTTTAAATATAAATGAGCCAAAGATGGCCTCTGTCTCTAGATTTTTTCTTTATAGCACCGTGAGACCCATTAGCTCAAAAGCTGGTGTCACTGAACTCAAATTTTTACACATCCAGTTGTTTTAAACATAGCCCAAATAAGCAGAATTTAGTCATATAAAACCTGCTTTGCACACTCCATGAAGCTGCCCAATGTGTATTCACTATAGATAAATCCTGATGCTATAAAGACCCCAAGTTCTGCTACCCTTTGAACTCTCTGACACAGAGACACCCTACTGTGCTGCTGAAGACATCACCTAGATGCATGAGCCCCCCTTGAATGCCCCCTCTCCCTTGGAAGTTCTCTTGCTCTTCTCCCCTCTGATTGGTGGCTCCACTAAGCCTTTACATAGCCTCACAGCGTGAAGAGCTGCTCCCTCATGCGTAGCTGTCAGCGTCTCCCAAATAAAGCTTGTGCATACTACTGCCATCTAGTGACCGTATCTTATCTTTTTCCTTGATCAGCCCTGAAATCCTCTAACTCGCTCCCTATAGTTTTCTTGTAAAAGTTGTATAGTTTTAACTATTACATTTAGGTCTATGATTCATTTTAAGTTAATGTTTGTATGTTATATGAGGTGGGGGTACAATTTCATGCTTTTGCATGTGGCTGTTCAGTTATCTCACCACCATTTGTTGAAAAGACTCTACTTTCAACTATTATGGTCTTGGCACCCTTGTCGAAAATCAGCTGACCACACGCACATGGGTTTATTTCTGGACTCTCACTTCTATTCCTTTGGTTTATATATCTCTCCTCATGTCAGTACCACACTGTCTTGATTACTATAGCTTTGTAGTAAGTTTTGAAATTGGGAAGTGTGAGTCCTCCAACTTTGTTTCTTTTCAAAATTGCTTTGACTATTCTGTGTCTTTTGTATTTCCATAAAAATTCTAGGATTAGCATGTCAATTTCTGATTTTTGGATTGGGATTGCATTAAACCTATATATCGATTTGGGGAGTATTTCCATCTTTAATTTTTCTTTTTTTGTGAGGAAGATTGGCTCTGAGCTAACATTTGTTGCCAATCTTCCTCTTTTTGCTGAGGAAGATTAGCCCTGAGCTAACATCCGTGCCCATCTTCCTCTATTTTGTATGTGGGATGCTGCCACACATGGCTTGATGAGCGATGCATATGTCTGCACCCTGGATTCCAACCTGTGAACCCCGGGCAGCTGAAGTGGAGCGCTCGAACTTAACCATTATGACACCGGGCCAGCCCCATTAACAATTTTAAGTCTTCTGATCCATGAACATGAAATGTCTTTCCCTTTATTTAGATCTCTAATTTCTTTCAACAACCTTTTGTAGTTTTCAGTGTATAAATCTTGCACTTCTTTTGTTGAATTTATTCCTAAATGTTTTATTCTTTTTGATGATATTCTGAAGGGAATTATTTTCATAATCTCTTTCATGCATTGTTTATTACTAGCATACGGAAATGCAATTGATTTTTGTTACTGATCTTGTATCTGCAGCTTTGCTGAACTTGTCCATTAACTCTAGGAATTTTTTAGTGAATTTCTTAGGATTTTCTATATACAAGATTGTGTTGTCTGCAAATAGTTTTACTCTTCCTTTCCAATCTTTGATGCCTTTTATTTATTTATTTAGGCTAATTTGCCTGACTAGAACCTCCAGTAAAATGTTGAATAGAAGTGGTAAGAGAAGACATCCTTGTCTTGTTCCTGATTCTAACTTAGGAGAAAGCATCTGGTCTTTCACTGTCAAGTATAGTATTAGCGGTGGGTTTTTCTTAGATATCTTTTATCAGGTTGAAGAAATTCCCTTCTGTTCTTAGTTTATGGAGTGGTGTTTTGTTTTTTTTTTAATCATCAAGGGGTGTTGGATTTTTGTCAAATGCTCTTTCTGTATCTTGAGATGATGAAGTGGTTTTTATGTGTTATTCTGTTAATATAGTATATTACATTAATTGATTTTCAGATGTTAAATCAATCTTGCATTCCTACAATAAATCCTGCTTGATCTGCAAGAGCTTATGAAGGATCGATATTAATTTTTCTCTAAACATTTGGTAGAATTCACCAGTGAAGCCATCTATGCCTGGGCTTTTCTTGTGCGAAGATTTTTAATTACCAGCTCAATCTCTTTACCTGTCATAGATTTAATCAGGTTTTCTGTGTCTTCACGAGCCAGTTTCGGCAATTTGTGTTCCTCCACAAATTTGCCCCCTTTACCTCAGTTATCTAATCTGTTGGCATATAGTTGTTCATAGTATTCCTGTCATAATCCTTTTAATATTTGTAGAATTGATGGTAATGTCTTGTCTTTCATTTCTGATTTTTGTGATCTGTTTTCTCTATTTTGGTCAGTCTACCTAAAGGTTTGTCAATTTTGCTGATCTTTTCAAAAAACCAACTTTTGGCTTTGTTGATTTTTGTATTGTTTTTGTTTTCTGCTTCATTGATCTCCACTGTAATTATTATTTTCTTCCTTCTACTTGCTTTGGGTTTAGTTTGGTCTTCTCTTCCTAGTTCTAAAGGTGAAGGTTTAGATTATTGGTTTAAGATCTTCTTTTCTAATACAGCTATTTAAAGCAATAAATTTCCCTTTATGTCCTACTTTAACTACATACCATGTCATGTGCCCCTTTATGATTATAATTCTCTCCCCCCCTAAAGATGTGCACTATGCTGACTTTTGTAATGTTTTTCTCATTTTTCTAAAGAATATACTTTGATTACTTGTTTGGGAGTGTTATTTGAATGGAATCAAATTGCATATATTTGTGTGTGTGTGTAGCTTGTCCTTTTACCCAACTGATGTATGTTTTTACAAGTAGTCTTAATTGATTCATTTATATTTTTATATTATATTCCATAGCATGATTGTCTACTGTTATAATTTATTTACATAATATATAAATATATAACATCATTTTATTGGTGATGAACATTTGGGTTGTTTCCAATTTGGAGCTAATATGAATAACACTGTGATGTATATCCTTGTACCAGTATCTTGAAGAACATATGAACACGTTTCTCTAGTGTTGAGACTTAGCTAAAAGTAGGATTGCGAGGTTACATCGTATGTGTATTTTCTATTTTACCAGAAAGTGCTACAATGTTTTCCAATGTGATGGGACTACTAGAAATATATGAGTTTACAATACTACCCCTAGAATGTTCTCATGTTCACCACCCAAATACTAATTACAATCCATCACTACACGTGTGCCTAATTATCCCTTTCACCCTCCTCCCTCCCCCCTTCCCCTCTGGTAACCACCAATCCAATCTCTGTCCCAATGTGTTTGTTTATTGTTGTTATTATCTATTACTTAATGAGTGAGATCATACGGTATTTGACCTCCTCCCTCTGACTTATTTCACTTTGCATAATACCCTCAATGTCCACCCATGTTGTCACAAATGGCTGGATTGCATCGTTTCTTATGGCTGAGTAGTATTCCATTGTGTATATATACCACATCTGCTTTATCCATTTATCTCTTGATGGGCACTTAGGTTGCTTCCAAGTCTTGGCTATTGTGAATAATGCTGCAATGAACACAGGGGTGCATGTATATTTACCCATCGGTGTGTTCACGTTCTTTGGATAAATACCCAGCAGTGGAACAGCTGGATCATATGGTAGTTCTATCCTTAATTTTTTGAGGAATCTCCATACTGTTTTCCATAGTGGCTGCACCAGTTTGCATTCCCACTAGCATTTCCCTGATTGTTAATGATGTTGAACATCTTTTCATGTGCCTGTTGGCCATCTGTATATCTTCTTTGGAGAAATGTCTGTTCAGGTCTTTTGCCCATTTATTAATTGGGTTGTTAGTTTTTTCTTGTTGACATGCATGAATTCTTTATATATTTTGGAGATTAACCCCTTATCTGATGTATGGTTTGCAAATATCTTCTCCCAATTGTTAGGTTGTCTTTTCGTTTTGTTGATGGTTTCCTTTGCTGTGCAGAAGCTTTTTAGTTTGATGTAGTCCCATTTGTTTATTTTTTCTATCGTTTCTCTTGCCTGGTCAGACATGGTGCTTGAAAATATGTTGCTAAGACCAATGTCGAAGAGCGTACTGCCTATGTTTTCTTCTAGAAGTTTCATAGTTTCAGGTCTTACATTCAAGTCTTTAATCCATTTGGAGTTAATTTTTGTGTACGGTGTAAGGTAATGGTCTACTTTCATTTTTTTTTGCATGTGGCTGTCCAGTTTTCCCAACACCATTTGTTGAAGAGACTTTCCTTTCTCCATTGTATGTTCTTGGCTCCTTTGTCGAAGATTAGTTGTCCATAGACGTGTGGGTTTATTTCTGGGATTTCGATTCTATTCCATTGATCTGTGTGTCTGTTTTTGTGCCAGTACCATGCTGTTTTGGTTACTATAGCTTTGTAGTATATTTTGAAATGAGGGAGTGTGATACCTCCAGCTTTGTTCTTTTTTCTCAGGATTCCTTTAGCTATTCGGGGTCTTTTGTTGTTCCATATAAATTTTAGGATTCTTTGTTCTATTTCTGTGAAAAATGTTGTTGGAACTTTGATAGGGATTGCATTGAATCTGTAGATTGCTTTAGGAAGTATGGACATCTTAACTATGTTAATTCTTCCAACCAAGAGCATGGAATATCTTTCCATTTCTTTGTGCCTTCTTCAATTTCTTTCAGCAATGTTTTATAGTTTTCAGTGTACAGATCTTTCACCTCTTTGGTTAAGTTTATTCCATATCCGTTTTGTTGCAGTTGTAAATGGGATTGTATTCTTAATTTCTCTTTCTGCTACTTTGTTGTTAGTGTGTAGAAATGCAACTGATTTTTGTATATTGATTTTGTCTCCTCCAACTTTACCATATTCGTTTATTACTTCTAAAAGTTTTCTGGTGGATTCTTTAGGGTTTTCTATATATAAAATCATGTCATCTGCAAATAGTGACAGTTTCACTTCTTCCTTTCCAATTTGGATCCCTTTTATTTCTTTTTCTTGCCTGATTTCTCTGGCTAGGACTTCCAGTACTATGTTAAAAAGGAGTGGTGAGAGTGGGCATCCTTGTCTGGTTCCTGTACTTAGAGGGAGAGCTTTCAGTTTTTCACCATTGAGGATGATATTAGCTGTGGGTTTGTCATATATGGCCTTTATTATGTTGAGGTACTTTCTTTCTTTCTTTTTTTTTTTTTTTGTGAGGAAGATCAGCCCTGTGCTAACATCTGCCAATCCTCCTCTTTTTTTGCTGAGTAAGACTGGCCCTGGGCTAATATCCATTCCCATCTTCCTCCACTTCATGTGGGACGCTGCCACAGCATGGCTTGCCAAGCAGTGCATAGGTGCATGCCCCAAATCCGAGCCTGCAAATGCCAGGCTGCTGCAGCGGAGTGTGCACACTTAACTGCTTGCGCCACTGGGCCGGCCCCTGGTACTTTCTTTCTATACCCATTTTATTCAGAGTTTTTATCACAAATGGATGCTGTATCTTGTCAAATGCTTTCTCTGCATCTATTGAGATGATCATATGATGTTTATTTTTCATTTTATTAATGTGGTGTATCACGTTGATTGATTTGCAAATGTTGAACTGTCCCTGCATCCCTGGAATAAATCCCACCTGATCATGGTGTATAATCTTTTTAATGTATTGTTGTATGGGATTTGCTAGTATTTTGTTGAGGGTATTTGCATCGATGTTCATCAGTGATATTGGCCTGTAATTTTCTTTTTTTGTGTTGTCCTTGTCTGGTTTTGGTATCAGGGTAATGTTGGCTTCGTAGAATGAGTTAGGGAGGTTCTCCCCTCCTCAATTTTTTGGAAGAGTTTGAGAAGGAGAGGTATTAAGTCTTCTTTGAAAGTTTGGTAGAATTCAGGGAAGTCATCTGGTCTTGGACTTCTATTTTTGGAGAGGTTTTTGATTACTCTTTCGATCTCCTTACTGGTGATTGGTCTGTTCAAATTCTCTATTTCTTCTTGATCCAGTTTTGGAGGGTTGTATGAGTCTAAGAATTTATCCATTTCTTCCAGATTGTCCAATTTGTTGGCATATAGCTTTTCATAGTATTCTCTTATAATCTTTTATTTCTGAGGTGTCCTTTGTAATTTCTTCTCTTTCATTTCTGATTTTACTTATTTGTGCCTTCTCTCTTTTTTTCTTGGTGAGTCTAGCTAAAGGTTTGTCAATTTTGTTTATCTTTTCAAAGAACCAGCTCTTGGTTTTATTAATTTTTTCTATTTTTTTAAGTCTCTATTTCATTGATTTCTGCTCTGATTTTAATTATTTCCCTTCTTCTACTGATTTTGGGCTTTGTTTGTTCTTCTTTTTCCAGTTCCTTTAGGTGCATTGTTAGATTGTTTATTTGAGATTTTTCTTGTTTGTTGAGATAGGCCTGTATTGCTATAAACTTCCCTCTTAGAACCGCTTTTGCTGTATCCCACAAATTCTGGCATGTTGTGTTTTCATTTTCATTTGTCTCCAGGTATTTTTTGAGTTCTTTGATTTCTTTGTTGACCCAGTCGTTGTTCAGTAGCATTTTGTTTAATCTCCATGTACTTGTGGCTTTTCTGATTTTCTTCCTATAGTTGATTTCTAGTTTCACACCGTTGTGGTCAGAAAAGATACTTGGTATTATTTCAATCTTCTTAAATTTATGGAGACTTGTTTTGTGGCCTAATATGTGATCAATCCTGGAGAATGTTCCATGTGCATTTGAAAAGAAGGTGTATTGTTTGGTTTTTGGATGGAACGTTCTGTATATATCTACTAGGTCCATCTGTTCTAGTGTGTCATTTAAGGCCAATGTTTCCTTATTGATCTTCTGTTTGGATGATCTATCCGTTGGTGTAAGTGGAGTGTTCAAGTCCCCTACTATTATTGTGTTACTGTCTATTTCTGTTTTTATGTCTGTTAATAATTGCTTTATATATTTAGGTGCTCCTACGTTGGGTGCTTAGATATTTACAAGTGTTATATCCTCTTGTTGGATTGTTCCCTTGATCATTATGTAGTGCCCTTCTTTGTCTCTTGTTACAGTTTTTGTTTTAAAGTCTATTTTGTCTTGTATGAATATTGCTACCCCAACTTTCTTTTCATTGCCATTTGCCTGGAGTATCTTTTTCCATTCCTTCACTTTCAGTTTGTGAGTGTCTTTAGATCTGAAGTATGTCTCTTGTATGCAGCATATATATGGGTCTTGTTTTTTTAACCAATCACCCACCCTATGCCTTTTAATTGGAGCATTTAGTCCATTGACGTTTAAAGTAGCTATTGATAAGTATGTACTTACTGCCATTTTTTAACTTTTTGTCTAGGTGTTTTAGTAGTTCTTTGTTCCTTTCTTCTTCTCTTGCTCTCTTCCCTTGTGTTTTGATGGCTTTCTTTAGGACTATGTTTGGGTTCTTTTCTCTTAGTTTTTTGTGTATTTATTATAGTTTTCTGGTTTGTGATTACCCTGTGGTTCATATACAGTAACCTACATATATAGCAATCAATATTAAGTTGATGGTCTCTTTACTTTGACCTCTGTTTGAAAGCTCTACTCTTCAACTTCCCTCCTCCCACATTTTATATTTTTGATATCATATCTAACCTCTTTTTTTTTTTTTGCATTTGTATCCATTACTCTCTTATCATGGAAATAGATAATTTTTCCTATTTGTGGTCTTCTCTTTTCCCCTTAAATCAGTCCCTTTAGCATTTCTTGTAGTACTGGTTTCTTGGTGACAAACTCTTTTAATTTTACTTGTCTGGGAAACTTTTTATCTCTCCTTCCATTTTGAATGACAACCTTGCCGGGTAGAGTATTCTTGGCTGTAGGTTTTTTCCTTTTAGCATTTTAAATACATTGTGCCACTCTCTTCTAGCCTGTAAGGTTTCTGCTGAGAAGTCAGCTGATAGCCTTATGAGGTTTCCTTTGTATGTAACTTGTCTCTCTTGCGGCTTTTAGGATTCTCTCTTTATCTTTAATTCTGGCCGTTTTAATTGTGATGTGTCTTGGTGTGGGCCTCTTTGGGTTTATCTTGTTTGGGGCTCTCTGTTCTTCCTGTACCTGGATGTCTGTTTCCTTCCTTAGGTTAGGGAAGTTTTCATCTATTATTTCTTGAAATAGATTCTCTGCCCCTTTGTCCCGCTCTTCTCCTTCCGGGACACCTATAACACGGATGTTAGTGCACTTGATGTTGTCCCAGAGGTCCCTTACACTGTCCTCATAATCTTTTTAATTCTTTTTTCTTTTACCTGTTCAGCTTGGGTAATTTCTTCTAGTCTTTCGTCCAGCTCACAGATCCGTTCTTCTGTATCCTCTACTCTGCTTTTGAGTCCCTCTAGTGAATTTTTCATTTCCAGTATCGTATTCTTCATTTCTGATTGGTTCTTTTTTATATCTTCCATTTCTTTGTTGACATTCTCACTGAGTTCATCTATTCTTCTCCCCAGATCAGTGAGCATCCTTAACACTCTTAGTTTGAACTCTCTGTCAGGTAGGTTGCTCATTTCTGTTTCACTTAGTTCCTTTTCTGAGGTTTTGTCCTGTTCCCTTACTTGGAACGTATTCCTTTGCCTCCTCATTTTGCCTCTTTCCCTTTGCTTGTGTCTATGTACTAGGTAGGTCAGCTGCATCTCCTGCTCTTGGAAAGTTGACCTTATATAAGTGATGCCTTATGAGGCCCAGCAGTATGCTTCCCTCAGTTTTGAATGTTCCAGGAGTGACCCCTATGTGTGCTACATGTGTCCTTCTGTTGTGGCATGGTTGCTCTTCCTGTAGGTGCCCAGGGAGGCTGAACTATGCCCCTGGCCAGCTGTTGTAATGCTCAGCTGCTTGTAGTTGTTGTGGGCCCTTCAGTCTCTTTATCAAGTGTGGGGAGCCCCAGCACAGTTGGCTGCAAGTTCTAATAGCACATTCCTGTTGCAGTATTTCTATTAAGTGAATAGGCCCCCAGCGTGGCAGGTTGTTAGGCTCAGGGCCTTACAATTGCTATAAGCCTCTAGCCATTACATATTTTGTCAGCTCTCTGAGGATTGCAGCTGGGTGGGGCTGGCCTCAGGCATGGGAGCACCCAATTGTTTCAGGCTTTGGAAGCAAAAAGCCTGTGCTTCCCTATGTGTCTCTTTGAGAAGCACAAGTCTTCTGCAGCTGACAAACCCCACTGCCCACAGCTCCACACACACAGTCAACACAGTCCTGCCCCGTGCATGCACCCCGACCTCCTGAAGTGGACCCTGTCTCTCCAAGGTGGGAAGCCCACACACTCCACCACCGCCCCACACTCTCCACCCGCTCCTTGTGCACACCCAGCCCCATAGAGGTGGGCCCAGTCGCCAGGCTGCAGAGAATCTAGTCACCAATCTATGCAGGCCCACAAGTTGCCCCAGGGCTTGTTGTTGGGTGGGTCTAGTCCCTAGGGTGGGCTGCCTGCCCTGGCTGAGCTAGATTAAATCGGTGCTCTAGTGGGTGGGGTAGACCGTGAGCTAGCAGGCCTCAGGGAGAATTCCAATGGCATCTTCCAGCATCTGTGTCAGCAGGCCCTCACCAGGCCACAACAATGGCTGCCGCAAATGTCTCAGTCCCTGGAGAGGTCTCACCTCTCACGGAGATGCACTCAGATCCTCTCAGGTGAGTCTCTTTTCACCAAAGGACGGTGCACCTTTCTTTCTGGTGATTTTAGGTTGCTTTCTGAAATGGATGAGTTTGTGCCCGGACCCTTTAAGAGCCGGTTTTAGTTTCTTTGTGAACCAGCTTTTCTGTGGATACTCCCCAATGTTTTAGTAGCAGGCAAAGTCAGATATTAGGCCACTCATCTCGATTGTGCTGGGTCCAAAAAATGCCTGCAGCGGGGGCGCTCCCTGGCTCAGGGCCCGACTCCTCCAGGGAGGGCTGTGTACATGTGAGCTGCTCCCGGGAGGCCGTGAGGCGCTGCGGCTTGTGAAGGCGGCGTTTTTTCTCTCCAGAAGGGAGTTTCTGCCTCTTCCACCTCACTTAGGATTGTCCAGTTTTTAGTTCTGTCTCAGGGGTCATTTTTCCAAGAGTAGATGTATATTGGCTATGTCCAAGGGAGGAGGTGAGTTCAGAGTCCGCCTATGTCGCCATCTTGACTTCTCTCTTATTATTTTAATATAGTCTAAAATACCAATAATTTTCTTTTTTAGCAGTGTTTTTTTGTGTTTTGTTGGAAAAAACCCACCCTACCCTAAGATCATGAAGATATTCTCCTATGTTATCTTTCAAAAGCTTTATCGTTTGCCTTTTAAATGTAGATCTTTAATCTGCCTGGAATTGATTTTTGTCTGTGATGTAGGCAGGAGTCCAATTTGTTTTTCTAATATGGATTCCCTATTATCTCAGAAACATTTATGGAAAAGTTTATCTTTTTCCTACTGATCTGCAATGTTACTTATCAAATGTTGCTGTGTATGTGGGTTTATTTCCAGTCCTCTATTCTGTTTCCTTGATTTATTTATTTATCTTTGAGCCAACACTATGCTATCTTAATCATTATAACTTTACAATAAGTCTAGTTATTTGATGGGACATATCCTCCCTTATCTTGTTCTTCTTCAAGAATGTTTTATCTCTTTTTGGCCTTTTGTATTTCCAGATAAATATTAGAATAAGTTTTTATGCTGTAAACAAAACAAAACAAAAACAAACTCCACCCCAAAATCTTCTGGGAATTTGATTGGGATTGTATTGTATCTATAAATCAATTTGGAATGAATTGACATCTTTATAATATTGAGCTTGCAATCAATGAACAAAATATAAATGTCCACTTATAAACCTATCTACTGTCCCTCAATAGAGTTTTATAATTTTCTCCGTAGATAGCTTCACATCTTTTGTTAGATTTATTCCTAGATGTTTCATATTTTATGCTATTATAAATGATATCTTTTTAAAAATTTGATTTACTTATTGTTTATTGCTGGTTTGAGAATAAATTGATTTTTTAAACTATTGATTATTTACCCAACAACTTTGCTTACTTAACTCTCATTGATTCTTGTAATTTTTCTGTGGATTATTTTGGATGTTTCATGTATACAATCTAACTATCTTCAGATAATGAAAGCTTTTTCTTCTTCTTTTCCAACTCTTATATTTTGATATCTTTTTCTTGCTTTAATGCCCTGAGTAGGTCTTCCAGTACAATGTTGAAAAGAAGTGGTAATTGCAGGCATCCTTACCTTATTCCCAATATCAAAGGGAAAGCTTTCAATGTGTCACCATTATGGATATCTGCTGTAGGTTGTGTTTTGTTTTGTTTTACATACCCATTCTCAGATAAGGAATTTTCCTATGAATTTTTGTTATGAATGGATGTAATTTTCTTAAACTCTTTTTCTGTGTCCATTGAGATGATAAAATGATTTTTCTCCTTGAATCTGTTTCTGTGGAGAGTTACCTTAATTTTTTAATGTTAAACTAACCTTGCATTTCTGGAATGAAGCCTAGTTGGTTATGATGTTTTTATCTTTTTTATATATTACTGGCTTGGGTTTGTGAATATTTTTATTAGAATTTTTGCATCTATGTTTATGAGTAAAACTAGACTATAAATATCTTTTCTCATACTGTCTCAAAGATTAAGGTAGCCTCACACAATGAGTTGGGGGGATTGTTTATTCCATTTCACTTATTTGAAAATTTTCTATAAGATTGAAATGATTTCTTCATTGAAAGTTTAGTAGAACTGGTATGAAGTTATCTGGGCCTAGAGTTTTCTTTAGGGGAAGAATTTAGACCACCAATCATTATCTTTAGTGGTTGAAGAGTATTCAGGTTTGCTATTTCTTCTTAAATTCATTTGGTATATTATATTTTTCTAGGAATTTATCCACTTCATCTGAATTTCCAAATATTGAAATAAATTTAATAATATCCACTTATATTTTTAATGTTTGTAGAATCTGTAATTCTCTTTTTAATTCCTAATATTGGCTTTTGTGTATTTTCTCTTATTTTTCTTATCAATTGTGCTAGAGATTTGTCAGTTTTATTAGTCTTCTCAAAGAATCACCTTTGTCTTTGTTGATCCTGTCTAATATACATAGAGTTTCTGTTTTATTAATATTTATTCTTATATTCTTTCTACTTTCTTTGGATTATTTTATTGTTCTTTAACATTTGTGAGATAGATGCTTAGCTGATTATTCTTTAGCCTTTCTTTTTTAATATTCACGTCTAAGGCTATATATTACTCTTTTTAAGTACTGCTTACCTGCATACTATACATTTTGATATGTCAGGTCTCATAATATTCAGTATAAAATATTTTCTAATTTCCATTATGATTTATTTTTGACCCAAATATATAGAGAATGTATACATTTTTTTGGTTTTTTATTTTTAACTTAATTGCATTGTAGTCAGGTGACATGTTCTTTATGATTTAAGTACCTTGAAACTTGGTAAGATTTGCTCTATGTCTCAGTATACAGGGTCAAATTTTGTAAATGTTTTGGGTGCTCTTGAAAAGAATGTGCATTCTGCAGTTGGGCAGATGGTTTTATATATATGGTTATATATTTATATATATATGGTGTAGTTTGTTGTTTGTGTGGTTCAAATCTTTGATATTATTGCTGACTTTTTCATCTGTTATTATTGTCTATTATTTTATCCTTACTTTTTGTAAAAATCTTCTTCCCAAGGGCTTGTTTTGATGATCAGTGAGATACTGATTAAATAAGACTTGGAAAATCATAAAGTTCTATGTGAATGTAGAGTATACCCTAATATAAAAATAAAAGAGTTCCTTATTTTTAAGTTTATAAAATGGCAAGAATGGAAACACTGGCTCTGTATAATAGATTGATCATTTATATGGGTATTTTATTTATTTATTTTGTTTATATGAATATTTTATAGTCAGTCATTTTAAATGAGTATTTTATTCCGTTCCCAAAGCATCAGGCTTTAACCCCAGAAGGGAAAAAATAAAATAGCTCATAAAGCTGTCCTGGACCCTCAGCTATGACCAGAGAGAACAGTTTGCTTTCATACGACACTCGTCTCTCAACTTCTCTCCTCTCCCTCACAATTTGCACCTTCCTTTCTCTTTTTTTCTTTCTTTGTATGTCTTGCTTCTGTTTTCCTATCAGTAGCTCACTCTTCTCTCTCTCTTTTTTTTGTTTATAATTTTATTTATTTATTTTTTCCCCAAAGCCCCAGCAGATAGTTGTACATCATAGCTGCACATCCTTCTAGTTGCTGTATGTGGGACGCGGCCTCAGCATGGCCGGAGAAGCGGTGCCTTGGTGCACGCCCGGGATCCGAACCCGGGCCGCCAGCAGCGGAGCGCAGGCACTTGAACCGCTAAGCCACCGGGCCGGCCCTCACTCTTCTCTTTTGAACGTAGTTTATTCTCTTCCTCATTTATCTGGCCATACTTTACAGCATTAAATTTTACGTTTTTTGTATTTATTAGATAAATTAACTATTACAAATTTTAAAACAAGGTAGCTTAATGTTTACTTTTTATTTTTATTTATTTTTATTTTTTGTTTATTGCAGTAACATTGGTTTATAACATTGTATAAATTTCAGGCGTACATCATCATACTTCTATTTCTGCATGGATTACATCATGTTCACCACCCAAATACTAATTACAACCCATCACCACACACATATGCCTAATTATCCCTTTTGCCCTCCTCCCTCCCCCATTCCCCTCTGGTAACCACCAATCCAATCTCTGTCTCCATGTGTTTGTTTATTATTGTTATTATGTTCTACTAAATGAAGGAAATCATACGGTATTTGACCTTCTCCCTCTGACTTATTTCACTTTGCATAATACCCTCAATGTCCATCCATGTTGTCACAAATGGCTGGATTTTATCATTTATTATGGCTGAGTAGTATTCCATTGTGTATATATACCACAGCTTCTTTATCCATTCGTCCCTTGATGGGCAGTTAGGTTGCTTCCAAGTCTTGGCTATTGTGAATAACGCTGCAAGGAACACAGGGGTGCATGTATCTTTACGCATCGGTGTTTTCAAGTTCTTTGGATAAATACCCAGCAGTGGAATAGCTGGATCATATGGTAGTTCTATGCTTGATTTTTTGAGGAATCTCCATACTGTTTTCCATAGTGGCTGCACCAGTTTGCACTCCCACCAGCAGTGTATGAGTGTTCCCTTCTCTCCACATCCTCTCCAACACATGTTGTTTCCTGTCTTGGTAATTATAGCCATTCTGACGGGAGTGAGGTGATATCTCATTGTAGTTTTGATTTGCATTTCCCTGATAGTTAATGATTTTGAACATCTTTTCATGTGTCTGTTGGCCATCTGTATATCTTTGGAGAAATGTCTGTTCAGGTCTTTTGCCGATTTTTTAATTGGGTTGGTAGTTTTTTCTTGTTGAGATGCATGAGTTCTTTATATATTTTGGAGATTAACCCGTCATCAGATATATGGTTTGCAAATATCTTCTCCCAATTGTTAGGTTGTCTTTTCGTTTTGTTGATGGTTTCCTTTGCTGTGCAGAAGCTTTTTAGTTTGATGTAGTCCCATTTGTTTATTTTTTCTATTGTTTCTCTTGCCCGGTCAGACATGGTGCATGAAAATATGTTGCTAAGACCGATGTCGAAGAGCGTACTGCCTATGTTTTCTTCTAGAAGTTTCATAGTTTCAGGTCTTACATTCAAGTCTTTAATCCATTTGGAGTTAATTTTTGTGTATGGTGTAAGGTAAGGGTCTACTTTCATTTTTTTGCATGTGGCTATCCAGTTTTCCCAGCACCATTTGTTGAAGAGACTTTCTTTCCTCCATTGTATGTTCTTGGCTCCTTTGTCAAAGATTAGCTGTCCATAGATGTGTGGGTTTATTTCTGGGCTTTCGATTCTATTCCATTGATCTGTGTGTCTGTTTTTGTGCCAGTACCATGCTGTTTTGGTTACTATAGCTTTGTAGTATATTTTGAAATGAGGGAGTGTGATACCTCCAGCTTTGTTCTTTTTTCTCAGGATTCCTTTAGCTATTCGGCGTCTTTTGTTGTTCCATATAAATTTTAGGATTCTTTGTTCTATTTCTGTGAAAAATGTTTTGGAACTTTGATAGGGATTGCACTGAATCTATACATTGCTTTAGGAAGTATGGACATCTTAACTATGTTAATTCTTCCAATCCAAGTGCATGGAATATCTTTCCATTTCTTTGTGTCTTCTTCAATTTCTTTCAGCAATGTTTTATAGTTTTCAGTGTACAGATCTTTCACCTCTTTGGTTAAGTTTATTCCTAGGTATTTTATTCTTTTTGTTGCAATTGTAAATGGGATGGTATTCTTAATTTCTCTTTCTGCTACTTCGTTGTTAGTGTATAGAAATGCAACTGATTTTTTATGTTGATTTTGTATCCTGCAACTTTACCATATTCGTTTATTACTTCTAAAAGTTTTCTGGTGGATTCTGTAGGGTTTTCTATATATAAAATCATGTCATCTGCAAATAGTGAGAGTTTCACTTCTTCCTTTCCAATTTGGATCCCTTTTATTTCTTTTTCTTGCCTGATTGCTCTGGCTAGGACTTCCAGTACTATGTTAAATAGGAGTGGTGACAGTGGGCATCCTTGTCTGGTTCCTGTTCTTAGAGGGATAGCTTTCAGTTTTTCACCACTGAGGATGATATTAGCTGTGGGTTTGTCATATATGGCCTTTATTATGTTGAGGTACTTTCCTTCTATACCCATTTTCTTCAGAGTTTTTATCATAAATGGATGCTGTATCTTGTCAAATGCTTTCTTTGCGTCTATTGAGATGACCATGTGATTTTTCTTCTTCATTTTATTAATGTGGTGTATTATGTTGATTGATTTGCAAATATTGAACCATCCCTGCATACCTGGAATAAATCCCACTTGATCATGGTGTATAATCTTTTTAACGTATTGTTGTATGTGATTTGCTAGTATTTTGTTGAGGATTTTTGCATCGATGTTCATCAGTGATATTGGCCTGTAATTTTCTTTTTTTGTGTTGTCCTTGTCTGGTTTTGCTATCAGTGTAATGTTGGCTTCATAGAATGAGTTAGGGAGCTTCCCCCTCTCCTCAGTTTTTTGGAAGAGTTTGAGAAGGATAGGTATTAAGTCTTCTTTGAATGTTTGGTAGAATTCACCAGGGAAGCAGTCTGGTCCTGGACTTTTATTTTTGGGGAGGTTTGTGATTACTGTTTCGATCTCCTTACTGGTGATTGGTCTATTCAAATTCTCCACTTCTTCTTGATCCAGTTTTGGAAGGTTGTATGATTCTAAGAATTTATCCATTTCTTCCAGGTTGTCGAATTGGTTGGCATATAGCTTTTCATAATATTCTCTTATAATCTTTTGTATTTCTGAGGTGTCTGTTGTAATTTCTCCTCTTTCATTTCTGATTTTACTTATTTGTGCCTTCTCTCTTTTTTTCTTGGTGAGTCTAGCTAAAGGTTTGTCAATTTTGTTTATCTTTTCATAGAACCAGCTTTTGGTTTTATTAATTTTTTCTATTTTTTTTTTAGTCTCTATTTCATTGATTTCTGCTCTGATTTTAATTATTTCCCTTCTTCTACTGATTTTGGGCTTTGTTTGTTCTTCTTTTTCCAGTTCCTATAGGTGCTTTGTTAGATTGTTTATTTGAGATTTTTCTTGTTTGTTGAGATAGGCCTGTATTGCTATAAACTTCCCTCTTAGAACTATTTTTGCTGTATCCCATAAATTCTGGCATGTTGTATTGTTGTATTTTCATTTTCATTTGTCTCCAGGTATTTTTTGAGTTCTTCATTGACCCAGTCATTGTTCAGTAGCATTTTGTTTAATCTCCATGTATTTGTGGCTTTTCTGATTTTCTTCCCATAGTTGATTTCTAGTTTCATACTGTTGCAGTCAGAAAAGATGCTTGGTATTATTTCAGTCTTCTTAAATTTATGGAGACTTGTTTTGTGGCCTAATATGTGATCAATCCTGCAGAATGTTCCATGTGCATTTGAAAAGAACGTGTATTCTTCAGTTTTTGGATGGAATGCTCTGTAAATATCTACTAGGTCTGGTCCATCTGTTCTAGTGTGTCATTTTGGCCAATGTTTCCTTATTGATCTTCTGTTTGGATGATCTATCCGTCGGTTTAAGTGGAGTGTTAAAGTCCCCTACTATTATTGTGTTACTGTCTATTTCTGTTTTTATGTCTGTGAATAACTGCTTTATATATTTAGGTGCACCTACATTGGTGCGTAGATATTTACAAGTGTTATATTCTCTTGTTGGATTGTTCCCTTGATCATTATGTAATGCCCTTCTTTGTCTCTTGTTACAGTTTTTGTTTTAAAGTCTATTTTGTCTGATATGAGTACTGCTACCCCACCTTTCTTTTCATTGCCATTTGCATGGAGTGTCTTTTTCCATCCCTTCACTTTCAGTTTGTGAGTGTCTTTAGGTCTGAAGTATGTCTCTTGTATACATCATATGTATGGGTCTTGTTTTATCCAATCAGCCACCCTATCCCTTTTAATTGGAGCATTTAGTC
Organism: Ceratotherium simum simum; assembly: GCF_057802395.1. Taxonomy (NCBI): domain Eukaryota; kingdom Metazoa; phylum Chordata; class Mammalia; order Perissodactyla; family Rhinocerotidae; genus Ceratotherium; species Ceratotherium simum. Next base: position 23,320,937 of record NC_141912.1, on the reverse strand, counting down.
CATTGACATTTAAAGTAGCTATTGATAAGTATGCACTTACTGCCATTTTTAAACTTTTTTTTTCTCAGTGTTTTACTAGTCCTTCTCTGTTCCCTTTCCTTCTATACAGAATTGATGGTCTCTTTAGTTTGACCTCTGTCTGAAAGTTCTACACTTTAACTCCCCTCCTCCCTCATTTTATGTTTTTGTATCATATCTAACGTCTTTTTTGTGCATTTGTATCCCTTACTCTCTTATCATGGAAATAGATAATTTTTCCTATTTGTGGTCTTCTCTTTTCCCCTTAAATCAGTCCCTTTAACATTTCTTGTAGCACTGGTTTCTTGGTGACAAACTCCTTTAATTTTTGCTTGTCTGGGAAATTTTTGATCTCTCCTTCCATTTTGAATGATAACCTTGCTGGGTAGAGTATTCTTGGCTGTAAGTTTTTTCCTTTTAGCACTTTAAATATATCGTGCCACTCTCTTCTAGCCTGTAAGGTTTCTGCTGAGAAGTCAGCTGATAGCCTTCTGGGGTTTCCTTTGTATGTAACTTGACTTTCTCTTGCGGCTTTTAGGATTCTCTCTTTATCTTGAATTCTGGACATTTTGATTCTGATGTGTGTTGGTGTGGGCCTCTTTGGGTTTATCTTGTTTGGGGCTTTCTGTGCTTCCTGTACCTGGATGTCTGTTTCCTTCCTTAGGTTAGGGAAGTTTTCATCTATTATTTCTTCAAATAGATTCTCTGTCCCTTTGTCTCCCTCTTCTCCTTCCGGGACACCTATAACACGGATGTTAGTGCACTTGATGTTGTCCCAGAGGTCCCTTAGACTGTCCTCACTCTTTTTAATTCTTTTCTCTTTTACCTGTTCAGCTTGGGTAATTTCTTCTAGTCTTTCGTCCAGCTCACAGATCCGTTCTTCTGTATCCTCTACTCTGCTTTTGAGTCCCTCTAGTGAATTTTTCATTTCCAGTATCGTATTCTTCATTTCTGATTGGTTCTTTTTTATATCTTCCATTTCTTTGTTGACATTCTCACTGAGTTCATCTATTCTTCTCCCCAGATCAGTGAGCATCCTTAACACTCTTAGTTTGAACTCTCTGTCAGGTAGGTTGCTCATTTCTGTTTCACTTAGTTCCTTTTCTGGGGTTTTGTCCTGTTCCCTTACTTGGAACGTATTCCTTTGCCTCCTCATTTTGCCTCTTTCCCTGTGCTTGTGTCTACGTATTAGGTAGGTCAGCTATGACTTCTGCTCTTGGATAGGCGACCTTATGTAACTGATGGCTTTTGAGGCCTGCAGTGTGCTTCCCTCAGTTCTTAATGTTCCAGGGGTAACCCCTATGTGGGCTACGTGTGTCCTTCTATTGTGGCCTGTTTGCTCTCCCTGTAGGCGCCCAGGGAGGCTGAGTTATGCTCCTCGCCAGCTCTTGTAATGCTCAGCTGCTTGTAGTTGTTGTGGGCCCTTCAGTGTCTTTATCAGGTGTGGGGAGCCCCAGCACAGTTGGCTGCAAGTTCTAATACCATATTTGTGTTGCAGTATTTCTTTTAAGTGAGTAAGCCAACAGCGTGGCAGGTTGTTAGGCTCAGGGCCTTACAATTGCTATAAGCCTCTAGCCTATTAGGTCTCTTGTCAGCTCTCTGAGGATTGCAGCTGGGTGGGGCTGGCCTCAGGCATGGGAGCGCTCAATTCTTTCAGGCTTTGGAAGCAAAAAGCCTGTGCTTCCCTATGCGTCTCTTTGAGAAGCACAAGTCTTCTGCAGCTGACAAACCCTACCGCCCACAGGTCCACACACATAGTCAACACAGTCCTGCCCCGTGCATGCACCCCCGACCTCCTGAAGTGGACCCAGTCTCTCCAAGGTGGGAGGACCACACTCCACCACCGCCCCACACTCTCCACCCACTCCTTGTGCACACCCCGCCCCATAGAGGTGGACCCAGTGCCAGGCTGCAGAGAATCTAGTCACCAATCTATGCAGGCCCACAAATTGCCTGAGGGCTTGTTGTTGGGTGAGTCCAGTCCATAGGGTGGGCTGCCTGCCTTGGCTGAGCTGGATTAAATCGGTGCTCTAGTGGGTGGGGCAGACCTGGACTAGCAGGCCCCAGGGAGAACTCCAATGGCGTCTGTGTCAGCACGCCCACACCAGGCCACAACAGTGGCCGCTGCCAATGTCCCGGTCCCTGGAGAGGTCTCACATCTCACCGAGATGCACTCAGGGCCTATCAGGTGAGTCTTTTTTCACCAAAGCACTGTGCACCTTTCTTTCTGGTGATTTTAGTTTGCTTTCTGAAACGGGTGAGTTTGTGCGTGGGCCCTTTAAGAGCCGATTTTAATTTCTTTCTGAACCAGCTTTTCTGGGGGTACTTCCCAATGTTTTAGTAGCAGGCAAAGTCAGATATTATGCCACTCACCTTGATTGTGCTGGGTCCACAAAATGCCCACAGCGGGGGCGCTCCCTGGCTCAGGGCCCGACTCCTCCAGGGAGGGCTGTGTACATGTGGGCTGCTCCCGGGCAGCCGTGAGGTGCTGCTGCTTGTGAAGGCAGAGTTTTTCCTCTCCAGAAGGGAATTTCTGCCTCTTCCACCTCAATTAGGATTGTCATTTGTTGCAGGAGTTCCTCTTATCCAGTTTTCAGTTCTGTCGGGGTAATTTTTCCACGAGTCGTTGTAAATGGGCTGTGAACGCAGGAGGAGGTGAGTTCAGAGTCTGCTTACGCCACCATCTTGACTTCTCTCCTCCCAATGTTTACCTTTTAAATAGGCTTTATTGTTTAGAAAAGTTTTAAATTTACAGAAAAATTGAGAGACTAGTAGATAGTTTTCATAGATACCACATCTAGTTTCCCCTATTATTAACATTTACATTAGCATGACATATTTGTAATAATTAATGAACCAATGTTGATACATTATTATTAACAAAAGTTCGTAGATTTTTCAGCTCTCCTTCGTTTTACCTCACATCTTTTTCTGTTCCAGGATCACATTACATTGCATTTAATCATCATGTCTCCTTAGGCACCTCTTGTCTGGGACATTTTCTCAGGCTTTCCTTGTTTTTGATAGTTTCAAGGAGTACTGATCAAGTATTTTGTAGGACACCTCTCTATAGGAATTTTTCTGATGTTTTTCTCGTGATCAGACTTGGGTAATGGATTTTTGGGAGGAAGACCACAGAGGTAAAGTGCCATTTTCATTACACGGCATCAAGGTTACATACTAACATAATTTATCACTGTTGATGTTGACCTTGATCACCTGAATGAGGTGGTGTTTGTTATATTTCTCAACTGTGAAGTTATTCTCTCCTCACCTTTTCCCATAACGTACTCTTTGAAAGAAAGTCACTATGTGCAGCCCACATTTAAGGGGTGAGAATTTATACTCCCCCTCCTTGAGGGCTGAGTATATACATAAATTATTTGGAATTTTTCTGCAAGGGGGATTTATCTCTTCCCTCCCATTTATTTATTTATTTATTCAATCATTTATTTAGACCAATATGGCCTCACGGATATTTATTTTATACTTTGGGTTATAACCCAGCACTACTTAATTTTTTGCAAAACGTTCCAGCTGTGGCCGTTGGGAGCTCTTTCAGCTGACACCTTTGTCCCTTTGATGTAACCCCTTCAGTATAGCTGTTTGGGGTTTTTTTTGTTTTTTTTAGCACTTTCTTACTCTCTGGCCCTACAAGATGCTCCAGGCTCGTCTTGTATATTTCTTTTCCCAGCTCTGGAATCAGCCATTTCTTTCCAAGGAGACCTAGTTTCTTTCTTTCTTTCTTTCTTTTTTTGTGAGGAAGATCAGCCCTGAGCTAACATCTGATGCCAATCCTCCTCTTTTTGCTAAGGAAGACTGGCCCTGAGTTAACATCGTGCCCATCTTCCTCTACTTTATATGGGACGCCGCCACAGCATGGCTTGACAAGCGGTGCATCGGTGCGCGTCCGGGATCCGAACCGGGGAACACCAGGCTGCTGCAGCAGAGCGTGCGCACTTAACTGCTTGTGCCACCGGGCCGCCCCGAGACCTAGTTTCTTTTATTGGAGAATGATATTAGGCACCAAGATCTGGCTGCTGGGTGTGCTTATTGCTATAGGGTATTGTTCCTTCTAGGCCCTCTCAGCTGACTGAGCAAGAAAATAAATGTGCATATACTAATCCATGTATATGCACATAGCTATAAATATTTCTATGTGTGTCCATTAATATCTATATTCAGCTAAACATGGTTCATACTGATGTCTCCAACTCTAATCCGTTACCACACGGCTCATTCTAGCTTCCTCCCCTTGCTTGTCTATAGATTCCCTTTCCAACAGTAAGAAACCTGGCTCTCACCATTGCCATCCATTTATTTAATTGTGTAATTCCAGTATACATGTATGGAAGTATCGGAATTGTTAACCTACACTCCTATGTGAAACACTTTGTCAATTAGAGTAGAATACTTACATGCAGTTCCTTTTATCTTTAGTCTTCCCTACTCCATGCATTTCCAAAGACACTTGGCCAGCACCTTCCCCCCTCACCCACTTTAGTTAGGTTGTTTCATACATTTGTAATAGATTCTCTCGTCAGTCTACGTTCTTTCCTGGGATCTCTCAACATCCTAAATGATTTTTTTTTTCTTGTTCTTAGTTCTTCAGAGCCTTTTTCTTTACTTCAAGATTTGACTAGGTGTGGATGTTACTACTTTTATAGATTTTACCTATAACAACTTCAGTATATTTTCTGACTAATGGATAAAGTGTGAAAAGATATATTTCAGGGTGGCCAAATCTTGATCTCCCACAGTGCAGCCTGTGAAACTAAAAGTTTCACAGTCCTTTTGAAACTTAAAGAAGTTTCATAGTCCAGAAGCTGAGTTGGTAGATTGTTTCATCTCACTGAACACATTTCTTAGTCCTGATAATAGATCAGTTCAATTAAGTTCATTTTAGAAGGTGGTGATGCAGGTGGGCTCTCAAGGTTACACCTATATTGTGGAAGCAAGCAATCAAGTATTCAATGGAAGCATTTCTATGTAAACAAAAGAAAAACAAGGTTAATGGTTGGAGCAAGTTGTAAAGCAGTTTCTGAGTTTAGAGGACAGCCAGTTAAGAAGATTTTTAGATGTCAGCGTCAAAGCATCTTTTGCAGTTTAAAATGTCTCTGATGATGTCGTCAGGTCATCTCTCAAGTTTGTATCAAGTCCATTGGCTTCAGTTTGTAAGGCTTCAGGATAAAGGGCAGGTTCAGTTCTCAGTGATTCCAAATGAAAATGATGGAAAAAATGAAAAACGTTAGTTTGGAGATCTGTAGCCAGATATTTTAGGAGACTAGAAGAAATCAGGATCCAGTCCAGTCAACAGATATAAAACAAAAACCTCAAAAGACAATTAACAAAACTAGGATCTAATATCCACAAATGTTATAACTATAGTTTTTACTGAAATATAATTTTTCTTACTAAAATCACCCTCATTTTTATCAAAGATAGCCAAATTAAAACTAACTAGTTTGCAAAATAAGTCTAGTTCCAATGGGGTTGGCCCAATTATTTACATAAGTACAGCAAGAAGTAGCAATTGATCATATAAGCTCTTTTAAATCTGCTTCCTGGAACTTTTTATAAGAAATCTCAGATTGAACTTCAAAGGGCTCTTGAGGCCAGGAAAGCCAAGCCAAGGATTTTGTCATCAGAATTCGCCAGTAATACCTACAGATTTGGGTGAATTCCTCTCTTCTGAGGTTCCCCCAAAATATTTCGAGGTTCCTTGTACCTGCCAGATAAGTGACATTCTTTACTTATCCTGGTAAGTGCTGCTTGGAACATAAGGTACCAGGCCAATATTTCCATGTGACTTTATTCCATAAAGTCCAATCTTCATTCCTCAAAAGCTGTATGGTTATATCACAAATATGATGTTCCAGTCACAGCTTTGGTAATATAACCAGTGTTTCCAATCGTGTCCTGTTATAAGGAGAACAGATTCTTACTGAACTTATGCAAATAGCTATATTGCCATGAAAACAACAATACTCACTTATTAAAAGTTTCCAAATTCTGAAGGGATCAGGTAGAGAGAAAAAGATAAATATTTTAATTTTGCTTACAAAAGTATCATTTACCAAATTGCTATAAGTCATAACTAGCTCGAGAGAAAAGAGAAAAAGTTTTCCTTAAGTCTGAAAAAACAAAACATTAAAAATTCAACAATACTTCAAATGAAAAATCATAAAAATTAGAATCATCCTTATCAGTTCATTCAGTCCTGTGTAATCCATTCTTGATCCCAATCTTTTTGTTAGCAGCTTCATGAAGTTATCAGTCTCTCCATCAGATTTCTGTAATTTCTTACCAAGTTCAGTTTTATGATCAGAAAGTTTATCAGAAGCCTATACTCCAATGTAAATGTCCAAGTCCTTTCCATGAATTTTTCTGAAGTTGAAATATATAACATATTTTGCAAAAGCATTAGAGCAAAGAAATAAGTCCGTAAACAACAAGACCCCTAAATGGCAACTGACAAGGAAATTTGGTTAATTTTGTGACATACAACACTTTAAAATAATAACCAGAATTATGACTGATAACCAGGACAGATCAGAATTTCAGTAATGTTATACAATTTTAAAATGCCTATATCAATAACGTTTACCCACAAAATACCACCTAAGCAGGCTTATCATCCCTTGTCTGACACTGCTTCCCATGTAGTTTAACATACTGAATAAGCCTAATAAGTTTAGTACCTTCCTCCTTATAGGAAGAGAGCAAATTTCTTTGAGAAGTTCCAGGGCCCTTTGAAAATTTCCAAAGAAAAAAAAAGTTAAAAAAAAGACTTTATTTAAGATATGAATTTTGGGGAGCTTGTCAAAAATATAAAAAATCAAGGCAAACAGAGCATTAGCAGTCCAAAAAGCCTTAATAGAGAGACCTCAGTCTTTTGAACACAGGAAATTTTTAACAGTTTTTTTTTTCTGTCTTTTAGGTAGACTTATTCAAAGGTAAAGAAAAATCTTTTATAACCTCTTTATCAAGTTCAAGAAAATTATCCTTTTAAGAGAAATAAGACCAAATTATAATTTTGTACCAGCTTACTTCTGATATTAAAACTCATTTACTTAATTAAATTCATTTTAATCTTAGCCAACATGACCATGCATAAAACTCCTTTTCCAGAATTCCTCTTCCACAAACCTATAACTTTCCTTGTACACAGACATGTTTTTCTTAATTTTTTAGTAGCTTCAATCACATATACTAATTAGAAATTTTAACCCTTAGAAACCTTAATTTGTAAGTAAAAACTAAGTAAGCAATTATAAACTTTCTTTTACATTAGTATCTTGTGGCTTGTAAAATTTATAAACACTTCATAATTTCTGGAAACATGTTACTTTATAGTACAGTCTCTTAATAAAACACAAGACATGTTTACCAATAGACCCAAAACACCTTTTAGTTTTCCTGTAATGAAAAGCCAAAAGTAGACAAACATACATTTAGCAATCAATGTCTAATATCTTATCTTATTTGGAAATGATCTAGATACTCAGTGAATTTTTAACATAAAATTTAGCAAAACTCTAAAGTTTTAAGTCAGCAAAAAGAGTTTGGAAGCTGTAACCACTATAACACACAATTATTGTTTAAAGTTCACCCGACATTCATCTTTTTCACAACTGTTTAGTTGCTTGTTCCCAATAATTATTTAGATTGCCTACAAGACTTCATAAGACATTAGATAAAATTAGCCATCATTTAAGTTATTATTTTTGTTAACCAGTTGTGTAATAGAAATAACATCAGATTTTTTTTACAAACTTTCATGTAAATTTCATCACCTCTTATACCTCTAAACGTAGTTTTCATTAAGACTTTTATCAATAGGTCTTGGTCTTATAATTGTGGACAAGGGAAGCATTCCCAGTCAGACATTTTAAAACATACTCAGGCAAAGTTGATGTAACCTCTTTATATAAAATTAGCTCTAACATTCCAACCTTTATAATCTTATCAACATTTACACTTTTACATGTTCTCAATTCAATTGTAACCTGAGTCAAGGTCTTAAGGCTAGTCAAATTTTTCCCATCTGTTTCTGGCCTTTTCTTAGGTACCAATTAAACAATTATGTGAGAGCTCTCAAAACATTTCTTTTTTCCCCAATTTAGAAGTTTTCCCAATTCAAAGGATCCATCATCTGGCCATTGACTCCATCGAATAAGCCTTTTTAAGGAAAGGCCCAGAGGTAACTTTCCACGCTTAGTATAAATCTTTACCATGGACGCAAGAGGCGTCCCTGGTGAGGGCACAGACGATGTAGCCCCCATGATCCACAGAATTCACTCCCAAAGATATTCAGAGAAAGTAAAGACCTTCGTTGCACAGGCGGTAAGGATGGTGTAGTGAAAACGGTGTCTCCGGTCTCCCACAATAGTGTGGGACGCCTCCAGTCACAGACCCGATAATCTGTGACACCGGGCAGGCACTACTGGAATGGGATTTTTCCAGCACTAACAAGCAACGAAGGTTAAGACAACAAAAGCCCTTATGGACTGGGTCCTTTATGACAAACTCCCCTGAGAGCTTTGCACAGCCGGACAAAGACAGTTCGGAACCCCAGTCTACTTGACTGGCCACCAACGGGCACCCTGGTAAATGCACCTACGGTATGATGGAGACCAAGGAGAATATTCTCACTGGTCACAAAGCCAAGTTCTCAGGACACAGAACAAGACAGAGACTATCTGGGAGGAAAAGGGATCAAGATCAAAACCAAGAGTACTCTACCAAATTTACTAGAGTCACTAAAAGCACAAGAAACTAGTTTCCCAAATATTTTCTCCTGCCAATCTAAATTTAGAAAGAGAAAAAAATTCTCACCACTTATTTCCACCAGACCCCCCAGATAGAGATTCCGGAAGCCTGATGTGGTAAGAAATCTTACCTTTTGCTGGCTTTCGTCAGGTGTTCCCGTATCTCATCATCTGCAGTAGCCCAAGGAGAAGGCAGTTCTTCCAGCCAGAGAAGGCAACTTGCCAGCCAGTGGGGATCCTGCCAGCTACGCCAAAACTGTGGGGGAAGAGGGAGAATCCCCCTCTGCCCTTTCCCTTAAGGTTCTGTGGGGGAAGAGGGAGAATTCCCCTCTGCCCCTTCCCTTAAGGTTCTTAGGGCTGGCCAAATAATTAACAAGACAGGTTAGCAGGAGAAAATAATACCAAATTTAATAACATGTATACATGAGAGAAACCAGGGACATTGTGTTTCTCAACACAATAGCAGAAATTCTCATCTTAAATACCATCTTCACCTAAAGACAGAGGAGGATGTTGGGGGAGGGAGTCTGTTACAGGAGATTACCACTAAAGCACAGTAAACAAGAGTAAGGTTATCATGCAGATTTAAGGTCTCACCTTCCACAATGATAAGTCTCTAAAAGGAGGTCATCCCCCCTCTTCCCAATACAGAGAGGGAGATACCTTTACAAATGGAGATTTCCCTTATAAATGTAAATGTTTGTCTGGCAACTCCTCGCAGGGCCATCCAGAGAATGTGGCCAGAGAGACACAACTTCCGATAAGATGGGCATGTTGGTGCCTTTCCTATTGTAACATCTATTTTACATTATATTACAGCCATCCGATAGAAGATCTGTTCCAGGAAGGAGTTGCTATGTCAAATTCTTTAGGCAGTTAGTGGTGGAGGTCAAATGTCCGTCAGAGAAAACAATCAAGGTAAAAAGATATATTTCAGGGTGGCCAAATCTTGATCTCCCACAATGGAAAAGGTCGTTCATAAAATATCTCAAAAGGGCTTAATCCTAGGCTGTCTTTAGGAGTTGTCCTCATTCTGAGTAGGCCAATTGGCAATAGTGTGAGCCAATTTTCATGTGTCTCAAAACTAAGTTAGGGCAAATGTCTCTTTAGAGTGTGGTTAGCCTTTTCTACTTTGCCAGAAGACTGGGGATGCCAGGCAGTATGTAAATAATATTTAATCTGTAAGGCTGCAGACACCTGCTGGGTGATTTGAGCCGTGAAGGAAGGGCCATTATCGTTCTGTAGAGAGCGGTAGTCCAAACAGGAATTATTTCTCACAGTAAGGCTTTGGTAACCTCAGTGACTTGCTCATTGTGGCAGGGAAGGCTTCTATCCATCCTGTAAAGGTATCTATAAAGATCAAAAGATATTTATGTCCACGGCAAGGAGGCATTGGAGTAAAATCAAGTTGCCAGTCCTCTCCAGGCTAGGACCTCAGTCTGTACACCTCAGACTTGGTGGCTTAGCATGACAGTGTAGGGAGGAAGACAAGTCCTCTACTCTCTAGGTCCTCCTAGCTAGTCTAAAAATTAAACTGATATGAGACAGAATAACAGGAGAAAATCAAACAGGGCTTTATAACATGTGTACATGGGAGAAACCCTGGAAAACTGAGTAACTCACTGGAATGGCTGAGGTTGCCACCTTAAATTCATCTTCGGCTAAAGACAAAGGAGGATGTTGGGGGTAGGAGGAGTCAGTTATGGGAGATTGCCATAAAAAAGCACAGTAAACAAGAGTAAGGTTATTATGAGATTTAAGTCCTTGCCTTCTGCATTGATAAGAGTTTCTAGAGATAAGGTCATTCCGCCTCTTCCTGGTACAGAGAGGGAGACACCTTTACCAATGGAGATTTCCCTTACAAATGTAAACGTCTCTTACAAAGGGAAACTTCTACTTGGTTTTCAGAGCTTCTCCCCTGTCCGCAGTTTCTTAAAAGTAACCAGCCCAAAATAATCCTCATGCCAAAGAGACACATCTTGAGGCAGCAAATTCTGCTCCCCTACAGGCACAGAAGGAAAAAGGGGTGCCCCTATACTTATGTTTTTGTGTATGTTTTAATGGTTATTTTTTCAAAAACAAAGTATTTGGAAAAATATCAAAACATTGAAAAGTAGGTGTATTAAAGCTCACATCATTTTAGTTTAAATATTTTATTTATACTGTCGGGAGAGAGGGAGAATCTCCCTCTGCCCTATTCCTTAAGGTTCTTATGGCTGGCCAAATAATTAACAAGACAGGTTAGCAGGAGAAAATAATACCAAGTTTAATAACATGTATACACGGGAGAAAGCAGGGACACTGCGTTTCTCAACACAAAGGCAGAAATTCTCGTCTTAAATACCATGTTCAGCCGATGACATAGGAGGATGTTGGGGGAGGGAGTCTGTTACAGGAGATTACCACTAAAGCACAGTAAACAAGAGTAAGGTTATCATGCAGATTTAAGGCCTCACCTTCCACATTGATAAGTCTCTAGAAATGAGGCCATCCCCCCTCTTCCCAATACAGAGAGGGAGATACCTTTACAAATGGAGATTTCCCTTATAAATGTAAATGTTTGTCTGGCAACTCCTCGCAGGGCCATCCAGAGAATGTGGCCAGAGAGACACAACTTCCGATAAGATGGGCATGTTGGTGCCTTTCCTATTGTAACATCTATTTTACATTATATTACAGCCATCCGATAGAAGATCTGTTCCAGGAAGGAGTTGCTATGTCAAATTCTTTAGGCAGTTAGTGGTGGAGGTCAAATGTCCGTCAGAGAAAACAATCAAGGTAAAAAGATATATTTCAGGGTGGCCAAATCTTGATCTCCCACAATGGAAAAGGTCGTTCATAAAATATCTCAAAAGGGCTTAATCCTAGGCTGTCTTTAGGAGTTGTCCTCATTCTGAGTAGGCCAATTGGCAATAGTGTGAGCCAATTTTCATGTGTCTCAAAACTAAGTTAGGGCAAATGTCTCTTTAGAGTGTGGTTAGCCTTTTCTACTTTGCCAGAAGACTGGGGATGCCAGGCAGTATGTAAATAATATTTAATCTGTAAGGCTGCAGACACCTGCTGGGTGATTTGAGCCGTGAAGGAAGGGCCATTATCGTTCTGTAGAGAGCGCGGTAGTCCAAACAGGAATTATTTCTCGCAGTAAGGCTTTGGTAACCTCAGTGACTTGCTCATTGTGGCAGGGAAGGCTTCTATCCATCCTGTAAAGGTATCTATAAAGATCAAAAGATATTTATGTCCAGGGCAAGGAGGCATTGGAGTAAAATCAAGTTGCCAGTCCTCTCCAGGCTAGGACCTCAGTCTGTACACCTCAGACTTGGTGGCTTAGCATGACAGTGTAGGGGAGGAAGACAAGTCCTCTACTCTCTAGGTCCTCCTAGCTAGTCTAAAAATTAAACTGATATGAGACAGAATAACAGGAGAAAATCAAACAGGGCTTTATAACATGTGTACATGGGAGAAACCCTGGAAAACTGAGTAACTCACTGGAATGGCTGAGGTTGCCACCTTAAATTCATCTTCGGCTAAAGACAAAGGAGGATGTTGGGGGTAGGAGGAGTCAGTTATGGGAGATTGCCATAAAAAGCACAGTAAACAAGAGTAAGGTTATTATGAGATTTAAGTCCTTGCCTTCTGCATTGATAAGAGTTTCTAGAGATAAGGTCATTCCGCCTCTTCCTGGTACAGAGAGGGAGACACCTTTACCAATGGAGATTTCCCTTACAAATGTAAACGTCTCTTACAAAGGGAAACTTCTACTTGGTTTTCAGAGCTTCTCCCCTGTCCGCAGTTTCTTAAAAGTAACCAGCCCAAAATAATCCTCATGCCAAAGAGACACATCTTGAGGCAGCAAATTCTGCTCCCCTACAGGCACAGAAGGAAAAAGGGGTGCCCCTATTCTTATGTTTTTGTGTATGTTTTAATGGTTATTTTTTCAAAAACAAAGTATTTGGAAAAATATCAAAACATTGAAAAGTAGGTGTATTAAAGCTCACATCATTTTAGTTTAAATATTTTATTTATACTGTCGGGAGAGAGGAGAATCTCCCTCTGCCCTATTCCTTAAGGTTCTTATGGCTGGCCAAATAATTAACAAGACAGGTTAGCAGGAGAAAATAATACCAAGTTTAATAACATGTATACACGGGAGAAAGCAGGGACACTGCGTTTCTCAACACAAAGGCAGAAATTCTCGTCTTAAATACCATGTTCAGCCGATGACATAGGAGGATGTTGGGGGAGGGAGTCTGTTACAGGAGATTACCACTAAAGCACAGTAAACAAGAGTAAGGTTATCATGCAGATTTAAGGCCTCACCTTCCACATTGATAAGTCTCTAGAAATGAGGCCATCCCCTCTTCCCAATACAGAGAGGGAGATACCTTTACAAATGGAGATTTCCCTTATAAATGTAAATGTTTGTCTGGCAACTCCTCGCAGGGCCATCCAGAGAATGTGGCCAGAGAGACACAACTTCCGATAAGATGGGCATGTTGGTGCCTTTCCTATTGTAACATCTATTTTACATTATATTACAGCCATCCGATAGAAGATCTGTTCCAGGAAGGAGTTGCTATGTCAAATTCTTTAGGCAGTTAGTGGTGGAGGTCAAATGTCCGTCAGAGAAAACAATCAAGGTAAAAGATATATTTCAGGGTGGCCAAATCTTGATCTCCCACAATGGAAAAGGTCGTTCATAAAATATCTCAAAAGGGCTTAATCCTAGGCTGTCTTTAGGAGTTGTCCTCATTCTGAGTAGGCCAATTGGCAATAGTGTGAGCCAATTTTCATGTGTCTCAAAACTAAGTTAGGGCAAATGTCTCTTTAGAGTGTGGTTAGCCTTTTCTACTTTGCCAGAAGACTGGGGATGCCAGGCAGTATGTAAATAATATTTAATCTGTAAGGCTGCAGACACCTGCTGGGTGATTTGAGCCGTGAAGGAAGGGCCATTATCGTTCTGTAGAGAGCGCGGTAGTCCAAACAGGAATTATTTCTCGCAGTAAGGCTTTGGTAACCTCAGTGACTTGCTCATTGTGGCAGGGAAGGCTTCTATCCATCCTGTAAAGGTATCTATAAAGATCAAAAGATATTTATGTCCACGGCAAGGAGGCATTGGAGTAAAATCAAGTTGCCAGTCCTCTCCAGGCTAGGACCTCAGTCTGTACACCTCAGACTTGGTGGCTTAGCATGACAGTGTAGGGAGGAAGACAAGTCCTCTACTCTCTAGGTCCTCCTAGCTAGTCTAAAAATTAAACTGATATGAGACAGAATAACAGGAGAAAATCAAACAGGGCTTTATAACATGTGTACATGGGAGAAACCCTGGAAAACTGAGTAACTCACTGGAATGGCTGAGGTTGCCACCTTAAATACATCTTCGGCTAAAGACAAAGGAGGATGTTGGGGGTAGGAGGAGTCAGTTATGGGAGATTGCCATAAAAAAGCACAGTAAACAAGAGTAAGGTTATTATGAGATTTAAGTCCTTGCCTTCTGCATTGATAAGAGTTTCTAGAGATAAGGTCATTCCGCCTCTTCCTGGTACAGAGAGGGAGACACCTTTACCAATGGAGATTTCCCTTACAAATGTAAACGTCTCTTACAAAGGAAACTTCTACTTGGTTTTCAGAGCTTCTCCCCTGTCCGCAGTTTCTTAAAAGTAACCAGCCCAAAATAATCCTCATGCCAAAGAGACACATCTTGAGGCAGCAAATTCTGCTCCCCTACAGGCACAGAAGGAAAAAGGGGTGCCCCTATACTTATGTTTTTGTGTATGTTTTAATGGTTATTTTTTCAAAAACAAAGTATTTGGAAAAATATCAAAGCATTGAAAAGTAGGTGTATTAAAGCTCACATCATTTTAGTTTAAATATTTTATTTATACTGTCGGGAGAGAGGGAGAATCTCCCTCTGCCCTTTTCCTTAAGGTTCTTATGGCTGGCCAAATAATTAACAAGACAGGTTAGCAGGAGAAAATAATACCAAGTTTAATAACATGTATACACGGGAGAAAGCAGGGACACTGCGTTTCTCAACACAAAGGCAGAAATTCTCGTCTTAAATACCATGTTCAGCCGATGACATAGGAGGATGTTGGGGGAGGGAGTCTGTTACAGGAGATTACCACTAAAGCACAGTAAACAAGAGTAAGGTTATCATGCAGATTTAAGGCCTCACCTTCCACATTGATAAGTCTCTAGAAATGAGGCCATCCCCCCTCTTCCCAATACAGAGAGGGAGATACCTTTACAAATGGAGATTTCCCTTATAAATGTAAATGTTTGTCTGGCAACTCCTCGCAGGGCCATCCAGAGAATGTGGCCAGAGAGACACAACTTCCAATAAGATGGGCATGTTGGTGCCTTTCCTATTGTAACATCTATTTTACATTATATTACAGCCATCCGATAGAAGATCTGTTCCAGGAAGGAGTTGCTATGTCAAATTCTTTAGGCAGTTAGTGGTGGAGGTCAAATGTCCGTCAGAGAAAACAATCAAGGTAAAAAGATATATTTCAGGGTGGCCAAATCTTGATCTCCCACAATGGAAAAGGTCGTTCATAAAATATCTCAAAAGGGCTTAATCCTAGGCTGTCTTTAGGAGTTGTCCTCATTCTGAGTAGGCCAATTGGCAATAGTGTGAGCCAATTTTCATGTGTCTCAAAACTAAGTTAGGGCAAATGTCTCTTTAGAGTGTGGTTAGCCTTTTCTACTTTGCCAGAAGACTGGGGATGCCAGGCAGTATGTAAATAATATTTAATCTGTAAGGCTGCAGACACCTGCTGGGTGATTTGAGCCGTGAAGGAAGGGCCATTATCGTTCTGTAGAGAGCGCGGTAGTCCAAACAGGAATTATTTCGCAGTAAGGCTTTGGTAACCTCAGTGACTTGCTCATTGTGGCAGGGAAGGCTTCTATCCATCCTGTAAAGGTATCTATAAAGATCAAAAGATATTTATGTCCACGGCAAGGAGGCATTGGAGTAAAATCAAGTTGCCAGTCCTCTCCAGGCTAGGACCTCAGTCTGTACACCTCAGACTTGGTGGCTTAGCATGACAGTGTAGGGGAGGAAGACAAGTCCTCTACTCTCTAGGTCCTCCTAGCTAGTCTAAAAATTAAACTGATATGAGACAGAATAACAGGAGAAAATCAAACAGGGCTTTATAACATGTGTACATGGGAGAAACCCTGGAAAACTGAGTAACTCACTGGAATGGCTGAGGTTGCCACCTTAAATTCATCTTCGGCTAAAGACAAAGGAGGATGTTGGGGGTAGGAGGAGTCAGTTATGGGAGATTGCCATAAAAAAGCACAGTAAACAAGAGTAAGGTTATTATGAGATTTAAGTCCTTGCCTTCTGCATTGATAAGAGTTTCTAGAGATAAGGTCATTCCGCCTCTTCCTGGTACAGAGAGGGAGACACCTTTACCAATGGAGATTTCCCTTACAAATGTAAACGTCTCTTACAAAGGGAAACTTCTACTTGGTTTTCAGAGCTTCTCCCCTGTCCGCAGTTTCTTAAAAGTAACCAGCCCAAAATAATCCTCATGCCAAAGAGACACATCTTGAGGCAGCAAATTCTGCTCCCCTACAGGCACAGAAGGAAAAAGGGGTGCCCCTATACTTATGTTTTTGTGTATGTTTTAATGGTTATTTTTTCAAAAACAAAGTATTTGGAAAAATATCAAAACATTGAAAAGTAGGTGTATTAAAGCTCACATCATTTTAGTTTAAATATTTTATTTATACTGTCGGGAGAGAGGGAGAATCTCCCTCTGCCCTATTCCTTAAGGTTCTTATGGCTGGCCAAATAATTAACAAGACAGGTTAGCAGGAGAAAATAATACCAAGTTTAATAACATGTATACACGGGAGAAAGCAGGGACACTGCGTTTCTCAACACAAAGGCAGAAATTCTCGTCTTAAATACCATGTTCAGCCGATGACATAGGAGGATGTTGGGGGAGGGAGTCTGTTACAGGAGATTACCACTAAAGCACAGTAAACAAGAGTAAGGTTATCATGCAGATTTAAGGCCTCACCTTCCACATTGATAAGTCTCTAGAAATGAGGCCATCCCCCCTCTTCCCAATACAGAGAGGGAGATACCTTTACAAATGGAGATTTCCCTTATAAATGTAAATGTTTGTCTGGCAACTCCTCGCAGGGCCATCCAGAGAATGTGGCCAGAGAGACACAACTTCCGATAAGATGGGCATGTTGGTGCCTTTCCTATTGTAACATCTATTTTACATTATATTACAGCCATCCGATAGAAGATCTGTTCCAGGAAGGAGTTGCTATGTCAAATTCTTTAGGCAGTTAGTGGTGGAGGTCAAATGTCCGTCAGAGAAAACAATCAAGGTAAAAGATATATTTCAGGGTGGCCAAATCTTGATCTCCCACAATGGAAAAGGTCGTTCATAAAATATCTCAAAAGGGCTTAATCCTAGGCTGTCTTTAGGAGTTGTCCTCATTCTGAGTAGGCCAATTGGCAATAGTGTGAGCCAATTTTCATGTGTCTCAAAACTAAGTTAGGGCAAATGTCTCTTTAGAGTGTGGTTAGCCTTTTCTACTTTGCCAGAAGACTGGGGATGCCAGGCAGTATGTAAATAATATTTAATCTGTAAGGCTGCAGACACCTGCTGGGTGATTTGAGCCGTGAAGGAAGGGCCATTATCGTTCTGTAGAGAGCGCGGTAGTCCAAACAGGAATTATTTCTCGCAGTAAGGCTTTGGTAACCTCAGTGACTTGCTCATTGTGGCAGGGAAGGCTTCTATCCATCCTGTAAAGGTATCTATAAAGATCAAAAGATATTTATGTCCACGGCAAGGAGGCATTGGAGTAAAATCAAGTTGCCAGTCCTCTCCAGGCTAGGACCTCAGTCTGTACACCTCAGACTTGGTGGCTTAGCATGACAGTGTAGGGGAGGAAGACAAGTCCTCTACTCTCTAGGTCCTCCTAGCTAGTCTAAAAATTAAACTGATATGAGACAGAATAACAGGAGAAAATCAAACAGGGCTTTATAACATGTGTACATGGGAGAAACCCTGGAAAACTGAGTAACTCACTGGAATGGCTGAGGTTGCCACCTTAAATTCATCTTCGGCTAAAGACAAAGGAGGATGTTGGGGGTAGGAGGAGTCAGTTATGGGAGATTGCCATAAAAAAGCACAGTAAACAAGAGTAAGGTTATTATGAGATTTAAGTCCTTGCCTTCTGCATTGATAAGAGTTTCTAGAGATAAGGTCATTCCGCCTCTTCCTGGTACAGAGAGGGAGACACCTTTACCAATGGAGATTTCCCTTACAAATGTAAACGCGTCTCTTACAAAGGGAAACTTCTACTTGGTTTTCAGAGCTTCTCCCCTGTCCGCAGTTTCTTAAAAGTAACCAGCCCAAAATAATCCTCATGCCAAAGAGACACATCTTGAGGCAGCAAATTCTGCTCCCCTACAGGCACAGAAGGAAAAAGGGGTGCCCCTATACTTATGTTTTTGTGTATGTTTTAATGGTTATTTTTTCAAAAACAAAGTATTTGGAAAAATATCAAAACATTGAAAAGTAGGTGTATTAAAGCTCACATCATTTTAGTTTAAATATTTTATTTATACTGCCGGGAGAGAGGGAGCCTCTCCCTCTGCCCTATTCCTTAAGGTTCTTATGGCTGGCCAAATAATTAACAAGACAGGTTAGCAGGAGAAAATAATACCAAGTTTAATAACATGTATACACGGGAGAAAGCAGGGACACTGCGTTTCTCAACACAAAGGCAGAAATTCTCGTCTTAAATACCATGTTCAGCCGATGACATAGGAGGATGTTGGGGGAGGAGTCTGTTACAGGAGATTACCACTAAAGCACAGTAAACAAGAGTAAGGTTATCATGCAGATTTAAGGCCTCACCTTCCACATTGATAAGTCTCTAGAAATGAGGCCATCCCCCCTCTTCCCAATACAGAGAGGGAGATACCTTTACAAATGGAGATTTCCCTTATAAATGTAAATGTTTGTCTGGCAACTCCTACTTGCAGGGCCATCCAGAGAATGTGGCCAGAGAGACACAACTTCCGATAAGATGGGCATGTTGGTGCCTTTCCTATTGTAACATCTATTTTACATTATATTACAGCCATCCGATAGAAGATCTGTTCCAGGAAGGAGTTGCTATGTCAAATTCTTTAGGCAGTTAGTGGTGGAGGTCAAATGTCCGTCAGAGAAAACAATCAAGGTAAAAAGATATATTTCAGGGTGGCCAAATCTTGATCTCCCACAATGGAAAAGGTCGTTCATAAAATATCTCAAAAGGGCTTAATCCTAGGCTGTCTTTAGGAGTTGTCCTCATTCTGAGTAGGCCAATTGGCAATAGTGTGAGCCAATTTTCATGTGTCTCAAAACTAAGTTAGGGCAAATGTCTCTTTAGAGTGTGGTTAGCCTTTTCTACTTTGCCAGAAGACTGGGGATGCCAGGCAGTATGTAAATAATATTTAATCTGTAAGGCTGCAGACACCTGCTGGGTGATTTGAGCCGTGAAGGAAGGGCCATTATCGTTCTGTAGAGAGCGCGGTAGTCCAAACAGGAATTATTTCTCGCAGTAAGGCTTTGGTAACCTCAGTGACTTGCTCATTGTGGCAGGGAAGGCTTCTATCCATCCTGTAAAGGTATCTATAAAGATCAAAAGATATTTATGTCCACGGCAAGGAGGCATTGGAGTAAAATCAAGTTGCCAGTCCTCTCCAGGCTAGGACCTCAGTCTGTACACCTCAGACTTGGTGGCTTAGCATGACAGTGTAGGGAGGAAGACAAGTCCTCTACTCTCTAGGTCCTCCTAGCTAGTCTAAAAATTAAACTGATATGAGACAGAATAACAGGAGAAAATCAAACAGGGCTTTATAACATGTGTACATGGGAGAAACCCTGGAAAACTGAGTAACTCACTGGAATGGCTGAGGTTGCCACCTTAAATTCATCTTCACTAAAGACAAAGGAGGATGTTGGGGGTAGGAGGAGTCAGTTATGGGAGATTGCCATAAAAAGCACAGTAAACAAGAGTAAGGTTATTATGAGATTTAAGTCCTTGCCTTCTGCATTGATAAGAGTTTCTAGAGATAAGGTCATTCCGCCTCTTCCTGGTACAGAGAGGGAGACACCTTTACCAATGGAGATTTCCTTACAAATGTAAACGTCTCTTACAAAGGGAAACTTCTACTTGGTTTTCAGAGCTTCTCCTGTCCGCAGTTTCTTAAAAGTAACCAGCCCAAAATAATCCTCATGCCAAAGAGACACATCTTGAGGCAGCAAATTCTGCTCCCCTACAGGCACAGAAGGAAAAAGGGGTGCCCTATACTTATGTTTTTGTGTATGTTTTAATGGTTATTTTTTCAAAAACAAAGTATTTGGAAAAATATCAAAACATTGAAAAGTAGGTGTATTAAAGCTCACATCATTTTAGTTTAAATATTTTATTTATACTGTCGGGAGAGAGGAGAATCTCCTCTGCCCTATTCCTTAAGGTTCTTATGGCTGGCCAAATAATTAACAAGACAGGTTAGCAGGAGAAAATAATACCAAGTTTAATAACATGTATACACGGGAGAAAGCAGGGACACTGCGTTTCTCAACACAAAGGCAGAAATTCTCGTCTTAAATACCATGTTCAGCCGATGACATAGGAGGATGTTGGGGGAGGGAGTCTGTTACAGGAGATTACCACTAAAGCACAGTAAACAAGAGTAAGGTTATCATGCAGATTTAAGGCCTCACCTTCCACATTGATAAGTCTCTAGAAATGAGGCCATCCCCCCTCTTCCCAATACAGAGAGGGAGATACCTTTACAAATGGAGATTTCCCTTATAAATGTAAATGTTTGTCTGGCAACTCCTCGCAGGGCCATCCAGAGAATGTGGCCAGAGAGACACAACTTCCGATAAGATGGGCATGTTGGTGCCTTTCCTATTGTAACATCTATTTTACATTATATTACAGCCATCCGATAGAAGATCTGTTCCAGGAAGGAGTTGCTATGTCAAATTCTTTAGGCAGTTAGTGGTGGAGGTCAAATGTCCGTCAGAGAAAACAATCAAGGTAAAAAGATATATTTCAGGGTGGCCAAATCTTGATCTCCCACAATGGAAAAGGTCGTTCATAAAATATCTCAAAAGGGCTTAATCCTAGGCTGTCTTTAGGAGTTGTCCTCATTCTGAGTAGGCCAATTGGCAATAGTGTGAGCCAATTTTCATGTGTCTCAAAACTAAGTTAGGGCAAATGTCTCTTTAGAGTGTGGTTAGCCTTTTCTACTTTGCCAGAAGACTGGGGATGCCAGGCAGTATGTAAATAATATTTAATCTGTAAGGCTGCAGACACCTGCTGGGTGATTTGAGCCGTGAAGGAAGGGCCATTATCGTTCTGTAGAGAGCGCGGTAGTCCAAACAGGAATTATTTCTCGCAGTAAGGCTTTGGTAACCTCAGTGACTTGCTCATTGTGGCAGGGAAGGCTTCTATCCATCCTGTAAAGGTATCTATAAAGATCAAAAGATATTTATGTCCACGGCAAGGAGGCATTGGAGTAAAATCAAGTTGCCAGTCCTCTCCAGGCTAGGACCTCAGTCTGTACACCTCAGACTTGGTGGCTTAGCATGACAGTGTAGGGGAGGAAGACAAGTCCTCTACTCTCTAGGTCCTCCTAGCTAGTCTAAAAATTAAACTGATATGAGACAGAATAACAGGAGAAAATCAAACAGGGCTTTATAACATGTGTACATGGGAGAAACCCTGGAAAACTGAGTAACTCACTGGAATGGCTGAGGTTGCCACCTTAAATTCATCTTCGGCTAAAGACAAAGGAGGATGTTGGGGGTAGGAGGAGTCAGTTATGGGAGATTGCCATAAAAGCACAGTAAACAAGAGTAAGGTTATTATGAGATTTAAGTCCTTGCCTTCTGCATTGATAAGAGTTTCTAGAGATAAGGTCATTCCGCCTCTTCCTGGTACAGAGAGGGAGACACCTTTACCAATGGAGATTTCCCTTACAAATGTAAACGTCTCTTACAAAGGGAAACTTCTACTTGGTTTTCAGAGCTTCTCCCCTGTCCGCAGTTTCTTAAAAGTAACCAGCCCAAAATAATCCTCATGCCAAAGAGACACATCTTGAGGCAGCAAATTCTGCTCCCCTACAGGCACAGAAGGAAAAAGGGGTGCCCCTATACTTATGTTTTTGTGTATGTTTTAATGGTTATTTTTTCAAAAACAAAGTATTTGGAAAAATATCAAAACATTGAAAAGTAGGTGTATTAAAGCTCACATCATTTTAGTTTAAATATTTTATTTATACTGTCGGGAGAGAGGGAGAATCTCCCTCTGCCCTATTCCTTAAGGTTCTTATGGCTGGCCAAATAATTAACAAGACAGGTTAGCAGGAGAAAATAATACCAAGTTTAATAACATGTATACACGGGAGAAAGCAGGGACACTGCGTTTCTCAACACAAAGGCAGAAATTCTCGTCTTAAATACCATGTTCAGCCGATGACATAGGAGGATGTTGGGGGAGGGAGTCTGTTACAGGAGATTACCACTAAAGCACAGTAAACAAGAGTAAGGTTATCATGCAGATTTAAGGCCTCACCTTCCACATTGATAAGTCTCTAGAAATGAGGCCATCCCCCCTCTTCCCAATACAGAGAGGGAGATACCTTTACAAATGGAGATTTCCCTTATAAATGTAAATGTTTGTCTGGCAACTCCTCGCAGGGCCATCCAGAGAATGTGGCCAGAGAGACACAACTTCTGATAAGATGGGCATGTTGGTGCCTTTCCTATTGTAACATCTATTTTACATTATATTACAGCCATCAGATAGAAGATCTGTTCCAGGAAGGAGTTGCTATGTCAAATTCTTTAGGCAGTTAGTGGTGGAGGTCAAATGTCCGTCAGAGAAAACAATCAAGGTAAAAAGATATATTTCAGGGTGGCCAAATCTTGATCTCCCACAATGGAAAAGGTCGTTCATAAAATATCTCAAAAGGGCTTAATCCTAGGCTGTCTTTAGGAGTTGTCCTCATTCTGAGTAGGCCAATTGGCAATAGTGTGAGCCAATTTTCATGTGTCTCAAAACTAAGTTAGGGCAAATGTCTCTTTAGAGTGTGGTTAGCCTTTTCTACTTTGCCAGAAGACTGGGGATGCCAGGCAGTATGTAAATAATATTTAATCTGTAAGGCTGCAGACACCTGCTGGGTGATTTGAGCCGTGAAGGAAGGGCCATTATCGTTCTGTAGAGAGCGCGGTAGTCCAAACAGGAATTATTTCTCGCAGTAAGGCTTTGGTAACCTCAGTGACTTGCTCATTGTGGCAGGGAAGGCTTCTATCCATCCTGTAAAGGTATCTATAAAGATCAAAAGATATTTATGTCCACGGCAAGGAGGCATTGGAGTAAAATCAAGTTGCCAGTCCTCTCCAGGCTAGGACCTCAGTCTGTACACCTCAGACTTGGTGGCTTAGCATGACAGTGTAGAGGAGGAAAACAAGGACTCTACTCTCTAGGTCCTCCTAGCTAGTCTAAAAATTAAACTGATATGAGACAGAATAACAGGAGAAAATCAAACAGGGCTTTATAACATGTGTACATGGGAGAAACCCTGGAAAACTGAGTAACTCACTGGAATGGCTGAGGTTGCCACCTTAAATACATCTTCGGCTAAAGACAAAGGAGGATGTTGGGGGTAGGAGGAGTCAGTTATGGGAGATTGCCATAAAAAAGCACAGTAAACAAGAGTAAGGTTATTATGAGATTTAAGTCCTTGCCTTCTGCATTGATAAGAGTTTCTAGAGATAAGGTCATTCCGCCTCTTCCTGGTACAGAGAGGGAGACACCTTTACCAATGGAGATTTCCCTTACAAATGTAAACGTCTCTTACAAAGGGAAACTTCTACTTGGTTTTCAGAGCTTCTCCCCTGTCCGCAGTTTCTTAAAAGTAACCAGCCCAAAATAATCCTCATGCCAAAGAGACACATCTTGAGGCAGCAAATTCTGCTCCCCTACAGGCACAGAAGGATAAAGGGGTGCCCCTATACTTATGTTTTTGTGTATGTTTTAATGGTTATTTTTTCAAAAACAAAGTATTTGGAAAAATATCAAAACATTGAAAAGTAGGTGTATTAAAACTCACATCATTTTAGTTTAAATATTTTATTTATACTGTCGGGAGAGAGGGAGAATCTCCCTCTGCCCTATTCCTTAAGGTTCTTATGGCTGGCCAAATAATTAACAAGACAGGTTAGCAGGAGAAAATAATACCAAGTTTAATAACATGTATACACGGGAGAAAGCAGGGACACTGCGTTTCTCAACACAAAGGCAGAAATTCTCGTCTTAAATACCATGTTCAGCCGATGACATAGGAGGATGTTGGGGGAGGGAGTCTGTTACAGGAGATTACCACTAAAGCACAGTAAACAAGAGTAAGGTTATCATGCAGATTTAAGGCCTCACCTTCCACATTGATAAGTCTCTAGAAATGAGGCCATCCCCCCTCTTCCCAATACAGAGAGGGAGATACCTTTACAAATGGAGATTTCCCTTATAAATGTAAATGTTTGTCTGGCAACTCCTCGCAGGGCCATCCAGAGAATGTGGCCAGAGAGACACAACTTCCGATAAGATGGGCATGTTGGTGCCTTTTCTATTGTAACATCTATTTTACATTATATTACAGCCATCAGATAGAAGATCTGTTCCAGGAAGGAGTTGCTATGTCAAATTCTTTAGGCAGATAGTGGGGGAGGTCAAATGTCCCTCAGAGAAAACAATCAAGGTAAAGAGATATATTTCAGGGTGGCCAAATCTTGATCTCCCACAATACCAAAACCAGAATTTACTCTAATCTTATTTTTCTGATTTTATTGGAATCAAATTCATCAATAATGTCTTTACAATCTATCTTTAGGAAAAACTAACCATTTAAAAAAAACATAAAAGCCTGTACATAGGAGTGCTCGCTTTTCTTTTGCTTTAGGTTCCTATATGACTTCTCATGGAACTGGTAAATGGAGACATACATTGTTAGTTCAACTTGCTTTATATGGTGTGTGGAAGGCTTGGAATCTAACGCAGAAGTTGGGCTAAGTGGTTTATGCGATCAAATAAAACAAAATATTTTGAGAGGTTTTCTTTGTTACACTTTTAGAATAATTGTTCTAGGAACTGCCTCAGTGCTTACTTTGGCTTGGTGTCAGATTTTTGTACTCATAGGAACAAAGTTAAAAGCAATTCATGAGCCGGCCCGTTGGCTTAGCGGTTAAGCGCGCGCGCTCTGCTGCTGGCGGCCCAGGTTCAGATCCCGGGCGCGCACCGACGCACCGCTTCTTCGGCCATGCTGAGGCCGCATCCCACATACAGTAACTAGAAGGATGTGCAACTATGATGTACAACTATCTACTAGGGCTTTGGGGAGAAAAAGGAGGAGGATTGGCAATAGATGTTAGCTCACAGCAGGTCTTCCTCAGCAAAAAGAGGAGGATTAGCATGGATTTTAGCTCAGGGCTGATCTTCCTCACACACACACAAAAAAAAGAAATTCATGAGGCTTAGAATGGATTCCTTTCTATCAAATACATTTAAAATTTTTTGGAAACATTTCAAGTCTGTTGTGAAGAGAATTACCAGGAGTTTGTGACAAGAGTGACAATGAGAATCTGCTTTGAAGAAGTGTAACGTGCTCAATTATAGAGCTATGCCTCTTCAGTTTAAACTTGGAAGTACCTTCCCTGTTATTTCCTATCCTGGTGTGTTTTTAAAATTATTTTTATTCCCTGTTTGAGAAATTTGCAGTACTTCTACAAATAAAAGAAAAATGCCCCAAATGTACCTGAGCTCCAAATCAATTTTAATTTAACACACGAAGAGACTTTTGACCACTTTGGTTTGGAGTGGAATGTAAAATTAAACAATATGCACCCAGATTTCATACCATGGATATGCAAAGAGATATTTTGAAATCGCTCTTGGCAAAAATTATATTCCATCATAAAGAGAGTTTGTTTCGAATTTGGAGTTTGAGAAGTGTAACGCCTGTGGTTTCCTTGAAAAAATATGAAAGATCAAATGCTTCACTTGCTGCTGGAGTTATTTATAAATTATTCAAATTGAGTGCAGTGGGAGGGGTAATTTGTGAAGTAGCTAGCTAGTCAAGGCATCACAAGATAGGCAGCCTGCTAATTTTGGGGAGAGAAAAGTAGAGAAGACACAGAGTGTTGTAAAAAGCATCTGCACGTAAATAAACAGGGTAGCGTGCCAGGTACTAGTTAAAATATTCTTGAGAATGGTTCATAATGCACATGAAGAAGTGCTGGACTTGACCTGGGGCGTAGCTTCAAAGGCTTAACCAAGGAAGGGATGACTGAGTTATATTTGAAGAAAAAGCGTGACCCTGAGTGGTGACAAGAGAAGAAGTAAGTCCAGATGCAAAATCATGGGGGTGGGACAGAGCAGAGCGGGTTTTTGGAACTGAATATAGAGTTAGGCTCTAAAGGGACCGTGGTGGGGGAAGGAAGCCCATATCAGCAAAAATGAGAGTGAAGTGCGTTCACATCCTCTCAGCTTGTGGGGGCGATTGAGCAACGGATGCTTAAAGGTCAACAGCCATTCTTTTGAAATACTCAGGGAGAAGCAACAGCAGACTATGGGCAGGCAAGTGAGAAGGGCGTTAGTTCTTGGGGGAAAGCCGAGATGGACATTCAGTAAGTAGAATGTACGTTTAAAAGACGGGAGAAAGTGCACCATCAGGTAGCCACCAAGCCTGGGTATTTGGAGGCAGGGGCTTTAAAAGTATTTTCATAAGAAGGTTTTTGAGCTGTCAGTTCCAAATGGGTATCTCTTAAAACCTTAATGTCATTAATCTTTCCTCTCACGACGTTTGCCTTTTCATAGCATCGAACAAACAACTGAGATCCTGTTGCATCTGTCACCTGCTGAAGTTGCCAATCTCAAGGAAGGAATCAATTTTCTTCGAAATAAGAAGACTGGCAAAGATTACATCTTATATAAGAACAAGAGCCGCCTGAGAGCATGCAAGAATATGTGCAAGCATCAAGGAGGCCTGTTCATAAAAGATATCGAGGATTTAGATGGAAGGTACCAAGTGTCCTTTGCTTTCTCATGGTGACCCTTCTTACAATTAGATTTGGGGGCGGGAAATGTGCTCATTTAGAAATTTTAAACAATTTCAACAAATTATTTCCCCTAGTCAATTCATCACTTTTGCTTGTGCTCACAGAGGGCATCTCTCTGAAATCAAAATTTTATGACCTTCACTTAGTTTCCCTCTCTCTCATAAGAACTCTAAAATTTATCCCTAGCTTGAGAAACAGTAAAACTACCAGGGTACGTGTGCCTTTGTGTGTGTGTGAGTGTCTAGGTGTGCCTTTACCTGCTTTTGTTTCCTTTCCCTCTGTCCTAGAAGTGTGCGTGTGTTGAGGGGGGCACATTTCCTAATTCTGCTGGAGAGCAGGTAGAATTTCCCTGGCAGCCTAGCTGTGGTTAAAAAATAAACAAGGCAGAGACCCAATCGTACTTTCTCCGAACAGTGGCTCTTCTGAGCATTTCTCGGAAGAACTAGTGCTGGCATCCCCCCGCCCTCACCCCTTGATTAAAGCTGCATATAGATCACCTCCCCTGTGCAGGAGCAACACCATGACAGGATTATTTAGTTTCGTTTTCAGTGACTGGCAAAGAGATAGCAGCACTGTCTGGCACGACCAGGGAGAAGTCTGGGTGGGGTCGTGCTTTGTCAGCCTGATTCTCAGCACCAGCAATGCATGAGCTGTAGACTCCATCTGTTAAGCTTTGCTTCAGCCTAACTTGACCTGTGTAGTTTTAGTCATCTCCTGTTGGGCTTTTTTCTTCCACTGTGTTGTCAATCTTATTTCTCAGGTCATTTGTGGGCAGTTTAGTGCTAGTGTACTCAGAGGGAGCTGGGTAGTTGTCCAAGAGCTCCCCACTGTAATTGTATAGAAGAAGTCACTCAAATCTAGAATGTTCTCACACCTAGAGACAGGTTTACGTCTCTGCACACTTAGTTTCAGGGCCTAGCCCACACATTATTAGATTTTTAAACGTTAACCACTGTAGTGTCTGTAGCTTTCTTGGCTCCTCAGATAGGGTTGCTAAATTTGGCCACTAAAAATAGAAGATGCCCAGTTAAACTTGCATTTCAGATAAACAACAAATATATTTTTAGTATAAATATGTCCCAGAATTGCATGGGACATACTTTTAGCTGACAGCTCTACTCTAGAAGAACCTCTTGGTAATTTGCTGACAGTCTTGTTTTGATTCCCTTCCATCTTCTCAGTGGATTCAAATTAGAGAAACATCAGACATTGGTAATTCTGTCACTAGTAAACTTTTGCAAGCACTCATGGACGTTGAGGTTTTCTAACAATTGCAGGGTTTTTTTGGGGGGGAATAATCGATAAACGTTTATTCGATACAGTCATTTTTAATACATACAGTTGATGGCCTGCCCCCATGCCACTCTGGTCCAGGGGGCAGGGTAACTATTGTAGTTTTGAGACTGTTTTTCTCTCTCTGATGGGCTGTTTGACACAGTGCGCACTTAGCCAGCCATTTAAAGGGGATGTTACAGCTTAGTAATTAAGAGCATGGTGTTTCTTCATTGACTGCCTAGTTTAGAAGCCTGGCCCCACTGCTTCCCAGCTCAGTGACCTTGGACAAGGGCTTTCCAGGCCTTAATCCTCTCCTCTATAAAATGAAGATGAAAGTATTACCTACTTCGTCAGTTGCTGAGAGGATTAAGTGATTTCAAATACAAAGCACTTGTAAGAACTCTGCTATAAGATAAGCACTCAGTAAACGTTAATTATGTTTACTGTTATTATTACTCTGATATACATTTATTGTGTAATTTAGGAACAGAGGTTATTTACGGGAACTCAGATGGTTCTTGGATCTTAACATAATGCTTCTTAACATAGTGATTGCTTTACCACAGACTGGCCTTTCTCTTCTTCATCCAAAGCCTTGGGGATGATTGATCCCAGTTTCACCCTATCCTGTTGACAGGCTAACTTGGAGCCAGCACTCTCTCAGCTCTCCTGCACAGAAGGAACCAGATTCTCCCAGCCTTATTGCCAGATGCAGCTTGCCAAGCATTTATATGTTGAAACTGCATCCCCAAAATAACTCACACACTACACTCCCCTATCCATCTCTCCAAATTCAGTTGCTTCTACATGGGTTCTCTGTGTAGCATTTCACCTGAAAAATCTCTCTTTTCCAGGATATAGTCAAGAACAATGACCTACCTGTTCTACCCATGTCAGTTGGTTTCTTTCTTCACATGTGAAAAAGATCAGCAACTC
This sequence comes from Ceratotherium simum simum, assembly GCF_057802395.1. Classification (NCBI taxonomy): domain Eukaryota; kingdom Metazoa; phylum Chordata; class Mammalia; order Perissodactyla; family Rhinocerotidae; genus Ceratotherium; species Ceratotherium simum. The sequence goes on along the minus strand of NC_141912.1, from coordinate 23,291,779 downwards.
TTATAAGCTGTGGTTCTCTTTTTTTAAGTCTAACAATTTTTCACAACCTATCTTGCACGTGAAGCTGTTGCCTCCCTCCTGTCTAGCTGCCATTCATGAACCTTTATGGTCTTGTGATAGTTTCCCCTTTAATGGCTAAGCATGCTGAAAAGCTGCATTTCTAATGTTCTCTTAATTTTTGAAAGGTTGTTGGCTACTCATCGATGAGAAAGATGTCACAAAATAATCCTCCATAAATTGAAATGTGAAATATGCTTTTTGCCTTATTACTGAAAAAGAACATAAAAATTCTAGATATAATGAGGCTTGGAAAAAATCAACATAGTTCTCTTATATGTTAAAATAGACATTTTTAGTTTAAAAAATCTGATATTTCTGGTTTGAGACATACTTGTTCGTAAAAAAAATTATTTAACTGTTAAAAAAAGCTTCTCTAGAAACACTACCAAAATAAAGAGAAGACATGGAACTGTTTATGCCTCATCTCCAACCACCAATTGCCTCTGATAAGAAATGGAAAAGAGAAAAATTACTAAGTAATCTTGTTTTGTTACAGTCTGATTCTTATTTTGAAACAGAGTTGCCAGAGTTACTAAATAAAAATGAAGAACACTCAGTTAAATTTGAATTACAGATAAATAACAAATTTTTGGTCTATTTCAAACATTGTGTGAGACATATTTAAAAATTGTTATTTATCTGAAATTCATATTTAACTGAGCATCCTGCATTTACCTGGCAACATGCTCTGAAATATTAAACTTGAAGGAAATCTTCTCTCTTTGAAAAACAAAAACTTTAGTTGAACTTAGATTTAGTACACTGTACTAGGGGTCATTGTTGTAGAGTGATTGTAAATCATAGACCTGTATTTACTACTACTACATTATTTCCTTGTATTCGCCCCAATTAGATCTTATCTAGCTTAGCTTTTATAAGAGAACCATCCCTGAAGACCACTTTCTTCTGGTGGCTCTGTTCATCTCTAACACCTGTCATTTTATGACGTGGAGTTTATCTTCATTTTTTAAACCACCTACTGATGATTAGTCTATATTTCCTTGGATATTTGAATATCAGCTATTAACAGTTTTCCTTTCCTGTATTTTGTGTTCAACCAACTAATATAATTTTGTCACAAAGATAATGCATTTTAGCCTAATAAGATTAATTTTTATTTTTGTGTTTTCATAAACCTAAGTATAATTTTTCATCCAGGTCTGTTAGGTGCACAAAACACAACTGGAAGTTAGACGTGAGCACCATGAAGTATATCAATCCTCCAGGCAGCTTCTGTCAAGATGAACTGGGTAAATACCATCAATATTGATAAATGTATTTTGCTATCATTGTTACTGGGGTCCTTCTTGTCAACTTGTTTCCAGTCTCACTTGAAGCTTTGGATACAGTCTGATTTTAAACTGTGGACATTAGAGTTGCGGATTTTTTTTTTATTATTATTTAAATAATTAATGCTGAAAATTCTAAACAGGACTTCTCCGAAAGATCCCGTCATTCATTCATTTGTTGAGCAAACATTTGTTGAGACCTTACCATGTGTAAACATTGGACTGGGTATTAAGAGATACAAAGATGGATAAGACAGTCAGTGTGAATGAGATGACATTTACATGATGTGGTAGCTCAGAGAAACCTGTGAACAACGAAGATCAAGGATGCTCTGATAGGTTTCTTTTTTTTATAATTTTTATTTATTTAATTTTTTCCCCCAAATCCCCCGTAGATAGTTGTATGTCATAGCTGCACATCCTTCTAGTTGCTGTATGTGGGACACGGCCTCAGCATGGCCGGAGAAGCAGTGCATCGGTGCCTGCCTGGGATCCAAACCCCGCCCGGCAGCAGCGGAGCACGCGCAATTAACCGCCAAGCCACGGGGCTGGCCCTGATAGGTTTCTTAGATACAGTGCACTATAAAATAGTGGTTCCGAATATTTTATCAGTGAAGACACATAGATGGATGTTCATGTGCACGATCCTCTCAAAAATTATGATGAAACTTCATAGTTTTGCTTGAGAGATAAAATACTTCCAATTCCATGGCTCTTTCAGGCATAGATAAGCAGCTACAGTTTACAGATTCTCAGTATGCTGGCTCCACTTGTGCTTTCTGCTTTCTCCTACTCAAGAAAGCCTGTAGAAATATGAGTAAGAAAGCCTTAGTCATAGGAATAAGTTTTCGTCTGTTTTGATTAAAATTGTGCTTCTTTGGTAGAAAAAGTTACTTGTGACAATCTTTCAGTTAGACACACTGTTTCAGAATGACTGCTATAGGAATGAAAAATAGATTTGATCTAACTGAGAGAATCACAGAAAGTTTCATGCCAGAGATGGTGTTTATGTTGCATTTTGAAAGATGGGCAGAATTTTATCGGGCAGAGAAGAGAAAGAAGGGCATTCCTGGTAAAGGGAACAGCTGGGGTAACTTGAGCATGTTTGGGGCCAAATGTATAGTTTAGTTGACTGGAGTATAGGGTATATGTGCATTGAAGTAGTAGAATATAAGCCTGCAAAGGTACATTGCAAGGAGGGCTTTGAATGCTATTCTAAGCATTAAGACCTAATCCAGAATGTTATTGTGTGTCAGGTGTAGTATTAGGCACTTTGTGTGAATTGTTACCCTCCCGTTGACCCTACAATGCAGTAATGGGAAGTCAGTAATGGAAAGTCCTTTTCTTACCACCAAATTTATCAGCCCACCTGCCCCTGTGCCTACACATTCTTCCTTGTCTCCTGTTACCGGTTATAGTGGATGCACTGACCCTGCTCCTAAGGCTAGCTCTTCGCCTCACACACTGGATCCCATCTCCTCACACTCACTCAAGGACTTCTCTCCTGCAATTGTCTCTCTCCTATATCATCAATTTTGTCCTTCCCTGTCCTTGTGTGCACGCACGCACGTGCGCGCGCACACACACACGTGCTCTAGTGTTCACACAAGCCCTTACTAGACCTTGCATTCCCCCTTAAGTTATGTTCTCATTTCTCCAAGACTTTAAACAGCTAAACCCCTTGAAACAGGTGTTCACACTCACTGTCTCTGCTCCTTCACCTCCCATTCTCTCTCAGTTGAGCTTCTGACCCTACCACTCCACTAACACTGCTCCTCCAAGGTCACCAGTCTTCTCCATGGTGCTAAATTCAGTGGTTGCTTTTCTATTGCCACCATACTCAAACTCTCAGCAGTATACAGCCCAGTGGCCCAGTCTCTCCTCAATATATGTTCTTTTCTTTGTGTTTGGAAAACAATACTCTCTGTAATAGTTTCCTATTTGCTGCTGTAACAAATTACCACAAACTTAGTGGCTTAAAACAATATAAATCTAGTATCTTACAGTTTTGTAGAACAGAAGTCCAACACAGGTCTCATAGCTAAAACTATGGTGTCAGCAGGGCTGTGTTCCTTTCTAGAAGATCTAAAGGAGAATCTGTTTCCTTGTCTTTTCCAGCATCTAGAAGGCCTTCTTTGTCCATTTTCATAGTCTCGCATTTCTGACCGTTTTTCTGTAGTCGCGTCTCCCTCTTCTTTTAAGGATCCTTGTGATACATTGGGCCCACTCAGATAATCCGGGATAATCTTCCTATTTTAAGGTCAGCTGATTAGCAACCTTAATTTCATCTGCAACTTTAACTCTCCTTTGTCATATAACCTAACTCATTCATAGTCCACATTAGAATGTGGACATCTTTGGGGGCCATTATTCTGTCTACCATACCCTCCTGATTTTTATTCTGATCACACTAACTACTTCTCAGTCTCCTCTACTGACTCATCCCCTGCTACACTTCTGAATATTGAAATGATGTTGGACTCGATCCTAAGCTTTCTCTAGCTAAATGCTTTTCCTAAAGGATCACATCTAATCCCACAGCTCTCAACACCATTTTTACTCAGATGACTCCAAAGAATTTACCTCCAGCTCTGACCTCATCCCTGAGCTCCAACTCTGATATCCAACTGCCTACTCAGTATTTCAACATGGACTTCTAATAGGCATTAACAAGCATGCAGCCAAAACAGAACTCTTTTTTTTTTTTTTTTAAAGATTTTATTTATTCATTTTTTTCCCCGCAAAGCCCCAGTAGATAGTTGTATGTCATAGGTTCACATCCCTCTAGTTGCTGTACATGGGACTCTGCCTCGGGTTGGACGGAGAAGTGGTGCCTCGGGGCGCGCCCGGGATCCGAACCCGGGCCGCCAGCATCACAGCGCATGCACTTAACCGCCAAGCCACGGAGCCGGCCCCAAAACAGAACTCTTAAGGCCCAACCCCACTTTATCCTCAGACCTGTTCCTCCTCCAGCCTTCTGCATCTCTGCAAATGGCACCATATCCACTCAGTTGAACAAAACCTGGTAGTCACTCTGAGTCTTCTCTTTCCTTAAACACTCATATCTAAACCATCAATCCTGTTGCCTCTCTGCCAAAACCCTTTCAGAACCCATCCACACTGCCTCCATCTGAGTGCAAGTCACAGTCACTCACCTTCTGCCTGTACGACCGGCCTTCCTGTTTCCACCCTCGCCTTCTACAATCCATACTGCTTACAGCACCCAGTCTGATCTTCTAAAAATCCAAATCAATCCACATTATTCCTCTGCTTAAAACTTTCCAGCGAGTTTCCTATCACACTTAAGAACGTGCGTACCTTTGATCCAACAATTCCACATCCAAGACCGTGTCCTAAGATCTTAATAATCATTGATGTGTCAAAAGATATTGCTATAAGAATGTCCATTCACAGCAATACTATTTACAAAAGAGAAAAACTGGAAACAATTTAAACATTAAGATATATCTTAAAAGTGCTACTATTGAAGAAACTAAAATAATAACATTTCTGATATAAAGCAAAAAAAAAAAGCAGGTTATAAACATTATGTATAGTATGACCTAATTAGGAAAAAATATGTCTGCATAAATTACTACTGGTGGCCCGTGAAGGGAGCTGAGCTGGGGGCTCCCTGGGCTGTAACTCCAGACTGGGGACTTAGATTATGCTACATTTACATTTTTTTCAGGCTCAAATTATTGTGACCATAGTATATGGTATAGAATACCAGGGCCACTCTTGCCCATGTGTCTTGGTGACAGCCACTCCAAATTACTTTTTAAAGAAGAGTCTGCCTTGCACAGGCGTCCTCCCAGTTCCCCTATGAGCAGAACTGTCACTTGTTGAGATGTAAGTCCTTTTCCATTCTTCTCCCAAGAAGATAGAATGCTGTTCTAGGGAGAGTTACTATTTGCTTTGACCACAGGTTCGTCTTCTCCCTGCCCCTCAAAGGGACACCTGGACCACCAGTTTCTTTCACCAGTAAACCTCACCTTATGTCTGTTGACCTAGCCTAGGAAACCTGCAGGATCTCTTGTTACCGGAAACTGATTACATGTGCTATACAAATACTCCAAATTTGTTTGGAGGAAAACAGATAAGAATTGGTAAGAAGCATAGGTTTGAACATCATAAACTATTAGTTTATGTAAGTGAAAGGACAATAGACTATAAACCTTATGCCTGTGTAACCCAGAAATCCATAGCTGCTTTGGGGCTTTTATGAAAATCTCTAAGTCTTCTGGACAAGACCTGTAGAGACATTATAGCAAAATGGTTAAGAGTAAAGGCCATGGGGCCTGACGGCCTGTGTTCAGATCCTGGGCTCGAACACACAATTAAGTGACTTTGGGCGAGTTATTCTCTTTATACTTTAGTTTCCTCAAATGGAGATACTATTGGTAGTAGCTATATTGCTATTTCATTTTCTTGCCCAATTTCCTTGGCTAGAACCTCCAGGGAGGAGTGGCAAGAGCAAATATACTCGTCCTTTTCCTGTTCTTAGGGGGAAAGCACCCAGTCTTGCACTATTAAGTATGATACATGCTCTTTAGCAGCTTGAGAGAGCTCCCTTCTAAGTTTTCTGAGTGTTTTTATCATGAAAGGGCATTGGACTCTGTTAAAGGCCTTTTTCATTAACTGAAAAGATCATGTAGTTTTTTTCCCCCTTGCTCTGTTAATGTGGTTTATTACATTAATTGATTTTCAAATATTGAACCTGCCTTGCATCTTTTGAATATTAAACCAGCCTGACATAAACCCCACTTGGTCATGGTGTACAATTCTTTTTCATATTGCTAAATCATATTCGCTAATATTTTGTTAAAGGTTTTTATATCTATATTCATAAGGAATATTGGTTTACAGTTTTCTCTTTTTGTGATGTCTTTGTCTCGTTTTGGTATCAGGGTAATACTGCTGTCATAGAATGAGGTGGGAAGTGTTCCTCCTCTTCTATTTATCGGAAGAATTTGTGAAGTATTGGTGTTGCTGCTTCTTTAAACATTTGGTCAAATTCACCAGTGAAGCCATCTGGGCCTGGGCTAATCTTTATGGGAAATTTTTTGATTACTAATTTAATCTCTTTATTTGTTATGGGTCTGCTCGGATATTCTATTTCTTCTTGAGTCAGTTTTGTTAATTTGTGTCTTCCTAGAAATTTCTCCATTTCATCTGGGTTATCTAATTTGTTGATGTACAATTGTTTATAGCATTTCCTTACAATCTTATTATTTCTGTAAGATCAGTAGTAATGTCCCCTTTTTCTTTCCTGATTTTAGTAATTTCAGTCTCTCTCTTTTTTGTTGGTCAGTCTAGCTAAAAGTTTGTAAATTTTGTTAATCTTTTCAAAGAACCAACTTTTATTTTCATTGATTTTCCTCTTGTTTTTCTATTCTCAATTTCATTTATTTCTGCTCTAATTTTTAAATGATTTCCTTCTCTCTGCTTGCTTCAGGTTTAGTTTGCTCTTCTTTGTCTAGTTTCTTAAGGTGGAAGGTTAGGTTTTTTATTTGAGATCTTTCTTCTTTTTTAATAAAGGCATGTACAGGTATAAATTTCCTTTTATGTGCTTTTAGCTGCATTCCACATCTTTAAGCATGTTATGTTTTTTTGTCTCAAAGTATTTTCTAATTTCTCTTGTGATTTCTTTCTTAAGTCATTTGTATTTAGAAGTATGTTGTTTAATTTCTACATATTCGTGAATTTCCCAACTTTCTTCTCTTATTGATATCTAATTTCATTTCATTGTGGCTGGAGAACATACTTTGTATGACTTTGATCCTTTTAAATTTATTGAAACTTGTTTTATGGCCTAACATATGGTCTATACCAGAGAATATTTCACATGCACTTAGAAGAATGTGTATTCTGTTGTTGGGTTGAGTGTTCTGTATGTGTCTGTTAGGTCTAGTTGATTTATGGTGTTGTTCAAGTCTTCTGTTTCCTTGTTGATCTTGTATCTAGTTGTTCTCTCTTCCAGTCTTCCTTTTAGGCATACTTTTACAAATAATTGGAATTATTCTGTATAAATTATTTTTGTATCCTCTTTTTTTATCTGTTAATATTATAATAGATATTAGTCATAGTATGTCAGAATCTACATATACATAATTTTAAAGTATGTTTACATGAAATATTGACTTATATAATTCATTTAGCCATTTCTCTGTTGTTAGAATTTAGGCTGCTCAGTTTTATTTTTTGCCATCAAAAATAAAACTATGGTCTTCGTGCATAACAGCCTCTCTTTTTTTGGAGTTCTTTCCATAAGATTGTTGAATTACTAGCAAAAGGGTATGACTAATTAAAGCTTTTACCCGTATCTAACGCTTCATACACCTCAGTGTAAAGTTGGGCTTCATATGGACTAATAGCCTAAATGAGAAAGGTAAGACTATAAAAGTAACAGAAGAAATGTAGGAGAATATCTTTGTGACCTAGGGATGAGGTGGTACTTCTTGATTCTTCAAATGACACTTCAAAAGTATAGCTCAGAGGGGAAGAAATGAAAAAATTAAAAATTGATGAATATGATTCTATTGATACTAAAAATTTCTATTAAATGAAGGACACCATGGACAAAGTTAAAAGACATATGATAATTTGGGAGATTATTTTGTGATATTTACAACCAACAAGAGAATATTATCTAGCATATAGGAGGAAGTAATACAAATTGACAAGGAAAAGACAGGAAATCCAATATAAAAATGAGGAAGGACATGAGCTAGCATTTTACAGAATAAGAATCCTAAAAGGCTAATAAGCATGTGAAGAATTGCTCAAACTCGCTAATTATCAGAGAACTGCAAAATAAAGCAATAAGGTATCACTTTACTTATTTTTCACTGGTAAATGTTAGAAACTAAGATGATGCCAAATGTTGTCAGAGATGCAGGGATATAGAAATCCTTATGCATGTAGGGGGAGTGTGGCTGGTGCAGCCATTCTGGAAAGTAATCTGACAACGCTCAAAGAGGAGAGTTGTGAATTCACTATGATCCGTCACTCCCACTTCTGTTTATATCCCAAAGAAATCCCATTGTGACAGAATCTGGGAGTCGACCACTGGGAGAGTACATAGGTAAAATGTGGTAGACGTGCACTATGAAATACTAAATTGCAGTTAGAAGAAGTGGACTAGATACATATGGCACAATGTACATATGGCAACATGGCTGAATCTTAAAAACATAGTGTTTAGTGAAAAAGAGTAAAAAAAAGACTAGAGACCCACTACCATTTATATAAATTAAAAATGCACACACACAATATAATACTCATTTTTCACGAACATTCAAATGGTTGCCTGTAGGGGAGGAAAGGGAAATGAGAGTGGGAAACAGAGATAAAGGGAATGAATGAATGAATGAGGAGCTTTGTGTGGACCAAATATAATGTATCATGAACTGAAAATTATGACTAACACGATCCTCTTCACTTCAGATCCTAAATGAATGAATGAGTCCATAATCCATTCATCCGTTCTTCTTTTTTTTTTTAAATTTTTTGTTTATTGCAGTAACATTGGATTATGACATTGTAAAAATTTCAGGTGTACATCATTGTACTTCTATTTCTGCATAGATTACATCATGTTCACCACCCAAATACTAATTACAACCCATCACCACACACATGTACCAAATTATCCCTTTCACCCTCCTCCCTCCCCCCTTCCCCTCTGGTAACCACCAATCCAATCTCTGTCCCTATGTGTTTGTTTATTGTTGTTATTATCTACTACTTAATGAAGGAAATCATACGGTATTTGACCTTCTCCCTCTGACTTATTTCACTTTGCATTATACCCTCAATGTCCATCCATGTTGTCACAAATGCCTGGATTTCATCGTTTCTTATGGCTGAGTAGTATTCCATTGTGTATATATACCACAGTTTCTTTATCCATTCGTCCCTTGATGGGCACTTAGGTTGCTTCCAAGTCTTGGCTATTGTGATTAACGCTGCAATGAACACAGGGGTGCATGTACCTTTACAAATTGGTGTTTTCAAGTTCTTTGGATAAATATCCAACAGTGGAATAGCTGGATCACATGGTAGTTCTATCCTTGATTTTTTGAGGAATCTCCATACTGTTTTCCATAGTGGCTGCACCAGTTTGCACTCCCACCAGCAGTGTATGAGAGTTCCCTTCTCTCCACGTCCTCTCCAACACATGCTGTTTCCTGTCTTGTTAATTATAGCCATTCTGACGGGCGTGAGGTGATATCTCATTGTAGTTTTGATTTGCATTTCCCTGATAGTTAGTGATTTTGAACATCTTTTCATGTGTCTGTTGGCAATCTGTATATCTTCTTTGGAGAAATGTCCGTTCAGGTCTTTTGCCCATTTTTTAATTGGGTTGGTAGTTTTTTTGTTGGTGAGATGCATGAGTTCTTTATATATTTTGGAGATTAAGCCCTTATCAGAAGTATGGTTTGCAAATATCTTCTCCCAATTGTTAGGTTGTCTTTTCGTTTTGTTGATGGTTTCCTTTGCTGTGCAGAAGCTTTTTAGTTTCATGTAGTCCCATTTGTTTATTTTTTCTATTGTTTCTCTTGCCCAGTAAGACATGGTGCTTGAAAAGATGTTGCTAAGACTGATGTCGAAGAGCATACTGCCTATGTTTTCTTCTAGAAGTTTCACAGTTTCAGGTCTTACATTCAAGTCTTTAATCCATTTGGAGTTAATTTTTGTGTATGGTGTAAGGTAAGGGTCTACTTTCATTTTATTGCATATGGCTATCCAGTTTTCCCAACGCCATTTGTTGAAGAGACTTTCTTTTCCCCATTGTATGTTCTTGGCTCCTTTGTCAAAGATTAGCTGTCCATAGATGTGTGGGTTTATTTCTGGGCTTTCGATTCTATTCCATTGATCTGTGTGTCTGTTTTTGTGCCAGTACCATGCTGTTTTGGTTACTATAGCTTTGTAGTATAATTTGAAATGAGGGAGTGTGATACCTCCAGCTTTGTTCTTTTTTCTCAGGATTCCTTTAGCTATTCAGGGTCTTTTGTTGTTCCATATAAATTTTAGGATTCTTTGTTCTATTTCTGTGAAAAATGTTGTTGGAACTTTGATAGGGATTGCATTGAATCTATAGATGGCTTTAGGAAGTATGGACATATTAACTATGTTAATTCTTCCAATCCAAGAGCACGGAATATCTTTCCATTTCTTTGTGTCTTCTTTAATTTCTTTCAGCAATGTTTTATAGTTTTTGGTGTACAGATCTTTCACCTCTTTGGTTTAGTTTATTCCTAGGTATTTTATTCTTTTTGTTGCAATTGTAAATGGGATGGTATTCTTAATTTCTCTTTCTGCTACTTCGTTGTTAGTGTAAGAAATGCAACTGATTTTTGTATGTTGATTTTGTATCCTGCAACTTTACCATATTCGTTTATTACTTCTAAAAGTTTTCTGGTGGATTCTTTAGGGTTTTCTATATATAAAATCATGTCATCTGCAAATAGTGACAGTTTCACTTCTTCCTTTCCAATTTGGATCCCTTTTATTTCTTTCTCTTGCCTGATTGCTCTGGCTAGGACTTCCAGTACTATGTTAAATAGGAGTGGTGACAGTGGGCATCCTTGTCTGGTTCCTGTTCTTAGAGGGATGGCTTTCAGTTTTTCACCATTGAGGATGATATTAGCTGTGGGTTTGTCATATATGGTCTTTATTATGTTGAGATACTTTCCTTCTATACCCATTTTCTTCAGAGTTTTTATCATAAAAGGATGCTGTATCTTGTCAAATGCTTTCTCTGCGTCTATTGAGATGACCATGTGATGTTTCTTCTTCATTTTATTAATGTGGTGTATTACGTTAATTGATTTGCAAATGTTAAACCATCCTGCATCCCTGGAATAAATCCCACTTGATCATGGTGTATAATCTTTTTAACATATTGTTGTATGCGATTTGCTAGCATTTTGTTGAGGATTTTTGCATCGATGTTCATCAGTGATATTGGCCTGTAATTTTCTTTTTTTGTGTTGTCCTTGTCTGGTTTTGGTATCAGGGTAATGTCAGCTTCGTAGAATGAGTTAGGGAGCTTACCCCGCTCCTCAATTTTTTGGAAGAGTTTGAGAAGGATAGGTATTAAGTCTTCTTTGTATGTTTGGTAGAATTCACCAGGGAAGCCGTCTGGTCCTGGATTTTTATTTTTGTGGAGGTTTGTGATTACTGTTTCGATCTCCTTACTGGTGATTGGTCTATTCAAATTCTCTACTTCTTCTTGATCCAGTTTCGGAAGGTTGTATGATTCTAGGAATTTATCCATTTCTTCCAGATTGTCGAATTGTTTGGCATATAGCTTTTCATAGTATTCTTTTATAATCTTTTGTATTTCCGAGGTGTCTGTTGTAACCTCTCCTCTTTCATTTCTGAGTTTACTTATTTGTACCTTCTCTCTTTTTTTCTTGGTGAGTCTAGCTAAAGATTTGTCAATTTTGTTGACCTTTTCAAAGAACCAGCTCTTGGTTTTATTAATTTTTTCTATTGTTTTTTTGGTCTCTATTTCATTTATTTCTGCTCTGATTTTTATTATTTCCCTTCTTCTACGGATTTGGGGCTTGATTTGTTCTTCTTTTTCCAGTTCCTTTAGGTGCATTGTTAGATTGTTTATTTGAGATTTTTCTTGTTTGTTGAGATAGGCCTGTATCGCTATAAACTTCCCTCTTAGAACCGCTTTTGCTGTATCCCATAAATTCTGGCATGTCGGATTTTCATTTTCATTTGTCTCCAGGTATTTTTTGATTTCTTCTTTGATTTCTTCGTTAACCCAGTCATTGTTCAGTAGCATTTTGTTTAATCTCCACGTATTTGTGGCTTTTCTGATTTTCTTCCTATAGTTGATTTCTAATTTCATACCGTTGTGGTCAGAAAAGATGCTTGGTATTATTTCAATCTTCTTAAATTTATGGAGACTTGTTTTGTGGCCTAACATGTGATCAATCCTGGAGAATGTTCCATGTGCATTTGAAAACAACGTGTATTCTTCAGTTTTTGGATGGAATGCTCTGTATATATCTACTAGGTTCATCTGTTCTAGTGTGTCGTTTAAGGCCAATGTTTCCTTATTGATCTTCTGTTTGGATGAGCTATCCGTTGGTGTAAGTGGAGTGTTAAAGTCCCCTACTATTATCGTGTTACTGTCTATTTCTGTTTTTATGTCTGTTAATAATTGCTTTATATATTTAGTTGCGCCTACATTGGGTGTGTAGATATTTACAAGTGTTATATCCTCTTGTTGGATTGTTCCCTTGATCATTATGTAATGCCCTTCTTTGTCTCTTTTTACAGTTTTTGTTTTAAAGTGTATTTTGTCTGATATGAGTACTGCTACCCCACCTTTCTTTTCATTGCCATTTGCGTGGAGTATCTTTTTCCATCCCTTCACTTTCAGTTTGTGAGTGTCTTTAGGTCTGAAGTGTGTCTCTTGTATGCAGCATATATATGGGTCTTGTTTTTTTATCCAATCGGCCACCCTATGCCTTTTAATTAGAGCATTTAGTCCATTGACGTTTAAAGTAGCTATTGATAAGTATGTACTTACTGCCATTTTTTAACTTTTTTTTTTCTCAGTGTTTTAGTTGTCCTTCTCTGTTCCTTTCTTCTTCTATACAGAATTGATGGTCACTTTAGTTTGACCTCTGTCTGAAAGCTGTACTCTTTAACTCCCCTCCTCCCTCCTTTTATGTTTTTGATATCATATCTAACCTCTTTTTTGTGTATCTGTATCCATTACGTTCTAATCATGGAAATAGATAATTTTTCCTATTTGTGGTCTTCTCTTTTCCCCTTAAATCAGTCCCTTTAACATTTCTTGTAGCACTGGTTTCTTGGTGACAAACTCCTTTAATTTTTGCTTGTCTGGGAAATTTTTGATCTCCCCTTCCATTTTGAATGATAACCTTGCTGGGTAGAGTATTCTTGGCTGTAAGTTTTTTCCTTTTAGCACTTTAAATATACCATGCCACTCTCTTCTATCCTGTAAGGTTTCTGCTGAGAAGTCAGCTGATAGACTTATGGGGTTTCTTTTGTATGTAACTTGACATTCTCTTGCGGCTTTTAGGATTCTCTCTTTATCTTTAATTCTGGACATTTTGATTCTGATGTGTGTTGGTGTGGGCCTCTTTGGGTTTATCTTGTTTGGGGCTCTCTGTGCTTCCTGTACCTGGATGTCTGTTTCCTTCCTTAGGTTAGGGAAGTTTTCATCTATTATTTCTTGAAATAGATTCTCTGCCCCCTTGTCTCGCTCTTCTCCTTCCGGGACACCTATAACACGGATGTTAGTGCACTTGATGTTGTCCCAGAGGTCCCTTAGACTGTCCTCACTCTTTTTAATTCTTTTCTCTTTTACCTGTTCAGCTTGGGTAATTTCTTCTAGTCTTTCGTCCAGCTCACAGATCCGTTCTTCCGTATCCTCTACTCTGCTTTTGAGTCCCTCTAATGAATTTTTCATTTCCAGTATTGTATTCTTCATTTCTGATTGGTTCTTTTTTATATCTTCCATTTCTTTGTTGACATTCTCACTGAGTTCATCTATTCTTCTCCCCAGATCAGTGAGCATCCTTAACACTCTTAGTTTGAACTCTCTGTCAGGTAGGTTGCTCGTTTCTGTTTCACTTAGTTCCTTTTCTGGGGTTTTGTCCTGTTCCCTTACTTGGAATGTATTCTTTTGCCTCCTCATTTTGCCTCTTTCCCTGTGCTTGTGTCTACGTATTAGGTAGGTCAGCTACGTCTCCTGCTCTTGGACAGGTGACCTTATGTAAGTGATGGCTTAGGAGGCTTCCAGTGTGCTTCCCTCAGTTCTCAATGTTCCAGGGGTGACCCCTATGTGGGCTACGTGTGTCCTTCTGTTGTGGCCTGTTTGCTCTCCCTGTAGGCGCCCAGGGAGGCTGAGTTATGCTCCTGACCAGCTGTTGTAATGCTCAGCTGCTTGTAGTTGTTGTGGGCCCTTCAGTCTCTTTATCAGGTGTGGGGATCCCCAGCACAGTTGGCTGCAAGTTCTAATACCACATTTGTGTTGCAGTATTTCTTTTAAGTGAGTAGGCCCCCAGCGTGGCAGGTTGTTAGGCTCAGGGCCTTACAATTGCTGTAAGCCTCTAGCCTATTTGGTCTCTTGTCAGCTCTCTGAGGATTGCAGCTGGGTGGGGCTGGCCTCAGGCACAGGAGCACCCAATCGTTTCAGGCTTTGGAAGGTGGGGCAAACCTCCTATATGGGTCCTTGAGAAGCACAATTCTTCTGCAGCTGACAAACCCTGCTGCCCACAGGTCCACACCCACACAGTCAACACAGTCCTGCCCCATGTGAGCGCCCCGACCTCCCCAAGCGGACCCAGTCTCTCCACTGTGGGAGCCCCACACACTCCGCCACTGCCCCACACTCTCCACCCACTCCTTGTGCACACCCTGCCCCGCTCAAGTCGGCTCAGTTGCCAGGCTGCAGAGAATCCAGTCACCAATCTATGCAGGTCCACAAGTTGCCTGAGGGCTTGTTGTTGGGTGGGGCCAGTCTCTAGGGTGGGCTGCCTGCCCTGGCTGAGCTGGATTACATCGGTGCTCTAGCGGGTGGGGCAGACCCTGGGCTAGCAGGCCTCAGGGAGAACTCCAGTGGCGTCTGTGTCAGCACGCCCACACCGGGCCACAACAATGGCCGCCGCCAATGTCCCAGTCCCTGGAGAGGTCTCACCCCTCACCGGGATGCACAGGGCCTATTAGGTGAGTGTCTTTTCACCACAACACTGTGCCCCTTTCTTTCTGGTGATTTTAGGATGCTTTCTGAAACGGGTGAGTTTGCGAGCGGGCCCTTTAAGAGCCAGTTTTAGTTTCTTTGTGAACCGGGTTTTCTGGGGGTGCTCCCCAATGCTTTAGTAGCAGCAAAGTCAGATATTATGCCGCTGGTCTCGATTGTGCTGTGTCCACAAAATGCCCACAGCGGGGGCGCTCCCCGGCTCAGGGCCCCGCGCCTCCAGGGAGGGTGCGTACCTGTGAGCTGCTCCCCGTGGCCGTGAAGCTGGCGGCTTGTGAAGGCGGCGTTTTTCCTCTCCAGAAGGGAGTCTCTGCCTCTTCCACCTCAGTTAGGATTGTCCGTTGTTGCAGGAGTTCCTCTTATCCAGCTTTCAGTTCTGTCTCAGGGGTAATTTTTCCACGAGTAGTTGTAAATTGGCTGGGTCCACGGGAGGAGGCGAGTTCCGAGTCTGCTTACGCCGCCATCTTGACTCCGCCTCTCCATTCATCCGCTCTTTAAAACGTATTGCATTACCATCTATTCTTTGGAATGGACCATTTTTTGCTCTTACCTATTAGTATAAGAGCCTGACTTTTTTTCCTCATACCTTAACAGCTCAGGCTTACCAGTTCTCAGTCTTAGATTAGACTTTTCTCATTTGAGGCAAAAAATAGCATCTCATTGTTTTTGTTTTTTTGTGAGGAGGACTAGCCCCGAGCTAACATCCGATGCCCATCCTCCCCTTTTTTCCTTGAGGAAGACTGGCCCTGGGCTAACAACCATGCCCATCTTCCTCTACTTTATATGGGATGCTGCGACAGCATGGCTTAACAAGCGGTGCATTGGTGCGCACCCGGGATCCGAACCTGTGAATCCCGGGCCGCTGCAGCGGAGCACGTGCTCTTAACCGCTGGACCACCAGGCAGCCCCAGTGTCTCATTGTTTTAAATTGCATTTGTTTTTCAAATGCGATGCTAATATTTTCTAAATGTGTTTGCCAGTTTTCCAATTTGATGTTAGAATGCTTTCATTTTACATTTGTATCTATTCAGATTTTCTACCGGAGTTGTTTCCATTGCTGTTAAAGTTAGATATTCTATTCTATCTTCTATTCTATCAGATATTCTTAGATATTCTATTCTATTCTACTCTATCAAAGAAGATCCCTTTGATATTCTATTTTATCATACTCTTTAATGACTTGGTTGCTTTTCTTTGTGTCTTTAACCATCTGGGATATTTAGCTAACCAATTGCCACAGCATCATTTTTTAGATAGCCCTTCCTTTCCCACCAATTTATGGTCTTTCCTCTGGAATATATTAAACAGTTGTTTAATTAGAACCATCTTCTTGACTGTCCTTATGCCAATAACCAATAATTTATTTATTTATTTGTTTTATTTTTTTTGTGAGGAAGATCAGCCCTGAGCTAACATCCATGCTAATCCTACTCTTTGTTTTTGCTGAGGAAGACCGGCTCTGAGCTAACATCTATTGCCAATCCGCCTCCTTTTTTCCCCCAAAGCCCCAGTAGATAGTTGTATGTCATAGTTGCACATCCTTCTAGTTGCTGTATGTGGGACGCGGCCTCAGCATGGCCGGAGAAGCAGTGCGTCGGTGCGCGCCTGGGATCTGAACTCAGGCCGCCAGTAGCGGAGCGTGCGCACTTAACCGCTAAGCCACGGGGCTGGCCCCCCCAAGAATTTAATTATTATAGTTTTCTTTTTTTTTTTAATAATTTTATTTATTTATTTTTCCCCCAAAGCCCCGGTAGATAGTTGTATGTCATAGCTGCACATCCTTCTAGTTGCTGTACGTGGGACGTGGCCTCAGCATGGCCAGAGAAGCGGTGCGTCAGTGCACGCCCAGGGTTCTGAACCTGGGCCGCCAGCAGCGGAGCGCATGCACTTAACCGCTAAGCCACAGGGCTGGCCCTATTATAGTTTTCTAATATGTTTTTGTTTTAATTCTTTCTCATTATTCTTCCTTATCAAAAGGTTTTAAGGAATTCCATTTGTTTGTTCTTCTGGATAGATACTGTTATAACCCAAATGACCTTTTTCAGCATGTGAGGTCAAAATAAGTATACTACGTTCTCACTACTTTATAGATGCAGGGACTTGGCAGATGTTACGTTCTTCTTCTGCATCTGTGCAATTTATCTTTGTGCAAGGGGCATAAAGACCTTTATAGTACTTGCTTTGGAACAATAGTCAAGAGATATAGATTCTTACTTTCTTCTGCTTTTCTTGACAGATAAAAATTCTGACAAAGGAAAATCCTTAAGAGTGGGTACCAGTGCAGGAGTTTTCTGAGTCTCATAATACCATTATGTTTTCTAACTAGTATTTGCTAGTCTATAGACTCGTTTGTCTAATACCGAGCTTTCTTTTTAACTCTATTCATTCCTTGAAGGTAAAATAATTATCTAAATAATACCATTATTTAATAAATGCCCTCTCTGTACCAGGCATAGTGCTAGACACTTGAGGATCTATCATCTCATTGAATCCCACAACAACTCTATGAAGCGTGTGTATCATGATCTTATTTTGCAAATCAGGAAACTGAAGCTCAGGATAATGCTAATAAGCAGCAGAGTCAGGATTCCAACCCAGATCTTTCCAAAATCAGCATTCCTTCTATCTCATGACACTGTCTTCTAGCAATCACATAACCTGGAAATAATAATAATGTGGCTCTTTATTATACCGCTGCATTTTCAAGAACATAGTTAAATAATAATGGTGATATCAAGCATTCTTTGTGTGTTCCTGATTTTATTAAGGAAGCCATTTGTGTTTCACTATTCAATAACTATTACTAAGAAAAATATTGTTCTTATTAAATTCTTAAGCAATATTTAAAGTGTATAAAAAACAATAGAGTGAAAACCCATGTACCAGCACTCAAATTAAGACATAAAACACTAACAAGGGAAGATCTTTTGTCACTTTCCTTGATCACATCACATATCTCCCCAGAGGTAATCCCCCACAGATAATCATGCTTCTGAATTTGGGGTTTCAAGATAGCTATTCTTAGTTATTTCGTTAGTTAGATGCACAAAAGGAAAGCAGATGGCATCCTAAATAAGGATAATTTGAGGAGGATGTGTTCACAAAAGGACTTTTTATAAGATGTGGATGTAGGAGCATCACAGGGGCAGGTGGAGTAACCTGGAGTTAATAGCAACCAAATTATCCATCTTTTGGCCCAAAGGGATGAGGAGGGAAGCAGTTTCCAGAATCTGAAAGAGAGTCGTAAAGAACAGGCCTCCATGAGATGAGCTGTGACTTCTGTCAGTGCCCAGAACACAGTCTAGGTTAAAGCGACCTTAGGAGGAAAGAGGCAGAGGAATATACAACCCAACCTCACTGAATTGTCTCATCATCTCACCCTGGGGCTTCACACTGACCAAACTCACCTAGAAGGCAGCAGATGTGAGAACCCTTTGATGTGGTCCGTATGAGTCAACCTCTGAAGCAGAGAGCAGGTGAACAAGAGTGGAGAGAGGTAGAAAAGAGTGGGTCTGTAGGGTCCAATGGAAGCTATCTGCTGCAATCATGTTTCTAGTTTTTAAAGCGCTCTTTTAAAAATTAAGAAATAGGGCCGGCCCCATGGCTTAGCGGTTGAGTGCATGCGCTCCACTGCTGGCGGCCTGGGTTCGGATCCCGGGCGCGCACCGACGCACCGCTTCTCCGGCCATGCTGAGGCCACGTCCCACATACAGCAACTAGAAGGATGTGCAGCTATGACATACAACTATCTACTGGGGCTTTGGGGGAAAAAAACAAATAAATAAAATTATAAAAATTAAGAAATAAATGTTATTTTTAGCTTATATTGAGATAATCCTATATTTAAATTTCCCAACTTAATGTACCAGGTCTGGGCAGGAGCAGGGCCTAGGCTGAGAGAGGAGGATGTGCAGCCTTTCTGGAGCTTATATCTTGTAGGGGAGACAGACCATAAGCAAACGACATATAATATGTCCAGTGATGATAAGGACAAGGAAGAAAAATATTGAGGGGTGGAGGGCTGGAGAGGGATAGGACTGTTGTGGGCTAGAGAGTGCTCTTTGAGATAGAGTGGTCAGAAAGCCCTCTGTGATAAGGTGACATCTGAGTCCCCAGTGAAGCCAGTGAGCCGGTAGTGCTAATACCAGGGAGAGCTTTCCAGGGACACTGTCTAAATGAGTCATCAATTTGCCAGGGGCAGAGAGGGAGAATCTAAGTACACAGTCATGAGGGTGAGGCCAGGGAAGTGATAGAGAAAAACAGACTTTGGGGGAGGTAATTCTTTAAGTTTTCAACTTTTTCTTTAGTATAATCCCTCACAATGACCTTGAAAATTGAAGTTTGACAGAATATGTAAATCTTTGTTCACAACTACTGGGGAAAATTCTAAAACGCACCATTTTTCATTTTATGGGTAATTTTTACCTCAGTGTCTTCCATAAGCAGTTGTGTTAAAGTGAGCATAATTAATATTCATTTGAAAAGTGCAGGCACATGAGTGTAGTGATGGATTGTAATTAGTATTTGGGTGGTGAACATGATGTAATCTATGCAGAAATAGAATATAATGATGTACACCTGAAAGTTATACAATGTTATAAACCAATGTTACCACCATAAAAAAAAAAAGAATGAAAAAAAAAACGTGCAGGCAAAACATTTTTTATATACTTTGAAGAAAGTAGGAAAATGCTTTTCTTTGAGGGCAGGGTGGTGAAACCATTTCCACAGAGACTGCTTTGGTCTAGGACCTCATTTGCTTTCATTTAGCAATTAATAAAATTGCTGGCATTTATTAGGATTAACTGTCCTTGGAGGTAGCTGGGGTTAAAGATAAAAATACAGAAGAATGGAGAAATCAAGTAACTTGCCCGAGGTCACCCAGCTATTAAGTATTAAGTGGGAGAGTGAGAGTTCCAAACAAGGCCATCTGTCTCCTGAGCCCATGCCCATGACAGGTTTGCTGATGGCCTCCCAAAACTATGGTGAGAACTCTCAAATATGGTCCTGCCTCCCTCCAATTGGTCCTCCCCATGTGTCTCACAGTGGTCTTTCTAAAATTAAGTTCTGATTTTAATACTCCCTTGCTATAGCAGTTAGGTATTGCTTTTGGCTGTTGTAACAGAAAACCCAAATAAGAGTGGCCTGATCATATAGGTGGTTGTTTTTCTTACAGCACAAGAAGTTGGAAAGCAGGCAGTCCTGGGCACTATGGCTGTTCCACAGCTTATCAAGGAGCCAAGTTCCTTCTATCTTCCTGCTCTGTCATCCTTAGTATCTGGCTCTTTTCCTCAGGGTCTCAAGATGGCTCCTACTCCTCCAGGCTTGGCAACCAAGTTCCAAATAAGAGGGGGGAAAGATAAAGGGCAAACAGTGCAGGTCCCTTGAGTTTGTTCCTCTTTGTCAGGAAAATAAAAGTGTTCCTAGAAGTCTCACCAGTAGACTTCTGCTTACATGTCACTGGCCAGAACTATATATACTGTATGTCTATGGCCACTCATAACTGCAAGGGGGTCTGGGAAATCGTGATCTTTAGATAGGCATATCACCACTCCTAAAAAAAAATTAGGATGCTAATAATAAGGAGGAAGGAGAGAATAGATTTTGTGCAGGCTACCAGCAGTGTCTGCCACAATTGCTTAAAACTTTTCATTGACACCTCATTGCCACAAGATAAGTTCCAAACTCCCCGTTACCATGGTATCTAGGGTCCTTTGTGACCTACGCCGGCCTGTCTTGCCTGGCTCAAACACCATTTTCCTTGGTCATAAATTACAGTTCACCTTGTGAATATCAAGCTGTCCCGTGCCCCATGTCTTTGTACATGCTGTTCTCTCATCTCTTCTGCTTCACATCAGCATATTCTTTTGTCTGCCCCAAATACCTCATCTTTCAAGTCTAGCTGGAGGATTACTTTCTATTTGAAATTTGCTTTGACTCTTACAACTAGGCACTCCTTCCTATATACTCCCTTAGCACCTGAACTCATCTCCATCAATCACTCACTTAATTGTATTAATGAAGTTGTTTGTGTGTGTCTGTGTCCCTGACATGACTGAGATCTCATGAGTTACTTACGTGTAATACGGATAAAGAAATGAATTGGCTTTGTTTAAGACCTTGTCTCAGCAGATATTGCTTGACACAAATGAGTAGTGACTTTTGTTTTGATTTTCCTTTGATTTTTGTTTCATGCATTTGTATTTCAGTGATGCTTTTTAAAAGTCATTCTTGGGGCAAGCCCCGTGGCTTAGCGGTTAAGTACATGAGCTCCGCTACTGGCGGCCTGGGTTCGGAACCCCGGGCGCGCACCGACACACCGCTTGTCGGGCCATGCTGAGGCTGCGTCCCACATACAGCAACTAGAAGGATGTGCAACTATGACACACAACTATCTACTGGGGCCTTGGGGAGAAAAAGGGAAAAAAAGGCAGAGGATTGGCAATAGATGTTAGCGCAGGGCCAGTCTTCCTCAGCAAAAAGAGGAAGGATTGGCATGGATGTTAGCTCAGGGCTGATCTTCCTCACAAAAAAAAAAAAAAAGAAAGAAAGCACTTAAAAAAAAAAGTCATTCTTGTTGTTAATCCAGATTTGTTCCCCTTTGGTTCTAGTTGTTGAAGTGGATGAAGAAAATGGACTTTTACTTCTAGAACTGAATCCTCCTAATCCCTGGGATTCAGAGCCCAGGTCTCCTGAAGATTTAGCCTTTGGGGAAGTACAGGTAAGGAAACATTAAAATTAGAATATTCTTAAAAACAAAAGTAAAACTAAGATGTCCATTTATGTATATGTGTGTGCATATATATACTATATTATATGTATAAAATAAAACTAAGATGCCCATTTTTATATATATTTACCTCCTATATTACCTTGAATACTCTTTGAGGTGGCTAGTTAGGACATATAATAGTTATTCTGAAGTCTTGAGCAAATTTTTTAGGAACCCCCAGAACTTAGCAGAGATTGCAAGGAAATATATCCAGAAACAAAAACAAGAATAAAAACAAGGTGTCGGCCCCGTGGCTTAGCGGTTAAGTGCGCGCGCTCCGCTGCTGGCAGCCTGGGTTCAGATCCCAGGCGCGCACCGACGCACTACTTGTTAGGCCATGCTGTGGCGGCGTCCCACATGAAATGCAGGAAGGTGGGCATGGATGTTAGCGCGGGGCCAGTCTTCCTCAGCAAAAAGAGGAAGGATTGGCATGGATGTTAGCTCAGGGCTGATCATCATCAGAAAAACAAAAACAAAAACAAATCTTTAGAGGAAGTTCCAAAGGAGAGTCATGCAAAACTATTGAGGGAAGTTTAGACAGTGCCCTTGATACCAGCTCTCTGTCAGATAAAATGGCCAGTTGTATATTTCTGAACATTGCCCTAAGATCTTTTACAAACCTTGTGCATTTTCCTAGCTTTAGAAGAGAGTTTCCTCCAGAGCAACACTTTGGTAGTTTGGGAGAGGTAAATGATCAAAAATTAATTTTTCTGGAATATTTGGGAAGCTTGTAAAAATGGGCAGTTACTTTTTGGGGAAATAACTGGGAACCTATTTAGAATAAATGCATAATAAAATGGAATTGGGTTCCTTGATCCCTCCTCACTCTCTTTGTTGGCTTTTGACGCTGGAGTTTCTGTTTCCTTATCTCTGCTTCTTGGGGCACTCCTTTTTTCCTGCGGATAAGCCAGACCATGGAAAGGGAATGAGTGGTTGATTTGGAGTCCTCCAGTCTGTGCCCCTCTCTGAGTCCTTGTTTATTGCCATTCTCAGAGGACCCTGACATCCTGAGTGAGTCAGCAGGTAATTTAGAAGAGAAAGCCTTGCAAGCCTGTTTCGCCAGGCTATGCCAACCCACCCAAACTCACCAGGAATCATTCATTCATATACCTATTCACAGCCACTCTGGTGTTTAAATCCTCCAGTGTCTGCCATAATATCTCTAACTGCCCTTCCTTGTAAATTGTGCTTTGAAGGACGGTGACAAAAGATATTCTGCAGTGTAAATTGTACATAAGTATGTAGGAGCTAATTAAAATGGAGTAAATCTAGGTAAATCAATTGGCTTAACATCTAAAACCAACCATGAGAATTTCTGTTCTAATAAAGTACTGACCTGTCCTGGGAATTGTGTTTTATCTAAAGACTGCTGCTGAGTCTCACTTGAGTCCCATTTGCCTGAACATGCTTGGAAGCAAAGTTCTCCAACACGACTTGGTCAGCTAACCAGACCAAACCTTTCAGTTCATTGTTGCTGGCCAGGAATGATGCAATAATCTGAATCTCACTCTCTTCCCACAGATAACATACCTCACTCACGCCTGCATGGACCTCAAGCTGGGAGACAAGAGGATGGTGTTTGACCCTTGGTTAACTGGTCCTGCTTTTGCCCGTGGATGGTGGTTGCTACATGAGCCTCCATCTGACTGGCTGGAGAGGCTGTGCCAAGCGGACCTAATTTACATCAGTCACATGCACTCAGACCATCTGAGGTAACGAAGTCTGAGTGCTCAACTCATAAGAAAATCCTGCAGTAAAGGCATAACCTGTTTTCGGGTTCTTTTGCGATCATTGCTCACTTTGAGGTAGGGTCAGTTGGAATGATAAAAAGTAGATCTTTAGAGGACTAATTTAGGCAAATGCTTACACTTGCATAGCATAATTTTAAAAGTGCTTCCACACTTGACACCATTGGGAGTGAGGAAGGAGCTATTGGGGAAGGGAGGACAGGGTTAATAATCCTTCTACCCTCTCACTTACCACTCGCAGGCCACTTGGTAAAGTCTAGGTTTAAGGATCATCAAAGTTGACTTCCTTTTTCAGTTCAACATTTATAGCAGGAGTCAGCACACATTTTGTATAAAAAGGCCAGAGAGTAAATATTTTAGGCTTTATAAACCACATGCCTGGAGTTGTGACTACTCTGCTGTGTTGTAGCATAAAAGCAGCTATAGGCAGTCCTGAATGAGCCCGACCGCATTCCAGCAAAACCTTATCTATGGACAATGACACACGAATATCACATAAGTTTCATGTCCTTTTGATTTTCTCTTTTTTTTTTTTAAAGATTTTATTTATTTATTTTTCCCCCCAAAGCCCCAGTAGATAGTTGTATGTCACAGCTGCACAACCTTCTAGTCGCTGTATGTGGGACACGGCCTCAACGTGGCCAGAGAAGCGGTGCGTCTGTGCGCGCCCGGGATCCGAACCTGGGCCCCCAGGAGTGGAGCGCGCGCACTTAGCCGCTAAGCCACGGGGCCGGCACCCCTTTTGATTTTCTCTTCAACCATTTTAAAAAGATAAAAACTATTCTTGGCTTACAGCAGCAGGTCACTGGGGTGTACCATCTCCTGATTTATAGCACCCCAACAATGCTGCAGTCCTGACTTTTTAACCCTGATTCATCCTCATCCAACACTTCGTTAAAACCAGAGCAATGTCACACTGATGGTGGGAACTGAAACTTCCCTAACCCAGGCGATCAAACAGGCAGGAGACAGAAGAACTTTCACTTACAAAACCACACACGTCTGTGAAGGAACTGTTAACAGAAGAGGGAGGGTCATATTCCCAATCCCCTGGCTTAGTTACAGGATCATGTTTGTTCAACCTTTTTTAGAAGTTTGTATCACTACTGCTGTGTTGCCGATATAAATACACAGCAATGCCCACAATGTTCTAAATGAGGCAGTTTCAACTTTTTTTTTTTCATGTGATCTTACACGACAAAGTTCATATGTGGGACATACTTTGATATAAATGTTCCGTGGTTAGGGAAAATATGTTGTTTGCTGGTTGACTGGCCTCTTGATTCTCTATGTCAAAGCATATGGCATCTAAGGGACAGGTTTGTTCTCATTTATTTTTTTAAAGGAAATGGTTTAAAAACTTAAGTAATTAACTGCTTTAGTAACAAATTACTTGCAACACACTTCTAAATTGACCACAACTCACTGGGGCATTGTGGTGCTACGATTAAAAATCTACTTGTCTACTGCATGATGCCTTTGTACCATACAAGCTTCTGGAACTAAAGTTGTACAACTTCAGGGTTATGACAGCCCTGGGTTCAGGCATTGCGCAATAACAGTGGTGTGTGGTGGTAATTTTGTGTAGCTTATATAGAGAGAACAATATCACATAAATGAGGTGATTGCTTTATAATGCCTGTTACAGGATGCAATTACCTAAAGCCCTAAAGATAAACATTCCATGGGAATACACTGAATTTTAGGAAGGGTAAGAACTTTTCATGTGATTTAGTCCGGTTTTTCTCAACCACTATCTTGGAAACTAATTTAGTTTTGATTGCAGGGGCTTGTGTGGGCAAAGTCGTAAGGCATGAAAACACCAGGTCTCAACCATAGTATCACAACGCATTGGTTGTGCTATGTATTGCCAATAGTTTATTACTGAAAAGTTACCGAAGCTTGTAATTTTCACTCCTTTGAGTCTATTTCCTTGATAGACTCTTACTTTTTGACTCTTGCTTAGACAACTAATAAACATCAGGGTCATTTGTCCCCATTCCTCTTGCCTGACCCTCATTTACTGAATAAAATCTCTTGGATTCACAAAAATAAGGAAAAGGCCAATGTATTTTAGAGAACAATCTTTAGTCAAAAAGATATGATTTTATTATGTAGATATAGTGAGTATTATAACAGATGATGTTATTAATAGATGCCGGTAAGAACTGTCAGCGATTGAAAAATCACAAAGCAATAAACATCCATTTTAAAGTAACTTATCCTAACTCCCAAAGTCCTTTAAAATAGAAAATTTAGGTGCTGCACCCAATTCTTTAATTGCCTTCAATTCAAAGAATCCTTGACTTTTTGAGACCTTTGTTTTTAGAGAAGAAAACCTCATTTTTTCCCCTTGGGTTCTGCTTATTTGGACAGCTTTTAATACAATGCTGAAACTTGAATATTAGTACAGTTAGTAAGTGCTGATATACAGATTTTGTTTATACTTTTCTTAGGATTAAATATCTTATTTCACCTGACATTTACTCTGTGTGCAAGTCTGATTCTTAAACCAGATAGTATATTCATTAACGTTGAGAATTGCCTTCTAACAGAAGAGGCACTAGGTTTAGAATCAGAAAACCTGAATTTGAATACCAATTTACTATTTGTTAGCTGTATATTTATGAATATGTTTCCTCATTTATAAAAACAAAAAACTCAGGTTTTTTTCTTGTGAGAATCAAATAAAATAACATGTGAAAATGCCTGGCACCATGTTTGGAATATAATAGATATAGATATTTATATCTAGCCATTTATTTGTTTATTACTCATCTTTTTGCCACACCTCACAGTGGTATATAATCCTTCTATATAAGGAATGCTCAATAGATGAAAGTTGATTTGGTCTGTGTAGGTATTCAAAAATACTCAGATGGTTAATTGTGTACTGAGGAAGGATTACTGCAAATGTCGAATGTAGTTTTTCTCTACATTAAAATTTACTGTCTTGCCTAGCTGGTAACTGATTCTCCTTAAGGACAAAAAATTCATCTTCTATACTGAAGTGTGGCTATCAAGCTTCGAAGTTTGAAAGACTGTCCCCAGTGGCGGGTAACCCACAGGTTCTCCTTGTCCTGCAGTCCAGGCCTTTCTCTTACTAGGAGCTGCTACTTGAGGAATGAGAAAAAATTAAGATCATGGAGATCCTCATCTACCAGAAACCTCTTCAGTATTACTTTTTCCACCCTGTACCTTAGTTAGAACTACCCCTACTCAAAGCAGCATCAACGTGGGCGATGGAATTTGCACACCTGGTTGATATACATACCATGGTATATTATATGATCTAACAACAAAGAGCAATCTTCTAGGAAATTCCCCTCACCTTTACAGTCAGCCTTGAGAAAAAATTCTTCTTTTGGACTCTGGTGAGAGCCTGGTTTCTCAGTTCCTTGCTTCTTAGTCAACATGTTGGTGTAAGGAGCAAATTGTCTCTTATACTAGATGATCTTATTTTTCACATTTCAACCTTTTCATTCCTTCTAATCCTAGTTACCCCACACTGAAGAAACTTGCTGGGAGAAGACCAGATATTCCCATTTATGTGGGAAACACGGAAAGACCTGTATTTTGGAATCTGAATCAGAGCGGTGTCCAGTTGACTAATATCAATGTAGTGCCATTTGGAATATGGCAGCAGGTCAGACATCTGTGTTCTTTCCACACTTTCCAGTTACGCTTTCAGGGGAAATTTTAGATGAGGTAGTTGCTTTAAGATTAGATAGTAGTTGCTTTAAAAAACAATGGCCTATTTTGTCTGTGTAATACAATCTTTGTGTAAATACAATCTTTGAACTATAATAAAAGATGTTTTTTCTTTCCATTTACCAATGGTATAACTCTATAGCACAGGATAATAAATCCAGTTCTGAATAAAGGAGATTTCTTTCCAGAAGAAGTGACAACTTCCTCAAATATTGAGTTAAAATCCAAACTGACGTACATAGTTGTTGGTTTTATTGTTAAATTCCAGGTAGACAAAAATCTTCGATTCATGATCTTGATGGATGGCGTTCATCCTGAGATGGACACTTGCATTATTGTGGAGTACAAAGGTACTTTCTTATCCTCATCAACAATGAAAAATCAAAAATACTCTTGGTAGGAAGGATAATAATAGCTATCCAAAATTTCATCCTATGTTCATCTTCTTCTTTCCTTTTCATTTTCCATGGGATATAGTATATTCTATCCTTGTCTTTGAAAACTAGGCTATTATTCAGATAAACTTTCCAGAGAACAAATTACTAGTAAGGTAGTCTATGTAGTGACAGATGCAAAGTTTTTTGCATAAGGCAACAGATATTCTATATTTCACCTATAGTAATTTCTTCAAAATTGCTTTTATTGAATAAATATCTTACTTTCGTCGTGAAATGTTATTTTGTAATATAATCATACACTTATGCCTTTCATGTGAGCAGGAGGCTTTACTGTCCCAACAGTCATTGAATGGAATTTACGAAAAGTTGAGAGACATGTGTTGATCCAGTCAGTCTTTTCCCTGCATCCTTTGGGCTCAACATCTGGAGATAGCTGGCTGAGGAAAGTAGTCTATCTATGATCCCGGAGTGGAATCAAGCTAATTGTCCTCATGGGACATCCCGAACCCACCGAATCAAACAGGATGAATTTATTCACTTGAAAATTCAAAATATGCTATTAAAGATTTTAGGTTTTGGAGTCTTACTCTCTCTTTTTCCTTGGACATAAGCAATTCTTCTATAATCAAATGAGTCAGATTATACAGACTTACATGGAAGACTTTGTTGGCGTGGGAATTCAAACTATGGTGTTCAAGATTTCACCTTCAGTACTCATGCCACTTTATTTTTTCACAGGTCATAAAATACTCAATACAGTGGACTGCACCAGACCCAATGGGGGAAGGCTGCCTTCGAAGGTTGCTCTAATGATGAGTGATTTTGCTGGAGGAGCATCAGGCTTTCCAATGACTTTCAGTGGTGGAAAATTTACTGGTAATATTTTATATCAGAGTGCTACTATGGAGCAGGCATGAAACGTTGCTAAATGCTGTGAGAATAAATACAAAGATCATTAAGACATGGTCCCTCATCAGAGGAAGCTTATTGGGAAACCAGACTTGCAAGCCACAGATATACAAACTAAAGTTTCCAGCTCAAAATATGATGATGGAGCATGAAAGAAACACTAAGGAGATTAAGGAGAATCTCAGAAATAGTCAAGAAAAAGAATCATTTGGATTTATGGTGTACACCATAGAGCAGAACAAGAAAGGTCTGACACTGGTAATTCAGGCTTAACTGCTCTTGGAATGTAGTTCAGAATAGGGTGTGTGCAACTTGATGTGGGCACATCCCCTGGCCGTGTAGAGTGCTTATACAGGGGGAGGGCACAGCCAGAGGAAGACCCTCTAAAGTGTGGGGTTACCAGGATAAATGGGGAGATGTTGGTCAAAGAGTACAAATTTCTGGTTATAAGATAAGTTCTGGGGATCTAATGTACATTAGGGTGGCTATAGTTAACAATACTATATTATGTACTTGAAAGTTGCTCAGAAAGTAGATCTTAAATGTTCTCACTACAAAAAAAGAGGTAATTAAGTGAGGTGATGGAGGTGTTATCTAACTTTGTTGTGGTCATCATTCAGCAATATATACATGTATCAAATCGTCACATTGTATACCTTAAACTTATACAATATTATAAGTCAATTATATCTCAAAGCTAGAAAAAAAAGTGTGGAGTTCAAGGCAGGATCTCTTCTGATCTGGGTCTAGGGGTGGTGCTGTGGTTGGGATGGGGGAAAGCGTGTAAGTGTTATATTTTGTTCGTTTTGGTCTCCTCAATATTAGCATTGTAAGTGCTCAGTATATGTCCACTAATTAAATTAATATGTTTGGTAAGCAATTTCTAGCACTGTGGCAGAAAACGGCCTAATTGTAGTATGAAGACAGCTTCTGTCCAGTTCCTTCCATTCTTCTACGAGTCTATATTTATTGCCTCCAGGATCGTGTAACCATGTGAGAGATAGAGGGAAGGTGCCATCCTTAAGGAGTTAACAGTGTGACTGAGGAGGCAAAATATACCTATTAAAGGGTAGCTAGCATAATCCTATTCTTCTGTGAGTGTGTGTATGTATGTGAGAGTGCATGCACATACATTTAAAAAGGTCTGTAAAATACCAAAAGTTTAATAGTAGTTTATGCTATGTTATGGATAACTTAAACTTTTTCTGTGTTGATCAAATTTTCATAGCAATAATAGTAAGAATAGCTCCCTGACATGGTACCCTGCATGCTCTGGGCCCTGCCTAATTCCTCAACTTCCTTTACTGCCTGTCTCCCCATTGTTTGCTATATATCAGCCCACACTTTTTTTGTTCCTCAGACCCAATTCACCAAGTACATCCCTGCCCTGGGTTTTGTATTTGCTGTTTCCACTGCCTGGAGTGCTATTGCCCCTGGTCTCCACGTGGTCAGCAGCGTCTCTCCCTCTATGTCTGTGTCTATGACTCAAATGTCATCTTCACATCTTCACGCCCTGTCTAATAACATATATAATGCCCCTCCATCCCACCCCACCTCATCCCAGCCACTCTCTATTGCACGGCCTTGTTTTACTTTCTTCCTAGCTCATTGCTCTTTCAAATGACTTTTATTTACTTGTTCATTATTTGCTTCTTTCACTAGAATAAATGCTGCATGAGAGCAGGTTCCTGCTTTATCATGTTGTCCACTGTAATCCCAGTGCCTAGAACTATGTCTGGCACATAGTGGGTGCTGAATAAATATTGAGCGAATGAATGAATGAGCAAATGAACAACCTGTCAGGTAGGCATCATGACTCCACCTTACAGAGGAGGAAACAGACTTAAAGAATTTAAGTGGCAGAGCTGCGTTTTGATCCTAAGTCTTAATTGACTCCAACTCCCAAGTTCTTGACTATTGTGATTTGCCAGGGTATGATGAACATGCTTTACTTTCATAATCCACCAGAATAATAAAGCCATTTCCAATAAAGCCAAAAGAGTTAATAATTACAAGAATTACAGTGCCCTTCAAATGTGCATGCATGCAACGTACAACTATGCATGCCGCCTTGTGTATACAGCTAGGGTCTCGATGAACTGCCACAAACAAGGAGAGGGCTCAGTGTCTTTGGCTGGTTTGGCGACATTTTCCTAGTAACCAACTGAAATTTTCAAAATAAAGCTGGGGGGAAAACTTCCACTAACGGCACAGGGCTTTGCTCTATTTCTGCATTAGTCGTCTATCAACTTTATCTCCTAAAAGAGTTCCAAGCTACTTGAATTTTTGTTTTTCTGTGATTTCTGAACAGAGGAGACTCTAATCCAAACCCTGTCATTCCAGAGGAATGGAAAGCCCAGTTCATTAAAACAGAGAGAAAGAAGCTCCTGAACTACAAGGCTCGGCTGGTGAAGGACCTACAACCCCGAATTTATTGCCCCTTTGCTGGATATTTCGTGGAATCCCACCCATCAGACAAGTATGGCTGGACGTTTGTGCAACATTTTTACATATAAGTTAAAGGATGCCAGGATGAGTTATTTAGCTGTGTATTCAACGTGAAATGAGAAAGAGTGATTACTTGGAGTCTGGAGCTTATATAATAATCTCCCTGAGAACAGAAAGCATGAATAAAAGCCATGCTGGCAGCTAGAATTAATTCAGATGGATTTTCTCCGAAAGGATCCTGGGAAGGATGAAGGCAACTAATATGTGTCCAGTATACGCTAGGAATTGAACTAGAGGTTTTAACCAAGTCATCTAAATTAATCTTCCTAGTGACACTGTGAGGTGTAGGTATCATTATGCCTTTTTTGCGGTTAGGGAGTCTGAAACCCAGAGAGGCTAAGGGACTTGCCCAAAGTCACTTAGCTCCTTTGAGAAGTGAATCTTGATGTGCCTAGCTCCAAAGCTCTTTTCTCTATACCACACTGCATCTCAGAGTAGAGAATTGTATCATTATCAAATGCAAGTTATTTTCTCCTTTTTGGTCATCTGAAATGATTTCACTTGCAGCAATACAACTTCTAGGTCTTGTTTTTCAAGTGTGTTTTTGAAGGTCCATGTATTTTCTTTGAGAATGTTATTTAAATATTGGGTTTTCATTTTAAGGGTCAAATGAATGAAAATCTTAATACTAGGTATTGTGTAAGATTTCCTAAATGTGAGTGTTCACATTTATGGTTCTTTTTATGGTTACTTTGATACCAAGTAATCGTTTAAAGAGTTAGCAGTTAACTTTTAATAAACTGTTTCTCCAACAGGAGTATCTATTCCAGGAGAACCTCGAATTTAAGAGGCATTGTTTTAGTTCATCTTAACCACTGTTTTCAGATCCAATTGTCATTTTGGGGGACTTTACTCCTGCCAGGTGCCTGAGCTGGGGAAGTGCTTTTTCTTTTCTCTCAAAACATAGACCTGTGGGGCCGGCCCCGTGGCTTAGCGGTTAAGTGCGCGCACTCCGCTACTGGCGGCCCGGGTTCGGATCCCGGGCGCGCACCCACGCGCCGCTTCTCCGGCCATGCTGAGGCCGCGTCCCACATACAGCAACTGGAGGGACGTGCAGCTATGACATACAGCTATCTACTGGGGCTTTGGGGGAAAAATAAATAAATAAAAAAAAAAATTAAAAAAAAAAAAAACATAGACCTGTGGTAAAAAGGAAAATTTCCAAAATTTCCTATGCATTACTAAAGCTGAACTAAACATTTACAACATTATTAGAGTCCCTGGAGATTTTGATTAGACCTGCTAGGGCTGACTTGTCCAATGTGGTAGCTACCAGCCACGTGTGAATATTGAGCACTTGAAATGTGAAATGAGGATTGCATTTTTAATTTTAAGTAATGCAAATTTTAAGACTGAACCAGTATAAAATATTTTCTGTTGAATGCAACTTTATTATTGCAGTCAGGCTACATTTCACTTTCCCCAATGCATTGTGTAAGAAAGTCTTATTAATATTGTGGTATGCATGTTGGATGCATATGTCATTGCCAGTATTACACGTAAACACATTACTGATTTAGTTGGTATCAACAGATTGATACAGTTTGGATTATTTTTTCTATGCACTGATATAATGTTGCAGTGTGTTTAGCTGCATATTTTATGTAGACAGCTCATGTTACAGTGATACCTATGTTAATTGTAATTGGAAATTAGATTGAAATGATAACTTATTGTGTTATAATATAGTTAAGTTATTTTTCTCGCTTAAGAAAAATATGGACAAATTTTTACATTAAAATGAAGGCATATATTGATGGAAAATTTAGTGCAGATGAAAAACTAGTACTTCAAGGGGAACAGGAAAGAGACAAGAAACTGGAAGAGAAAGTCTGTTGCAAATTTCATGATGAATGGCAGTTACAATTTGCATCAATAGAGGAAAAAAACCTGTTGTGTAAAAAAAGTTTTAAAATAATGCAAACTATATTGAAACATTTTCAACAAATACATAGGGAATCTGATAGAAAGTTTCTTCTCAACAGCCACAAAGAATTGATGAAATTAGTCACCTGAAATGAGAATTAAGTATCCAAAACCATTTTTTAATGGTTTGCAAATGGCCAGTTATGAAAGGGCTCAGATAATTGCATAAAAAAGGAAACCATTTTTAGATAGAGAGGTGGTAAAAGAGATTATTTCAGTTATGGGTCTTTTCTTAGAAAATTATAAGGAAAAGACTAAGAAGGATGTTTTACAAAAAGTGAAAGATCTTCAATTAAGCCACCAATTGCCTGTAGAATCCAGATGTTACCAATAATATAAAAGATCGATTGATAAAAATATATCAATTAATAGAACTTGAAAAATTGCAAGTGCTTTCCTTTAGCTTTAGATTAGTGGTCCTCAAACAAGGAGATTTTGTTGCCTAGGGTACCTTTCACAGTGTTTAGAGACATTTTGGGGTGTCATAACTGGGAGATGCTACTGGCATCTAGTGGAGAGAGGACAAGACATTCTGCTAAACATCCTGTAAAGTACAGGACACCTCCCACAATAAGGAATTATCCAGCTCAACATGCCAACAATGCCATTGTTAAGAAACCTTGCTTTAAATGAATTGTGTATATAAGAAAAAAAAGAAATACAAATATTTTATGAAATGAGTAGAACATTGATACTAAAACCTGACAAAAATGTCACAAGACCCCTACAGAACAATTTATGAATATCTAAATATTACCAAACTATATACAGCAATACATTACATTAATAATATGTCAAGAACAAGTGGGGTTCATTACATGAATGCAGGTGTTTTTCATTATGATACGATTAATATAATTCGATGTATTAACTGATCTAAGAAGAAAGATCATATGATCTCAGCAGATTTTAAAAGTTTTAAATTTTGAAAATTTTAACTCTCATTTTGACAAAAAAACTTCTAAAATTGGACGTTAGATGGCTATTTCCTTAATATGATTATATATATAATCACGTGTGTGTGTTCATGTGTGTGGATGGAAGAGGGCAGAGTCAGCCATGAGAAGCATTCTAAGTCAAAAATATTTCACTTGAAATAATCCAATAAGACAACATCCATGAATTAGACATATAAAATAATAAAAAAGGCGAAACTGTCACTATTTACAGATGATATGATTGTATATCTAGAAAATTAAAAAGAATCAACTGAAAAACTGTTCCAAACAATTAAAACAACTACTTCTTAGAATGTGTAATTACAGAAAAGACTACATTTGAGGTAGCAATTAAAAAAGAGAAAATATGGGCCGTCCCCATGGCATAGTGGTTAAGTTTGGCGCTCTCCACTTTGGCGGCCCGGGTTTGCGGGTTTGGATCCCATGTTCGGATCCCGTGTAGACATGAACCACTTCTCAACCTATACCACTTGTGAGCCATGCTGTGGCAGTAACTCACATACAAAATAGAGGAAGATTGGCACAGATGTTAGCTCAGGGCAAATCTTCCTTAGGAAAAAAGAAAAGAGAAAATATCTAGGAATAAACTTAACCAGAGATGTGCAAGTCTTATTTAAAGAAAACTTTAACGTGCCACTGAATGACACAGAAGAAATCTGTACAAATAGAAAGACATACTATGTTTTTGGACTGAATAACCAATTGATATCATTTATATTAAATTAATGTATAAGGTTAGTGTGATTCCAATAAAAATAATGTGTGTTTTCAGAAGTAGACAAGTTGATTCTGAAATTGGAGGAAAAAAACAAAAATATTTAGTGAACCTCTGATTAGGAAGAACAACATGGGAGAGTACTCTACCAACTAGTAAAAGATATTATAAAGTCTCTATAATTAAAACTTGATGGGACTATTATATAAATAGCCAATGGTACAGAATAAAAAGTAAAGAAGTGAATTCATATTCATCTATGGATTTATTATATGCTATGGCAGGCATTTCAAATCAGTGGTGGTAAAGATGGACTATTTAGTAAGTAGTATTGGGCAAATAGATTCAAAGGATTTCTGAATTTACAAAGAAATATTGTCAATTCATGGCCTAAAAAATTCATCCCTTTGGATAAGTATTTCTGAATCTTCTACATCTGAAAAAGAGTAATTTCTGCTAAATATGAAAAACTTAGTTTTTATCGTGATAGATAGTGCTTCAGCTATGTTAGATTTAAAAAATCCAGATATATTAGAATTTTAAAACAAGAGGTTCATGTTTTTCTTATTACTTCTTTCCAATGCATGATACATTTTGCAAACATTTGTACTAAGTTTTCTGAAGTAGTCTCTAGGAAAAGTATCCTGGATACAATTGTTGAAATTGTTCAATTTTTACATGCAAATACTATGAATCAACACTAAATTAATGAAGCTGCTAAAAGAAAGAGAAGACAATGAACTTTGTAATCTTGGTCTCTTTGCCAATGCTTGTTGGTTGAATTGTGGAAGATTTGTGCTGTTAGCTCCAATTCAAGGTTTTCTTGGGGAAAAAAAAAGGAATGCTTGCCAAATATTCAGGAATCAGAGACAAAAATCTGGCACTGTGATTAATATTTCCTCTGATATTATACCCCATATGAACAAGCTAAATCTGAAGTTCCAAGGAAAGGACATGCTTATTTGTGACTTAGTTACACAGGTTAAATATTATGTTGAAATTGAATCTTTTTCTAACACAAATCAATACTAACGACTTTACACATTTTCCAACATGAATCAATATGCAGGTTTTATTTGTAATTGGCAGTATTATATAAACTGGATGCAAAAAATTACGAGCCAAACTTAAAGAATGTTTTGTTGATATTGATAATTTGGAGTTGCTTTTCAATTTATGCAATATTCTTTTGAATTTAATGTTAATATTAATGAGTTGAGCCAAGAGTTATTGAATTTACTGAACTTGGACAGATGAAGTTTTAAAACTGATATATTTTTGCTTCAAAGTCAAATCATCTTTTAAAAAAGATAAACCAGTTTTGTCAATGTAAATGTGAATATTATATGAAAATGTATTGTTGGTACTCTATCCATTCATTGGAAAACTTTTAAGTATGTTTGGAACAACTTGAGAAAGTGAATCTGCTCTTTAAACTGTAAATTTCATGAAATCTAAATACTGATAAAGTATTTTGATGAAAATTTGGTATCTGAATTGAGATATACTCTGTTTAAAATATACACTG
Source organism: Ceratotherium simum simum (assembly GCF_057802395.1). Taxonomy (NCBI): domain Eukaryota; kingdom Metazoa; phylum Chordata; class Mammalia; order Perissodactyla; family Rhinocerotidae; genus Ceratotherium; species Ceratotherium simum. Next base: position 23,255,497 of record NC_141912.1, on the reverse strand, counting down.
GATTTCAAAGATGTAGCACAAAAATATAAACTATCTCATTAATTATTTAAAAACTTGATTAGATATTGAAATGATAATATTATGGCTAGATTAAGTTATAATAGAAATTAATCTATTAAATTAATTTCACCTCTTATCTTGTACTTTTTTTATGTGGCTACTAGAATATTTAAAATTATACAGATGATTCACGTTACATTTCCATTGGATAGTGCTATGCTATTGAGTTTAATAATTTTGAGCATCACAGACCTATCAATAAAGCAAAATCTTGGCTATAGAGAACTCCCAGGGACTTGATCATTTTGGTTAAAGAAACCATCCTAAAAGGAACATTTTCTGAATAGCTAAAGTTTATCTTTCTATGCACCATTTTATAATGCTTTTTGGTGGAAAACTTTTCTCAAAAGTGTAGCATCCTGGGGCCGGCCCGTGGCTTAGCGGTTAAGTGCGCGCGCTCCGCTGCTGACGGCCCGGGTTCGGATCCTGGGCGCGCACCGACGCACCGCTTGTCCAGCCATGCTGAGGCGGCATCCCACATATGGCAACTAGAAGGATGTGCAGCTATGACATACTACTATCTACTAGGGTTTTGGGGAGAAAAAGGGGGAAAAAAAAAAGTACAGCATCTTTCCTTGACTTCTCAAAAAGAATATTAGAACATAATTTATCTTTTCTTGGTATCTCAGAATCATCATTTCAAAGTTTTAGATTCTGTTGTAGCAGTGTGATATATCTAGGGTCCACTGAAGTATGTTATAGCAAATATAATACTGTTTAATGAACTGTTTGCTCCTGCACTAAAAGGCCCCAGGAAGTAAAGTATTATGTCTACTTATAGGGCTTTTTCTTCTTTTTTACTTAATTTTTTATTGAAGTATAATTGACATACAATATTTTATTAGTTTCAGGTGTACATCATGGTGATTCAATGCTTATATACATTATAAAATGATCACCACGATAAGTCTAGTTACCATCTGTCACAATAAGTTATTACAGTATTATTGAATATATTCACTATGCTATGCATTACATCCCCATGACTTATTTATTTTATACTGGAAGTTTGTACCTCTTAATTCCCTTCACCTATTTCACCTGCCCTCTAACCCCTCCATCCTGTGGTGACCATCAGTTTGTTTCCTGTATCTATGAATCTGCTTCTGTTTTGTTTGCTTGTTTGTTTTGTTTTTTAGATTCCATATATAAGTGGAATCATACTGTATTTGTCTTTCTCTGTCTGACTTATTTCACTTAGGGTAATACCTTCTAGGTCCATCCACGTTGTTGCAAATGGCAAGATTTCGTTCTTTTTTATGGCTGAGTAAAATTCATTGTATATGTATACCACATCTTCTTTATCCATTCATCTATTGATGAACACTTAGGTTGCTTCCATATCTTGGCTATCATAAATAATGCTGCAATGAATGTAGGGGTGCATATATCTCTTCAAATTACTGTTTTCATTTTCTTTGGATAAATACTCAGAAGTGGAATTGCTGGATCCCATGATAGTTCTGTTTTAATTTTTTGAGGAACCTCCATACTGTTTTCCATAGTGGCTGCACCAATTTACATTCCCCTCAGCAGTGTACAAGTGTTGCCTTTTCTCCACATCCTCACCACACTTATTTTTTTTGTCTTTTTGATAATAGCCATTCTGAGAAGTGTGAGGTGGTATCTCATTGATTGATTTGCATTTCCCTGATGGTTAGTGATGTTGAGCATCTTTTCCTGTGTCTATTGGCTATATATTCTTTGAAAAAATGTCTATTCAAGTCCTCTGCCTATTTTTTAATTGTGTTGTTTGTTTCTTTGATATTGAGTAAGTTCTTTATATATTTTGGATATTAACCCCTTATCGGATACATGATTTGGGAATATCTTCTCCCATTCAGTAGGTTGCCTTTTTGTTTTGTTCATGGTTTCCTTTGCTGTGCAAAAGCTTTTTAGTTTGATATAGTTTGTTTATTTTTGCTTTTGTTGCCCTTGCCTGAGGAGACTGGTCCAAAAAATATTGCTAAGACCAACGTCAAAGAGCTGATTGCCTATGTTTTCTTTTAGTTTTATGGTTTCAGGTTTTATATTCAAGTCTTTAATCAGTTTTGAATTTATTTTTGTATATGGTGTAAGAAAGTGGTCCAGTTTCATTCTTTTTCAGGTAGCTGTTCAGTTTTCCCAGCACCATTTATTGAAGAGCCTGTCTTTTCCCCAAAGTATGTTCTTGCTTCCTTTGTCATAGATTAATTGACATATATGCATGGGTTTATTTCTGGGCTCACTATTCTATTCCATTGACCTATGGGTCTGTTTTTGTGCCATTTCCGTACTGTTTTGGTTACTAGAGCTTTGTAGTATAGTTTGAAATCAGGAAATGTGATACCTCCAGCATTGTTCTTAAGATTGCTTTGGCTCTTTGGGATCTTTTGTGGTTACATACAAATTTTAGAATTCTTTGTTTTAGTTCTGTGAAAAACACCATTGGTATTTTGATGAGGATTGCATTGAATCTGTAGATTGCTTTGGGTAATATGGACACTTTAACAATATTAATTCTTTCAATTCATGAGCACAATATATCTTTCCACTTATTTGTGTCCTCTTAATTTCTTTCATCAATGTGTTAAAATTTTCAGAGTACAGGTCTTTTACCTCCTTGGTTAAATTTATTCCTAGATATTTTATTCTTCTTGATGCAATGGTAAATGAGATTGTTTTCTTAATTTTTCTTTCTGATAGCTCATTATTCATGCATTAAAACACAACCAATTTCTGTATATTAATTCTGTATCCTGCAAATTTACTGAGTTAATTTATTAGTTCTAATGGTTTTTTCTTGGTAGAGTCTTTCATGTTTTCTCTGTATAATATCATGTCATCTGCCAATGTGACAGTTTTACTTCTTCTTGTACAATTTGGATGCTTTTATTTCTTTTCTTACCTAATTGCCATGGCTAGGACTTCCAATACTATGTTGAATAAAAGTGGTGAGAGTAGGAATCCCTATCTTATTCTTGATCTTAGAGATAAAACTTTCAGCTTTTCACCATTGAGTATGATATTAGCTGTGGGTTTGTCATATATGGCCTTTATTATGTTGAGGTACATTCCTTCTATACTCACTTTGTTGAGAATTTTTGTCATAAATGGATATCTAATTTTGTCAAATGCTTTTTCTGCATCTATTGAGATGATCATCTGATTTTCATCCTTCATTTTGTTAATGTGGTGTATCGTGTTGATCGATTTGTGGATATTGAACCATCCTTGCATTCCCGGAATAAATCCCACTTGATCGTGGTGTATGTTCCTTTTAATGTACTGTTGAATGCAGTTTGCTATTTTGTTGAGGATTTTTACATCTATGTTCATCAGAGGTATTGGCTGTAATTTTCTTTTTTTGTGGTGTTTTTGTCTGGTTTCGGTATCAAGGTAATGCTGGTAATCAGGGTAATAAAATGAGCTTGGAAGTGTTCCTTCCTCTTCTATTTTTTGGAGTAAATTGAGAAAGGTATGTATTAACTCTTTTCTAAATGTTTGGTAGAATTCATCTGTGAAGCAGTCTGGTCCTGGACTTTTGTTTTTTGGGAGTTTTTAAATTAATGATTCAATTTCGTTACTTGTAATCAGGCTATTCTGATTTTCTATTTCTTCATGATTCAGTCTTGGAAGGTTGTGTTTCTAGGAATTTATCCATTTCTTCTAGGTTTTCCAATTTGTTGGCATATAATTGTTTGTAGTAGTCTCTTATTATTCTTTGTATTTCTGTGGTGTCAGTTGTAACTTCTCCTCTTTCATTTCTCATTTTATTTACTTGGGCCCTCTTTTCTTTTTCTTGAGTCTAGTTAAAGGTTTATTGATTTTGTTTATCTTTTCAAAGAACCAGCTTTTAGTTTAATTGATTTTTTATTATTTTATTTTAGTCTCTATTTCATTTATTTCCACTCTGATCTTTATTATTTCCTTCCTTCTACTAACTTTGGGTTTTGTTTTTTCTTCTTTTTCTAGTTCTTTTAGGTATAGGGTTAGATTGTTTATTTGAGATTTTTCTTGTTTCCTGAGGTCGGCCCATATTGCTATGAACTTCGCTCTTAGAACTGCTTTTGCTGCATCCCACAGATTTTGGAATGTTGTGTTTCCATTTTCATTTGTCTCGAGGTATTTTTTGATTTCTTCTTTGATTTCCTCATTGACTCGTTCGTTGTTTAGTAGCATGTTGTTTCGTCTCCATATGTTTGTGTTTTTTTCCAGTTTTCTTCTTGTAATTGATTTCTAGTTTCCTACTGTTGTGGTGGAAAAGATGTTTGATATGATTTCAGTCTTCTTAAGTTTGTTGAGAGTTGTTTTGTGGCCTAAGATATGATCTATCCTGGAGAATGTTCCATGTACACTTCAGAAAAATGTGTATTCTGCAGTTTTTGGATGGAATGTTCTGTATATATCTATTAAGTCTACTGGTCTAATGTGTCGTTTAAGGCCAGTGTTTCCTTGTTGATATTCTGTCTGGATGATCTATCTATTGATGTAAGAGGGGTATTATAGTCCCCTAGTATGATTGTATTATTGTCAATTCCTCCTTTTATGTCTGTTAATATTTGGTTTATATGTTTAGGTGCTCCTATGTTGGGTGCATAAATATTCACAAATATTATATCCTCTTCTTGGATTTACCCCTTTATAATTATGTAATGCCCTTCTTTGTCTCTTGGTACAGTCTTTGTTTTAAAGTCTATTTTGTTTGATATGAATATGGCTACCTCAGTTTTGTTTTTTATTTCCATTTGCACAGAATATGTTTTTCCATCCTTTCACTTTTAATCTGTGTGTGTCTTTAGATCTGAAGTAAGTCTCTTGTAGGCATCATACAGATGGGTCTTGTTTTTTTATCCACCCATCTACCCTATGTTTTTTGATTGGAGAATTTATTACACTTACAATAAGGTAATTATTGGTAGGTATGGACTTATTGCCATTTTGTTAGGTTTTTTTCTGGTCGTTTTTGTAGTTCCTCTCTGTTTCTTTCTTCTCTGGTCTCGTCCCTTGTAGTTTGCTTTTTTTTTTTAGTGTTATGTTTGGGTTCCTTTCTCTTTATTTTTTATGTATCTATTTTAGGTTTTTGGTTTGTGGGTACCATGAGGTTCATATATATTGACCTATATATGTATATATATAGCAGTCTCTTTCAAGGTGATGATCACTTAAGTTTAAACACATTCTAAAAACACTACATTTTAATGCCCCCTCCACATTTTGTTTTTGCATCTTTTTATTTTGTGTATCTCTTAACTACTTATTGTAGTTATAGTTGATTTTACTACTTTTGTCTTTTAACCTTCATACCAGCTTTTTAAGTGGCTGATCCATTGCCTTTACTAAATATTTGCCTTTACCAGTGAGATTTTTTTCTTTCATATATTTTCTTATTTCTAGTTATGGTCTTTTCTGCTTAAAGAAGACCCTTTAACATTTCTTGTAGGACCAATTTAGTGGTGATGAACTCCTTTAGTTTTGCTTTTTGGGGAAACTCTTGATCTATCCTTCAATTCTGAATGATAACCTTGCCAGGTAGAGGATTCTTGGTTGTTTTTTCCTTTCAGCACTTTAATTAAATCATACCACTCCCTTCTGGCCTGCAAAGTTTCTGCTGAAAAATCAGCTGATGGTCTTATGGGGAGTCCCTTTTATGTGACTTGTTTTTCTCTTGCTATCTTTAAGATTCTCTCTTTATCTTTAACTTTTGCCATTTTAATTATAATATATCTTTGTGTGGATCTCTTTGAGTTCATCTTGTTTGGGACTGTCTGTGCTTCCTGGACCTGGATGTCTGTTTCCTTCTCCAGGTTAGGGAATTTTTCAGCCATTATTTCTTTGAATAAGTTTTCTGCCCCTTTCTCTCTGTCTTCTCCTTCTGGGACACCTATAATGCGAATGTTAGTACACTTGTTGTTGTCCCAGAGGTCTCTTAGCCTATCCTCATTTTTTTTTTTTTTTTGCTGCTCTAATTGGGTAGTTTCTGCTATTCTGTCTTCCAGGTCACTAATCTATTCTTCTGTATCATCTATCTGCTTTTAATTCCCTCTAGTATATTTTTCATTTCAGTTATTGTATTCTTCAGCTCTGATTGGTTCTTTTTTATATTTTCTAACTCTTTGTTGAAGTTCTCACTGTGTTCCTCCATCTTTCTCCTGAGTTCAGTGGGCATCTTTATGACAATTACTTTGAACTGTTTATCAGGTAAATTACTTATCCCCATTTCTTAACCCCATAAGACTTTTATTCTGGAGTTTTATCTTTTTCTTTCATTTGGAACATATTGCTCTGTCTTTCATTTTGTTTTGACTTTCTGTGTTTGTTTCTACGACTTGGGTGAAATAGCTACCTTTCCCTGTCTTGAAGGAGTGGCCTTGTGTAGGAGCATCCCCTGTGTAGACCGTGTATGCTGGGTGGCTTTGGTAGGCTGGCTGGAACTGGAACAAATGCAGCCTGGAGGGTTGCAGGGTGTGCCATGCCAAGGCTGCCTTGGAGGGATATATGATCCTCCTTGGCTCCTGTTATAGATGTGTATCTACCCAACTCCATCCTCCATTTTGATTTTCTGTTTCTAGTCACTTAAGGAATTAAAAGTAAAAAGTTGACTTTGTGTCAATTTATTGTGTTAGATTAAATATGCTATGAATGAGGGTCTGAACAACTGTCTTAGTGAGATGACTGCTGGGATCTTATTTCATGGATTCATGTATATCTATTGTGGCTATAGAGATACTGTTTATTTTTTCTAGTCCTTATTTGTATTCTCTATATCCAAGTTCCATGTACTTGAAATGTTACTGTACTTCACCACTAAGCAGCTGTATCAGTTATATTTTTAAACTTAAAAAAATTCATATGTGCTTTTTTTCCTAAGAAATTCTTACTTTGAAGTAGCATAGCACTTATAAGAAATCTTTCGGAATTGTTGGATAAGCCTAGATTTAAATTCAAAGAATGAATTCTTATACAAACCTATACAGTTTTTAAAAATATGTATGTCAAAAGCAATTTTATCACAAGAAACAATCCTAAAGTAGGAATGAAATTTAGGAGCTTTTGGTCACACAGGAGATGTTATCATCTATTAGCCTCTATTCATGCACCTTTAATTATGAGGGCTAGAAGGTAGAGTAGGTATATGGTGGAGTTAATAGAGGTAGACAGCAAATGAAAGACTTGGTGAACCAAGGCAGGGTTGTCTGTGTTAAGTGAAAATGATATAGAACTAGGACAATGAGCTTTTCCAATATTGCTAGAAGTTGGTGGCCCTGGGGAACGTCTCTTAGATTTTCCCTAAACTCTTTAGTTTTCTAAAGAAACTAGGAGTTATCAGTGGATAGGTGTGTCACACACTCAATCTTGATATACAGCTAAATGACAGTTAATATGACAAGAATAAACTTCTCAGTGCCTAATAATGTGGACATAGCACAAAGTTTTCACTTAAAAAGCACTGTGATTTAATGTAGTTAAGAACCAGTGTGGCATAGACACCAAGCAATCAGAACAGATACCAGGTAAAGCTGGGTCAGTTCATGGAGCCTGTGCTCTCTCAAGCTGTCATCCTTTAACTGATGGAATTGAGAGAGAGCCAGGAAGTCCCAGGGGAGAGTCATGTGGCCAGGGTAGCAAAGAGGGCACTTAGGGGCTCAAGGAGGCAGGTCTTAAGCAACTGGCATAGAACTATTTCAATCTTTTAGCAACCATCATACCTACCAGCTGAACATCAGTTCTGTCCTTAAGCCAATGGAAAAAGGAGTGGAGAAGAGATCCTACTGCCATTCATAGCTGTTATACCACACTCCATGGAAATATTTGAGAACTGAGTAATTGGACTGTGGTGATGCTTGCCATGCTATTTTGGACATTGGTGGGTATATGTTAAAAGATGTAATGAAAAAGCGTGTCTAAGATAAATCCAGGAGAGTCTATTTAAGAAGATGAAAACAGTGGGTTATTCTATCACTTACATATTTTTGGTTATGGTCACTCAGATAAATAGTATAAAATCAATAGCAATATTTGCCACATGACACTGTGGAAAATGTTAAAGCCAGGCTGATGAGGACGTATTGTTGAGCTTGAATTAAAAAAAAAAGAACAGAGTAGTTCCTTATTTGGTTTAATTAAATGTTTCCTGTCAAAGCTTGTAGTCTGAATGCAGATAAACATCATTTGGGATGATCTTATGGTTTAAGGCTTGACCAGAGAAGAGGAACCAGACAAGGTAATGAACATTTGAAATGTCTTATTTTATTACTTAAATTTGAGAAGGAAAGGTTTTTTTGTATGGGGCCCACAAAGGGATCCCTGCCTGAGAGGTTAAGAATGGAGTAGCTCTCCAGACTTAGGTTGAATTAGAGAGGGAGAGAGATGGTCTGTATCTATGGAAAAAACAGAAGTACAGGCAGAGAAAAAGAATACATTATATATAGGGAAAAATTCAAGTAACTGGATTTCTAATCATAAATCATGGAGACCAGGAGGCAGCAGAATAGCATTTTTAGAACTATCAACCCAGATTCTATATCCAGTGAAAATATCCTTCAGGAATGAAAGTAAAATAAAGACATTCTCAGATTAAGGAAAGCTAAGACAATTCATTGCCAGCAGATTTATCTAAAAGATAAATGGAAAGGAAGTGATACTAGAGGAAAACTTGGAACTTCAGGAATGAGAAAGAGAGCAACAGAAATAGTAAATAACTAGATACATAAGATAGAATATTTTTCTTCTCAAGTTCTTTAAAATTTTTAACAGTTGAAAGCAAAAATTATAACATTATCTGATGGAATTTTCAATGAATCTAGGTATAATACATGGGACAACTACTTGCATAAAGGACCCTATATAGTGGAAAGCTTTCTACATTTCACAGTAAGTGTAAAAATATTAATTCTAAGTAGACTGAAAAGTTAAGTATATTATTGGTAATCCCCAGAATAGCAGCTATAAAAACCACACAAAGCTGTAATATCATACAGAATGGCCTTCAGAGCAAGTACCAGAGATAAAGAGGAACATAATGATGTCAATTCACCAAGAGTCAATTCACCAAGAAGATGTAAGAATCCTTAATGTGTTTGCACATAACAGCAGACTCTCAAATCTGTGAAGCAAAAACTTATAGAACTGAAAGGAAATGGAAACTCAGAATTATAATTAGAAACGTCAACTCTCCTGTCTCAGTAACTGAAAGAAGAAAAAAACAGAAAATTCACTAAGGATATAGAAAAACTGAACACCATGAGTCAACTGGATTCAAATGACTTTTATAGAAAATTCCACCTGAAAATAGCAGAACAGGCATTCTTTTCAAGAACAAACATTCACCAAGAGAGACCATATCCTGGGTCATAAACCTTAACACATTTAAAATGGAAATAATACAAAGTATGTTCTCTGATCATATTGGAAATTAGGCTAGAAATCAAGAGAAATATACCTGGAACATCTCCAAATATGCTTGAAAATTGAACAACACACTTCTAAGTAATCCATGAGCCAAAGGAGAAGTCTCATGGGAAATTAGAAAATGTTTTGAACTAAAAACAAAAAAAAACACAACATATAAAAATTTGGGGGATGCTACTGAAGAAGGGCTTAGAGGGAAATTTATAGCATTAAATGTATGTATTAAAACAGATGAAAATTTTCTAGAAAAAATGAGCAAAATAAACCCAAAATAAGCAGAAGGAAGGAAACAATGAAGATAAGAGCATAAATCAATGACATGAGAAGCAGAAAAACAATAGAGAAAATCAATGAAACAAAAAATTGACACTTTGAAAAGACTAAGATTGATAGGCCTCTAGTCAGAATGGCCAAGCAAAAAAAAAGAAGAGATAATTACTAATCTCAGGAATGAGAGAGCTGACATCACTACAGATCCCACGGATGTTAAAGGAACAATAATAAAGAAATATTATAAGCAATTCTTTGTATATAAATTCAACAACTTAGATGAAATGGTCCAACTCCTTTAAAGCCACAAATGTCAAAACTCCAAGAAGATGTAGATATACCCATATCTATTAAAGAAATTTCATTCGTAGGTTAAAATCTTCCAAAAAAGAAAAATCCAGCCAAATTGTTTCACTGGCAAATTCTACCAAACATTCAAAGAAGAAATAACACCAATTTTACATATTCTCTTCCAGAAAACAGTAGAGGAGGAAACACTTCACAATTCACTTATGAGACTCTGATACCAAAACAGACACAAACTGTATGAGAAAGTACAGACTAGCACTCCTCTTAAACACAGAAGCAAAAATCCTCAGTGAAATATTAGCAAATTGCATCAAGCAATATATGAAAGGAATAATACAACACAACCAAATGGGGTTTATCCCAGGCATACAAGCCTGGTTCAATATTCAAAAATCAATCTAATCCATCATATTAACAGATAAAGAACAGAATCACCTGATCATATCAATCAGCACAGAAAAAGCACTTGATAAAATTCAACATCTAGGGGCTGGCCCGGTGGCGCAAGCAGTTAAGTGCGTGCGCTCCTCTGCGGCGGCCCGGGGTTCGCCAGTTCGGATCCCAGGCGTGCACTGACGCACCGCTTGTTAAGCCATGCTGTGGTGGCGTCCCATATAAAGTGGAGGAAGATGGGCATGGATGTTAGCCCAGGGCCAGTCTTCCTCAGCAAAAAGAGGAGGATTGGCATCGGATGTTAGCTCAGGGCTGGTACGCCTCACACACACAAAAAAAATTCAACATCTACTCATGATAAAATAAAAACCAAACCAAACTGAAACAAAAAATCTTCACAAACTAAAAATAAAAGAACTTTCCTAATCTCATAAAGGGCATCTTTAAAAACCCATAGCATGGGGCGGGCCCAGTGGCGCAAGCAGTTAGGTATGCGCACTCCGCTGCGGCGGCCCAGGGTTCGCCAGTTCGGATCCCAGGCATGCACCGACACACCACTTGTCAAGCCATGCTGTGCCGGCGTCCTATATAAAGTGGAGGAAGATGGGCATGGATGTTAGTTCAGGGCCAGTCTTCCTCAGCAAAGAAAAAAAAAAAGAGGAGGATTGGCAGATGTTAGCTCAGGGCCAATCTTCCTCACCACACACACAAAAAAACCCATAGCTAACAGCATACTTAATAGAGAAAGAATGAATACTTTCCTCTAAGTTCAGTAAGATAAACTACATCATGCTGGAAGTCCTAGTCAGTGCAATAAGGCACGAAAACAAAATAAACGGATACAGACTGGAAGGAAGCAATAAAACTGTCCTTATTCACAGACACCGTGATTTTCTGCATGGAAAGTCCCATAGAATCTACAAAAAAAATTCTAGAACTAATGAGTGAGGTTAGCAAAGTCGCAAGATAAAAAGTAAACATACAAAAATCAATTATATTTCTATATATGAGTAATGAACATGAGGACATCATTTTTAAAAACAAAAAATACCATTTACAATGGCTCCTGATAATTAAATACTGAGCTATAAATCTAACAAAATATGTGCAGGGTCTGTATGCCGAAAACTACAAAACACTGATGAGAGAAATACAAGATGATCTAGTTAGATAATTGAAGAGACATGTCATCTTCATGAATTGGATGTCTGAATATAGTTAATAACACAATATTTATTGAATACATTAGCCTAAAATAAAACAATACCATGGGGAAAGGCATTAAGAATTATAACAACATTCTCCAATTATTTATCTTATGCAACCTTAGAGAAGTAAACATATGGGAAGAAGATCAATGACAAAATTGTGAAAGATTCTTAAGCACATTTCTATAGTGCCAATCACTAATCCCAGTTAGTAACTGTAATAGGATATTTTTAAGCATCCTACTTTTGGGGATATTTCATCTGTCAATAAAATCATCTTACATTAAAAACATTGAAATATGATGATACGTTATTTTTATTAGGGGTTTTACATTATCTTGAACATGTGTTAACTTAGAAAATGAAAAAAAATCATGGACTTCAGAATTCAGTTTACATATATAGTTTAATGGATGTTCATGTTAAGTGATATGTCAAATGCTTTCTCTATGTCTGAGATATTTTTTTCTAGTCTATTAATCTTGTAAATTAGAATGATTGATTCTCATGTTAAACCAATCTTGCATTCCTGGTGTAAATACCACTTGGTAATGATGCACTATAATTTTTTTTGAATATGTATAATTAAATTTGTCATTTTAACCATTTTTTTTTAAATTTTTTGTTTATTGCAGTAACATTGGTTTATAACATTGTAAAAATTTCAGGTGTACATCATTGTACTTCTATTTCTGCATGGACCACATCATGTTCACCACCAAAATACTAATTACAACCCATCACCACACACATGCACCGAATTATCCCTTTCACCCTCCTCCCTCCCCCCTTCCCCTCTGGCAACCACCAATCCAATCTCTGTCCCTATGTATCCGTCCATTGTTGTCACTATCTACTACTTAATGAAGGAAATCATACGGTATTTGACCTTCTCCCTCTGACTTATTTCACTTTGCATTATACCCTCAATGTCCATCCGTGTTGTCACAAATGGCTGGATTTCGTCGTTTCTTATGGCTGAGTAGTATTCCATTGTGTATATATACCACAGCTTCTTTATCCATTCGTCCCTTGATGGGCACTTAGGTTGCTTCCAAGTCTTGGCTATCATGAATAAGGCTGCAATGAACACAGGGGTGCATGTACCTTTGCAAATTGGTGTTTTCAAGTTCTTTGGATAAATACCCAACAGTGGAATAGCTGGATCATATGGTAGTTCTATCGTTGATTTTTTGAGGAATCTCCATACTGTTTTCCATAGTGGCTGCACCAGTTTGCACTCCCACCAGCAGCGTATGAGAGTTCCCTTCTCTCCACATCCTCTCCAACACATGTTGTTTCCTGTCTTGTTAATTATAGCCATTCTGACGGGCGTGAGGTGATATTTCATTGTAGTTTTGATTTGCATTTCCCTGATAATTAGTGATTTTGAACATCTTTTCATGTGTCTGTTGGCCATCTGTATATCTTCTTTGGAGAAATGTCTGTTCAGGTCTTTTGCCCATTTTTTAATTGGGTTGGTAGTTTTTTTGTTGTTGAGATGCATGAGTTCTTTATATATTTTGGAGATTAAGCCCTTATCAGATGTATGGTTTGCAAATATCTTCTCCCAATTGTTAGGTTGTCTTTTCGTTTTGTTGATGGTTTCCTTTGCTGTGCAGAAGCTTTTTAGTTTGATGTAGTCCCATTTGTTTATTTTTTCTATTGTTTCTCTTGCCCGGTCAGATGTGGTGTTTGAAAAGATGTTGCTAAGACCGATGTCGAAGAACGTACTGCCTATGTTTTCTTCTAGAACTTTCACAGTTTCAGGTCTTACATTCAAGTCTTTAATCCATTTGGAGTTAATTTTTGTGTATGGTGTAAGGTAAGGATCTACTTTCACTTTTTTGCATATGGCTATCCAGTTTTCCCAACACCATTTGTTGAAGAGACTTTCTTTTCCCCATTGTATGTTCTTGGCTCCTTTGTCAAAGATTAGCTGTCCATAGATGTGTGGGTTTATTTCTGGGCTTTTGATTCTATTCCACTGATCTGTGTGTCTGTTTTTGTGCCAGTACCATGCTGTTTTGGTTACTATAGCTTTGTAGTATATTTTGAAGTCAGGGAGTGTGATACCTCCAGCTTTGTTCTTTTTTCTCAGGATTCCTTTAGCTATTCGGGGTCTTTTGTTGTTCCATATAAATTTTAGAATTCTTTGTTCTATTTCTGTGAAAAATGCTGTTGGAACTTTGATAGGGATTGCATTGAATCTATAGATGGCTTTAGGAAGTATGGACATCTTAACTATGTTAATTCGTCCCATCCAAGAGCATGGAATATCTTTCCATTTCTTTGTGTCTTCTTTAATTTCTTTCAGCAATGTTTTATAGTTTTCGGTGTACAGATCTTTCACCTCTTTGGTTAAGTTTATTCCTAGGTATTTTATTCTTTTTGTTGCAATTGTAAATGGGATGGTATTCTTAATTTCTCTTTCTGCTACTTCGTTGTTAGTGTACAGAAATGCAACAGATTTTTGTATGTTGATTTTGTATCCTGCAACTTTACCATATTCGTTTATTACTTCTAAAAGTTTTCTGGTGGATTCTTTAGGGTTTTCTATATATAAAATCATGTCATCTGCAAATAGTGACAGTTTCACTTCTTCCTTTCCAATTTGGATCCCTTTTATTTCTTTCTCTTGCCTGATTGCTCTGGCTAGGACTTCCAATACTATGTTAAATAGGAGTGGTGACAGTGGGCATCCTTGTCTGGTTCCTGTTCTTAGAGGGATAGCTTGCAGTTTTTCACCATTGAGGATAATATTAGCTGTGGGTTTCTCATATAAGGTCTTTATTATGTTGAGGTACTTTCCTTCTATCCCCATTTTATTCAGAGTTTTTATAAGAAATGGATGCTGTATCTTGTCAAATGCTTTCTCTGCATCTATTGAGATGATCATGTGATTTTTGTTCAATGGCATTAATTACATTCACAATGTTGTACAACCCTTACTACTATTTATTTCCAAACATTTTTTTATCATCTCAGACAGAAACTTCACCCATTAAGCAGTAACTCCCCAATTCACCCCACCCTCCAGCCCTGATAATCTCTAGTCTACTTTCTGTTTCTATGAATTTGCCTTATATTTTATATTATGGCACTTATATATTTTATATAAGTGGAATCATACAATATTGTCCTTTTGTGTTTAGCTTATTTCATTGAGCATAATGGCTTCAAAGTTCTTCTATGTTGTAGATTGTATCCAAATTTCATTCTTTTCTATGGCCAAATAATATTCCATTGTGTGGATATCACATTTTGTTTATCTATTTTTCTGTTGATGGATGGTTGAGTCGTGTTCCACTTTTGGCTACTGTGAATAGTGTTTCGGTGAACGTTGGAATACTAGCATCTATTTGAGTCTGTTTTCAATTCTTTGGGGGCATATACCTAAGACTGGAATTGGTGAATCATTTGGTAATCCTATGGTTAACTTTTTAAGAAACTACCAAACTGTTTTTCACAGTGGCTGTAACTTTTACATTCCCACCAGCAATGTACAAGGGTTCCAATTTCTCCACATTCTCACCAACATTTATTTCTGGTTTGGGGGTTGTATCTATCTGAGTAAATGTGAAGTGGTATCTCATTATGGTTTTGATTTGCATTTCCTGAATGACTGATAGTGTTGAGCATTTTTTCACATGCTTATTGGCCATTCATATATTTTCTTTGGCTAAATGCCTATTCAAGTTCTTTGCCCATTTTTAAATTGGGTTATCTTTTGGTTATTGAATTATAAGAAGTTTTAAATATATTCTAGATATTAAGCTATTATCAAATAAATGATTTGCAAATATTTTCTCTCACTCTTTATGTTGTCTTTTTACTTTCTTGATAACAACCTTTGATATACAAAAGTTTTTCATTTATATGAAGTCAAATTTTTTAAATTTTTTTATTTTTGTGAGGAAGATCAGCCCTGAGCTAACATCCACGCCAATCCTCCTCTTTTTGCTGAGGAAGACTGGCCCTGGGCTAACACCTGTGACGATCTTCCTCCACTTTATATGGGCGGCCGCCACAGCATGGCTTGACAAGTGGTGCATTGGTGTGTGCCCAGGATCTGAACCCGGGTTGCCAGCAGTAGAGCGCGGGCACTTAACCACTATGCCACAGGGCTGGCCCCGAAGTCAAATTTATTTATTTTTCCTTTGTAGCTTGCGCTTTTGGTGTTATAGCTAAGAATCCATTGCCAAATCAAAGGTCATAAAAATTTACTCATATGTTCAATTCTAAGAGGTTTATGGTTTTTTAGCTCTTTTATTTAGGTTGTTATTCGATTTTGAGTCAATTTGTGTATATGGTGTGAGATAAGGATCCAAATTTATTCTTTTACATGTAGAAATCCAGTTGTCCCAGCATCATTTATTGAAGAGACATTTCTTTCTCTGTTGTAAGGTATAGGCACCTTTGTCAAACATCATTTGGCCATAGATGTATGAGTTCATTTCTGGACTCTCAATTCTATTCCATTGGTCTGTGTGTCTGTCTTTATGCCAGCACCACACTATTTTGATTACTCTATCTTTGGAATAAGTTTTGAAATAAGGAAGTGTTAGTCCTCCAGCTTCATTCTTTTTCGAGGTTGTTTTGGCTATTGAAGGCCCCTTGTATTTCCATATGGATTTGTGGATCAACTTTTCCATTTATGCAGAAAAGGCTGTTAGTATTTTAATAGGGATCTCATTGAATCTCCTAAATTGTTATGAATAGTATTGACATCTTAAAAATAGTAAGTCTTCTAATCCATGAATATGGGAGGTCTTTTCGTTTATCTATGTCTTCTTTAAATTCTTTCAGCAATGTTTTGTAGTTTTCAGTGTACAAGTCTTTCACCTCTTTGGTTAACTTATTCCCAGGTATTTTATTCTTTTGGATGCTATTGTAAATGGAATTGTTTTCTTAATTTCCTTTGTGGATTGTTCATTGCTGCTGTGTAGAAACACAACAGATTTTTGTTTGTTGACATTGTGCCTTGCAACTTTGTTCTATTTGCATATTAACTTTAGTAGCTTTCTTATGTATTCTTTGGTGTTCTAAATATAGGATCATGTCATATGCAAATAGAGACAGTTTTACCTCTTTCTTTCCAATTAGATACCTTTTATTTCTTTTTCTTACCTAATTTCTCTAGCTGGAACTTCTAGTACAATGTTTAATAACAGTGGTGAAAGTAGACATCCTTGTCTTGTTCCTGATTTTAAAAGAAAGCTTTCAGTCTTTCACCATTGAGCATGATATTACCTATGGGTTTTTCATAAATACCCTTTATCATGTTGAGGAAGTTTGCTTCTATTCCTAGTTTCCGAGTGTTTTTGTCATGGAAGGGTGTTGGATTTTATAAAATTCTTTTTCTGCCTCAAATGAGATGATTTTGTGCTTTTGTCCCCCCATCATTCTATTAGTGTGGTGAAATACATTTATTTTTTTTATGCTGAACCATCCTTGCATTCTTGCAATAAATCCTACATTGTCATGATGTATAATCATTTTTGGGGGGAGGGGAGAAGATTAGCCCTGAGCTAACATCTGATACCAATTCTCCTCTTTTTGCTGAGGAAGATTGGCCCTGGCCTAACATCCATGCCCATCTTCCTCCACTTTATATGGGATACTGCCACAGCATGGCCTGATAAGTGGTGTGTTGGTCCACACTTGGGATCCAAACCTGCAAACCCCTGGGCCACCATAGCAGAGCATGTGAACTTAACTGCTACGCCACTGACCTGGCCCCTATAATCATTTTAATATGTCTGCTGGATATTGTTTGCTAGTATTTTGTTGAGGATTTTTGCATCTTTATTCACAAGGGATATTGGTCTGTAATTTTCTTTTCTTGTGATGTCTTTACCTGGCTTTGGCATCAGGGTAATAGTGACCTAATAGAAAGAAGTAGAAAGTGTTCCCTTCTATGTTTTGGGAGAGTTTAAGAATGATGATGTTTTCTATTTTCTTCTTGTGTTGATTTAAACAATTTGTGTGTTCCTAGAAATTTGTCTACCTCTTCTAAATTATTAATTTGTTCATGTACAGTTGCTCATAATATTCTTTTAGAATTCTTTTTATTTCTGTAAGGGCAGTAGTAATGTCCCCACTTTATTCATGATTTTAGTTACCTGTGTCTTCTCCTTTTATTCTTTGTCTAGCTAAAGATTTGTCTATTTTGTTGAACTTTTCAAAGAACCAACTTTTGGTTTCATTGATTCTCTCTACTCCTCTTTTTTTTTTTTGTGAGGAAGATTAGCCCTGAGCTAACATCCAATGCCAATCCTCCTCTTTTTGCTGAGGAAGAATGGCCCTGGGCTAACACCAGGCCCATCTTCTTCTACTTTATATGGGACGCTGCCACAGCATGGCTCGACAAGGGGTGCGTTGGTGCGCACCTGGGATCCAAACCTGTGAACCCCGGGCCACCCAAGTGGAGCGCACGCACTTAACTGCTATGCCACCAGGCTGGCCTCTATCTTTCTTTTTTTTTTTTTTTGTGAGGAAGATCATCCCTGAGCTAACATCCAATGCCAATCCTCCTCTTTTTTGCTGAGGAAGATTGGCCCTGGGCTAACATCCGTGCCCATCTTCCTTTACTTTATGTGGGACGCTGGCACAGCATGGCTTGACAAGCGGTGCATCACTGCACACCCGGGATCTAAACCTGCGAACCCTGGGCCACCAAAGCAGAGCTTGCGCACTTAACTGCTGTGGCATTGGGCTGGCCCCTCTATCTTTCTTTTTTAATGCAGGTGTTATAGCTATAAATTTTCCTCTAAACACTGCCTTTACTGAATCCCATGAGTTTTTAATGTTGTGTTTTTGTTTTCATTTCATCTCTAAGTATTTTCTTTTTTCCCTTGTAATATCTTCTTTAACTTATTGGTTGTTTAAGAGTGTGTTATTATAGTTAATATTTAATTATCTCTAAGTAAATCTGTAGGTTCATACAATGCCTACCAAAGAAAGCCCTGGCAGAATTTTTCAACCTGATTATAAAATTTTTGGAGAAAAGCAAAGGAACTAGAATAGCCAAAACAATTCTGAAAAAAAAGAAGAAATTTGGAGGACACACACTACCCAATTTTAAGACTTGCTATAAAGCTACAGCAATCAAGACAGGATGCTACTGATGAAGGGATAGACATGTAGATCAGTGGAACAGAATAGAGAGTCCAGAAATAGATCCACACAAATGTGGCCAACTGATTTTTAACAAAGATGCAAAAACAATTCAATGGAGAAAAGACAGTCTTTTCAATAAATGTTATTAGAGCAACTGGACATTCATATGAAAAAATGAACCTCAATTTATACCTCACACCATACACCAAAAAATAAGTCAAAATAGATCATAGATCAAAACTTAAATGTAAAACTAAAAAACTTTTAGAAGAAAATATAGGAGAAAATCTTCATGACCTTAGGTTAGGCAAAGACTTCTTAGATATGACCCCAAAAGCACAATCCATAAGAGAAAATTTTAATAAACTGGACTTTATCAAAATTAAAATTTTTGCTCTGTGAAAGACACTATTAAGAGAAGGAAAAGACAAACTATAGACTATGAGAGAATATTTGCAATTCGTATGTCTAACTAAGAACTTGTATCCAAAATATCTAATGAACTTTCAAAAATCAATGTAAGGAAACAAAAAACTCGATAACAAATGGGCAAAATATTTGAACAGATACTTCACCAAAGAAGAAAAATAGATGCAAATGAGCACAAGAAATAATGTGCCCAAATCATAAGCTATTAGGGGAATGCAGATTAAAACCACAATGAAGTAACAACTAAAATTAAGACAATTTTGAAAACTTGATGATATCCAGTTATGGTAAGGATGCAGCACAATAGGACCTCTCACATATTGCTGTTGAGAATTCAAAATGGTACCGCTGTCTGGAAAACAGTTTGGCTATTTCTTTAAATGTACACCTATCACATGACCCAGAAATTCCATTCCCGGGTATTTACCCTAGAGAAATTAAACTTTTATTCACACAAAAACTATACACAAAAATTAATAGCAGTTCTATTTGTAGTTACCAAATCAACTCAAATGTCCTTCAAGAGGTCAATGGATAAACAAACCACAGTACGTCCATACCATGGAATACAATAAAAAAAGAAATAACTATTGATATATACAACAACATGGATGAATCTCAAAGGCACCATGCTAAGTGAACAAAGTCAGTCTCAAAAGTTACAAATTGTGTGATTCCATTTATATAACAAGGCAAAACTGTAGGAGTGGAGAACAGATTAGTGGTTGCCAGGGGTTGGGTTGGAGGGAGGCTTTGACAAAAAAGGGGCAACAGGAGGGAGCTTTGGGGGTAACGGAACTGCTCTGTATCCTGATAGTGGTGGTAGTTGCATAAACCTATACATGTGTTAAAATTCATAGAGCTGTTCACAAAAAAAAGTCGAAAAACGGGATCTAAGTAAATTTAAAAAATAACAAAACACCCCCAGTTACTCTTAACACCTTTAGTCGTGGTAATTAAAGCTAGCATGTTTGTCTACGTCATATTTTTGAAACAATCAAGTTGTATCACAAATATACATGCACATTTTATAGAACTCACAACCCCTTGAGAAAACCATATATCCAACTTATCCATTTGTAGTACGTGAAGCATAGTTTTATTATTTTAAATGTTAAGATCTCATAGATGCTTTAATTTTACTTTTATAAGATTCTGTCTATTGTATATAGAATTTATTTGATCTTTAGTATATACAGTGACTCAGCTCCTAACTATAATATTGTTCTTATGAGCAAGTACCAGTATCATCTGCTTCATGAACATTCACTTTATGGTCAGTACTGGAGTATTTTGTGAACAAAGGGCAGGGACTGCCCACGTGAGACACAGGGAACGCATGTGTCATTCTACTCTGGCAGTACAATTAGCTGTAAGTTTATTGGGTAATAAAGAAACTAGTCCTTGGGGCTGGCCTGGTGGCATAGTGGTTAAGTTCATGTGCTCTGCTTCTGGCGGCCCTGGGTTCACAGGTTGGGATCCCGGGCACAGACCTATGCACGGCTCATCAAGCCATGCTGTGGCAGACATCCCACATAAAGTAGAGGAAGACGGGCATGGATGTTAGCCCAGGGCCAATCTTCCTCAGCGAAAAAGAGGAGGATTGGCAACAGGTGTTAGCTCAGCTCTAATCTTCCTCACAAAAAAAAAAAAAAAGAACGATAAGAAACCAGTCTTTGAGATAAGTTTTCATGACAATAATCCTGTAAGGATTAGCCACGATTTCTCATCCACTAAGGGAAGCACGGTATAGTAGGAGAAATAGTGTACATGGAATTTAGGTTCTGGTCCTACCACCACTTATTAGGACCAATTATTTGATTTCTCTGGACTTCATTTGTCTTATCATTAAAACGTGACTGTTTTCACTTTGAAATTCTTCTTCGTTCTTTGATGACATATCTACATGTATCTAATCACTTAATATGTCCTATTGCCGATGTGTTTCCCTCTTTTTAACCTTCTTGTTGATATTATTTAGCTGTCTCAGATCTTCCAAACTTTCCCAGAAAGATTGGCCTAAGGTTATAAAAAATAATTTATTTTGATCAATGCTATTCATTATTCATTCGTTTATCATTTACTGAGGAGCAGTGTGCTAGGAGAATTAGAGATGAAATGATTTTGTCCTCAGAGTTATGGTCTATTGGAAGATAAAAATAATTGTAGTACAGAATGATAAGTGTTATAATAAAAGTATGTTCTAGAGGCAATGGGATATAGGTGCGGGGTCAGAAAATGACTACTGGATGAGACAGTGAAGCTAAGTTTTGAAGTACTGTAGACACTGACCAGCAAAGATGGAAAGATGCTGAGATGAAAGATTGCAGTTTGGTGTAGGGGACTGAGGTGGGTGTACGAGGAGTGCACGGAAGAGGCGAGGGAGCCATACAGTGAACAGCATTGTGTGCCATGCCTCATGGCTTGGATTTTATCCTGAAGGGATGAGGAGCCTGATAAAGGAGTCTAATGAGGAACAGGGACATGATCAGATGTGCACTGGAAAGAGTAGGTTGTGTGTCTGTGTGGTGGGAAGAGAAATGAGAATGTTGATCCTGGAGACCAGTTTGAAAACCATTACAATAATCTAGGAAGGGGGCCAGCCCGGTGGTGCAAGCGGTTAAGTGCGCGCGCTCCGCTGCAGCGGCCCGGGGTTCGCCAGTTCGGATCCCGGGTGCACACCGACGCACTGCTTGGCAAGCCATACTGTGGCGGCATCCCATATAAAGTGGAGGAAAATGGGCACGGATGTTAGCCCAGGGCCAGTCTTCCTCAGCAAAAACAAAAAAAACAAAAAAAAAAAGAGGAGGATGGGCAGATGTTAGCACAGGGCTGATCTCCTCACAAAAAATAAAAAAATAATCTAGGAAGGAATAATGAATGATGGTGGGAATTGAGAAGGGAATTCAAATTGAAGGAATATTAAGGAGGTTGAATTGCAAGGACTTGGAGGATTGGAGGTGGTGGGTACTTATTTACAGGACCCATGATCACTTAGTGTGATGCTGCCATTTAAAGTAATTACAAGCCACACTTCTGCATGTAAGCAGTTGGCAAATGTTGCCCTCAATATCCACAATACCCCTGAGAGGGCAGCATCTAGGTATTGATTTTATTATTTTAGAGAGAGAGACAAAGAAGCATCAAGAAGTTACAGAATTGCGTGAACACCACACATCATGTTTTAGGAAGAGTGGTTTAATACTATCACGGTTCGGAGATGAGATTGAAGGCAGGGAGACCAGTTAGTGAACCATTTTAAGACTAGAAGTAGTAAGAAGACGAGACAAAGTAGTGGCACTGCTTCAAATTGAGGACTACACCAGTGGGAGGACATTAACATGTGTAGGAAGGGAAAAGTTACTGACATCCTTGGCTGGAGTGACATCTTTACTCATGTCTGCAAAATTGACTCCAAGATCATAAATAATGTGAGTCACCTTGGTGCTATAGAAATACACATGCTGACATATGTTTTGTATTTCTCTATCTGACTAAAAATATCTATACAGTCTAGGTAACCAAGTTGTATCTCAAGAAAGTAAAGTTCCCTGTCATAGAAATATTTGTCTACATAACCCGTGGCAGATGAAACAGTGACACATCCTTTTTCTCTGGATCTCCCTTTTCCTGCTCTAACACCATCACAATTACCTTCCTATATTACATTGAAATTGGTGATTTACAGTTTTTCCAAAAAGATTGTGGTTTGGAATTAAATTTGGGAGAGACTCAGCTCTGATCAATAGCACAATTAGACTAGATCTCAGTGTGGGCTATGACTGAGGATGTGTGTACTCTTTTACAATAGGTAGATATTTAATGGTTTTGAATGGAGAGACTTTTTTTTTGGCTTATAAAAAAGAGAAATTTATTTCTCACCATTCTGGAGGCTAGAAGTCCAAGATCAAGTCATCTGCAGAATCAGTGTCTAGCGAGGGCCTGCTTCCCGGTTCATAGATTGCTGTCTTTTCACTATACCCTCACATGGCGGAAGGGGTGGAAAGACTTTTCATACTTCACTCCCACAGTTGGGGAGAGGCCCCTGCAGTGGCCTCCTGGAAAGGCTGAGCTCTGCTCTGGCTGTGTGATGGAGATCTCGGTGGACACTATTGACTAGTGGTGTGACCTCGGACAAGTCGCCTGGCCTCTTTAAGCCTTAGTTTCCTTCTCTATAAAATGAGAGTAATAATGGTAGCTATCTCATTAGAGCATTGGGAAGATAAAATCAACTAGTTCATGTTAAGCACTTAGTGTAATTTCTGTCAAATAATATTTAACCATACATATTTAATTAATATTAAATACAAGAGTATGATATTCCCACCTATTTGTAATAGTCAGTCTTCGTACATCTGACTTCAATTCTAGTCACCATGTGATTATACTTAAAGACAAAGTATAAATACAACCTTCTTTGATTAATAATTCTTCCTTAATTAGGGGCATTAGCCCAAGTATAGCCTTTATTTTGCCATGGGGTAAGTGGAGGGGGATTGGGAAGTGGGAATGCAGAGAAAACAAAAAAATTCTGTCATTGTACTAATCAGACTGTGCGTCTGAGCATAAACTTTCTTACATGGGGATATTCCTATTTCTTAGGTATATTAAGGAAACAAACATCAAAAATGATCCAAATGAACTCAACAATCTTATCAAGAAAAACTCTGATGTGGTAACCTGGACCCCACGACCTGGAGCCACCCTTGATCTGGGTAGGATGCTAAAGGACCCTACAGACAGGTTTGTATTCAATATTTATAGAGAATAAAAATGATTTGTGAATTTTCTCAATTTTATGAGAAAATAAAGGACAGACCTACAGCCTCTTGATAGGTCCCTATATGTAGGAATGTAAGTCTTTGTTGACTAGCATACTGAGCTTGCTATGCAATAAGAGCCACACATCATTTTTTAAAATGGAAATCTTACTATTTAAATAAAATAAACTATTAAGTGTCTTTCAAATCTAGAGGAAGAAAGGCTGAGTTTTTCCCTAAGTTTCTCTTCCTTTATAATAATTACGCAAATGTTTTCCTTGTCTAAGAACCTCGAGGATAAAGGGTGAGGAAGTTTTTCCATTAAGGGCCATTAGTACAGCTCAAAAGTAAGTTGTCTTATGTAAGTAAAAAAGCAATAAGTGTGAGAGTTAGTTTTCATATCAGCATAAACATTACCCAACTGCCCATTTGAGAGAGAATACATTTGAACAAGTAACGATGCACTGGGAGTGCAATTCAAGAAAAGTTTACGTTGATGTCACAGACCTATAATTTCATGAAAACTTGTTTTGAGCCAAATGGAACTGTAAATCCTTCCCCCTTATTTAGAAATGGACTAAGTGTGTGGAGAGCAGTGCACACAGTTACCAAATGCACACCCCTCTCCGGCCTTACCTCTGCAAAGTCTGCATGAATGGTGCACTCGGCTGAATCTGCCCTTTTGCTAACTTCCCATATCAAACTACAGAGGTCCCCAACTTACAATGGTTGGACTTATGACTTTTCGACTTTAGTATGGTACAAAAGTGATAGGCTTTCAGTAGAAACCATGCTTCGAATTTTGAATTTTGATCTTTTCCCAGGCTCTCTCTATGCAGTACCATCCTCTCTCGTGATGCTGGGCAGCGGCAGCGAGCCACAGCTCCCAGTCAGCCCCGCGATCACGAGGGTAAACAACTGATACACTTACCACCATTCTGTGCCTAGACGACCATGCTGTGTTTCACTTTCAGTACAGTATTCAATAAATTACATGAAATATTCAATACCTTATTATAAAATAGGCTTTGCGTTAGATGATTTTGCCCAACTATAGGCTAATATAAGTGTTCTGAGCATGTTTAAGGTGGGCTAGGCTAACCTATGATGTTTGGTAAGTTAGGTGTATTAAATGCATTTTCCACTTGTGATATTTTCAACTTAGAATGGGTTTGTTGGGGATGTAACCCCACTGTAAGTTGAAGAAGATCTGTAGTTATCAAATGTGGTCAGTTCTCCTTCATTAATCTCTCACAAATCCATCACTCATCTCCAGCCTCTTCTGTAGCCTTAATTCAGCTTCTCACAACTTTTCACCCAGATTCTTGGGGTGGCCCTGTCTTGTCTCTGTGCCTCCTCCCCCCCTCCCCTTTGATCCATCTTCCATGCTGGCCTATTTCAATTTGCTGTTCACAATCCACTGGTAGGTCATAAAAATCGACGGTGTTGATCACAACCAGTGTTTTTAAAAATTGAAATAGAATAGAATAAAATAGACATTGCATATAACAAGGGTAGGTATTATTTCAGGAAACTTTTGTTTCACAGATGCCTTTGGGATGTAGACCCCCAGGATCTTGAAGTAAAATGTAATTCTTACTGGGATCATAGGCAAAAAGTTTGATAGCCCCTACTCTACGTTGCTGCCAAAGTAACCTTTTTAAAATGCAAAACTGTTTCTGTTCCTTCCCTGCTTTAAATTCTTTGGGATCTCCCCAGTGTCTCTAGAATAAAAGTGGTTTTCATGCTCCAGATCAAGGGTGTGAGAGGTTTTTAATTATTTCAGGTATTAACAGGGCATTCAAGAGTCTTTGTCATTTGGCATCAGTTTAACTCTTCATCCTGTCTCTCCAGTACTCCAGAGGTATCCTATGATAGTCATTCTCAAACTTTAATGCACATCAGAATAACCTGAGGAACTTGTATAAATGCAGATCCCTAGGCTTTACCCCCAGAGATTCTGATTCAGTAGATCTGAGTTAGAGCCCAGGAATCTGCATTCGTATCATTGTATCACATCAAAGCATTCTGGGTAACAAGAGAGTCAATAGTGTTGGATTCTCATTAGTAAGTCAGAGTGTAAGGGACACAGGGAGACTAAGTGCTTAATTCTGCCTCATGAGGGGAGGAGAGGACAGGAGAGAACAGGAAATGTGGTCAAGGAAAGCTCAATCTGAAATCTTTGACATCTGAGCTAGGTCTTGGAGGTGAGGAGGAGGTTACAAGTAGAGTATTTGAGAGAGAGAGAGAGAGAGAGAGAGAGAGAGAGAGAGAGAGAGAGAGATTGCGATTCCAGTCAGAGGGAATGGCACGTGCTGGAGAAGGGAAGTATAAATAGTATCATGTGTTTGCTGAACGCAGATACTTTGAATTAGTGAATAACTGTATGCCATTCATTCAGAAATGATTTATTGAGCTCCTTCTGTATACCAGGCATCATACTAGGTACAGGGATACAGCTGTGAAAAGGTCCTTCCCTCATGAAGTCATCCATCTACCTGGGTATAGGGTTGGTAAGTAAAGGAGGAGGAAAAGGATGAGACAGGAATGCTGTACTGGGGCTGGGGTTGGAAAGGCCTAGTAAGACAGTCCAAGGAACTTGCCTGTGAGTAAGGAGAGCTTGAGAAAATTATAAAGCAAAGAAGGAACATTACTGTGTGGTGTTTTAAAAAAATCATTTCAGTTTGCAGAGGAGAATGTACTGGGGAAGAGGCTATAGGTAGGACAGCTCTACGGGTAGAGTCAGGGGGGACAGGAGGAGATTATCCAGGAGGAGATTAGTGAGGCTCTAAACTGAGACAGGGGCAAGGAGCTGGAGAAGCAGATTTGAGATATTGTTAGAAGTTAGAGGCTTTAGGATTTGGTAAGTAATTTATTGTAGAAACCAGTGCATCTGTAGCTTTGGGCAAACAATGGACTGAAGGCGTTGTTTTGAGAAATGGGACAGGGAGACTGACCAGTACTTGCCAAATCTTTACTAGACAGGCTATTTCCCTCCTTATATTTCTGTTATCCAGATCACACCCTATCCCATTCCGAGGACTCAAGATTCCATGTTTCACACAATGGTTCCTCTTCACACTGGATGGATATGTCAAAGAACTCAGTTGTCCATATTGCTGACTGGGTTTCAAGATAAAATTGCACCTCTGTCTGTCAGCTGTGGTTTGATTAGTACAGTAAGAAGACCATACATTAGAGACACAAAATTCTGGATATATCTCAAAGATAGGCTAAAGTCATTCATATGTTCAGCAAATATTTCTTGAGCCCCCTCTATGTGCCAGTCATGGTTGCTACTTTGATCAAACTTATATTCTCATAGAGGTGGGTGGGCAGGACAGAAGTGAGCAGACATCCATAAAATCAGTATGACCACATTGTAGTCAACATTTCCATCATTTAGTTATTTGAGCCCAAAGAGTCCAAATCAGTGATTTTCCAACTTTCTTTTTCCAGACATAGACTTTTATCTTCAAATGTGTTTTGATGTGGAAACCCATTGCACAACAATTAACAGGAGCTGCTCCGGTTTAGGTTGGGGTGGGGCCACCCCTCACATGTCCCCTGAGGTACTTCTGTGAGACCCCTGGGAATCATCTGGGCAGTCTTAAAGCTACTCGTCTGGTTGACCATTGACATTTAAGTGCTGACTTTTGTCTTCCCTGCTGGTTGCTTTCTTCTTTCATTGTTCTCTCATCTTTGTGTCTTTAAGCAAGGGCATCATAGAGCCTCCAGAAGGGACTAAAATTTATAAAGATTCCTGGGACTTTGGACCATATTTGAAAACCTTGAATGCTGCTGTAGAAGATGAAATATTTCTTCATTCATCTTGGATAAAAGAATACTACACTTGGGCTGGATTTAAGAATTACAACCTGGTGGTCAGGGTATGCTATTAAGTATTATTTGTCCTTGCTTTCTTGAATTATGGAAATATATGAAAACCCCTTAATATTCTAATTTATTTCTCCATAAGCATTCATTAAGCCCTGAACTGCCTAATTTTTAGAGAGCGGATTTGACAATGTGATAAACAATCCCTTGCTGAAAATTTAGAGAATGTTCTCAAGTCTAGCTCAGTTTCTCTTTTGGAGCATTTTTTCTCCTCCTATCACCACGTATTTGTTGTTGTTTGTTTTTGTGGGTGTTTTGTTTGGCATGGCAGAAACAGCTAATTAAACTGTGGAACTGGAGAGAAAGATCCACCCAAGAGGTGGTGACCTGGAGCAGGGTGACATAGAAGCACATAACACTTACCTGCAGCTGTGGTAAGGACAGAGTTGCACAAACCATGAGGTTTAGCCATGAGATTAAGTTCTAGATTTAGGCTGAAGATCTAAAACTTAAATCAGGGCCGGGCCCATGGCTTAGCAGTTAAGTGCGTGCGCTCCGCTGCTGGTGGCCCGGGTTCAGATCCCGGGCGCACACTGACGCACCGCTTCTCCAGCCATCCTGAGGCCGCGTCCCACATACAGCAACTAGAAGGATGTTCAGCTGTGACATGCAACTATCTACTGGAGCTTTGGGGGAAAAATTAAAAAAAAAAATAGAAATCTGTGTTAAAACTTAAATCAGCCCCAACACCTACACGCAGAGCTCACAAGCCAAGGGTTCAGGTTATAACCTGGTCACCCAACCTGAGGCTGTATCCAAAAACAAATTAAGTACTAACAGGCAGGAGTGCAAGAGTAAGAGGAGGCCACAAATGGACCAGGAGTACCTGCAGAGTCGGTGAGTAACCAGCCACTGATGTGTGTATTTTTTATCTGGCTTATATTTAGTGCCTGAGATTGTGCATGGGGAGCAAAGTTTAGGGAAGGCATCAGGAAATGGACAACATTCACACTCAACCCAAGTTTATCTTTCACCCACTGCACATTAATATCAGGCAACACTTGCCATTCTCAAAAGCAGTGATTCCTAAAAACTTAGGACTTTTTAGGGGGTCAATGCCAGTTTGTGACAAAGTTTCTACTAGCTAATAGTGAAATAAGTTTGAGTATGCATACGAGTGTGATTACAAGGATATCAACCCTCTTTTCTTGGGACGAATTGTCATTATCCCAAGATTAGGTCACTTCTATTTTTTAGGTTTTAAAGCATTCTTCGTTTAATGAAATAAAAGGATAGCAGATATAAGAATATTTTTTTTAAGTACTCACTTGGCAAAGGAAAATGTTGGTTATCTCTATTAGCTCCCAAATATTTTTTAGGAAATTGTCTTTAAAATCCAAAAACCTGGGAAACTTGGTCTAAAATATATGTTCAGTTGGACAATTAGTATGAAAAAGAGAATTTTTTTTAAAAGATTTTATTTATTTATTTATTTCCCCTTAAAGCCCCAGTAGATAGTTGTATGTCATAACTGCACATCCTTCTAGTTGCTGTATGTGGGACGCGGCCTCAGCATGGCCAGAGAAGCGAAGCATCAGTGCATGCCCGGGATCCGAACCCGGGCCGCCAGCAGCGGACTGCGAGCACCCAACCGCTAAGCCACGGGGCCGGCCCGAAAAAGAGAATTTTTAATGATACTATTTATGTTTAGCTGCTATATGATGATGAGAAACATTTCACATTTTATTTATTAGCCTTCAAACTTATGGTGGTATTTGATATCTCATTACTAGTAGTACTTAAGATAAAAATAACCTTCTCTGTAAATTTGATTGAAGTTAGTGATATGAAGCAGTCTTGCTAGTGTAGAAGACTAGGATTTGAATGTTATTAGTTCAGGAGAGAGGAGACAGAGAGAGAGAAATTGAGGAAAGAGGGAGAAAGAGGAGAGGAGAGACATTTTGTATTAACTCCAATTCATTGCTATTATTTAAGGATATACCCACTCTATAATTTTTTAAAGATCTTACCACCAGATTAATATGCCTCTTCCCTTTACCTTGTTGTCATTTGCACAGATGATTGAGACAGATGAAGACTTCAGCCCTTTTCCCGGAGGATATGACTATTTGGTTGACTTTCTAGATTTATCCTTTCCAAAAGAAAGACCAAGCCGGGAACATCCCTATGAGGAAGTAAGCAGCCACACTAGTGAAAGTGCTCCCTTCTTCCTTCCTTTCTTTCTTTTTCAATAACCTTTGTATACTAGAATTCTGTAACTAGAGTTACAGAAAAGTTGCAGGGAGAGTACAGAGTATTGCGAATATCTTACTTTACTATGGTACATTTGTCACAACTAATGAGACAATATTGAAATAATATTATTAACTAATGGCCAGACTTGCTTCTTTTTGAGTCATTTGCAAAGATTGGCTTCTCTACCTGCTAACTTCCAGACAGCTGCCCGCCTACACTGTTATTAGACTTGCAAGCGTTGAACTCTGCCCCCCTTTCTCTTTTCTCCAATGGCGTCTCCTTCCCCAAGGGAACCTAGAAGGTTGCTCTGTAACGGGGGTTAAGTCAAAATAAACCAACACATGTTTCGTTGAGCTCCAATTTTGAGCAAATGCCTCACCTGTGGCAGCATGATGTGAAGGAAAGCGCTGTGGCTTCAGAGGCAGCCTCAAGATTGGGACTAGTGTCCCACCCCTGCTGCTGATGAAGCTTTGAGCAAGTTATTTCACCTGTCTGAACCTTGGTTTTTTTTCCCTTCATAGGGTTTATCTCCACCTTACCAGTTTTTTTGGTGTCAAATGACATAATATATATGAGCCTGCATTGTAATTTTAAATTCTACACGAATGTAATAATCGTTAAATAAATTAGGAGGCTATATCGTCTGCCCTGAAGCTTATTACATCTTCCATATAAATGTTTGATACCTTAATTGTAGAGGTTTAAATGTACTTTCGTATAATGGATGTGTTCTTAAACTACATTTTAATAATTTGACTTGTATTTTTATATTTAGTCAAGTACTTGCTATGGAAGAGAATCTTATGCTGAAACTTCAGTGAAATGAATAATCCGCTGCCTGCTTGATGGGTCTTAAAAAACTGGTTTTTCACAGATAGGAAAACCCTATGTGAAGCACCCATTTTAAGCAAAATGAATCTGTTAAATTTGTTGCTTTATTTGCCAAACACTATATAGCTTGCTGTGTGCCAAGCACAGCTTTAAGCGCTTTATAAATATTAATTCATTTAATCCAACAACAACCGTATGAACAGATAATACTATAGTCCTCATTTAGAGATGAGGAAAATGACATAATGAGAGGTTAAATAAACTTGTTCAAGGTCGTACAGCTAGAAAGGGTGTGACCACAAGTGTCTAGCTTGAAAGTCTGTGCATTTAGCCACTGTGCTGCTTCTCAAATCTGAACTGACAAACCTATAAATTAAAGTGTCTGTTAGCCTTAAAGGAGATTCATCATTGGAATTTTTTAAATAAGTTCATTTAAAATATTTAATTGAGAATAGAGTCACTTTTTGAAAAAAATAATCAAGCATTTTTTAGACTTGGTCAGGGCCAAGCTGCAAAGGGCTTTTAAAAAATTATTATTATTGAATAAATTTGATATGTAACATTGTGTAAGTTTAAGGTATACAATGTGTTACTTTGAGACATTTATACATTGTAATATGATTGCTGATGTAGCGATATTTATCACATTACGTAATTACTAGTACAATGCCATTGTCTATATTCATTATACTGTGCATTAGATCTTTATGGCTTATTCACTATTCGTTACAAGTTTGTACCCTTAAACACCATCACTCTTATCCCCTGGCAACCACCATTTTACTCTCTATTTTTTACAAGTTTAACTTCTTTAGATCCACATATAAGTGATATCATGTAGTAGTTGTCTTTCTCTGTCTGACTTATCTTGTTTAGCATAATGTGTCAAGGTCTATCCATGTTGTTGCAAATGGGAGGATATCTTCCTTTCTCATGGCTAAATAATATTCCATTGTGTATATGTACCACATCTTTTTTATCCATTTGTCTGTTGATGGGCATTTGGGTTGTTTCCATAACTTGGCTATAGTGAACAAGGCTGCTATAAACATAGGAGTGCGTATATCTTGTCAAAATCCTGTTTTCATTTCCTTTGTGTATATACCAGGAGTGGAATTGCTGGATCATATGGTAGAACTATTTTTAATTTTTTGAGGAACCTCCATATTGTTTTTCATAGTGGATGGACCAATTTACATTCCCACACCAACAATGTATACGGGTTCCCTGTTCACCACATCCTCTCCAGCACCTGTTGTCTCTTGTCTTCTTGATGATGGTCATTCTAACAGATGTGAGGTGATATCTCATTGTGGTTTTGATTTGCATTTCCCTGATGATTAGTGATGCTGAGCATCTTTTCATGTGTTTTTTGGCCATTTTCATGTACTCTTTGGAGAAATGTCTATTCAGTTCTTCTGCCCATTTTTTAATTATATATTTTTTGTTATTGAGTTGACTGAGTTTTTAATATATTTTAGATATTATCCCCTTATCCGATATATGGTTTGAAAAAGTATTCTCCCATTCTGTAGGTTATCTTTGCATTTTGTTAATTGTTCCTTTTGCTGTACAGAAGCTTTTGAGTTTGATATGGTCCCATTTGTTGATTTTTTTCTTTTGTTGTTTATATTTTTGGTGTCATGCCCCAAAAATTATTGTCAAGGACAATATTAATGAGCTTCTTCCCTACATTTTCTTCTAGGAGTTCTATGGTATCAGGTTTTATGTTTAAGTCTTTGATTCATTTCAAGTTAATTTTTGTGAGTGATGTGAGACAGGGATCCAATTTCACTGTTCAGCATGTGTTTCTCCAGTTCTCCCAGCACCATTTGTTGAAGAGACTGTCCTTTCCGCATTGGATATTCTTGGCTCCCTTGTCAAATATTAGTTGACCATATACGCCAAAGTTTACTTCTGTGGGCTCTTTATTCTGCTCCGTTGGTTGATATGTCTATTTTTGTGCTAGTATCACGCTGTTTTTATTACTGTGGCTTTGTAGTATAGTTTGAAATCTATACCTGTGGATTTGTTCTTTTTTTTCTCAGGATTGTCTTGGCTATTTGGGGTCTTTTGTGTTTCCACACACATTTCAGGATTGTTTCTTCTATTTCTGTGAAGAATGCCTTTGGTATTTTGATAGGAATTGCATTGAATGTGTAGATGGCTTTGGGTAGTATGGCTACTTTAACAATATTAATTCTTCCAATCCATGAACATGAGATGTCTTTCCATTTGTTTGTGTCTCATTTGATTTCTTTCAGCAAAGTTTTGTAGGTTTCATTGTACAGATCTTTCCCTTCCTTGGTTAAATTTATTGCTGACTATTTTATTGTTTTTGATGCTATTGTGAATGAAATGGCTGTCTTTATTTCTTTTTCAGATACTTCATCATTAGTGTAAAAAAATGCAATTGATTTCTGTATGTTGATTTTGTATCCTGCCACTTTACTAAAATTGTTGATTAATTACAACAGGTTTTTGAAAAGAGGTCACTTTTTCATGGCTTTTCATATGCATCTGTTGGATAAAGCAACCAACAGCTCTGTTGCAGGTTTAAATACACCATAGGGTAAATCATCATGCCTGCCATGTACACAGTGGTCTGTAATGTGGCTCTCAGTGCTTCTATCTCCCAGAATTTTAGTGAGATTTCTACGTGCTGAGGTTTGCTTAAAGAGATTATGCCTATGCTTGGAAGAGCTCCTTTTCTTACTACCTATTAATAAGCGCTCTCATATTCCCTTTTTTGGGGGGAGGCATTAATTGCCTTTCAAACTCATAAGTATATTTTCTATCACACCAACTCTCCATCTTCCTAGATGCGTGGCTTCTGTAGCTCTCCATCTGGATAGCTATCCAGATCCTGCTCCGATCTGGATAGGCTCCTCTCTAGTTCTGCTGCAAATCTGTCACTTAACCACTTCCGGACTCCACCCATGTCTTCACTTTCTTTGCTTTACTCCTTTGTGGGACTTTCCGCTTAAGTAACTGCTGAAGAAAGAGTGCATGGGAGCTAAACTTGAAGTAATTTCCTGCCTCCCGTTGTGTGATAGTTTGGCTGAGCACATAATGCTGGGTGGCAAATCATTTTCCATGGACACCTGAAGGCATTGCTTCTTTGGCTTCTAGCTGCATGCAATATTGCTTACCCCAGGCTGATCTTTCTTCCTTTGTAGGTGACTTTTAAGAATCAAAGGATTAATCTACAATTAGCAAAAAAACAAAAAGACCTTTTCAATCTGATTTAGGGCTTTCTGTATACGTGTAGGATTTGTTACCCAGCAGGCTTTACTTGAAGGCAGGGGTTACATGTTTAAATGCTCACAGACTGGCCCAAGGCAGATCTTGTAAATATGTGGAGCTGAGTGGGGACTGTGTCAAGTGGAAAGCTAATGCCAGATCAAAAGGCGGCAGCCCCTACTGAGCTCCAGCTGATCTGGATTTTCCAAATAACTTGGAAATCTGGATTTTCATGAGAAATGCCCAAATCTATAAATGTGGAAAGCTAGTTCAGTTTTTTGAAAGGGACTGTAGGCTATATGAAACAAGAGCTAGGTTGTATTTGGTCAGGCAGTCATCAGTTTGTTTAAGTTATGAAGGTGAAGAGCCAGCTATTAGTCTGGGGGACCCCTAAATACCCAAATGTGGAGGTCCTTGCTCTGAGCATCACAAATACACTACCTGCCCTCATTCTCCCCTCAAAATCGATTCCATTTATTCAGAGAATTGTCTGAATGTATTTGGCCTGGGATCCATGCATAAGCGGAGGGAAGGGATCAGCTGTTTCATGTACATAGTTTTGTGCCGTGTCCCTACTGTCATCCATGGTACCTACCTCTACTCCTTCCACATCTGAATACCCCTCCACATGCTCTCTGGGATTCTGCAGCCTCTGCCCTGTTCTTCAGACGCCACTCATCTGCCTGCTTTCTCGATTCACGTCAGTTAGTTGAAATCTCCTGCCTGTCAACAACTCACTTCATTTCTTCTTTACTGTGGCAGTTTACAGCCATATAATTGCTTTGTCAACATTTCAGTTGGATCTGGAAGTGTACAGAAGACAAGTTATGCATGTGATCTGTCTATCGTTTTGAACTAGAAGTCCTTTCTCCAGTGACACTACCCGTGCTTTCTTCACTTTCTGACTATTCTACATTCTTTCAGGGTCTCTCTTTCTCCAGCCGTCACTTAAATTTCTTGTTTCTCTCTAGGGTTCTGTGCTCAACCCACTCTTCTTCTCAAGCCTCTTACTGGGTGAACTCATCTGTTAGCATCACTTGTCTGCTAATGACTCTAAAAGTCCACATATCCTGCCTGGACTTCGCCCGGCCCCCTCAAGCACTAAGGTTCGGATTCTTTATAGTCAATTGCCTGCGAGATATCATCACTAGGATTTACAAATTCTTGGTACCTCTTTTTCAACCTGTTCAAAATTCAACTCACCCTCCTCATCTAAGCTCTTGATCCTTTTCTATCTTTTTTCTTTTTTTTTTTTAATTTTTTTTTGTGAGGAAGATCAGCCCTGAGCTAACATCCATGCCAATCCTCCTCTTTTTGCTGAGGAAGACCAGCCCCGAGCCAACACCTATAGCCAATCCTCCTCCTTTTCCCCCCCGCCCCAAGCCCCAGTAGACAGTTGCACGTCACAGCTGCACATCCTTCTAGTTGCTGTATGTGGGACACGGCCTCAGCATGACCGGACAAGCGGGGCGTCGGCGCGCGCCCAGGATCCGAACCCGGGCCGCCAGCAGTGGAGCGCGTGCACTTAACCGCTAAGCCACGGGGCCGGCCCAATCCTTTTCTATCTTAATTGTGGGAAACATCAGCCCCCTAGTGAGCCAAGCTAGAAACAGGGGAGTAATCTTTGATTCTTCCCTTTTTCCTCATCTCCAAATCTAATCAATCACCAAGACCTTCCCATTTTACACCCTAAATATTTCTTAAATCTGTCCTCAATTCTTCCATGTGCTCCTCTCCAGATTGAAAGGTCAGAAAGGCCATCTCCCCTCCACTGTGAGGAACTAGGTCCCAATACTGCATCTTAGCTGGGCAGTCCTCAACCTGACCAACTGTGCAATCATGTTTCTAAATCTCTATTGGCAAAAGGACAGATCCTCTGACCTGTGTTTGTAATCTTAGCTCACGGTGGATACAATCATTTTGTAGGAATGGTGTGGGAAAGAGAAATAAATCCAAAATGCCAATCTTCTAATTATTCTGTGTCACTTAATAGCCTGTCATTTATGACAATCTGCCTCTACTGGCATTAGCATGATATTTCCCAGGAAAAAAATGATTCCAAATACTGAAAAAGTTCCTGGTAAACTTTAACACTGATACTGATCAAGTGTTAAAACCATGTCTAGTCTTAGGATACCTTCCCTTCCTGCTATGTCTTGCTCTTTTTTAAAATTTTCTTTTTTTTTTTTCCCTCACAACAGTCCTGTAATACAGGAAACTGAGGCTTAGCAAGGTTAAGGTCACGTAATTAGTCAGTGCTGGGCTGAGACAAAACCATCTCTGCTTGCCTTCTAATTCTCTGCTCCTTTGACTATTTATATATTTTAACAGCTTCCATGTCAGGAATTGGGATTCTTTAAAGGTAAGGGCCTGGAACACCTAATCAAGATATTCTTGCTCTATGGCAGGCTTGAAACACACAGATTGCTGCAAACTTGCAGTCTCCGCTTTGCCTCTGAATGTTCAGGTAGGAGACTAGAACACTCTACTTTCAGAATAATGGGGTAGCACACATTTATTGAAAGCTTACTATGTGCCAGGCTTGTTTTAATTATTTTATATACATCGACTCAGTTAATCCTCGCAATAGTCCTTTGAGGAACGTTCTATTATCTTCATTTTATAGATGAGGAAACTGAGGTACAGAACAGTTGACAGTTTCTCACCGCTAGAAGCTGGATTTGAACCCAGCAATCTGACTCTGTCTGTGCGCTCAGCACCTACGCTCCCCTAGCTCCTGATATGCTGTTTTCCTTCCCTCGATTTCTGCTGCACTCCTGGTCCCTTCTTTCCCCCTCAGCCTGTGATATCTACTCCAGTAGACTTTTCTCCTCGACTCCCCAAGCCCCTGCCATCATAGGTAGCTGCTTTTCCCAGGGACGTGAGGGGTTGGTGCTCTGTGCTGGCTGGGTCGGCCCCTGCTAATTGTTCCATATCTATTTCAGATTCGGAGCCGTGTTGATGTCATCAGATATGTGGTGAAGAATGGTCTACTCTGGGATGACTTGTATATAGGATTCCAAACCCGGCTTCAGCGGGATCCTGACATATACCATCATCTGTAAGTCTGGAAATGCCTGTCATATGCTAGGCCACTGCAGAGGATGCTGTGGATTTTTAAGCAGAGTCACTGACTAACTATGCCCCCATATTCTGACGGATATGTGAGATTCCACTATTAGAGCTTCACTCCTTTGTTAACCTGTTAAAAAGCAAATCTGGTTAGGAAAGTAACATTTTAAAGAGTCATCATTTATACATTCATACAAATGTGTTTTAATCCCTTCTGGAAGTGGTTTTTGGTATAAGAAAGGGAAGAACATTATGAGAGAGAAAGGGTGTATTTGCTAAGACAACAATGAGGAAAGGGTGTTTTTATGGCAAAGATGTGGTCATTGAAGACAATCATTTTCCATGTCACACTTTTGCCTGTGCCCAACTCTGAGCATGAATTTAGTGGACTAGTTGGTTAAGTGGAATGGCCCACTGAGTTTCTGCCTGCCCACACTTCAAAACCATGTAATTCTCTCACTGGAAAACTGTATGTCTTTAAGATTATATTTGGAATATTTGAGTTAAAGTGTCAGTGTCAGCAAGGCCCATTTGCCATCTTTATATTTGCAAAATCATTAGCAAGAGGAAGAGTACTTTATTATCTTTACCACTGACCCTTTAAAAAATACGGGAATTTAATTTTAAATAAGCAAAACCTACTATCTAGCTTCTGCTTTGAGCTTGCAAACACAGGCATGTTTTAATTTTTTTTTCACTTATTTCCTTTTGAATGCTTTTCAGTTATAAAAATAATTTAAAGAATGTAGAAGTACATAAAATTAAAAGTGAATAAGCCTGCCGCACCCAGCCCACAAAACCTTATCTGTTTCCTGCCTCTCCCTCCACCCACTCTCCGGGGTAACTCTTGATAACAGCTCAGTGTGTGTCATCCCAGACCTATTTCTGGGCATATAACATTTCTCAAATGTATTTGTTTTCAATAAAACATCCCATATAGTTGGGAGGGAAGGTTGTTATTGCTGTAGTTTTTTTAATGTAATCCTAGTACATATGTTCTGTAACTTAACACTTTTTACTCACCAATCTTTGGTATCCCTTGTGTTGGGACACACATATCAACCTCAAACATTTTAACTGTTATAAAACACTCTAAGTTTTGTTCATTTTCAACAGAGCATGTACCTGACTTCTTGTTCTCGGAAAAAAAGGAATATAGCAATTTGGGGGGGAGATTTGAGTGGTTACTTTTCTTAAAAAAAATAATTCCATCTTGGAAACTTCTAGGATATTGATGCTAAAGTCTATTTTGTTATGTTGTTTTGATAACAAAGATAGTAAATATAAGAGGATCCCATAATGAATCTTGGGAAGTAGTCACAGCCCAATTTATCTTTGTTGCTCTTAAAATGGGA
The DNA here is from genome assembly GCF_057802395.1 of Ceratotherium simum simum. Classification (NCBI taxonomy): domain Eukaryota; kingdom Metazoa; phylum Chordata; class Mammalia; order Perissodactyla; family Rhinocerotidae; genus Ceratotherium; species Ceratotherium simum. Next base: position 23,216,962 of record NC_141912.1, on the reverse strand, counting down.
TTTATGAGTTTACTAAATATTTTTCTGGATATAAAAATAAAACATATCTACTGTAGAAAATTTGAAAAAACATTTTAAAATACAAAAAAGAGTTAAAACCACAAATAATCCCACCACTCAGAGAGAGCTATTTATATTCTGGTGTCTAGTTAATCTTTCTTTTCCTGTTTACAAGCACACACACGTGCACTTTTTATAAAAATAGGATAATACTGTACATACTTTTGTGCCTTCATGTTTACTGAACAATCTTTGATCTACCTGTAAGTTGTTTCTAACTTTTCATTATTTGAAGCAATGATTTGGCAAATAAATAGATAGGTATGTCTCGCATACTTTCATAGTGATTTCCTTAGAATATATTGCTAGGAGTGGAGCTGCTGGATCCAATGCACACGCAGTGTGTAGGCTTTTGATGGACTCTGCCAAACTGTTCTTCAGGAAGCCAGCTGACCTTCCCAGAAATAATGTAGGAAAGGACCCATTTATCTGCACCCTCACCAATACCAGGTCCTAATGCTTTTGTGTACAGAATATAAATCTATATTTTCACATGTGAGAATTCCTTAAAGCAAGGCACATCACAGTAAAATAAAAATAAGACACAGTTGTCATGTTTTAAGAGCCTGCATTCAACACGTTGAAAATGCTAACGGACAGCCGAAATAATACAAAAACGCTGTCTCTTAGGGAGAGCTGAGGACCAGGTACCGAAAAGATCCTGGCAACACAACAGTTATGGAAGTTTCCAAAACATATTTCTCTGCTTTTTCTCTTTTACAGGTTTTGGAACCATTTTCAAATAAAACTCCCCCTAACGCCACCCAACTGGAAGACCTTCCTGATACACTGTGAATAGAGCGGACCTGACATTTCCCAGGTAAGGCATCCTATAGATCTAGGAGATGCCCTTATCATACATCCCATCACACTCTCTTTGGCATCTAAATTAAGCAGGCACCATGCCTGTCAGAAAACCTGACTTTCGGAGGAAGGAGAGGAGCTAACATACAAGAAGAACAGTCAAGTTTAAAAATAAATAAATAAAGTGAGTAGCGAATGCATCCAGCCCCGAGTCGATAGACTCTTTGGTCTGGTTGAGGTGAACATACAGCCAATTAATAAATGAGACAAAAATTATTTCAGGTGGTCAGTGAGTGTTCAGAGCTAAATCCTGAACACATTAAGAAAAGTAGCAACAAAAAACAAAGAGAGAAAAACCAAAAACAGGGTAAGATGGAAAACATCATCTCTCCATTTCCAATAGACCCCTATCTTTTTCAGGCTGATGGAGATCAGCTTGTCTGGCACAAATCAGATTTGACATTCCTTCCTACCTCTTGGGATGTGATTTTATTAACTGGATTACAAAACCTATTTTGGCATACTTATTATTGGAAAGATCACATAATATTACTACAAAGATAGTAAATTTCTTGATTTATGCATTTATTTATATATTCATTTATTTATTTTACAAACAGCCATCCCATCACATTGTACTGTAATAATCTGTTGTCTCTTCCAGTCAGTAGACTCTGAATTTCTTAAAAGTAGACACTCTTGCCCGTGTATCCCTAATGCTTAGCATAGTGTCCAGTGCACACACGATTTTATTCACAATATGCCTTCAAGGAAGGAAGGAACAAGCGAATTTCTCTCTCCCACTGTCAGTGTGACTTGCCTCCTAAAGTAGGCTTCAGTGTCCTTACCAGTAAAACTAAGAATCTAAATAGAACATTCTTTTCAGTTATAAAGTTCTTTGTTCCATACTCTATTCTAGCACAAGGCATTGAGCTAGATCTTCTAAGTTATGATTATAGGCTAGAAGGGATGCTAAGGGTATTTATATACAACTAGATTATAAGGCAGCCTTAATAAGCACTATATTTGTTGTACAAACTAAGCTTTGGGAATACTGAGGAGAGAGAGATTACATCTGACTTTTTGAAATGACCAGGAAGAGTATTATGGAAAATGTAGTGTTTCGGTGGGGGATGTGGGAGAAGGTGGTTTTGGGAGAGTGTCCTGAAGATGGAGTAAGGTTTTTAATAAGCTGAAATGGAGGGGAGGGATGGTGGAAAGAATATTCTAGACAGGAAGAGTGGGGTGAAGGTAACAGGTAGAAAAATGCAAGGTGAATTAGAGCATTGGCAGGTCCTCCTGGTGTGACAGAGAAGTAAGGGAGAGCAGGAAAGAGGCTGTAGTGGAGAATAGAGAGTTGAGAGGGCTCAATGGAGATGCTGAGCAGGTTCACTCATTGTAAAAAAGCAGAAGGCATGAAAGGTAAGGAGGCAGCAGATTGAGAAAACACTGAGTTCCAGGTCTTGGAGATGGAGCAGTTCTGAAAGAAGATGGGTTAAAGGTGCTTCTATAAAATTGAGTGAATGAAATGGAGCAGAAATGAAAGTAATAGGACTCAGGAGGTCAATACGTGCATTTTGGAGTTGCCTTATCAATAAGCCAATAAAGTATTGTGGTCAACACCTCTGACTTGGAATCTGACTTCTTGAGTTAACATCTTGGTTCTGTCAACTACCATGTGACCTTGGGCAAATCACTGAACCTCCCCGTGTCTCAGATTTTCATCTGTAAAGTGAATATAATAATAGCATCTACCTCACAGAGTTAGTTGTGTAATATGTGTAAGGCACGTCTAGAAGAGTGAGTGGCACAGGGTAGGTGAACAATAAATGTTAACTATATCAACCTGATGAAATAAACAGGAGAGTCATATAACCTACAGTCAGTCATTTGAATTCATTTTACAGTCAATTTACAGTCATTTTACAGTCAATCATGTTACAGTCAATTTACAGTCATTTTACAGTCAATCATTTTATAGTCAGTTTACAGTCATTTTACAGTCAGTGAATCTGTAAAAAGTTGGAAGGAGAGTCATATTCCAGTTCACATTCCAGTTTTAGATTCTCAGTTATCTTAAAGCATCATAGACAATACAACTAGAACTAAAGAATAAGAATAAAAATTCGTCCCAATGCAATAAAAAATGAAAAAGTATTAAAATGAGATTCATACTGTTGTTCAGTAGTAATATCTTTAATTCACAGGGATGCCAAGCAACATGAAAAATTCAAGAATTTACTGATGCTACATCTTGAACACGAGAACCTTCTACCAGAGACCATGCCTTATTGACATCAGCAATGGTTAATTACATGCTGCATTTGTGAGATGTTCACATACCTTACATTTGTGAATCACTACATAGCCAGATTATTAATATTTTACTTATTCCATCCACAATTCTCTCTAAAAGAACCAATGAACCCAACAGGAACAAATTCCCTATGGAAAACAAAGCATAGCAGGAGATGTGAATCTAAGCATAGAAATAATAGAACAGGAGGAGAAAAAATTTCCTGGAAGATAATGAGGAAAAAGAAAAGGAGTGGGAGAGCAGAAGTTGGGTTATAAGAAGAGAAGAAAGAAGAGAAATAGATAAATGAGGGACCATAAGAAGAAAATAGGGAGGAGAAAAAATTAAGATGGAATTTAAAAAAGAGAATGTAAAAATAGATATTTTGTTCCTTAATAGATTGATTCTCCGAGTAGAGTCCACGAAGATAGTTTAGTGAAAAGGGTTCGTGAGCTGTTTTCAATTTTTCAAAAAGATTTGTTGAAATCATATATTTACCAAAACAAGGTTACAGAGGCTGCCCTAAAAGGTAAAATTTCACTGGGACTGAAATTATTTTGAGTCAGTGACAAAATTTCTTATCTAATGCAGCTTATAAATTCTAACAAATAGAGAGAGCTTTGATTAATAAAAAATATGAACACTATTAATAAAATGAGTTGTGTAGACAAAAATCTTTCAAAATCAATAGAAAAATCAACAATCAAGATCTATATCTTGAAAAAATTTAAAAATCCTCTTCTGAACATTTAAAAACATTGTTTCAACGGTTAAAATAGGCAACTAATTTATCTGTTTCTGCTAATGTGTGTAGTTTTTAATGATATTTGCGCGATTAAGACACACACAAATTTATCCTAGGAAAACGTGATTGTTAACTAGGTTTCTATTTTACACGTTGATGTTTCCAGTACACACCCCCCTCACTGATTTGAACATCAAAATTGAGTTTCTGATTATGTATACTACCTCTTTAATTCTAAAGATACAAGAATCAAATCAATAGTGGAATTTATCTCGAATCTCTAAATTCACACTTCATAATAGAAATGTTGAGTGTCTACTTCCCATTAAGATTAACATCAATGACGTTTGATTATTCTGTTTCAGCTCACGTTATACATAATAGAAATGCTTGCAATTCAGGAATTATATTTTTTGATTTGTACTATATAGTAAATTATTTATCACTGAAAAATAAATGTAATGTATATCAATAATATGTATAAGATGTATATGATGAGCAAATAAAGATTATGTTAAAATATAGATTTGTTTTTCTCACCACTGTGCCTATCTTTATTCTCATGCTATCTTTCCAGTTATCTCTTTCTGATATCCTGACTCCAACAATTCTTTGATATCACCAAGACCACCAATCCATTGACCCTACATGTCCTCACTTCTCTTCTTACTCATCTTGATAGTTCTTTTCTACCTGTAGAGGCCCCCATTTTACCTGTCCTCTTTCCCTATCTTGTATCTCATATCTCATTTCCATTACTTAAACTAAAAACTATGAAATCATCGTTTATACCTTGCTCTAATATCCACTGCATCAGCACAACCTGTCACTTCCACCTTCAAAATATACCCAGAGTCTAACCACTTTCCACTACCTCCACTGCTATCAAGATCAGGAGAGGAAGGAAACCCGTAGAGGCAATCTTGGCATGAGGGGCTGATTTTCCTCAGCTATGGATAGGCATCTGCCAATTCCAAAAAAAGTCCAATAAGCTGAACACCTTGAAATTTCCTCAAAGCTTCTCAAGGGGGTGCTGGGGAAGCCATTCATGGGGAAGTGCCTTGCAGGCTGCACCATCCTACCGTAAAGCCACTTTAGAGGGTGCCAGGGAAGCTGCTGGCTGCTGGGCACTGATGCTCATCTTGCACTTCAGACGCCCAGCTCTAGAGAAACTAAGACATAAGAGCCAGAAAAGAACCACTTCCTCCTCTAGTGCCCCTCCAGTGCCCTCTACAGGCAAAGCTTAACTTTATACTAGCTGGCAAAGGAGAAATATTTCTTTTTGCTTAACAGGCAATGAAGAATGGATTTCAATCTGAGAGGCAATAAATTGATAACTGACACAGACTTGATGAGAATACATGTTGTAATCTTTAGGGTAGCCACTTGAATAGTAAAAGAATGTGTAACCACAAAGGTAATAGAGGGAAAATGAAATAATTTAAAAATATTAATCTGTGAAAGAAGCCAATAAAAGAGAAAAATAACATAGAACAAACGGGACAAATAGAAAGCAAATGCCAAGATGGTAGATTGTATTAATAATTGCATTAAATGTAAATGGACTAAATGCTCTCATTAAAAGACAGATTGACAGACTGGATTTCAAAAAAACACTCTGACTGCTTATGAGACACATATTTAAAAGACAAATATACCGAAATCTTGCAAGAAAAAATATGGGGAAATATATACTATGAAAACACTAATAAAAAGATGGTATAGCTATCTTAATGTCAGACAAGATGGAACACTTACTGATAAAAGTTTTAATTAACCAGGAAGATATAAAAATCTAAATTTATATGCACATGACAACATAGCTTCAAAATGTATAAAGCAAAGAATGACATAACTAAAAGAAGAAATAGACAAATTTAAATCAAGTGAGAAATTTGAAACCACCTCTCTCAGTAAAGATAAACCAATTAGACAAAAAAAAAACTTTGTAAATATATGGAAGATTTGAACAATACAATTTTTAAAAATGACCTAATAAACGTATAGAGAAGAGTGCCCCCAACAATTACAGAATACCCATTATTTTCAAGGATACAAAATGATGATATACTAAGCTATAAAGCAAGTCTCTGCAAATTTCAAAAATTTAAGTCATAGTCAGTATGTTCTCAGACCACAAAGCAATTAAGATAAAAATCAATAATAAGAGAATTATAAAATTTCCATGTGTTTTGAAATTAAGAAAGGACTTCTAAACTAGTGTGTTCTCAAACTTTATTAAGAGAAATTAAAGAGGACCTAGATAAATGGAAAGATATAATATATTCATGGACTAGAAGACTCGATATTTTAAACAAGTCAGTTCTCCCCAAACTAATTAATAGAATCAATGCAATCACAATCAAAATCCCAACAGTTTTTTCTTTTCTTGTTTTTTTTTCTGAGGAAGATTTGCCCTGAGCTAACATCTGTTGCCAATCTTCCTCTTTTTTGTACATGAGCCGCTGGCACAGCGTGGCCACTGACAGACAAGTGGTGTAGGTCTGCACCCGGAAACCAAACCTGGGCCGCCAAAGTGGAGTGCACCAAACTTAACTACTAGGCCACTGGGGCTGGCCCCCAACAGATTTTTTAAAATGGAAATTCATAGGTTGATTCTAAAATTTGTATGGAAATATGAACTTTCAAGAGTAACCAAGGCACTCTTGAAGAAAAAAGGGTAGAATATGGTCATTCTCACATTTTCAGTCATTCTCAAACTTTAGCATACATCAGAATCACCTGAAGAACTTGTGGCCTCATCCCCAGAGTTTGTGATTCAGTAAGCCTGAGGTAGGTTATAAGAATTTGCATTTTCAACAATTTCCCAGGTAATACTAATGCCATTGATTAGAAGACTACACTTTGAGAACCGCTGTTATAAATAACTCGTAGATCAAAGAAGACATCACAATGGAAATCATAAAATATTTTGAACCAAATGATAACGAAAATGTGATATATCAGAATCTTTGTGACAAACTAAAGCCAGGCTTACTGGGAAACTTACAGCTTTAAATACATATTAAGAAAAGACCAAAGGCTGAAAAATCAATGAACTACGCATTATTCTCAGGAAGCTGGACAGAAGATGGCAAATTAAACCCATAAAATTGAAGAATATTAAAAATTTTTTTTAAAAAAGTAATGAAATACAAAGTAGATATACAATAGAGGACTAACAAAGCCAAAGGTTATTCTTCAAAAAGACTACGAAAATTCATCAACCTCTAGCAGGACTGATCAGAAAAAAATAGAGGAACAAAAAACCAGTGTCAGGAATGACAGATATCTTATATTTAAAAAACATGATAGAATAAACTTCTCTGTGTGAATAATTTTGAAAATGTAGATGAAATGACAAACTCCTAAAAACATATTTCTAATCAAAACCAATATAAGAGGAAAAAGAAAATCTCACTTATTGAATAACTGTTAAAGTAACTGACTCTGTAATTAAAAACCTTTCCACAAAGTAAACTTCAGGCTCAGATGGCTTTACCAGTGAAGTTTCAAAACATTTTAGGAAGATATAACTATTTTTAAACTCTTCTGGAAAACACAAAATGAGAGAATATTACCCTAACTTGTTTTTTGAAGCCAACATAATCTTGACACCAACACAAGGACTTTTAGGGAAACAAGAATTTTAGGCCAATTTCTGAAATGATCATAGACGCAAAAATCTTAAACAGAATATCAACAAATAGAATCCAGCAATTTATGAAAAGGATAATTTATCACAACTCAGGTGAATTTATTCCCAGAGCACAAAGTTAGTTTGTGTGCAATCAATGTATTTCACCACCTTAACTGTATAAGAGAGAAAAATTATGAGATCATCTCAATAGATGGAGAAAAAGCATTTGGTAAAACATAATATCCATTCACAAATCTAGGCAAAATACAACAACAAACCCAAAAAACAACTCTTAGTAACTGGAAATAGGAAGACATTTTCTCCAAAACACAAAACGAAACAGAAACACCATGGAAATATCTTAAAACTTCCCTCTGAGATGGGAAGCATGGCAAGCATGCCACTCATCAACACTTCTTTGCAATATTGTACTGGAAGTTCTAGCCAGTGTAACAAGACAAGAAAAACAAATAGAAGGTGTAAGGATTAGAAGGAAGAAATAAAGCTGTCTTTCGTTACAGTCAATAATATTGCGAACATAGAAAATCCAAAATACTCTACAGATAACTTTTTAGAATTAATAAATGAATTTAGCAAGGTTGCTTAATATAAGGTCAATAGATAAGGGGAAAAAACTAATATTTCTATACCAGTAATAAACAGAAAATAAAATTTAAAAAAATACCATCTACAGCAGCATCAAAAATAACAAATATCTAGGAATAAATCTAACAAAAGATGCTCTTCTTTATCCAAATTTTCAAAGCTATTCCACATCTCTTCAGAACTTTAAGATCAGTTTATTATGCTTCCACTTGTTTTTGAAATAATTGTACCAGAAAAATTATTAGCATCTTTACTGCCTCATCTGGATGAACCTATACCAAGGATGCATGAGATCTGGTAGGGAAATGGTGAGGCCGGGTCTAAAAGAGGTGAAAATGCAGAAGGAAGGACACCAACAGACACTGTGTAGAGACATCCTGACATGAAGATGTCACAGTTTAAATGCCCAAGGAATTTTGAAGGACAGTTAAGTAACTGAAATTATTTTCTTTGATGACCCAACTGCTCAAGGCCAAACACCCCAACCGGCCTCTTTGCTTAGTGCTGGGTCATAAGTAACTTACCCAAGGAAAGGAAAACAACATTTAATATTCCCAAACTGTGGTTTTTCTTTTTTTATTTTTTGTATCTAAATGCTGGTTTTGGTGTGTTAGAGAAAACATCGTCAACCTATTGATTTCCCTGTATACAAGCAAATTAGTAGGCTAACAATGATATTTTGAGTTATTATTTGACAGATCATTACAGCTTTAAGACATTGTTATGATTTCAATGGCAGCTAGGAATTATTTCAATTAAAAATTGTTTCAGTTATGTAAATAACCATTGAAAATGTCTTCCTTGTGTAATATAAATTATAACGAGAAGTATACCAGATCTAAATAAAGAAAACAATAACATTTTGCCAAAGGATATAAAAGAAGACTAGGATAAATGGGGAGACATATTATGTTCTGGACAGAAATATTCTATGTTGTACCAATCTCTAAATTCAGTGAAATCTCAATAAAAGTCTAAAATTCAGAAAGAGCTCCTACAAATAGTAAAAACGTAAACAGTGAAATAGGAGAACTTGCAAGAGATATGAATAGGAAATTTTGTAAATACAAATGGCCAATGAAAAAATGAAAAGAGGCTTAAATTCATTAACAGAGTGCACCAAGATAAAAATATAAGGGGTCATTTGCAGAATTATTTATTATTTTAAAAATTAGAAGAAACAGGTAGGCACTAATTGTGAAATAGTTAAATATATTGGAGCAGATCACATTATATAGTAGTTAAAAACAATGAGGTAGGTGTATACTTATTGATTCAGGAAGACCTATAATGCATATTTTAAAAAGAATCAAGTTGTAAGAAGTACAATATTATCACTTTTATGTTAAGATAACACTACATATAATGGTGTGTACGTGTGTGTGTAATTCCAAAGAAGAAGATCTGGAGAGCTTACACCCATCTATTAACAGGGAACGGACAGGCTAGGAGCAGGCAGATGTTGGGATCTTTGGCTTCTTCCTTAACATACTTCTGTATAATTTAAATGTATTACAACAAGAAAGCATTCCTGTATTCGTTATGTAATTGGAAATATTAGTATACGTAACATTGTAAACTCTAACTCCACCCTCTAACTCAGCATTAATATTTTTAATATTCTTTTTTAGTTTTATCCAGTATTCCTATTTTTACCTACAATTTTATATCTTCTTGGGTATGCATTTTTCTTTTATTATTATTATTTTTAATTTTTTGTTTATTGCAGTAACATTGGTTTATAACATTGTATAAATTTCAGGTGTACATCATTATACTTCTATTTCTGCATAGATTACATCATGTTCACCACCCAAATACTAATTACAACCCATCACCACACACACGTGCCGAATTATCCCTTTCGCCCTCCTCCCTCCCCCCTTCCCCTCTGGTAACCACCAATCCAATCTCTGTCTCTATGTGTTTGTTTATTGCTGTTATAATCTACTACTTAATGAGGGAAATCATACGGTATTTGACATTCTCCCTCTGACTTATTTCACTTTGCATAATACCCTCATGTTGTCACAAATGCCTGGATTTCATCGTTTCTTATGGCTGAGTAGTATTCCGTTGAGTATATATACCACATCTTCTTTATCCATTCGTCCCTTGATGGGCACTTACACTGCTTCCAAGTCTTGGCTATTATGAATAATGCTGCAATGAACACAGGGGTGCATGTATCTTTACGCATTGGTGTTTTCAAGTTATTTGGATAAATATTGGGTATACATTTTTCATATTGCTACATGTTAAAATAATTTTTAATGTCTCTGTAATACTCTATATTCTAAATGAACGATAACTTTATTGTTCTACTGTTGAACATTAATCTTATCAAGAATATTATCCATATTTTTTCATGTTTTTGAATTCTTTGCTCAGGATAGAATTCTTAAAGTTGGATTACTGAATCTAAGCATATGAACAATTGTGTTTTTTTGTGTGTGTGAGGAGATCAGCCCTGTGCTAACATCTGCCAATCCTCCTCTTTTTTTGCTGAGGAAGACTGGCCCTGGGCTAACATCCGTGCCCATCTTCCTCCATTTTATATGGGCGGCAGCCACAGCATGGCTTGCCAAGCAGTGCCTTGGTGCGCGCCCAGGATTCCAACCCCCGAACCCCGGCAGCCGCAGCAGAGCGCACGCACCTAGCCGCTTACGCCACAGGGCCGACCGAGGCCCATGAACAATTGTGGTTTTGATAGCAACTTCTCAATCTTCCAGTGACTGTGCAGGCTCATATAACGTATGGACAACCTTCTATGCTGTACCTGCACGTGTTGATTCCCCATGGAGCTCCCTGTGTTAATTCTGCAGACACTACCCACTCTCTTACTTGCAAATCATACTTATATACTATTTCTCTGCTAAAAATTCCTTCAACACCTTTAGGGTGATCATATTTTCTGAAAAGAGTAACAACAAAAACCTAAAAAATATGCAATACGTAATGTATTCTGAAACATTAACCAAACATAAGAAAGATAGAACTCTGCCTGTTATGCCCATATATTGTTTTAGCAGCTGAAAATCAAAGCTAATTTACCCAATAAAATAGTTAATCTAGATTGTAATAACATGTATTTCCCCCCAAGGACTCAATAAATCTGTTTTGATTTCAACGCAGAAAATGCGCCTTGACTAGTTTTAATTTTCCTAAACTGCTCCTCATCTTGAATTGGTCCACATAATAGGGAGTCTGGGTGCTTTTGGAAACTGCAATGAGTCGATGTTGTCGATAGGTGGCGGAAGAGGACCACATCAAAACCCCGCGGTCCCGCTCCCTTTGGCCCCGTCTGTGTGTTCTGGATGTCGTTGCTCACTAAGTGATGACTTCAAAGTAACTCAAGCAGCCACTCTCACTCTTTCAAAAATCCGCTTTCTCTGGTGTATCTAGGAAGAGACAGGCTTCGTCTGGGGCCCTCAGTGGTTCCTCGGAAGCTCGCCTTCGGGTCTTCCCGAGATCCTCCGCAGGGAACCCAGGGCCGGGCTTCTCCTCTCAGGCCTGTGGCCCCAATTCTCCACCCTACCGCCTCGCAGGCTGAAGATGTGGCACACTTCACTGAAGTGTTGGGGTAATTAAAGGAACTACCGAGCAGGAGGCTGTAACTTCAAGTTGTGCACTAAACATGACTTTCCCCTATTTTGGTAGGATAACACCTAAGGCATTAAATCTTTACAAGAGGGCTCCTTGATGTGCACACAATTCCTAATCTGTCTTCCCTGGTTTCACATCCAGGTCTCTCTGTAGGGGAAGAGGGAAAATGAAAAACACTTCGTCCCATCTCACCCAGGAATTCTTCACCCACCATTTGGAGGACCCCTTTCCGCCCACAGAAACTGACCCCAGGACCCTGCCTGTTCCCAGGCAGTGCATTTCCTCCAGCCTGAAATATTTATCTAATAATTCCTCCCCGGCTTCAGAGGCCAGTCAGCCCCGGCCTTTACCACTGCAAGACCTGCAGACCATTGGCTGAGAGGGAGGGGGCCCTGTTGGCTTTGGCTTCAAGGATGCCCCCTGTCCAGGGCCTCCGTGGGCACTCTCAGCACCGTCCTCTGAGTAAACGTGCAGGTAACAGTTGAATCAAACCCACGGATCTACTAGGAACAAATGTTTATTTTCGGAGAAAGTAGTCTCAAATTTCAAGAAGGAATGAATATTTTCCTAACTTGTCAAAGAGTGGAGTTCAAACTTTGCTTTATTGGTCAAAACAATGTTACTTCTTGTCCTTTGACATCCTCTTCCGCCCACTCCCATCCCACCCTTCTTTTCAGACTGTGCATCTTTGGGCCAACTGGGAATAAGAAAGAGCTTCGTGTCTGAGACATTTCCCTCTTCATGGACACTCCCTTCAGTACACAAAAACTAGACTCCCTTCACTTTGAAATGTCCTCTTGTCAGGATTGAATTCTTAGTGTCCTCCTCAGCCTCAGTCTATGAGAGAGTGGGAAGTTGGATAGTTTTTCTTCTGTTCACATCATTAAACCAAGATAGGAGCATTGTACTGCTTTGCATAACCACAGATATCACACAATTGAAGAGCGTAGTCCTAATGAGAAAGCCTCACGTGTTACTAATAATCACAGAATAACTCACAGAATGGTGGCCCTGCCCAATCATCCTACAGGAACAAAGAGGGAATTTTTTCCTTTTTAAGGTGTAGACCTACCCAGTCTGGACCTATGAAGACCTTGTTTGCATTGAAACAGCATTACAGAGCTGATCATTTCAGCAGTTGTAATTGACTCAGGCAAATGGGACTTATTCAGTAGGAAAAAATTTCGTTTATCCCTTTTGCATGAAAAACTCTAGGACCAGGGTTAATTTGCCTCCATAAAATAGGTCAAGCAAATTCATATAAGGCCGGGCGATGAAGCAATGTTTCCAGGGCCCTCAAGCCAAAATTTCTCTGGAAAAAAATTAAAATATCAGTGACCTCACAGGCCAGGAGCAAACGTTCTGTTGCCCTCTGGGTAGACAGACATTATGAAGTATTAAGTTCAGTTAGACATTTGGGACACAGTGACCAGAGCATTTATGACCATGGCAACAGTGAGTCCCAGCTGCCCTAACCTCACCAGCTGAAGGCCCCACGAGCACAGGGGCAGCTATGGAACTTAACGGTGAATTCTGAAAATGGTGCATGCCCAATGATAATTACTATTGCTATTCTGTTATCTTTGTATACTTTTTATGGAGTGTTTATGAAGCCAGATAGGTTATTATTCAATAACGTCACCCGGGAACTATGGCTCTTGTGTTCCCGCCCCAAAAGAGAACCATTTTGAACTTGAGTCCCATCTGGAATGTACTCTTCCCATCAAGAGAACAAAATACCAGAATTCATTCTCATCTCCCATCAGTGACTCAGGGCAGAAAAGAGGCAACTGGAAGAAAAAGAGTGCTCAGATTAAGGAGAAAGAGCCATGCGGCAAAATTGGGCAAATAAAGGAAGAAATCCTCCACAGGACAAAAATTAATCCTAGGCTGATAGTTTGCAAAGCTAATTAGATAACACTAGAACTCCTTAGGAATATAATTGCAAAACACTCTAAACTTACAGTTCTATACAAAAATGAAGAATTTTGCTGAGTAATTAAGTAGTTTTAGAGTTTATCTGAATTTAGCCCCCTGTAGAATAACTTTGGACACAGAGGAGGTAGGAACCGGATAGCCAGAGAACAATAGAAACCCAAACAGCTCATTTTTACCACCACACTCAGCAAAGGGTTTTCATCCATTTATATTGGAAATGAATGAGCAATTCACAGTATCATTTGCAGTTTATCATATGCAACGTTCAGAGTCACTGCAGAGAAACCTGGGCAAAGCTCTCATTCCAGAGAGTGGATTCAATCATTCCCAACCCCTGTGCTGGTTTTTAGAGGCTCATAATTTGAAGAACCCTTGGGTGGTGGTAAATGAGATGTCTCCCTTAGAGAGATCTGCCTCACCATTGACATGAGATTCTGGGTCCCAGCTGGGGTAGACCAGGTGAGGTGAGCAGCAGCTCCTGTTTCCTTCTTTTTTTTTTTTTTTTTAATTTTTTGTTTATTGCAGTAACATTGGTTTATAACATTGTAAAAATTTCAAGTGTACATCATTGTACTTCTATTTCTGCATGGACTACATCATGTTCACCACCAAAATACTAATTACAACCCATCACCACACACATGTACCAAATTATCCCTTTCACCCTCCTCCCTCCCCCCTTCCCCTCTGGTAACCACCAATCCAATCTCTGTCCCTATGTGTTTGTTTATTGTTGTTATTATCTACTACTTAATGAAGGAAATCATACGGTATTTGACCTTCTCCCTCTGACTTATTTCACTTTGCATTATACCCTCAATGTCCATCTATGTTGTCACAAATGACTGGATTTCATCGTTTCTTATGGCTGAGTAGTATTCCATTGTGTATATATACCACATCTTCTTTATCCATTCGTCCCTTGATGGGCATTTAGGTTGCTTCCAAGTCTTGGCTATTGTGAATAACGCTGCAATGAACACAGGGGTGCATGTACCTTTGCAAATTGGTGTTTTCAAGTTCTTTGGATAAATACCCAACAGTGGAATAGCTGGATCATATGGTAGTTCTATCATTGATTTTTTGAGGAATCTCCATGCTGTTTTCCATAGTGGCTGCACCAGTTTGCACTCCCACCAGCAGTGTATGAGAGTTCCCTTTTCTCCACATCCTCTCCAACACATATTGTTTCCTGTCTTGTTAATTATAGCCATTCTGACAGGCGTGAGGTGATATCTCATTGTAGTTTTGATTTGCATTTCCCTGATAGTTAGTGATTTTGAACATCTTTTCATGTGTCTGTTGGCCATCTGTATATCTTCTTTGGAGAAATGTCTGTTCAGGTCTTTTGCCCATTTTTTTTTTAAATTTTATTTATTTATTTTATTTATTTTTCCCCCAAAGCCCCAGTAGATAGTTGTATGTCATAGCTGCACATCCTTCTAGTTGCTGTATGTGGGACACGGCCTCAGCATGGCCGGAGAAGCGGTACGTTGGTGCACGCCCGGGATCCGAACCCGGGCCGCCAGCAGCGGAGCGCGTGCACTGAACCCGCTGAGCCACGGGGCCAGCCCAGTTTTGCCCATTTTTTAATTGGGTTGGTAGTTTTCTTGTTGTTGAGATGCATGAGTTCTTTATATATTTTGGAGATTAAGCCCTTATCAGATGTATGGTTTGCAAATATCTTCTCCCAATTGTTAGGTTGTCTTTTCGTTTTGTTGATGGTTTCCTTTGCTGTGCAGAAGCTTTTTAGTTTGATGTAGTCCCATTTGTTTATTTTTTCTATTGTTTCTCTTGCCTGGTCAGATGTGGTGTTTGAAAAGATGTTGCTAAGACCGATGTGGAAGAGCGTACTGCCTATGTTTTCTTCTAGAAGTTTCATAGTTTCAGGTGTTACATTCAAGTCTTTAATCCATTTGGAGTTAATTTTTGTGCATGGTGTAAGGTAAGGGTCTACTTTCATTTTTTTGCATGTGGCTATCCAGTTTTCCCAACACCATTTGTTGAAGAGACTTTCTTTTCCCCATTGTATGTTCTTGGCTCCTTTGTCAAAGATTAACTGTCCATAGATGTGTGGGTTTATTTCTGGGCTTTCGATTCTATTCCATTGATCTGTGTGTCTGTTTTTGTGCCAGTACCATGCTGTTTTGGTTACTATAGCTTTGTAGTATATTTTGAAATCAGGGAGTGTGATACCTCCAGCTTTGTTCTTTTTTCTCAGGATTCCTTTAGCTATTCGGGGTCTTTTGTTGTTCCATATAAATTTTAGGATTCTTTGTTCTATTTCTGTGAAAAATGTTGTTGGAACTTTGATAGGGATTGCATTGAATCTATAGATGGCTTTAGGAAGTATGGACATCTTAACTATGTTAATTCTTCCAATCCAAGAACAGAGAATATCTTTCCATTTCTTTGTGTCTTCTTCAATTTCTTTCAGAAATGTTTTATAGTTTTTGGTGTACAGATCTTTCACCTCTTTGGTTAAGTTTATTCCTAGGTATTTTATTCTTTTTGTTGCAATTGTAAATGGGATGGTATTCTTAATTTCTCTTTCTGCTACTTCGTTGTTAGTGTACAGAAATGCAACTGATTTTTGTATGTTGATTTTGTATCCTGCAACTTTACCATATTCGTTTATTACTTCTAAAAGTTTTCTGGTGGATTCTTTAGGGTTTTCTATATATAAAATCATGTCATCTGCAAATAGTGACAGTTTCACTTCTTCCTTTCCAATTTGGATCCCTTTTATTTCTTTCTCTTGCCTGATTGCTCTGGCTAGGACTTCCGATACTATGTTAAATAGGAGTGGTGACAGTGGGCATCCTTGTCTGGTTCCTGTTCTTAGAGGGATAGCTTTCAGTTTTTCACCATTGAGGATGATATTAGCTGTGGGTTTGTCATATGTGGTCTTTATTATGTTGAGATACTTTCCTTCTATCCCCATTTTATTCAGAGTTTTTATAAGAAATGGATGCTGTATCTTGTCAAATGCTCTCTCTGCATCTATTGAGATGATCATGTGATTTTTGTTCTTCATTTTATTAATGTGGTGTATTACATTGATTGATTTGTGAATGTTAAACCATCCCTGCATCCCTGGAATAAATCCCACTTGATCATGGTGTATAATCTTTTTAACGTATCATTGTATGCGATTTGCTAGTATTTTGTTGAGGATTTTTGCATCGATGTTCATCAGTGATATTGGCCTGTAATTTTCTTTTTTTTGTGTTGTCCTTGTCTGGTTTTGGCATCAGGGTAATGTCAGCTTCGTAGAATGAGTTTGGGAGCTTCTCCCCCTCCTCAATTTTTTGGAAGAGTTTGAGAAGGATAGGTATTAAGTCTTCTTTGAATGTTTGGTAGAATTCACCAGGGAAGCCGTCTGGTCCTGGACTTTTATTTTTGTGGAGGTTTTTGATTACTGTTTCGATCTCCTTACTGGTGATTGGTTTATTCAAATTCTCTACTTCTTCTTGATCCAGTTTTGGAAGGTTGTATGATTCTAAGAATTTATCCATTTCTTCCAGATTGTCGAATTGGTTGGCATATAGCTTTTCATAGTATTCTCTTATAATCTTTTGTATTTCTGAGGTGTCTGTTGTAACCTCTCCTCTTTCATTTCTGATTTTACTTATTTGTGCCTTCTCTCTTTTTTTCTTGGTGAGTCTAGCTAAAGGTTTGTCTATTTTGTTGATCTTTTCAAAGAACCAGCTCTTGGTTTTATTAGTTTTTTGTATTGTTTTTTTGGTCTCTATTTCATTTATTTCTGCTCTGATTTTTATTATTTCCCTTCTTCTACTGATTTTGGGCTTTGTTTGTTCTTCTTTTTCCAGTTCCTTTAGGTGCATTGTTAGATTGTTTATTTGAGATTTTTCTTGTTTGTTGAGATAGGCCTGTATCGCTATAAACTTCCCTCTTAGTACCGCTTTTGCTGTATCCCATAAATTCTGGCATGTCGTATTTTCATTTTCATTTGTCTCCAGGTATTTTTTGATTTCTTCTTTGATTTCTTCGTTAACCCAGTCATTGTTCAGTAGCATTTTGTTTAATCTCCATGTATTTGTGGCTTTTCTGATTTTCTTCCTATAGTTGATTTCTAGTTTCATACCGTTGTGGTCAGAAAAGATGCTTGGTATTATTTCAATCTTCTTAAATTTATGGAGACTTGTTTTGTGGCCTAATATGTGATCAATCCTGGAGAATGTTCCATGTGCATTTGAAAAGAACGTGTATTCTTCGGTTTTTGGATGGAATGCTCTGTATATATCTACTAGGTCCATCTGTTCTAGTGTGTCGTTTAAGGCCAATGTTTCCTTATTGATCTTCTGTTTGGATGATCTATCCGTTGATGTAAGTGGAGTGTTCATTCCCCTACTATTATTGTGTTACTGTCTATTTCTGTTTTTATGTCTGTTAATAATTGCTTTATATATTTAGGTGCACCTACATTGGGTGCGTAGATATTTACAAGTGTTATATCCTCTTGTTGGATTGTTCCCTTGATCATTATGTAATGCCCTTCTTTGTCTCTTTTTACAGTTTTTGTTTTAAAGTCTATTTTGTCTGATATGAGTACTGCTACCCCACCTTTCTTTTCATTGCCATTTGCGTGGAGTATCTTTTTCCATCCTTTCACTTTCAGTTTGTGAGTGTCTTTAGGTCTGAAGTGTGTCTCTTGTATGCAGCATATATATGGGTCTTGTTTTCTTATCCAGTCAGCCACCCTATGCCTTTTAATTGGAGCAGTGAGTCCATTGACGTTTAAAGTAGCTATTGATAAGTATGTACTTACTGCCATTTTTTAACTTTTTTTTTTCTCAGTGTTTTAGTAGTCCTTCTCTGTTCCTTACTTCTTCTATACAGAATCGATGGTCACTTTAGTTTGACCTCTGTCTGAAAGCTGTACTCTCTAACTCCCCTCCTCCCTCCTTTTATGTTTTTGATATTATATCTAACCTCTTTTTTGTGCATTTGTATCCATTATGTTCTAATCATGGAAATAGATAATTTTTCCTATTTGTGGTCTTCTCTTTTCCCCTTAAATCAGTCCCTTTAACATTTCTTGTAGCACTGATTTCTTGGTGACAAACTCCTTTAATTTTTGCTTATCTGGAAAAATTTTGATCTCTCCTTCCATTTTGAATGATAACCTTGCTGGGTAAAGTATTCTTGGCTGTAAGTATTTTCCTTTTAGCACTTTAAATATATCATGCCATTCTCTTCTAGCCTGTAAGGTTTCTGCTGAGAAGTCAGCTGATAGCCTTATGGGGTTTCCTTTGTATGTAACTTGACATTCTCTTGCAGCTTTTAGGATTCTCTCTTTATCTTGAATTCTGGACATTTTGATTATGATGTGTCTTGGTGTGGGCCTCTTTGGGTTTATCTTGTTTGGGGCTTTCTGTGCTTCCTGTACCTGGATGTCTGTTTCCTTCCTTAGGTTAGGGAAGTTTTCATCTATTATTTCTTCAAATAGATTCTCTGCCCCCTTGTCTCGCTCTTCTCCTTCCGGGACACCTATAACATGGATGTTAGTGTGCTTGATGTTGTCCCAGAGGTCCCTTAGACTGTCCTCACTCTTTTTAATTCTTTTCTCTTTTACCTGTTCAGCTTGGGTAATTTCTTCTAGTCTTTCGTCCAGCTCACAGATCCGTTCTTCCGTATCCTCTACTCTGCTTTTGAGTCCCTCTAATGAATTTTTCATTTCCAGTATTGTATTCTTCATTTCTGATTGGTTCTTTTTTATATCTTCCATTTCTTTGTTGACATTCTCACTGAGTTCATCTATTCTTCTCCCCAGATCAGTGAGCATCCTTAACACTCTTAGTTTGAACTCTCTGTCAGGTAGGTTGCTCATTTCTGTTTCACTTAGTTCCTTTTCTGGGGTTTTGTCCTGTTCCCTTACTTGGAATGTATTCTTTTGCCTCCTCATTTTGCCTCTTTCCCTGTGCTTGTGTCTACATATTAGGTAGGTCAGCTACGTCTCCTGCTCTTGGATAGGTGATCTTATGTAAGTGATGGCTTAGGAGGCCTGCAGTGTGCTTCCCTCAGTTCTCAATGTTCCAGGGGTGGCCCCTATGTGGGCTACGTGTGTCCTTCTATTGTGGCCTGTTAGCTCTCCCTATAGGTGCCCAGGGAGGCTGAGTTATGCTCCTGGCCAGCTGTTGTAATGCTCAGCTGCTTCTAGTTGTTGTGGGCCCTTCAGTCTCTTTATCAGGTGTGGGGAGCCCCAGCACAGTTGGCTGTAAGTTCTAATACCACATTTGTGTTGCAGTATTTCTTTTAACTGAGTAGGCCCCCAGCGTGGCAGGTTGTTAGGCTCAGGGCCTTACAATTGCTGTAAGCCTCTAGCCTATTAGGTCTCTTGTCAGCTCTCTGAGGATTGCAGCTGGGTGGGGCTGGCCTCAGGCACAGGAGCACCCAATTGTTTCAGGCTTTGGAAGGTGGGGCAAACCTCCTATGTGGGTCTTTGAGAAGCACAAGTCTTCTGCAGCTGACAAGTCCTGTTGCCCACAGGTCCACACACACAGTCAACACAGTCCTGCCCTGTGCAAGCGCCCCGACCCCCCCAAGCGGACCCAGTCTCTCCACGGCGGGAGCCCCACACACTCCGCCACCGCCCCACACTCTCCACCCGCTCCTTGTGCACACCCTGCCCGCTCAAGTCGGCTCAGTTGCCAGGCTGCAGAGAATCCAGTCACCAATCTATGCAGGCCCACACGTTGTCTTAGGGCTTGTTGTTGGGTGGGGCCAGTCTCTAGGGTGGGCTGCCTGCCCTGGCTGAGCTGGATTAAATCGGTGCTCTTGTGGGTGGAGCAGACCCTGGGCTAGCAGGCCCCAGGGAGAACTCCAATGGTGTCTGTGTCAGCATGCTCACACCAGGCCACAACAATGGCGCCGCCAATGTCCCAGTCCCTGGAGAGGTCTCACCCCTCACCGAGATGCACTCAGGGCCTATTAGGTGAGTCTCTTGTCACCAAAGCACTGTGCACCTTTCTTTCTGGTGATTTTAGGATGCTTTCTGGAACGGGTGAGTTTGTGCGCGGGCCCTTTAAGAGCCAGTTTTAGTTTCTTTGTGAACCCGGTTTTCTGGGGGTGCTCTCCAATGCTTTAGTAGCAGGCAAAGTGAGATATTATGCCGCTGGTGTCGATTGTGCTGGGTCCACAAAATGCCCACAGCGGGGGCGCTCCCCGGCTCAGGGCCCCGCACCTCCAGGGAGGGTGCGTACCTGTGAGCTGCTCCCGCGGCCGTGAAGCTGGCGGCTTGTGAAGGCGGCGTTTTTCCTCTCCAGAAGGGAGTCTCTGCCTCTTCTACCCCAGTTAGGATTGTCCGTTGTTGCAGGAGTTCCCCTTATCCAGTTTTCAGTTCTGTCTCAGGGGTAATTTTTCCACGAGTAGTTGTAAGTTGGCTGTGTCCACGGGAGGAGGTGAGTTCAGAGTCTGCCTACACCGCCATCTTGACTCCGCCTCCTCCTGTTTCCTTCTGAAGCCCTACCTGTCTCATTTACTAGATGCTTCTCTCCTCCAGGCCCGTTCTAGTTGAGCTTTTTCTTTCTTTACGTCTGTCAAGACTCCAACCATCCTCAACACTTCCCTCGTGGACATCTCCAGCCTGCACCTGTCTCTCTGTTCTCTCAACCCCCTTCATACCACACAACTGAGCATCTACTGGGTGGCTGATCATTTTATGTGAGTTAGTCCTGTCTCGTCGTTTTTTTGTTTTTGTTTTTTTGTGAGGAAGATCAGACCTGAGCTAACATCTGATGCCAATCCTCCTCTCTTTGCTGAGGAAGATTGGCCCTGGGCTAACATCTGTGCCCATCTTCCTCTACTTTATATGGGAAGCCGCCACAGCATGGCTCAACAAGCGGTGCATCGGTGCGCACCCAGGATCCGAACCAGCAAACCCCGGGCCGCCGCAACGGAGAGCACGCACTTAACCGCTTGCGCCACCAGGCCGGCCCCAGTCTCGTCTCCTCTTTGTGTCTGCAAGTTCTGGAAGTCAGGGACTGTATATTTCTGCACTCAGGCTGCCTAACACATTAACATTTTCAATGAATACTTAGTAGTAATAGTGGTTAACATTTATGAAACTACTATGTGTCAGGCACTCTGCTAAGCATACAACATACATTGCTTCTTTTAAGATACATGGAAGGTTTTATTATTATTCCTGTTTTACCAATGAAGATACCAAGGCCCAAAGAGCTAGTTAACTAACTTGTGCAAGGTCACACTATCTATTTGGATCCAGAAACTTGAACTTGAGTTTTCCTGCATGTGAAGCCCTAGTCCTAACCCTTCAGCTGCTCCTTCTCTGGTAGATGAAGTGGGGCCTGTGGCATCTCTGAGTGGCTAAGTGCTTTTCCTGTGCCCTCTGCCTGGGCATGACTAGGGGGTTGAGGGAGATGTTTCAAATGATCTCACCTGGCCCCAGGACCTTTGCAAAGATCAGAGACAAGCATGTAGAGTGCTCCCTGTGTGCCCATAAAACCTGTCCATTGCAATGCTAAAGGCTTTCCTGGAGACAGGGGAGCAGCTCGGTGGGGGTGGAAAGGCTAGTGATGACTGGGCATGTGTTCCCAGCCCCCATTTGGAAAGAATTGGGGCAGATGATGGAACAACTATTTTCTGTCTCCCTCCCCACCCCACATCTGCCTTCTCTCCACAAAGGATACTTTCTTTTTTTTTTTTTTATAGTTGTCTGGGTTTAAGGATACATGTAGATATTTTCTTTTCCCAGCTGCAGCAGGAACTGTGTGGATGTTTCAGATTCTTGGGACTCTCAGAGATGGGTCATGTCAACAATGCTGTCCTCTTAGGATATTAAGCAGTATTGAAGGTTTTTATTCAGAGCATCCTCCTGCCACATGGTGGGTTAGAAATATGATCCAGTTCAGTGCTTTCCAAATTACAAATGTAAGATAATAATACTGAATATTAAATTATCATCATTAAGGACTAACATTTATCCAGGGCTTTCTATTGGCTTTCAGTCAATATGCTAAGACTTTAATAAGCATTGTTTCGTTTAATCACCAAAAACAATCCCCATAAGATAGATATTTATTAATTTTGTGGCCTGGAGAAGTTACTTAACCTCACTGAGCTGCAGTGAATGCAGTGTTACAGATAGTACCTGCCTCATAAGGTTGTAATGACGATGGAATTAAATAATCCATGTAAAGAGCTTAGCCCAGTGCCTATGACAAAGTAAGAGCTCAGACAGTGGGTGCTCTCATCCCCACTTTACAGATCAGGAAGCTGAAGCCCAAAGAAATCTTACCTAAGGTCACATAGCTGAGATCTAAACTTCAAAGTGAAATCCGTTAACCACTCTGCTATACTGCCTTGCTTAGTTAATTGTTGGTTTAATTAAATAAGTTAATAACTTAAACTGTGTCTTTTGTCCCCTGACTATACTATGTCTGGAGATAAACTTGGTTGGACAGAGAACAGGGCTGCAAAGATCAAGGCCAGTTGGTACATCCCTCACCGGCCGTCCTGCAACCCACAGAAGGATGGATGGAAGGGCTGAGGGGCTCTGGATGAATCTACGCATATCCATTACCGCTGTTAGGATAAAGCCAGGCTCTACAGTTAGTAGGTCCAGTTAGGGTGACCCTGTGTCCTGTTTGCCCAAGCTGCTCTTGATTTATTACAGTTTCCTGGTATAATTATTAACAGTGCCCTCTCACTCTCAAAAAGTCTTGGTTTAGACAATCAAATCTGTGGTCACCTTACCCATAGTGGTCTCATCGTTAGCAAATAACGGGCAGCATGTTCTCATAAACTGTTGGCTCTGTGCCACTGTTCACAGACTGTCAGCAGCCATGTGTTATACACCTGGATTTTTTCTCTACCCCTGATTGCTGATTGCTTTAAACTTCAGTCTTTTCTCCTTGTAGTTCTTCCCTCCGTACTTCCCCAACTCTTCCTGGTTTCCAGTTCTTGGTTGTGGCGTGGGGTTTAAGGATGTAGGCTCTGAGGTCCCATGACCAAGGTCTCTATCCTGGCCCCAACAGTCACCGGCTGGCAAATCACTTCACCTTTCTCCAAGTCCTGGTTCCTCACCTGTAAAGTGGACCACTAGGCTAGACCTCATGGGGTTGTTATAAGATGGTGCTCCGTAAATCTTAGCTGCCTGTTAGTCATATTATTATCCCTTTATGGGAACAACAAAAAGAGATGATGAGATAGTCCTGCAAATAGGACAGAATGCCCTTCCTAGTTTTATCCCAGCTGTCCCTGCCAGGCACCAATACACCGCATGAAGCATGATGAAGGATCTTTGGATTAAGATAGAGAAATCTTTAGTAGATTACTTCATTCCTGTTAAACAAGGCTGAAGGCTGAGCTTACAAATCAGAGGAAGCCTATTGGTATGAATTGTGAGCTGCAATGCTGGCCCCTGCCCAATACCTGTCAAGCTATCTGGAACTCTGTTGCTACTTTTTGCATGGTCTTGAAATTCTCTCAGCCTCTAAGAGTGTACCATTAAAATCTCAGAGCCCCTGGGTTGCCCCCTAGCTCCTCAAGGAGCCCTAATGCAATACAGTGCCGCTTGCTCTAGACTTGTCTTTACAATGTCTGCTATGCCTCACATTGTTGGAAGCTGCTCTCTGCTAGTTATTACCGTGGAGGTATGAAAACTGATAATAAGTGTGGTGGACAGGTGTTGGTTTACCTTCCTATTACCCATTCTCTCTTCTCTTGGCAAGAATGCATAAAGTTTTCTTTGTTCAACCACTCCCTCCCACTCTCTGGGCGGGGCTGTACCCTCTTCCCCACTCCAGCCATTGGCACATGACCGAGGCCTCATGTCAGAGTCACAGTGATTGGTTCATGGAGACAATGTGACTCAATTTGAGCCAATGAAAAGCAGTCCTGAGATGGGATGGCAAGGCAAGAGGCACTCCTTCCTTTGGGATTGCTAAGGGAGTAGGGAGCTGCTGGAGGCCATCTTTGCCACTAGAGAATGAAGCCAACACAGAGGAAAGCAAAGGTCACGAATGGAAAAAAGATAGTTTTCCGATGACATTGTTTTGCCACCTGATCTAGCTGTGCTTGAAGCCAGTCTACTCTGGTTACTGAGCCAATTAAGTCCTGTTTTATGCTTATGCCATTTCAAGTTAAGTTTTGGTCACTTGCGGCCCAAAAAGTCCTGGTTAATACAACAAGGAAATGTGTTATACCTCTTGAAAGGTTTACATTTCTACAACAGACATGTTTTCAGCCCGAAGAGATGAATTTGTGCGGTAGAATTTCAGTCATCAGTGTCAAGCTGAGGTGGCCAGAATATTTTGAAGTGGGGTTAGGAACTAGAGACACTCAAATTCCACCCCACCAATGGCTGTCTCATCTGCCTGACATTGAGACTGTCCCAGCTCAAAGGACTGACGCTGTTGGTCCAAAGGAGCTCCTTGGTTGGCTTCAGGCCCGAGGAAATAGCCAGCCCCATGTGATCCCTCATTGTGAGAACATTTCTCATTGAAATCCACTCCAAGTGCTCGTCCTTATAATCAGCAGTAACAACCCCAAGGATAAGAATTGGGAGTATTACTCCGTGAGAATCAGCCAAGGTGGCAGCTTATCCTAGAAATGTCATCTCTGATCCTGCCTCCATTTACTGGCCTTCCCATGTTTAGCTTTCAGACAGGCAGCCAGACTTGGCAGGAAGAGTCTATTTTTCTGAAAGTTAAAACTGTTCTCCCAGCTGGTGTGGGGAAAGGGGGCAGCAAAGAAGATCAGGTCACATACCAGACCAAGCTTCTTTTTTTTTCTTATAAGAGTGGCTGTCTTCCTTGTTTTCTTTGAAAGAAGATCATTTTCTGAAGGCAGAGAGATCAGCCTCTCAGTGGGTGGGTCCCACCGAAGAATGCAAGGGTGAGACAAGAAATCAAATCTCAGAGGATTGAAAGAATCCCTCTCACATGGACATCAATTACATTCATTAATGGCTCACAAATGAGTGCAGGCTCATTTTTTGATCCGTGGGATTGTTTTAAATTCAGCTGCGGAAACAGACCCTGAGAGCAGGATTCATGTGTAAGTGGTTTATTAAGGAAGTGCTCTCGGGGAAGCCAGGAGGGTGGGGAAGCCCGAAAGAGAAGGGGAAGAACCCAAGCAAAGTGCCATCTCCGGGAACTCCCCACCTCAGCCTGATCGCCCAGGGGAGCTCTGGAGGGCAAATGATGTCTCAGAGTGCTTCCCCACTCAGGGCAAGGGACCTGGACTTTTAGACTCCCTCTGTGGCAGTTGACAGTTCCCGGCTAAGGGCCACCCTGGAGGAAGGGAGGACACAAACTCCCTGGCCCTTCTGGCTCTCCGCACTTGTGAGCAAAGTGACTCAGTAACTCAAGGACAGTTAGGAGCAAAGACGCACAGAGGAGTCGGGGGAAGCAACACACAGATGCGGCAAAAGGATGCAAGGTATGGGCACCAACAGTGTTTATCAAAGACATCACAAAAGCCTACAATATGTAGAGTTGCTGGGCTCACCCCTTTGAGGAGGATTCACCAGCCATACAGACACTCTTTCTTTCTTTAAGAACTACCACCATCACCTCCACTCCCCATCCCTCCACCTCCATGCCCACACACACGACATCATCCTCCACAGCTGAGCTCATCTGCCTCCATGACCACAGCTGAGCCAAGGAGATTCTTTCTCCTAAGCTTTGGTTTGGGGGCTGAGAGAATCACACGCAGCCTGGCTGTTGGCCTGGATGGGGGTGGTATGGACTTCGAAGTGAGGTCGCCACTGTGGGGTGGCCAGGCTTGGACATAGGCCCAGCGAAACAGAGAAGACCAATCCACAGAGACAAAGAAGAGGATATAACCAGATTAATAGCAAATAAATATTAAACGCTGGCTATGCACCAGACACTGTTTTCCCACGGATCAGCTCATCTGATCCTCACTACAACCCTATGGGGTAGGGACTGCAGTTGTTCTCATCAAAGGTTGAGGACACTCAAGTCTCAGGTGGTTTAGTAAATTATCCAAGGTCACACAGCTTGAAAGGGTGCAGTCAGGCTTCAATCCTGTGCTTTACCTCCAGAGCCGTGCACTGCCCAGAAGGCCAGGAGGGCAGCTGAACACTCAGAAGCCCAGAGGAGATTGTTGTGACTCCTGAGAGTAAGTGAAGGGCAGGCAGTGTCTGCCCAGGTTGCTGCCCAGGTTCCCAGCGGCGGTTCTCTCCCTCAGATCCTGCTTGAAACCTTTGCCCTATCATCTTACAATGAATACCCTCCCCTCACTTTAAAAAAGAAACAAAAAACTCAGCTTATGTTTATGGTGTATTTCAATTGCTTGCAACTAAAAGACTCTTAGAGAGGACACCTGCTCTTGATGAAATGAGAAAAAACCCTGAATTTGTTTTCAGTTTCTTGCAACTCCAAAAGTTCCTTTTCCTGTGCTCGTGTCCTAGGTTGGATGCACGGGGCTTCCCCCAGGCTAGACCATAGGATGTCAGAAGAGGCAATGCCTGGGCAATGTGATCTCAGCAGGTGGACCGCCTATGACATCTCCATTGCAGCCTCATCTTTGGACCCTCTGAGTGTGAAAATGAAAAACCCCCTGGAAGACAAAATTCTCGCAGGACAGATGAGCCTTTTCACATGGAGGCTGTGCGAGGGAGAGACGAGGAGCTACCTCCAACGCGAAGAATTGTCAAAGAAATCATGCTTTGCATTGCGTTTGGATTAAGTCAGAGGGGCTTTATTTCATTTCTACAGCTGTAAGAAGAGCCAGCCAAAGTGCTTTCTGTCTGACAAGAGAATCTGAGCACTGTGTATAGCGGAAGAGATAATCACACATGGCTGATAACGTCATTTATAGTGTAAGCGAGAAGATTCAGTTTCCTGTAAGTCACATTCTACAGCCAATGGAACAAATATAAATTTCCTATTACAAGCACATATTACAACCTTTATAAAGGATTAAACAAAATTTTATTCTGAACTATTGAATAGTAAAGGGAAGTTATAATAATGATTATAAGAAATAGGATATATAGATGTAAATTTGAGTAAGATCACTCCTTCTCGGTAGTCACTTTGTTTACAAAACTCCTTAGATGTAATATATACATACTGTAATATATAGATATATATAGACAATGTGTAATACTCACTAGAATGTAAATATTCTTTAATCATCTTTTCTTTATCTTTGCTGAGCAAGAGACGCTCAACAGAGTATTTACATTCTTTGGGAACTTATATCAACAATTATTCAACCCTTGATATCAAAGACAATTATAGCTTATATTTCTAAAATTAAAGTTAAAGAAACATGTCTAAAATTTCTGATTTCCAGAGTTAAGCTCACAAAATCAACACCTTAGCAAAAGATACCTTAAAAATGACAATGTGGTTCTAAAACAAAAGAAGAAAGACACGGTTTTGTCAATAGTCTTAAACACAGATGGCCGAAGTCTGGCAAAACAGCATTTGTTCTCTCTCCGGTACCATAACAGAGATCCCCAAACCGTCAGAGCAGTCTTGCTCCCTGAGCCTGGATGAGATCTCAGAATTCTTTCCAATACAGCATTCCAGGAAGCCACTATTAAGCTGTTGGTGATGGCATCCTATTTACCCTCGGTATCAGAATGTTTTGGTTGCAAATGACAGGACCCTCTGGCTAATTTATGCAAAAGGAGACTTATGAATTGTTACTAACAGCTCATAAAATCATTGGGAGGGCTGATGGTACACAATCCGGCCTGAACTCCTCAAATGAGCTGTCCTGCTAAGGGAGCTGTTGCCAGCGGGGCCTCGGAAGCAGCATGCGTCTGCCATGATCAGGAAGACTCTCAGTCCAAAGCTGCCCTGCCCTTGCTGGCTTCAGAAGAAGAAAAGCCACTGCGCTTGCCAGAATGTCCACTCTCACTGCACAAGGCCAACAACTTGCTTTGCCCACTTGCTCCTTCAAGACTCACATCAGGGCACCAGCTTGGCAGAGGCTGTCACGTGAAAAGCTCTAGCTGTAGGTGAGTCTGCAGAATGCTTGTAGCTTTTCACCACCTCAGAGCAGGAAGGCACACTGGAAGAGGCAATGGTACTGAGTGAGCCCATCTGTAGGTCTGCTTCACCATCTCAAGACGAGTATTTGGTGTTAGATATAGGAAGAAAGCATGGGATACTTGGAAAGCACTGTAGGATACAAGAATTGGAAATTGGCAGTGTTCATCCAATGCTGTCCACGAGACAAGGTGCCTTGATGAGACAGATGTCTGGCCCTCTCTCCAATGAAACCCTAAAAGGAGGAGAGAGAAACTCCAGGCCATTGTAACTTGATGTAGGGTGATCAACCATCCCAGTTTCCCCAGATGTGAAACTTTCAGTGCTAAAACTGGGAAAGTCTCCAGCAAACCAGGATGAATGGGTTACCCTACCTAGAGGACACTAACCATTGGCATCAGCCACCTAACTCACTTCATTCAGATTCTACTCTCACCAAACAAATTTCTAATTATAATTTGGCTTTCCAGGTGTGTGGGAGATAATGCCCCCCCCCCCACAAAACATTTAGCACAATGTCTGGCATACAGTAAGCACTCAATAAGTGCTTATATTTTTGTATTTTAAAAGTTTATTTCAGTTTTAAATATGTTGACCAGTTAACCCAAATGTTTCATTTTTCTTAGCAGTTTTTCTTCCTCTTCGTACATTAACGCATTTCCTTTCTGATTTATATCTACCTTTCTGTTGAGATTTTGCTTGGTGTGAGGTAGTTCCCAGAGACAGGTCTTCCGTTGATGTCTTGCTTCTCCGTTAGGCTCGGAACCTCAACACCACGCCTTAGAACACGATGACTCCATGAAGGCTGATGGCCCTTCTCTGAGGCTCTGAGAGGGGCAGCTGCTGGTCTGCCCAGATATCACCTTACTCTGACTCCTTCACATGGCAACACCCTGTGGTATAAATGAGCATCTTTGATACTTCCTTGTCAGGCCAGCTCTGGGGAAGGGAGGGAGCGTGAGAACTATAGACTCCTGAGGAGGAGGCAGAACTCCTAAGTGGTGAGGGAGGTCCATGGGTGCCAGACCAAGTTCCCCTTCTTTAGTGCAACTAGAAGGGCCTGTTCTACCCCCGGCTGTGGAACCTCCCCTCAGCCCTACCTTTTCAGGCTGCACCCTCTGCTCGCACCCTTCCCTCTTCCTTTCACTCCTTTCACAACGTACCTGTCATTTACTGCCATGCCTTTGCTCATGTGAGTCTGTGGCCTACAGTGTTTATTTTCTCATTTTTCTCCACCCCATGACATCCGGCCCATCTTTCAAGGCACAGCTCAAATGCCACCTCCTCCCCAAACCCGTCTTGGTTTTCCTCTTCCTGTCAGAATTGGTTCTCTATCATCCAGGCTCCCAAATGACTTAATGCTGCTGCTCTCACACCCATCACATTGGGTCTGGTATAGTTATTTATACGTCTGTCTACATTCCGCACTGGATTTTAAGCTTTCCAGGGCAAATCCACATATTATTCATCTTTGTATGGACAACCTCCCTCAAGAAGGCTGGACAAATTCCCGTGAATCCAGGACCCTTGGCAGAGACGTCAAGGAGACAAGATTCCCTCACTCTTTCTTTCTTTCTCTCTCTTCAATCTCTTCCCCCTCCATCCTAAAAACATATAGAAATACACATTACACCAGTCAGATAAATATCCTTTGGGAGCAAGCTGCATGAAACTTTTGAGAATCTCTAGTTTCATAGCACAATTTT
This sequence comes from Ceratotherium simum simum, assembly GCF_057802395.1. NCBI lineage: Eukaryota > Metazoa > Chordata > Mammalia > Perissodactyla > Rhinocerotidae > Ceratotherium > Ceratotherium simum. Next base: position 23,186,538 of record NC_141912.1, on the reverse strand, counting down.
AAAATATAGTCCCTGCTGTGCTGTTTGCTCACACATAAAGTATAATGTTTAAAACATTGCTGAAAAACACATATATCTAAGAGGTCTTTGTAATGGCTCGTGAATATGGAAAAAGCCCTAAAGTATAAATCAGAACAACAACTGAGTATTAATATTGCCTCAGGAACTTACTAGTTTTGTGCCATTGACAAGATGTGTATGACATACATGAAATGAAGAGGTAGGGCAGTGATATTTGAGGTCTCTCTATCTCTGAAGTTCTGGGAGATTCTGATTCTATGATTTACTTAAGGTATAAAGAAGCTGCCTTCGAATCATGGAGTCCTTTACCCCTTTCTCTTTTGACAAGGCTGGAAAGAGTCCAAATCCAATGACATTATGATCAAAGAAGAGTTGAATCTTCTAAAACTAAATATAATACGGAAATATTTCTCCTCCACATCTTGAGTATCCCCAGAGGAAGCCACCACAAAGATTACACAGATGACTGCTTTAGCATTTGTCTTCTGTCTCGGTCAAGGCTGGTCCATTGGGCTGGTATAGTCAGCTGAGGAAACTGAGCTTGCTATTGTCTGTACTGTGCCATGTAAAGGCAACTCTGCTCCGCTGATGTCAATCAGTCACTATTTGCATAATAAATTAGTTTAAGACTTAAAATATCTGGGCCCTTAATCACAGAAGAAAAGAAGACTCTTCAGTGAGGCCTCACAGGCATTGTAAATTTAGAGGGCTATTGCGACAGACATTGAGTAGCGAAATTAACAAGCTCACACCCAGCTGCTGTCATAGTTATTCCTGTATCTGCTTCTCCGGGCCTTGTCTGGGTCTCCGCCTTCTGAAGCTTAACCTCAATGCAGTGGCACTTCCTCTCTTCTGCGCCTAGGTGGTGACTCCTTCAAACCAGACTCCTGGACGTCATCTCCCAGACGGCTCCTTTGTCTCTCTCCTCCAACAAATCAATCATCAATTCCATTGGTTTAGCATCTTCATGACCTATCTCGTCTTCTCCTCTCTCACAGGAGTAGTTAGCTTGTAAGTGAGGTTAAGGAATTTGGATTTTATCCTGAGAGTAATGTACCTTACTGAAAAGTTTTAAGTGGTGGCAGTATATAGTCATACCTGCATTTTCAAAAGATTACTCTGGCTGTAAATAGCAAATGGATTGGTGTGGGTGGCAAAAATGGGACATGAGGACACCAATTAGGAGATTGTCAAGGCAGGTCATGTGACAGGTGATGGTAGTTTGGGCCAGGATCGTGACTGTGGGGATAGCTAGAGAGAAGATCTAAGAGGTAACCAGGAGGTAGAAGCCACTGGGTCAGCTGTTGGCTTGAATGTGGAGCATGAGGGCTAGGGAGCAAGGAGGATCAGCTGTGGAGACGCTGGCTCGAGAGGGAAGGAGAGGAGGAGCGAGGGAGGGCAGTGATGGGCAGCGTCTGACTAGAAGAGAGCCCATAAAATGCAGGCACTGTCCTCTCTCTTTAGCATCACTGCCTGTCTTTCATAGTCTGAATCAAAATTCTATCTCTACTCCACAAAAACCATCCTCCAAAAATGTTCTAGGCCTGGAAACTCCTGTGAAATCTGATCTCAGCAGCAGTGGAAAGAACACTGTATTGAGGTTTGGGGATGGAGTGTGTTAAGATTTGGCCCTAATCCACCAACCTGCTGTGCAAACTTGGATGTTGTCCCCTAACCTCTCTGAGTCTCAGTTTAATTTTCTCAAAAATTAGACTTTTGGATGTGATGTCTAAAATAATTCTCTAATAGTTGTCAAATGTTCTAATTCTTTATTATTCACTAATCGTCTTTGCCAAGGCTACATGGTGCATATTTCAAAAATGAAACCAGTATTGCCAAACAGAAGAAGCACTGACTATGTAGAGCATAGTATGTAATTATACTGTAATGTTTCTTAATTACTTAATTTGAAGAGTTAATATAGGTTGTGATTAAACATAGAGCCAGGTTGTCTGAATTCAAATCCCATTTCAGTCACTTGCTAGGTGTTTGACCTTGGCAAATAACTGAACTTCTCTGTGCCTCAGTTATCCCATCTGAAAAATGGGCACAGGACTATCATGACAATAATATGAATTAATATATGTAAAGTACTGTATGTATTAGACAATTACTATTTAGAGCAACTACTCTTTTGCTTTTTTTTTTTTTGGTAAGGAAAATTGGCCCTGAGCTAACATCTATTGCCAACCTTCCTCTTTTTGCTTGAGGAAAATTGTTGTTGAGCTAATATCTGTGCTAATCTTCCTCTATTTTGTATATGGGACGCCGCCACAGCATGGCTTGATGAGTGGTGTAGGTCCACGCCCAGGATCTGAACCTGCGAAACTCAGGCTGCTGAAGCGAAGCATGCGAACTTAATCACGACGCCACCGGGCTGGCCCCTAGAGTAACTACTCTTTAGCCTTCACTTTTTTGTCTGTAAAATGGGATTACTGATAACTACTTAAGAGTATGGGAAAAATTAAATAAAATCGTATATCTACTTAAAGCAAGCAACACAAAGCCTATCTCTTCGTAAGTGTGATCGATGTTTCGAGTAAGATCACACTTACTCGATCAATGTGAGTGGATAGACCGCCAGAGAGCCACAGCTAGAACCTGGGTCCCAATGCCATTTTAGTTTCCAAAGAATACACTGAGCCTTTATGTCCTTTCTGCATGTGTTTGTGGCAGGAGAGAAAGAAGTCAGGGGCTGTGCTGTTGTTTTCCTCCTGGTGTTTGATAAGCTTTTATTTTAAAATAATACCAAGTTTTCCTGAGTGGCTTTCTTTGAAAGCAGCACAGTGCGCCTTGGCTCAGGAGCTTTCATCCTCCGCTGAGTCATTGAAGGTCTGTTTCTCCCCAGGACCGTTGGAAAGCAGAAACAGACGTGCTGGTGCTCTTTCTCCTGAACCTAACATCTAGCTTCCATTCATTGAAAATGAGTCGCAGGAAACATGGAGAAAGGATCACATAATTATGCTTTTTTCCATATTCTTTGTAACACGTTGATCCTAGCAGAATCTCTGCATTTTGCCGTGAAATTCTGTAACTTATGAAAATTTAATAGCAACATAAGCCCAAAGAAGAGTAAAAATTGATATTCGACACTTCACACAAATGAAAATGTTCCTTGGGAGAATAACGCTCCACAGACAATTTATTCCAGGCATTTGTGAGTGTGTGCTTGAGAAAAGAAAAGATAAGTCTTGAAGAGTCAGGAAAGCGAACCATATGGTGTGAGCCACGGGTCTGCAGCATTGCTATCTGACCCGAAAGTTCAACAGTAAAAGATGGTGGCGAGTCCTCTGCTTTTCTTTACATCCTCCCACCCCCGCATCTCTCCATGATTATAATGAGTAAACTATCAAGATTTGTATTTAAATTCACAAGAGAAGAGGAAATGCAAACTTTTCAACTGCCTCTCATTTTGGACCTAACTACTTTCCGCCCCCTCTGGCCTACTGTTCCCTCTCATCTGCTGCTGTAAATTATGTACAGCAAAAAAGCGGTGACTCATGCAGCAAAGACTTGAGGAAATGTGTGGCTTAATGAGGAAGAAAGAAGGTCTGATATTGATTGAAATAGAAAGAACTTCATTTTGTATCACATTCTCCACGTTCAAGTTCATTGCGGGCACAGACTTTGGAGAGCCAAACAGTGAAAGACAGTGTCAGAAGGGAGCCTGGCGACACTCCCTTGCAGCCTCTCTGACTTTCCCCTCATTTCTAATTTGCCTAGTTGGCGGCTACCTGATTTGATTTATGGTAAGTGCCACGTGGAGCAGAGACGTGTTGCAATTAATGATTATAGAAGTCAAGAACAGATGAGACTGTTAGAACATGCATTCCTCGGTTTCTCAAATATATGGTTTTCATGCTGTATTTGCCATTCTAGGGAATTGTGTCCAGTTGCAACAATCAATAAAACCTTGTCAATGGCTACCTTACATGGATTTTGTCCTAATCTTGGTCTCTACCCTCCCCTGCTTCAGAAAACGAAACTTGGGGAACAGGCACATCAGTGAGGGGTCAGGGTCCAGCAGTGATTGTCTAGACCAGGAAAGCCCCATGTGACCCACAATGGCCAAGTCACTACACTTGGTGTGAAGGCCCAGGGTGTAAAGGTCCTCAGGCTAACAAAGATAACCTGGAAATAGATTCAAGGGATACGAGCAGCCTCTAGAAGCTGCTCTAGGGGAGGGTCTAGGGACCCTCCCCTAGAGCCTCCAGAAGGAATGTAGCCCTGCGGGCACCTTGATTTTAGCCCTGTAAGTCCCCTTTCAGACATCAACCTCCAGAACTGTAAGAAAACACATTTGTGTTGTTTTCTGCCACTAAATTTGTGGCAATTTGTTATAGCAGCAATAGGAAACTAATACCCAGGACTCTTGATATAATGTATCCCAGACCCCCTCATTTTGCAAATAAGGAAACGGAGGCCTAAGGAATTTCCCAACTTTCATGGAATCGCATGGTCAGTTAATAAAAGCCGCTGACAACACGGAGCAATCCTCTACGCTAAACGTAATTCTAAATCCTTTGCATGTGTTAACTCCTGAAATCATCAGCATAACCCTAAGACAGCAGCTTTCATCTCCACTTACAGACAACGTACAGTGAGGTTCAAGTCATGAAGCTACAAAGCAGCCTACTAAGAGTTTGCACCCAGATATTTCGGCTCTGGAATGTACTCTCTTCACTACCAGGCATAGTGCTAGTTGGAAGAGGAGCCTGAGCTCCTGGGGACCAGTCCAATACTCTACCAAGCCCTACAGAGTTATTTTACCTTTATCTCATTTCTTCTTGATGGCCCTGTGAGGTCTGTAGGTTATTTCCATTTTAAGATGAAGAAAACAAGGCACAGAGTAAGAGATGTACCTAAAGCCCACCTCTGGTTAGTTGTGATTATGACACTCCCCACTCCCATCTCTCAGCAGGGTGCCACCAGTCCGTCTGTTCATGGCACCATGAGAGACACAAAAGATAGGTGACAGAGTATCTGCCTTCATCAAGCTTATGGATTATCTTGGGCTAAATATGGTAGGTTGAGTATCACTTTTTCCAGCTCTGACCTCATGGCAAGGGTATTCCTGAGGCCTGATCCATAACTGCTGTCTGGAGCAATCTGACCTTGCATGGGGAAGAGCTTGGAATGAAGTAAGCAATCAATAGATAGAGCGTCCCCTCCCAGGCGCAGCTCTAGAATGTCTATATAAGGGGGCTTCGAGACGGCCATCTGTTTGGGGGGTGGGGCGCAGCAAGTAGGGGTCGTGTATTGATGCTGTGTTTTTATAGCCAATACAATGTATTTCGCTAGACTGTATATGGTTTATATACATATATGGTTTAAAGAGGGGCTGATGGAATTTGGGGGGCACAGACTAAAGCTGCCCCAGCCACTTCTTTTTTTTAAATATATATATATTTTTTTAATTTTTTGTTTATTGCAGTAACTGGTTTATAACATTGTAAAAATTTCAGGTGTACATCATTATACTTCTATTTCTGCATAGATTACATCATGTTCACCACCAAAATACTAATTATAACCCATCACCACACACATGTGCCGAATTATCCCTTTCACCCTCCTCCCTCCCCCCTTCCCCTCTGGTAACCCAGCCACTTCTTGATGCCACCAATTTCCCGTGCAAACCACTGGACTTGGCAGCTTGAGGAGAGGGATGCACAGTTCCTGCCACCCAAGAGGAGTACTTACTATTTAGACATACACATTAAAACAAACCAGCAAGCAAACCAAAGCTCTAAAAAATTAGGGCCGTCCAGGCATGAGCCAGAGGAATGTCAGAGGCACAGGTGCATGGGGACCAGCCCATCAACGTGGGTTCAGAAAAGTTTCACAGGAAAATGGGACTTTGAAGCATGAATGGGTGGGTGAGGAGGGTCAAATAAGCATATTTGAAGACAGTGAATTGAGCAGATTAACTAGTGTAAAGGACTCGTGGGCGCAGTCAAGTCCTTATGTTGGTTATCACCATTCATTCATTCAACAAATATTCATTGTTCGCCTACCCTGTGCCAGGCACTATCCTAGGTGCTAGGGACCAGCAGTCAATAAATCACGTGCCCTGAAGTATGAGGGCTGTTGCCCTGATTTGGGCTCCAGCAGCCCTGCCCCATGGTCCTGGCAGCCAGGCTCCCGTCTTCAATTCTGCCTGCAGAGAGGGATTCCCATTTCAGGCCGTTCTTCGCGCAGACAGATCCACCTGCCCTCCCCCAGCCCTGGTCCGGCTCCTCTGACGTGGGGCAGACACAGGAGCCCGGTGATCGGCTCCGCTGGAATAAATTACCGCCCCATCATCTTCATGCATAAAACATGGCCCAGGAGCCCGGGAGAGACTCGCTGGGCAGCCCAGGACGGCACTGCCTTCGGGCCAGGCGGGAGTTAAGGGAAGAAAAGGAAAGGCAAGTTACAAGATAAAAGAAGTCGACGGAAGCCTCGGATATAAAAAAGGGAAGAGGGTTTTTTTTTTTTTTTTTTTTTACATTTTTATACGTCTGGACTTGACTTCCGGCATCGCTGCGAGACTTTTTGTTCCTCTACCATGAGAAGGTTTTAGACAGCTCACGTTGGGACCATGGTGTTACCTTCGCGATTACACTGGATCAGAAACAGGCCATGGAGGGACAGGATCCGGAGGCGACAGCTCAACCGTGAGTGTCCCACGGATGTAGCCCGCTCCTCTCTCCTCGCTGCCTTCCTCCTCCACACCTTCTGCTTACACACTCATTTCTGCCCTCAGGCAAATCCGCTCCAAGCATCCCCCCTTGGTCCCCTCCTTCACTGCCCTGGGCACCGTCTTCCAATGGGCTTTTCTTAATTTTCATCCACTCCTTTCTCTCACCCTGTTTCCTTCCTACAGCTCTATCCTAATTAGAGGTAACTAAATATGCTTTGTTTCACGTTGCCAGCCAGAGAGGGCCTCTTTTCTTTATTTCTCCATCAAATGGAAAATACAAACAAATATTTACAGCAGTCAAGGAGTTGTGTGAATCGGAACTTTCGTTTATGACAGCAGGGAAAAATATAATGTTTGCATCAAACAGGTGTCAGCAGTGTAGCTAGAATTGGTGAAACTCAAGAATCAGTGAGTCATAATTCCTTTAAAGGACCCAATCATATGTTTCTTAAATTATCACACTTGCTAAGGTTCCCCTTGAGTTGATGCGAACTCTAACCAAAAGGGAGATTTTAGTGTTGACGTAATCTGAGAAAGAAAAAGCATTCCAAGTATATGCCAAGGCTATTACTTACCAATAAGTAACGTATTGGTGGGTGTCTGTAGCTGGAAAGGTTAATTTAACTCCAATGTCAGCAAATTCAAATAGTTAGAGGGGTGAGGCCGCTGAGGTCAATGTGAAAGGGCTGTTTTCACCGCTGTAAGGAATAGCTTACTTTCTTCTTATCTCTATCATGAGAAAAACAACAGTAAAAGCATGATGATAAATTACAACTGACATTTGGCCTCAGAGTGAGTAGGCAATAGGGGATGGGAGAGACTGTGGTAAATGGGAAAGCACTTGTCCCACCATAGAAGGACACTCACCATTTCATGTCATCAGATTGTTTTCATGAGAATGGGGATCTGACATGTTGCTTGGTTTCCCAACTTTTTGAGGAAAGCAAAAAAAATGCCAATTTCTAAGTGAAAGCTCTCAAGTTTAAACATTGGAGGTTAATTCTTTAAATTTAAAATACTATAATAATCAATAGTGTGCTCTGATGCAAAATGTGACAGCTGTGGACCACTAAGCCCTGGTTTGAGTGCTGGTGTTGTTCTCATTAGAGGCCCATCACACGATGTTATTTAAGCCTAGTTATATGTTGGTGAGTCTTTCTTGTGTGTTAAAAGCCCCTGGTGAAGACAGTTAAATTAAGATGAATGAGTGGTTTAGGAAAATAAATAACAAACATAGGCATGGTCTATTAGCTTAGGAGGCCAAGCTGGGCTGGCTGGATTCCAAATGGCACCCCACATACAAGGAATTGCACCCTGCAAAATTTTCCTTTAATATAACTGCAGAAGCCTTTAGTAATTTTCTCAAAGCCTTCACCTTCTTATTCCTCTGCTGCTTTCAGTTGAGCCTAGCTTGGGTTCAAATTCCAGTTTTTGTGACACCTCATTCTGTGTCCATAGGAAAATAGTTGTGGCCCCACAGATTTAGGACGGCACCTGTGCTGTGGGATGTGTCAGTGAGAAAGGATGGAGTATGATCTGCGTCGTTGCATACTGATGGGGAGTCGGCCTACCCTCTAAAAACAGTAACTTAGGGGAAAGTCATGCTTCATTACAGAGACTTTACTTAAATTATGAGACTAACATCTGGGTACTGTGATATGATTCCTGCGTGGTTTTAATATGAAATGACGATGTGTTAATAAATGTTTAATCCAAGCTTGGCATTCAGCAGGCTAGTCCTGAACTCTTTGGCCTAAGTGTTTGAGGGAGGAGGGGATTCTGACATTCCTCCAGGATGGTCAAGAGCCTGCTGTATTAGAGTCAGAGTGAGTTAGAAGTAGCAGTGGGATCAAGTAACATTGTTTTGGATGGATTTTTCCAACTCATGGAACACCTGCGCATGTTTGAAGGCAGAGAATTAGAGGCAGTGGAAAGGGAGAAAGAGTGAAGACGCTGAAGAGGGAAGGAACAATGGAGAACTTCTCACTGCAAATGCCAGCCTGTAAAGCTAGCCCTGGATGTTGCTTTCCAATTGCTATAATCTGCCTTCGATAACTTTTCCTCTCCTCTTTCTGAGGCTTTTCTTACAGGTCAGCCTCCCCTCTGACTTGGAGACCTAAGCATTGTTGCCCCTTAGGGTCATTCTGTCATTGAGAAAAATAAGTTATAACCCTTTTTTCCTCAAATATACAAAGGGACCTTGAGTGGCAATAGGAGGTACACATGGCACCACTCTCCTCTTCCATGCCCGTGCAGACATTGCTAATCAATCACAGCTCTCTCTATATCTTTCTCTCTCAAGAAGGCCAGGCCCAGTCTTATAATCCTTTCCACTATAGTGCTGCTATTTCTAGTCAATTAGAATTGCCTCAACAGTTGAAAGCTGTGTTTGTTTTCTATTGCTTCATAACAAATTACCACAAGCTTATTGTCTTAAAACAACATACATTTATTATCTCACAGTTTCCCTGGGTCAGGAGGCTGGGCATGAATTAGCTGGGTCTTCTGCTCACAGTCTCTCAACACTGCAGTCAAGGTGTCAGTCAGGACTGTGATCTCCTCTGAGGCTCGAGGTCTTCTTCCAAGCTTGATGGTTGTTGGCAGAATTCAGTTAATTGTGGTTGTAGGACTGAGGCCCTCCGCAGCTAAAGGCTACTCGTTCTTCCCTGCCACCTGGCCCTGTCTACAACATGGCAGTACCACTTCCTCAAGGCCAACTGGAAAGCGTCTGTTGCTGCTTGTAGTCTCTCCTTTAAAGGGTTCAGCTGATTAGATCAGGCCCACCCAACATAATCTCTCTTTTGATTAGTTCAAAAGCAACTGATCAGGGACCTTAACTACACCTGCAAAATCTTTACTCTTTGCCGTATAACATAACCTAATCATGGAAGTAAAATCTCATCATATTCGCAAGTCTTGCCCACAATCTAGATGAGGAAATAATACACAGCATGTATACCAAGGGGCAGGGTTCATGGGGCCATCTTAGAATTCTACTTACCACAAAACACAGTTGTCATCCTTGCAACAAAACCTGGATTTTGAGCTACTAGAAATCTTTGTTTTTCATTTCTACTTTTTATTATGAAAATGTTCAAACACACAGAAAAGTAGAAACAACAACAAACAATCACAAAGAGACAGAGATTGGATTGGTGGTTACCAGGGGGAAGGGGGTGGGAAGAGGGTGAAAAGGGTGATTAGGCACATGTGTATGGTGATGGATTGTAACTAGTCTTTGGGTGGTGAACATGATGCAGTCTACTCAGAAATCGAAATATAATGATGTACACCTGAAATTTACATAATGTTATAAACCAATGTTACTGCAATTAAAAAAAAGTAGAGAAAATAGCATAATGAATCCCATATACCCATCACCCAAATTTAACAATTGTTAACGTTTTCCATATTTGCTTCATCTACTTTCCTGCTGAAATATTTTAAAATAAATTGCAGACATTCTGACATCTCAACCCCAAATATTTTAGTAAGAGCATCTTTAAAAAATAAGGACCTTTTTCTACATAACTGCCTAATTAAATTAACAATAATCCCCTAATATTATTTGATACACAGTCCATATTCAAATCTCCCCAGGTAGAAACCAGTTCTTAATGTGCTCTGTATGCCTATAACCCTTAGCAAAATGCCTGGCACCTACCGTACTCACTAAAGTTTTGAATTCAATCAAAAGTATATTCATATTAGAGCAATGACTCCCAAAGTCCATCTTCCCTTTGTCCTCCTCACTTCTGTTCACTCCCAGAGTCTGTAATGAGATATTTACATTATTTACAGTCTATAGTAGTATGGGGTGGAGAATAATGGAACCAAGGTATGAGAGCTGTAATGTGTTACCCTTCCTAGGGATATTTGCATTTAAAAGAGGCCATCAGAGGGACTGGCCCCCTGGCTTGGTGGTTGAGTGCGCACGCTCCCCTGCTGGCAGCCCGGGTTCGGATCCTGGGCGCGCACCACTTCTCCGGCCATGCTGGGGCCGCGTCCCACATACAGCAACTAGAATGATGTGCAGCTATGACATGCAGCTATCTACTGGGGCTTTGGGGGGAAAAAAGTAAATAGATAAAATCTTTAAAAAAAAAAGAATAAAAGAGGCCGTCAGAGAAAGATCCAAATACATGACGGTGGGCAGACATTTTGAGGAGGGGCCCATCTGACACCCTGAAAACCGTGTCAAGCGGCTTATCTGAGAGCTCCCTATGTAAAGAGGGGTACAGACACAGCAGTAGCTCAGAGGGTCCCTGGACATTCTGAATGATGACAGCAGCGTCAGGGCAGGGCATGGCAGTCGGGGGGAGCACAGATAAGAGGGTACCCTGTGTCCCTCTTTTCCTCTGGTCTGCCACAATTCAGGGAGGTTAGAGGACAGGCCTGGAAAGTGTATAAACTTTGATAACAGGGAGATTTGGCTTCAAATCCTACCTCTACAACTTCTTAGCTATTGGCCTGTGAGCAAGTCACTCCCTCTCCCTGAATGTCCACTTCCTTAAGCATAAAATGGTTGTTATAATGATACCAACCTCACAGTGTTATTGGGGGGATTAAAAGACATAAAATATATTGGGATCTGAGAGACTAGAAGTGGTGATGGTGACATTTGGGGCAGTATGAAAGGGCTACCATTTGCACTACTACATTTTTGGTCTGGGAGGAAATGCCATGCTGAAGAAAGTAGCCCCCTCTTCATCAGCCTCTAAGATCACCCCACCCCACCTCCATATCCAGCCAGTTTTCACCATACCAGGCAGGCGGCAGCCCAGCCATACCAGGGAAAACCCACTCTGGCCCAATGAGGTGCAACTAACTCCTGTTCTGGGAAGCTAGGGTGAGTGTGTTTCCCCCACTGTGGGTCCCTAGGCTGTTTCCAGTTTAAGTAAATGCGTCCAGATGACACAGCCCAAGTGAAACTTATTGCTTCAGCTCCTTAAAAGGTTGAATCCATGTCTAGGTTGAGCTTTGATGGAAGAGGCCTCAGGATGACACCCTCGAAGGAACAGAAACAAGTTCTCTCTGCCCCTGGAAAGACAACAGTGACAAAGCTGATCCACGTTTGAGATGAGGGAATGCTGCTGTCCCAAAGATAACCAACCGCTGGTGACTTCCTTCCTAGTGTTAATGGGACCTTGTTGTCTTCTTCTGCTGCTTTGGCCATTCTCCTGACTCAGTGTGGTGCTATTCATAATTGTGACTGGGCGAGAAGGGGACCTGTAGGCAGCTGAGTTCCACAGACCTATCCCTGGACTATGGTTAGGAGCGCAGGTGTGATTTCGAGGAGGCGCGCTCCTGTCTGAGGCTGTCCTGGACTGACAGCTCTACCCAAGGAGGTAAGAACTCAGCCAGTTATTCCTTACCCCGTGTGGCTTTGGAGGGCACTCTGGTTCATAGAAAGGTCTTGGAATCTCTTCTAAATACCTCTGTGTCTCCAAGTGAAGATGAGGCCAAGGGCCAGTGCTGGGCAGCCCCAGGGAGCCAGAGGGACCTGTGGAAGGGGCAGTGTGCAGGGAGCCTTTCCCAGCAGCCTCCATCCACACAGGGCCACCCACTCTGCAGATGGCCCCTGCTTGATGAGAGACCCAGCATCATCTTACAGAGCAGCCCAGCATACTATCAGCTTTCTGCACTGGCTTACCTGTTATCTGGCCAGGGTCGGCAGACGCATTGTCAGGCCTGGGCGACTCACATTTCTCCCTAGGGCTCCTCCCCTCTGGGATTTTGCACTGGCCTGGGGAAGCCATATGGCTGCAGATTGAGGTTTTCAGCATGGATACAGACACCCAAATGTCCTAGACCAGAGCAGAAGTCATGTCGCTGCCTTTCCCAGCTTGCTGCCTTGGTATCTTGCTGCTGTTCTGACTTCATCAGAATTGCTCCCAAATGTCAAATTCCTTGTGCCGCAGTGGCTGCTCAGGCTGGGTTTCTCTGTTCTATCTTACGCCAGGCAAATTCCTCTCTTGGTTTCTGTTTCCTTTAAAGCCAAAGCTTAAAGATTTGGGAAGAGGTAAGCAAGGAGGTCACCCCAAATATAAAAAACAAAGAAAGAAGCCTTATAGAACATTCTCTATAATCCGCGGGTCACGTGCTTTCCTACGCTCCAGCCTAACCACCTGCTAAAAGTTGTCCATTAACAGCCTCAGTCCAGACAGCCAGCAGGCCAGCACCCCAGGGCCTCAGTTTCTTCCCAGTTCCACATCTTGTTTACCAGCAGTTCTGCCAATTACAGAGAACTGGACTGTATTTTGTCTTAGGGAACCTGGTATTCATATTGGTGTAAGAATTACCTACAAACATGGCATTGCCTATTTTCTCGTCATCCAGAAGAAGAATTGCTTCCATAGAAGCCTTACCCTCCTCCTTCTTGCCTGAATGATTGTGTCTGGGAGTGCCGCTGCCAAATGCCCCATTCCAGCTTGTACTGTCAAGGAAAAAAAGATGGGAAACTCGAGAAAGGGAGATACTTTGAATAATTCAACGGGGTTCTGCTGGTTGAGAAAGTGCTTTCTTTGTATGTACATTGATCTGGACAGATATTTTAGCTGTCTCCAGCCAAAGACAGACAAAAAAGAGGGTGTGGAGGGGAAAGGGAAGGAGAAGAAGAAACAAATACAACTAACCAAAATTAAAAAGAATGAAAGCAACAGCGCTTGGTGACGGGTCCCGAAGCCTTTTATTCTCGGGTTGTAGAATATAGACAGATCTAAAGATCCCAAAAGTTAATCACTAGAATAACAACTTGGTCTCTGGTTGGAAGCAGAAAATTACCAAAATAACAAATTTACTCAGTAGCATTAAGCTAGTCTATTAATTTGGAGGGGAAAAAGGTCTTAGGGCATGGAAACCATCTTGACATATGTTAGCCCTAAATACAACACACTATGTGAGAGCCAGTTTTTCCTATGAAATATCAAGATGCAAGAAATTGTTTAACTGCATAAGGGTATGTGTATATACACACACACATACACACACACACACACATACACACACACACACACACCTCAGTTGTAAAGACTGTGAGCTTAGGAAGTGGCACTAAAAAATAAATGTCTTTGTTTTGGTCTAATACAAAGCTGTTACATCTTTGTTGGATAAAAATCAAACAATACAGATACATATAACAGAAGGAAAGTCATCTAGAATTCCCAGTCCCCCTACCATACAGCATAGTGCTCCCATTTCTTTCTAAAGTATACTAAATATATGATTTTCATAGGATGTATTCTGAAACTTGCTTGTTTCGTTTAACAACATTAACTTGAATACCTTTCTATGTCAGTCGATAGCCATAAATATCTTTAGACGGGATCCATACAGCCAGAACCAAATGAAGGCTTGCAGAATTTGGGCAGTTTAAGTGTATCTAATCTGATTCACTTAAACATATAAAAAAAATTTTATAATTGTAAAAATGGATTGTATTGGATGGGGACTGAAATGCCCACTTAATTTTTCATGTAGCCTGGATGTCTCTGACTCTCCAGCCATGCTGTGCTGCCCTCTCTGTCCCCAGATGGTACCACTGAGTGTTTAAAAGGTCAGGGTGTTCGGGAGAGGGTTTGTGTGTCTATTTTCAGAAAACTGCCTCACACACACTCCTTGAGGGGTAAATCTTTCCAGGTGATTTGGAAACAAGACCATTCCCTGTGGCAGGTTGGTCCCCATCGGTGCCTGGTTTCCAAGGCACCAGAGATGTTCTTGTGCTAGGAGGGGGTGGCTTGGCACTTGTCTCTATCATAGAATGGAATGGAAAGAGGCGACTAAGGTTTGAGCCTACAGAAAGAAGAACCAGGCAAGATCAAGAAAAACAGAGTCCGGGATATTTGCTAACTCTGAATTGCTGCTACCCAAAGCTTTGTTCCCTGAGGATGTTACGAATAGAGTCAAATTAATCCAATCCTTCAATTTTCAAGCAAGTGACAAAAAGCCATAAAAGATTTGCCTGTTAATACTATGCCAAAGGGAGGATGATAAATACATGTGAATGAGCCTGCAAAGAACCTCAAGAGATTTTCCTCCTCTGGACCAAGAGGAAGCTTTGCTTCTGTCAGTATGGTTTCAAAGGGAGAGAAAGGATGCTCTTTTGAGCTTATCAGAGAGTATGAAAGCAATATTGTGTGTGGGGCTGCAAGCTCCCCTCTAAATGGTACAGATGATGAAGGAAATGTTAGATGTATTTTTTAAATGTTTTCCCAGATTTCAGTAGTAACAATTTTCACATACAGAAGAGTTGAAACAATTATAGAGGGACCATCCATATAACTACCACCTAGATCCCATCACTAATATTTTTCTATACTTGCTTTATCTCATATCCATCCATATATCCATCCCTCCATTAATCTGTCAATAAATCTTATTTTTAATGCTTTCAAAGTAAGTTACAGACATCCATACACTACACTCTAAACACTTCAACATATATATCATTTAATCTTTGTTCATAGTTCTTAAAAAAATTTGAGTCAGGTTTATTGATGTTTAACTTACACAGAGTATTTTTTTGTAGAGAGTACTTTTACTTTTTAGTGTAGAGTCCCATGAGTCTTGACAAATGCCCATGGTCATGTAACTACCACAACAATCAAGATACAGAATTTCCACCACCCCAGACATTCCCTCATGCCTGTTTGTAGTCAACTCCTCTCCCCAGCCTTTGTCAACCAATGATCTGTTTTCTGTTCTTACAGTTTTGTCTTTTCCTGAATATCTTATAAATTGAATCATATAGTCTATAGCCTTTTGAGTCTGGCTTCTTTCATTTAGCATAATATATTTGAGGTTCATCCATATTTTTGCATGCATGTGTGTTCCTCTTCATTGCAGAGGAATATCCCATTATTAGATGTATTTTTATAATTGTTTGCAGGTGGTAAGATCTGTAATCACCAAAAAGCAAGGGGAAACAGCGATCATCAGAGTGGACAACCTCTGAGGTCTCAGTGGTCTTCATGGCTCTGTTCCCCTCTCAGGGGAAGCTCTAGGCACATCACGGACCATGAACCTCTCTGGAGTCTCACTATGCCTCATCTGTACCCTGGGAATATCAGTGGTAACTACTCAGGGACACCTCATTCAATCTGCAGTAAATGCTATGGTTCAGAATGTATCAGACCTGTTGTCAACCCTACATTTTTTTCTTTCACACTATATGTGATTGCAGAGCCTGTACACAGGACAGGATTGTTTTCCCCAATGTGAGACCTAGAGCCAGGCTGACATAGAAGAGCAGAGACAAAGGGATGCAGGAGAACCGGGACAGGAGAGAGGGAAGAGCCGTTCTCTAGTGGAGGCTGTGCTGGCCCTGACAAGCTGACGCACTTGCAGAGGATCCAGGAGTCTGGCTGGGGTTGAAGAGCTTTCTGGCTGCCCAGTTCTCCCTCTCCATTGTCTTTCCCTAACTCAAGTTAAAATTCTGTGTTTTGCATCTAAAACAACAACATCCTTCACACGGAAGCAAAAGAGTGAAAGAATGTCTTGATTTCTTCAGGAAATCATGTAGTTTAGCTTTCTGCTTTTAATTCTGCTTTTAACTGAGTAGCCCAGACATTGTTATAATTCCCCCAAAGGACAAAAAATCGATTTCCTTCTATTTCCTCCACAGTTAAAATGAAGTTGTTTGGTTTTTAAGATGAGAAACGGAATC
The DNA here is from genome assembly GCF_057802395.1 of Ceratotherium simum simum. Classification (NCBI taxonomy): domain Eukaryota; kingdom Metazoa; phylum Chordata; class Mammalia; order Perissodactyla; family Rhinocerotidae; genus Ceratotherium; species Ceratotherium simum. Next base: position 23,170,168 of record NC_141912.1, on the reverse strand, counting down.
TTCAGGGTTAGACTACATATTTTTTTCTTCACTCTCACTCCTAATGCAGTCTCCATTTCTGTATCATCTGAGAAGGTGATGGGGGCTGGGGGGCTGTGAGAGTCCTGGCCAAGGCCATGGGACATGTTTCTCCATCTTGCCTCTGGTCATCTGTTAGACAGAGTCAGACCTCTTACCCTCTCAGCACACTCAATACACAAACATTCTTTTTCGCCCAGGCCAGAAGTTTCTTCAGCACCCCTTCTTTCATCACTTTTTTGAGGGTAACCTCTTCCAGTACTCTGCTACCTCCAGTTGTATTAATAAATGGTGTCTCCCTCAGTCCTAGACAAACCCAATTCTCAGGGCCTTGCCTTACTTCTTCCCACGTCAAGTCAAATGCACTCGTCTCCATAGCTTCCTGACACTGTGTGGCCCAGATGATGGGTCTTAATGTGTAAACTTGATAAAAACGATTCAAACCTTACATTCTTATGGGTAGAGGTGACTTCACATACATTGTCTCACTGGAGACTCACAACTACCCTGTGAGGTTTGAAGGATTTGTATTATTATCCTCTTTTTACTCATGTGGAAACTGAGGCTCAGAGAGAAAGGAATAAGAGGGAACATCTATCGTGTTGGGGACAGAACCTGTGCCGGGCACTGTCCCAGGTGCTTACTCAGGCGTGCTTTCAATTCATCCTCAGCCCAACCTATGAGGTTGGTCATTGTACCCATTTTGCAGGTGGAGACTTGGAGGCTCAGAGAAGTTAAAGGACTTACTAAAAGTCACACAGCTAAGTGGCAGAACAGAGCCAAGATTCGAAGTCACTTCTGTACAAGTCCAGAGCAGTTTTCACTGCTAGAATTGGTATCGCCGGGACTCCATCTCAAATCAACTGACTCCCAATCTAGCAGTTTTCCCAGCCGTCTGAGTTGTCTATTCAGAAAGTCCATCTTAGCATGCCTCCCCGGGTCTCAAAGGCTGGGCCCAGCTGAAATGCACATGGCTCTGGGAGTCTCCTAAAGATGGACTGCAGGGCTGGCGATGTCCGATGGCAGTAAAAGAGCTATTTGGTGTCTTTCCATGCTGTGCTAAATGCTCAGGTGCCTGAAACATACGCACAAGGAAACCCTAACCAAATGTCAAAATCTTTATGGAATATCTACCCTGAGTCTCTGAATTCTTTTCTATGCTAAACAAGGGTGGCGAGGCCCACTCAGAAAGAAACTTGAGCACCCAGCACCCTTGGGCGTAAAGCTGATGCTTATCTTGGGCAACCAGACAACTTCCGGCACACAGGTCCCTGTGTCTCCTCCAGAAGCAAGTGAAAGCCGCAAGGCTCCACCTCCCCACTGCCTCTAGGGTTCCGGCCCAGTTCCGTGATCCCCTGACCCACAGAACCTGCCTCTTCCCACTTGTTCAGTTGGTTTCCCATCCTGGTGGTAGCTTCTGACCACTGTGTCCCCCCCTACCATGGCCGCAGAGGCTGAGTTGAGGTGCAGAATAGGGCAGGGCAAGAACTCAAATTGCACCAGGATGTGGTGACCCATATCTAGGGGGCCTCTTTCCTCCTCAGCACAAACTTGGTTCAGGGCTGCTCCCACGCTCACCAGAAGATGCCTCCCTCCAAACCCAAAAGGGGCCCAGCCCCTAGTTTGCTATTGGTAACATGGGCACCGTGAGGCTGGTGACCTGTTTACTGGCAGAGCTGGGACGATGAATACTTTCCCTTCTGCCGCCCAGCATGGAGAAACAGAAACCACGCACAGCACATCTGTCTTTATAGCCAGGGCACTGACCCTCCCGCAGAGGTCGTGCTCGTAGACATCCTTTCTGACCTTGGGGATGAGTTTGTACTTCACCCTCGAGCTCCTCCCCTTCCCAACCCACAGTAGGCTCCGCCACTGATTAGCTCTGACACCGTGTGCTTCCTTTAACTTCTCTAGGCTCGTCCACAGAACCGAGCCAATCGAATCTACCTCCTGCAATAGTGAGCATCAAGTAAGAGAATGCACGTGACAATATTTTGTCAGCTGTGCAGAACCATACAAATGTCTCTGTACTTAGTCTAGCGGTTTAGATTATATCTTTAAAACTTATTTTTTTATTTTAAAAATATAATTTATCAGAAAGTTCTTAGTGGGCTTACTCTTTTTTTTTGTTTTAATATTTGAAAAATTGGACAATTGCTTATAAGAGACTTGTAGATCCAAAAAATGCCATTTGGCGAAGTGGTTCCTTTTGGCCTTGCTGTGTCAGGTCTTGGGGGGCCCCCTGGATGTCAGCAAACCGACCTTGACCCACAGCTCAGCAGCCATGGAATGGCTGAGGGGCTACAGAGCAAGGACAGACAGACCTGCCTCCCCCTGCCCTCAGCTTCCACTGGAGAACACTGTTATTTATTTCCTCCTGGCCTTCAGCCTCTTATCTCCTGCCAGCATCCTTTCAGAGGGAATTCCTGCTCCATACCTCCTGATTTTCCTGTTTACTTTCTTTAAAATTGTCATGATTTTGCAGTTAAGACCACTGTAATCTTCATTATATCGTGAACAGTCACCAATTCAAAGAAATCTCAGGAGAATTCGTATTCTAAATTCATACAAATGATTTCTTATAAAGTATACATTAATTTTTTTATTTTTAAAATGTACAGGAAAAGAAAAAATGTACAGCAACTCAAAATAGAGTAACAAAAGTATTGCCTTCTAGAAATTCTCAGGCTTCTTGTTTTCAAAGAGAAAGAAGGATTTATAGTTAGTGTCTTCACTTTTCGATCTGCCCTTCAGACCTTTATTTTTTATCTGCTAAGGAAGGGTACACTTTAGCCTATCTTTATGTGAATTATCATAAATCTGAATTAGTGAAACCTCAAACAATGACACTAGGCTCTCCTTTATACATGTGACAAAATGCATACCGATATAAAGACCTAATAAAAGCGCACTAACAGCCAATACAACAAATGGAAGCAATTTCCCTCTCTCCTGCACACAATAGCCCTGATTAATCAGCACTGAAAAATAAAACACCTTTTTAGTGGTTTTTGTTCACCTTTAGTTTTACCTGTAAGTAGTACTCATTTATGAAACTGTCTTTCTGAACACAATGCTTTCAAAAATGACTCACCTGTGACTCAGAAAAACCGGCAATCTCTGTAACTTGTAATCCCATGCAATTTCTTCATTTTCTCTTGTTCCTGAACACACTTACAATTTGGTTTCAAAATACCATGTGTTAAAGCACAAACAAAACATCACTTAGAATCATAAAGAAGCTCATCAATGCATCACAGTCCTTCCGTTCAAACCTATAATTCCGTCTCCTAAGGCTCTGATTCTTGACCTCTAGGAAATTCAACCTTTCTCTTCTTGAACAATTACTCATTAGAGGGACTAAGTGAATGATTGCTCCTTGAAGTCCAAAAACAATTTCCAAAGCCGTGTTGGAATATTCGTATTCATCACATCACAGAAAACATCTTTTGAAAACCCTGCGTGCATTTTCTTTAGTTTAATTTGTATAGTCTTCTCACTTCCAGCAACAAATTTTTATTTTAATCAATTATATTCTGAAAAGAGTTTTTAATGAATTTTTTGTCCTCAGAAATTCAGTTTAAATTCAAAAGATCTTTTGCTTTTCCCTTCTTTTAAGGCACAGCTATTGCTGGGCGGGTGGGGAGGGTGGACAGAATAAGCTTCCTTATCTGTTCCTGTCATTTTTTAAAGGCCCCGTTACTTTACATTTCTAACCCTAAAAAAGTCTCATTGTCGTGAGACCCAGTGTCCCCCCAGCTCTGGCCTTCCAGAGTACTGTTGTCCAATAGGTAGTTTCTGTGTAAATCCAAGGTATTATCTTCAAAATTTAAACCCCGCTGGCACTTATTTGAATTTCTTTGTCTAGAAGAACCCTGGAGAAATAAATAAGTAGAAGCTTTTAAGTTACCTTTTTTCTCCTTTGACTGTACCTGAGATCAAATTCTTAGCGCTCTCACCACCACATGAACACCAGGACCTGTGGGTGGGAGTGCACACGAGGTATGCTGGGCTTCCCATGACAGTTGAATAGATAAATAAATACCTCTACACGTCACCTCTATCCACCCTCTCCCTCCTCCTGCTCCTTTCCCCCATCTTTCATTCTTGGCTCTTCTTCCCTCCGTTTAGTGTGAATATTTGGAGATTAACTGAGCATGATCACACATGTCTAATTACTCACCTAATGATATCAACCCAGAGTCACAAATTTGGCCTCCGAGAGTGTTGTGGGGCTGAAAAGAGGGCAACTTCGTTTTTTGAATTAGTAACTAGAAACCAAAAAAACAATGGCTTTCCATGTCATCAAAGGACACTGTGGTAGGAAGGATATCAATGGATTACAATGAGCAAAACAGGTACTGAAGACAAAGCATTGGCAGGATCTAGAAACAACATCAGCCTTAGCTAACTGAATCCAGTGCTGCTTTGGCTCTGTGGGATCATGAAGCAGAAGAGGCAGCTCTATAGGATCCTCGTGGGGGATCAAAGTCAAAGGCTGTCCTTCCTCTCTGAGGCTCTGTTGTCAGTGTGGGGCCGGATACTCCAGGACACAGAACTGGAGACCTTCAACCATTCTCTTTCTCAGACTGCTCTGAAAGTGAATCTACTGGATAGTGACATTCATATTTCTAAAATTAATTTATACTGTGATATATTTATATCTCTTTTTCCTGTCTTCACCTGTCTTTGACAATTAGTGAATAAATCTTTAAACCTTAGAAATCCTCTCTTGGCTGATCGAAGGTACAATATTAGTTATATGTGTTACATTAAAAAGAAATATATTGCCCTAAATTGTGGGTGATAAAACAAACGGTGGTACATCTACACACTGAGGTACTACTCAGCAATGAAAAGAAATAAACTAGTGATGCAGGCAACCACATGGATTATTCTCAAATGCATTATGCTAAGTGAAGGAAGGCAGACTCAAAAGGCTACATACCATGTGATTCAACTTACGTGACATTTTGGGAAAGGCAAAACCATAAGGACAAAACACATATCCTTGGTTGCCAAGGGCTGGATAGAGAGGTTGACTACAAAGAGGTCTAAGGGACCTTTTTTTGTATGATGGAACTCTTCTATATCTTGATTGTGACAGGGATTACACTATTGTATGCATTTGTCAAAACTCATAGAATGGTACACTAAAAAGGGTAAATTTTACTCTATGTAAATTACACCTAAAAAAAAGAAAAGAAAGAAAGAAAGAAATTTATCTAATCCATCAAATTTATGGGTTTATTTCTATATAATTACAGAACTTTTTTGTTTTGTTTTGTTTTTTGCTGAGGAAGATTTGCCCTGAGCTAACATCTGTTGCCAATCTTCCTCTTTTTTTGTATGTGAGCCGCCATCACAGCATGGCCACTGACAGATGAGTGGTGTAGGTCCATGCCCAGGGACTAAACCCAGGCCACTGAGGCAGAGCATGCCAAAGTTAACCACTAGGCCACTGGGGCTGGCCCATGAGCATTTTCTTTTTAAGTCTAATATTTAGGTCCCCTTGCCACCAACCTTCATTATAAACCAATTATTCGATTCAAAGAATTAAGGAATTAGGGGCCGGCCTGGTGGCGCAAGCGGTTAAGTGTGCATGCTCTGCTGCGGCGGCCCAGGGTTCGCCGGTTCAGATCCCGGGCGCGCACTGACACACCGCTTGTCAAGCCATGCTGTGGCGGCGTCCCATATAAAGTGGAGGAAGATGGCCACAGATGTTAGCCCAGGGCCAGTCTTCCTCAGCAAAAAAAAGAGGAGGATTGGCAGATGTTAGCACAGGGCTGATCACCTCACACACACACACACAAAAAAGTCAAAGAATTAAGGAATTTAAGGCTATTTTATATAATAATAGGATAGATTTCAGTCTGGTCCCTTACCAACTCATGCTATTAACAAACTCCGCAGTCAAATATTGGGACCCTCCACAGTCTTGCCACATTTGCCACACCTTTCTCCCCTAATTCCCCCACAGGATCCCTCTTATCAGGTGGAGCTGGTCTAATACTCAGAGCTCCTTCCTCCATCCATGCATTTTTCCATGTAGTCGCCCTGTCCAGGAATGCTTTCCTTTTCCCTCCCTTCTTCTTCCTCTTCACCTCACTTCTATCATCAGTAAACACCCAGGATATGAGCATTGTCCTCTGTGCAAAAGAAACAAAGAATAAACTAGATGTAAATCTTTTCTCCAAAGAGCTTACAGACTAGTCATATAGATCTAGGAAATAGGATTTATGCCAACATTTTAAAATTGTTTTGACAGAATTATTTCTGAATTTTATTTTCTTTTAATTCATTGGGGTTATCTAATTTGTTGACATTGAATACTTATTACTTTGTTAATAAGAAGGGAAAGCAGAAATTAAGGGCTTAATAAATGGTTTGGACCAGAAGTTGTCAGACTTTTGGAAGTGACAGCTAGGCGTTAGGATGTCAAAAATTAGAAATTGTCAGTATCAGAAAGGAACTGGTGGGAGGGAGATGCCCTGTGGAATCCCATTACAAATGGCAGACACATCCATCTCACTCCATGTGGATGCTCTCATTCACAGTGAGAATCAAGCTGAAATATCAGATCAACTTATTGGATAGCACAGGGGAAGTTTACTTTTGGAGAAGCGTAATCAATTGCAATGAGAAGATCCTAGGAGGGAAAATATAACGTATCTCAAGAAGGCTTCTGTATGTTTCATTTCAAATCCAGCTCAGTTTATTTTCATTCTTTAAGTCAGACAATCGCTTGGTTGAGGAAAAAATGTTCTTTGTTTCTTACACAATTTCCACTAACACAAAAGGAGACATTTACTTAGGTTTATTATTCAACGAATAACAAATCAACATTGCTCACAAACAAATTTCAATACTAGCTGCTTTTTAATAAGATCTATTGTGATACATATTATTGGAGATAACTTGTAAAATAAAGAAAAATACAAAGGAGACATAAAAAATAACCTATTTTCCCACCATCTAAATATATCTATTAACATTTTGGAGTATATCTTCCTGTCTTTTGTTTATATACATATTATATATAATAATTGGGATCATATTATATATAAGATTTTGGTAATCTGCTTCTTTCAATTAATATAATATCATAAAAATGTCCCCATGGTAATTAAAATTCTTCAAAAGCTGGACTTTTAATATGGTAGCTATAGTATTTCATGATACAAATGTATCAAAGCCTATTGACATCTCTTTCTAATGGTTCACTAGAAATAATATTTTTGTACAATTATTGTCTACATCTCTGATTATTTTCATAGAAAATATTTCTTTAAGTATGATATTAGGGTATAAATCAAAGGGTATAAATATTTTTAAGACTTCTGATACATGTTGCCAAATTGCCCTTCTTGAAAGTTGTAACAGTTTGTCCTGAGAGTGTAGGAGTGTGCCTGGTTCTTTAACAGCTTTGCTGCATATTAGAGTATTTATGTTAAAAAAGATACATTTTGGTCAAAGGTGGGACAATTTGGACATCAAAAAGAAAAATGTTTGCTATCAGTTATAATACATCAAATACATAGCAATCTATGAATTCCTAAAGAAACACACACAAAACATCATTTGTCACCTTTTGGGGATTGCTAGGACACTTAACTTATTATCCTAAAAATATTTTTTAAAGAGATAAATCACATATTTGTTCTTTCTTTCCTCTATGAACTGTATTTCAAGCCATCTAAATAGATTATGGAGGAATCCCAGGTAATAAATGTAGAAGGGATAGTGGAATTTACAAAATCATCATTTTGCAATGCTCATGAAATAATGGGTGGAGACAATGATCATCAGTGGATGTTCCAAATTCTCAATAAGAAGTTATTGGGGAACTTCATAGTGCAGGGATCCAACTGACATCATGTGAACCCACCAATAGATCTTAGTAAGTCTCATCAGTAAGATGGGACAGCTAGACACATATGCCATGGGAGTTGATGAATAGGAAGTATACAGCATCACCTATGAGTAGTCTTACCAAAAAAATTGAACTGGAATCTAATCAACATCTCATCTAATCTAGATCTTACTACCAGTTTATAGAAAATGCAAGGAATAGAGGAACAAGTTAAGCAACACCATGAGGGAGTAATCAGCCCAAACCCAGGATGTGGAAAATTCTGTAGGACAAATTTCAACAAATAGTATTTGTGGGCTGAAGTGCTGGGGGGTATGGTGTAATCAAACAATTGATGAAAGAAAATTCTGTGTAGAAGAATCCCCGCTTTCTAAAAAAATGGAGAAAGAATAACAGAATAAGAAATTCTTATTTATTATATAATGGAAATACAATATCATCCAATGAATATTATATGCAAACTCTCTTTTTTGATGGTAGATTATTCTGGATATTACTGGGTTTGCTTCAGCCAGAATTTTAAATGTTTTCTCTATGTTTTTGATTTTCTAGTATTAGTTTGCTACTTTAATGTAAAGCATTAATAAGAAGTCTTCTTGAAATAGTCAAGATCACTGCTTGTATTTGAAATTGCAAGGCTAATTCAAGCACTTTGGGTAGTAACCACCAGATGGCACCACTTTATAGCTTTTCTAAATCCAACATTAAACAGTTCTTCAGGCTTTAGTAGAAAGAAGCAAGAATATAACACATTATCTGCTCATATCATTTTTCTATAAAAGCATAGCTCCTTATTAAGTAATTTTCTATAATGATCAACTTTTAACTTTTATTGGCAAACCTAAATCCTGGTTATGAGCTCTTGTCACTAAACACAGCTGTCATCAAGGATTGTTCAACTAAACTTATTTTTCTTAAGAACATTTAGCGTTCTCTCACTTTTGAGATTTTCCCAGGATGTATGTATATTTGACAACTCTATTTCATATTGCACAGTAGTGAAACTACATTTCTTTTTTCCCTCTTAGATTGTGACCTTCTTGGGGACAAATATAACTTTATTTCTCTTTGTAATCTTGTGCTTGGCAATGTGGGTTCATGGTAGACACTTGGCACATGTCTACAGAGAGAAACAGTAGAATCAGGAAGGGTATGAAGTGCATCCCTAACTTTACATTTCACAAATCCGAGCTCTTCCTGCCATTGCTGTCTTTCTTGCCGAGATGTGACTTTTTTTTCATTAATGCAAGTAATAGCTCTTCTGGCTAAATCAATTATAATTGTCCTCCACGTGGTGGTCTGCAGAGAAAAGCAAAAAGTAAACACGACTGCATACATGTATCTGTACCTTAATTTGTTTTTCAGTACCAATAAGTCTTTATGCATTCATTGTATTTTTTTCAGGGAAAAAAGAGAGGAGAGGGAGAGAGTTGGCATGTGTTACAAAATGACAGAAAGAGGGGCTGGGCCCGTGGCATAGTGGTTAAGTTTGGCATACTCCACTTTGGAGGCCCAGGTTCGCAGGCTCAGATCCCGGCGCAGACCTATACCACTCGTCAGCCATGCTGTGGCAGCAACCCACATACAAAATAGAGGAAGATTGGCATAGATATTAGCTCAGGGCGAATCTTACTCAAGCAAAAAAAGGGGAAGATTGGCAACAGATGTTAGCTCAGGGTGAATCTTCCTCAGCAAAAAAAAAAAAAGACAGAAAGGAAAGGAAGTTCCCAGTAGAGCAAAAGCAACCGTTTAACAAATACCCTCCAGTAATGGGGTCACTAAAGCCCAAGTTCAGTAATGAGGGGAAGGGGAAGAGGAAGGGATCCGAGAATGAACAGACAGGCTTTCCCGTTCTCTCTACATCTCTCTGCCTCCCTCCCCCATAAATTCAAGATTTTCCACAAAGCTTTCGTTTCAAGTAGTAAACACGGTTTTACATTCATTTGCCTCCTATTGAACAATTTTATGGCCACTTTGACCTAAGTTTCTTGCAACCACATAAATATGAATGACATAGATATACATTCATCTTCCTTTTGTCAGTCTCCCACAAGCACTTTATATGTGGAAAGCCCTGCCACCCCCCTGCCCCCACTTCTCTCTACCCTAGATTGGAGAGTAAATAGATTTGGTCCATCCATACAGTAGTATGTGTGTTTCATGTGAATTGCAGCAAGAAATGGGCTTAACCAGCAGGATTGGGAATGAGGGATGGAGTGGTCCTAGTTTTTTCAGGTTTTCCATACAAATTGTTCAAGAGTTATGGAGTCACAACAACACTTAAATGTGTATGAGTGTGTAGATTGGGGCAAAGGGGACACACCTTGATTTTTGAAGTTTTAGGTCTTTCTAATCAGTGGTTTCTCTGGCAATACACTTCTATCTCACTGTCATATCCTTTCTTAAAAAATAATTGATCTTCATGTTCAAAACCAAATGCTGCTTTGCTGTGGCAACTTCTTATCAGATTCCTTAATTCTATAAATAATTTTAGAATATCAGTAAATAGAACACAACTGTTTTTTTTTTTTTTGGTAAGGAAGATCAGCCCTGAGCTAACATCCATGCCAACCCTCCTCTTTTTGCTGAGGAAGACTGGCCCTGAGCTAACATCCATGCCAACCTTCCTCCACTTTATGTGGGACGCCACCACAGCACAGCCTGACAAGCAGTGCGTGCCCAGGATCCGAACCCGGGCTGCCAGCAGCAGAGCGCAGGCACTTACCCGCTGTGCCACAGGGAGGCCCCAGAACACAACTGTTTTAAAACAGAATTATATGGTAGCTTCCTTACCTACTCCAAGAAAACCAGTCATTTTCTTGGGTGTTGAATTATTACATTTCTGTTCACTTGGTAGTCAGAATAATGCCCCCCACCCCAAAGAAGTCTACTCCAATGCCTGGAACCGTGAATAAGTTAGGTTACATGGTAAGTGGGAATTAAGGTTGCAGATGGAATTAATGTTGCTCATCAACTAACTTTAAAATAGAAAGATTATTCTGGATTATGTTGGTGGGTCCAATGTAATTGTAAGGGTCTTGATAAAAGAGAGGCTGGAGAATCAGAGTCAAAGAGAAATACTGAAGATGCTACTTGGCTGGCTTTGAAGATGGAGGATGGGGCCACAAGCCAAGGAATGCAAGTGGCCTCTAGAAACTAGGAGAGGCAAAGAGAAGATTTCCCCTTAGAGCTTCCAGGAAAACAGCAGCCCTGCTGACACCTTGATTTTAGGATTTCTGCCCTCCAGAATAAATTTGTATTGTTTAAGCCTCTAAATTTGTGGTAATTTGTTACAGCAGCCATAGGTAACTGATACAGGTACCAAATACTTGACTTCAATCCCACGGCTTCCCTAAGTGATATCATGAAATTACCTCTATGTGTATGCTCATCCTACTTATCCACAACACTTATTACTTACAGATTTTAAGGAGAAACATGTATTTTAAGTATTCTAATGACCAAAATATCAATCTCAATCCCCAAAAGAACTATTCTTGTCATGAGGACCTCTAAATACTTTATAATAATTGTAGTTTTTCTTTCGAAACCAGTGCAAATCCACGGGATTGTGCCAGGGCCCACACTCCCTCACTCTGTTGGTTCCTGTATTCCCATCCATCAGTAAGCTGACCAGGGTTTACTGGGCTCACACTGCAACTACCACTATCCTGGGTTAAAACACCAGACAGGCAAATCACAACGTCAGCCCTCCAGGAGTATACTATTTGGTTACTATTAAGCATCATGACCAAATTAGAGAACCAATAAGAACTAAAACCCACGGCACTGGGTAGGGGTGATAGGCATAGCCCGGTGAGACCAGTGGACCAGAAAAGAGGGCACCTGAGTTTAGTCTTGAATAAAGGACTTAATGTGAATGCACACCAAAGAGAAGAAAAGCTGAAGAGCATCCACGAATATGTGCATGGACTGCAAACTCAAAGCCTTTGAGGCCGCCGCCAGCGCGCTCCTGGGGGCGGGGGCGGGGGCGGGGACCGGACAGGAGTCGCCGCAGCCGCTCCTCTGTCGCCTGGCTCCGCGCCTCAGCCCGGCTCTGCCGCAGCGGCCGCGACGAAGGGCCGCCGGAGCGCGACTCCGGAGCCCCAGGTCACCGCCCGGCCGCCGGAGCCACCACCAGGCCTCCCCGAGCGGCGCCCACGCTCCCGCCGCCCGGACGCCGGGACCCTCCGCCAACCCGCAGCCACCTGCTCCGGGCCCGAAGCCAGGGCACCATGCGCTCCGCGCTGGCGCTCTTGCGCTGCTGCCGCTGCCGCCGCCGGCGTCGCTCTCCCACAATATGCAGTCCTCTCCTGGCACGTCGTCGTCCTCTGGGAATGCAGGCCCGCCCAGTCATACCTCAGCTAATTCAAACACATCTGCAACATCTGGCAGTACAATGGTGACTTCAAACACAGTCAAACAAAGTGAAAGTATAGCATCCAGTGATAGACTGGGGACTTCAGCTGTGGTGAGAGGAAGCACAGCTGCAGCCCCCAGCAGCTCGGGGGTGACTTCCACCCTAGCCCAGCAGAAAACAACGGCAACACCCAGTGTCACAGGTGGGAAACTAACCTCAAACAACTCGATTACAACTACTAGTGACCCCAAGGCCACACTTATACCAGCCTCTACCCCAGCAAAGCCTGAAACCACCAGCAGCCAGAATGGAACTAAAGACACAACTGGACCTGGAGCCCAAAGTAGCCACGAGGTTACCACTAAGGCAGAGAGCGTGAGCCTGAAGGGAGAAAGTCAGGTGACCTCTAAACCTTCTACTCTGAGTAAAGTCTTACACACCACTTCTGCTCTTCCTTCCTTGACGGTCTTAACAAGCACTGACCGACTGACTACAGGCTCTGTTACTACGAAGCGTGCAGAGAGCTCTTCCGAGGAACCAGACAAAATTACTACAGCTTCAAGTAGTGCAGGCATGACAGCAGGTCCCACCTTCACATCTCAGGGGATAACTACCACACTAACTACTGAATCATTAACAACAGATCCACAGACCTCCAGCAAAATGCCAGCCGTCCCTGAGACCTCCTTCTCCGTCCCTGAGACCTCCTCCTCCGTCCCTGAGACCTCTGCAACCAAGGCTTTGCAAACTATAGCCTCTTCACTGAGACCCATGGCCACATCCCCTGTCAGGGGACCCACAAGCTCCAGCAGTCAGATGGCTTCAACTGCCTCCACAGGCTCCAATGTCCCTTCTTCCGCCTCAGCTCCTTGAGATAACAGGGTACAGTGCAGATCTGATGAAGAGCTGAATGATGAGAGGCTCATCCTGAACCTCACGAAAACCGGCCTCTGTGGGGAGAGCCCTTCAGATGACAGACTGATCACAATTCTGTGCCGAGCAGCAAAAGCCACCTACAACTCAGCTCAAGATCAGTGCATTATATACCTGGTACCCATTCCAGAAACCCAGGCAGTGGCAATCAAAAACATCACTATACGCACACACCTCCTTCCCAAGGACCTGTATCTACTTCTGAAAGACAAATGGGATGACCTACAAGAGGTGGGAGTCAGTGACATGAAGTTTGGGCATCAAAGACCACCAGAAGAGACTGAGGACCGGTTCAGTATGCCTCTCATCATCACTATTGTCTGCATGGCATCCTTCCTGCTCCTCGTTGCGGCCCTCTATGGCTGTTGCCACCAGCACCTCTCCCAGAGGAAGGACCAGCAACGACTAACAGAGGAGCTACAGACAGTGGAGAATGGTTACCATGACAATCCAACACTGGAAGTGATGGAGACCTCATCAGAAATGCAGGAGAAAAAGGTGGTCAACCTTAATGGGGAGCTGGGGGACAGCTGGATCGTCCCTCTGGACAACCTGACCAAGGATGACCTAGATGAGGAGGAAGACACACACCTCTAATCAGGTCTGCTGGCGGCCTCCAACAGTGCCACAGAGCTCCAGACTGAACCACCTCAAGTGCCATTTGGACAGGGGAGGAAAATCCTTCCCATTTGAGGGAAAGACTGGGGAGGAAGAGCAGACTTAGAAGGTTCCCTCCTCCCAATCCCCACAGGGCCTTACTTTTTCCCTTTTCAAGCTGAACAAATCACATTCTGTCTAGATTCCTCTTGTAAAATAACCCACTAGTGCCTGAGCTCATTGCTGCTGGAAGATGAGAGGAAGAGAGATCAAGAAAGAGCCATATAAGGGCCTCATATGATCATCTGGTAGAATCTCTTCATTTCACAGATGAGAGGACTGAGGCCAAAAGAGGGTAAGGTCAAGGGCACATAGCCATTTGGTGAGAGTCAGGATGAAATCAGACTCCTTCATTCAGTCCAGTGCTCATTTCCACCATGCCACACTGCTGGAATCACCTGCGCCCTCCCTCCTGAGGGGCCTCCCTGAGCTGCCCTGGGCAGGGGTTGGAGTCAACAGATGGGATGGAAGGAAGAGCAGGGCCAGATCCTGTCTCAGTGGGATCTGATGACTTGAAAGTACAGGTCCTGAGTTTTCTATCTTCTACCCCAGCCTCGTCTGCCAGTGTTCTTGTCCCCTTTGTTTTTCCTTCTTCCTTTCACTCAATTTTTATTCCCACTCTGTCCCTGGGCCCCTGGGACCAACACAGGGCATTCATGACCTTGAACCCCTTGTTCTGCATTCTGGTTTCATCGGATTTGCTTAGTGAGATTGGGACTTAACCCACACAAGACTCCCAGTGTGAAACAGGTCTGCTTAAGGGATCCATCTCCAGGTGAAGAGCGAAGGGGAAGCCCTTCCTCCCAGGATAGGTCCTGGCCCATCACCCAAGGCACTCCTTGAAGAGACTCCCCAAGAGCTCCTTTGGCCTCCCATTCCCATTGGGGACTAAAATCTGCAGCAGCTGCTGAAGGCAGAGTGTTCCTACTTTGTTGTTCACTGCTCAGCCGATGGAGGTGAAGACTCAAGCTGGGGAATCCCCCGAGATCCAGCATGAAAGAGCAGCTTTAGGACAGACCTTCCCCAGGCCCCGGTCAGCAGAGAAGTAGCTTAATAGACAATTGATTGAAACAGCCAGGAAGGATAGGCTTTACTCTCAATTCCATAGGAAACTCAGGGACTTTTCAAGTTGCTGAGAGTTTTGTTATATTTGTTTGTCTGTTTAATCCAGCCCTTTACTGCCAAAGGCCAAAGCTCAAGTTGTTGGGAGACTTTCAGTTAGCTCATCTCACTGATTCCGATTCTCCTGTGCATAGGGTAAGGAAGGCCTAGACCGTGCGATGCCTTTTAAGGTGCATAAGGGGCAGCCTGGGGACTAGCTGTCTATCCCAGTAACCATCCACTGTTCTGGCGTGTCCTCTTCTCTGTATTCCTGGTGCAGCTGCCCAGTTCTCCTGCAGTTTCTGGTGGCATCTCAGGGAAACAAAATACTGTAGAGGGGTTTTGAGGGGGCTTAGCAATTAGCTGCCAGGTAGAAGGCACCTGAGGACTGGGCATAGTGGGGTTTAATCTGATTTTCTGGGAAGAGGGAATCCTGTGTGGAATTTTGAACTTTGCCCATGGTGTCTATTGTTTCTGGGCATAAATTTCCTGGAACCAACTAGGAAGATGGGTGGAACTGCTTAGGAGAATGAAAATTGTCATTTCAGGGCAAAAAGCCAGAACCCCAGAACCTAGAGGCCCAGGCTGTGATAGTTCTGATGAAACAGGCTATCTGCTCAGGATAGCTTCTTTTTAGGGGAGGAGTTTAGGGGGAAGATCTATGTCCTTCCCTGGCTGCCTGATTCCTTCTTCATAGCCTTTGGCCTTTGACATCCTAGGGGAAAAGGAAGGCCAGGGGTTCAAATAGGGGCAGAAAAGGAAGGCCAGGGGTTCAAATAGGGCCCCCAGTGAGCTTCCCAAGAGTTAGATGCTAGGTTAACAAGGATCCAAAAGTATTTGCCCTGATTCTCTAGCACATGGAGGTTGGCAGGATGAAGAACAATGCCAGTTTGGGGGAAAATAAATAGAGGAAATCTTGTTATGCTGGGAGGAGAGCTGTTTGCCTCCTTCCTGCCCAACATTTGTTTCTTTCGACCCAGTGAGTTTCTATCGTGGCCTCTGTGGGAGAGACCAGACTGGATTACTACTCCTTTGCTGACTCTGAGTCACGTTTCACCAGCCAGGCTTTTAGACAGACACAGCAAATATGCCTCTGCAAATGGATCAAAGGCTGCAGCCCCAAGGCCTCTTGGGGAGAGAGATGATGACTGGCAAGGACTAGAGAGTAAAAATTATGCTTGGTCAAGAGTAATGAGTGTGGCTCTGTCCAAGGAGAACCTTGAGAAGCTTTGGGCTGGTTCAGAGGTTCTTTTTTCTGGTGCACCCAAACTGTGTTATTCTAGCCTTTTAGGGCCACTTCAGAATCCATTACCTTGCTTTGGCTTGCTCCTGCCACTAGACATCTATGTCAGAGGCCATACAGCCATATATTGGAAAAGGTCACCTTCTTCCCACATCTTTACTGGGTTCTAAATGCTATCTGGTAATAAAGATTCTGGGGCTGAGAAGATAGAAGAGGGACACCAGGAACTCAGCATGACTTTTAAAAAGTTGTGCCAAAGAGAGATTATAAACTCTTTAATTCAAGGGCACACTGGTTTCCTGAAGCTGCATAAAAGGCCAGAAACCATGGTTCTGATGATTGGACAAAATCCAGTGGGAAGCATACAGTCATGTGCGTGGGGAGAGAAGCAGCAGTGCTTATGAAGGAGGTACAGAATATTCTCTGCATCATAGACAGAATACAGGTGTACTCTAGTCTAGACACAAGATCCCTTTTTCCCCTTTTGATAAGGAAAACTAGCAGAAAGTTTATTTAAACCACTTCTTGAGCTTTATCCTTCATGACAATATACTGGAGAAACTTTGAAAAACAAATTCAAGCTGATACATATATACATATTTTTTGATAATGTAAATACAATGACCACATGTTAATCTACCCTGCACTGATTTAAGTGAATATACTTTGAAAAAACATTTGTTAGCTAAGAGAGATGGCTTCTTTTTTTTCTCTGAACAGGAATGTAAGTGTCTATTTTACTAGAAATAGGTTTTTGTTTGTTTAATTTTTCTTTAATGAAAAATAAGGCTGATGACAAAGTATTTTTCTTGCAGATCAGGCATTTTAATTTTTAAATATGGTTCTCACCCCCTCCCCAGCAAAGCCCCAGCCTATTACAGTAAGGGCTGGAGTCAATATGCGCTGGTTGGAAAGCGACACTCTAGTCATAGGAAAGGGTTTTAGAGACCGAGTCCAATCTTTTTTTTGTTTTTATGGAAAAATAACCTGAAACCCAGAAAGATAAAGTGACTTGGCCAAAATCACATGGTTAGTGACAGAAATGTGATTAAAACCTGGGTTGGAAGACTGTCCAGTGCTGTGTGCCTTGGAAGGAATCAATAAATTAAGGACTGCTAATTAAGGACAGGCACCAGAATAACACAAAGGACAGAATTCCCTTCTTGAATCTTATCCTGCAGCCAGGCTAGGGAGGGCATGGAGACAAAAGTAGGAACCTTACTGATCTAATACACTTCCTCTGATTTGTTTTGGTCTAAGATTTAAATGAGCAATTCTTTTCTGCCAAGAAACAGTTTTGAATGAGCTTTTACATATGGGTCTTCTCCTAGCGGGACTAAGGATCAAAGGGAACAAGATAGAGGAAAGCAGAGTGGGCAGGAGGAAAGCAGTGGTATCTTTCATCATTGTTACTAGCATTGTTACTAGGTGAAAATCCAACACTGAGTGAAAGCAGGAGATTACTGTTTGGTGGGGGTCTTTTTGTTATTAGTGAATGTTAAACAGTTTGCCCAGGAGACTAGGGGACCATGTATGTCTTAGTGGACAGGGGTCTGAAGTACACTGGAATTTACTGAGAAACTTGTTTGTGAAGACTATACTTAATTATTGCCATATTGCCATTTTCTTACAAAAATATGTTTTGGAAAATTGTATACCATCAATTAAAGTGCTTTTGTGTAAGCTGGTTCAAGCGCTGGTAGAAAAAAAAAAAAAAGCCTTTGAGCAGGCAACATAAATAAGTTGGCAGTCCAGGTGTAAGACATTAGAGAATGGGGAGGACTGTGGCAAACTACAGAGCTTTTACTCTGTAAAAGACCTCATAAAAGGTCTTTATGTCATTTCTTTTAACACTGTGCTAGCCCCTATTCCCCCCCAAAAATATCTGCCAGCTGACTGGATACTAGTTTGAAATCTCTGGGAGAGGCAGGCTAATTTCTTTAGCTCTTTTAGTCTTTACAGCCTATCAATCTACCCTGTCGAAATGTAATACCTAGAAGGTGAATCCCCAAGAAGATGTGTAGAATGAGGGGATCTTTATCCCTAGGTTTTTTCTGGAATTATTTTTTAAAGACCCAGAATTAAAATTGGAATTAGTCAATATTTTTTCAATTACAAGATAGAAAAGCAGAACTAAAAGGAGATAGCTTGAAAATTTAAAATGTAAGGTCAGAGCTTATTTGATGAATGTTCATCATTATAGGAAGGAAATAAGTGATGAATCAGTTGAGGAAACTTTATCATCATCAGACCTGGCACTTTGAGTCATGTGTTGCTTATGAGGCTCACTCCATCTCTAGTCACTAAGTGTTCCTGGATTCGTGACTGTTTTGTCATTCAACCATCAAACACTTTATTTTCCTTCCTCCTCTTTCCTCTGAGGTGTTTCAGAGGCAATTAAGTCTTGCTGTGGAATTCTTATTGCAATAACAAATGTCATGAAAATTGAACATACAGCTAATTTTACTTCTCATGAATAGAGCTCCCGTGGTTTCCCTTCAAGACTAATGGAGGGGATACATTCCATCCTTGTTCTCCACTTTCAGTTGCTGAGATTTACCTTCAGGGATCTAGCTTCCAGTCAGTCTAAATTTTTCATCATTGTGGGTTTATTTCATACGGCTCCGTTCTATTGTTGATGGTTGATGCCTCGGGAAACACTGGAGTGAATGGCTATTTTTTTACTTATTTTTGGAACTGCATGTTCAAGAGAAGGTTTTCAAACCGTGATTAACCTCACTTTCTATAGGCCTATAAAAGTCCTCCCCCTCCTCCTCCTCCAGCTCCCTCTCCAGTGTATCAGTGCCCCATAAAACCTCCATGGAAAATCAGGGAAATTTCTTTCCAGGAGGAATAAGCAAGACAGACACCTCCTTTTTTCACCCAATTACTATAATGCTGTTTGGCATCAATTAACAAACAGAGTTTGAAAAGGAAATGAGAATTTGGTGAAAGTGACGGACTGAATTGTCGTGAAGTTTACACAGACGAGAGAAGATCCTATGAATTTTCCACTGGGTTACAAATACCATGCAATCAAAGCGGGCAGCGTGCCCACTAGAGCCCCTTAGAAGACAGAAACCACCATTTCGTTAGGCTGCGTGGATGCTGCTGCTCTTAACATCCCATTCTGTCAAAAAGGTTTTGTTATTTTGTGCTCATTTCAGAAGCTGATGTGTAAATGGTGTGTATGTCTGTTGCCATGACGACCCAGCAGCAGTTGGCCTGGGCCTCTTAACAGAGTACAAATGTGCTCTTGAAGAGATGCTTGTCAGAATTTGCCAGACGATTTTCCCTCCTGGATTCACACAAAAGGTTTAGAAGGTTTCTAACTGCATTTAGAGGAGAGACAGGCTGAAATTTAGCATTTGGCTAACATGAATGATGAAGCTCAAAGGCTCTGATCCCCTGCTGAAATAATCGCGTTCCAGTCTATCATTTCAATACTTTGGGGGGGCAACTCTGTATAATTAAAGAGAAAGACCAAGTATAAATGCAGCAAAAAACCTCGATGATTACCGGAACTGAGGCTTTTGTTGACTTTTAATGTGACTCATAACTATCTCTGCATTTAATAAGAGGTCATTGTTACTCCCTGTGTTCTTGTTCCTATTTTGGCGTGTCAAATTTGTGTGTAGGTGCTGTACCAAGAGGAAAAAAACAACAATGCAAGCCAAGTGCGTGATCCCACAGGCCCCTTCTCCACACACTTTCTGGGCCCTGTTTTTCCTTGTCTCTGGTGACCAAAGAATTCAACTCATAGTCTTTTGTGCCAACTTATATACAATTTTCAATGACTTAGGGGTGGACTGACAATTTTGGGGCTGTTTGAGGCATTCATTTCTCCTCCTTGTCCTTCCCGCCATCTGCCAAATCTCCTTCAGAGGGCAAAGAAAGGAAGAGAAACACCAATTGATTAGTTCAACACTTATCAGCAGCTCTCAAAAGGGTTTTATTAGAAAGATGGGGACTAGTGAAATGAGTTGTGGGGATTATCTGTGCTTCATGCCAACTGTTCTTCAGAATCATGAGTCATCTCTAGTTGGCTCTATTTATGGATAACTTCTGTTAGTTATCCCAGTATTCCATTAGCGTAGCTCAGAAAGTCAAATAAATGACAGCTTTTTTTTTTTTAATCTTTGTATGTCTCAAAAAGTGAGTGCTACCCAGAAAGTCAGGTTCAAAAGGCTCCAGGAAATTTCCAGGTGATCATAGTTTCATCTGAATCCTAGTTATGAGTTGCAACTTGACCTGTTGAAAGAAATATTAACTACAGTGGGATTCAGCCGCAAATGTCTGACATGTCTTTACGCAGTTTAAACCTTATGGTTCTTAGTTCCATCATCTGTAAAATGAGGGAGTTGAACAATAGTTCTGAGATCTGTTCCAGGTCTAAAATTCTGTTTGCCTCTGGGAATTCTGGAAAACCTAAGCCTCAAATGTGCTGATACATTTTAGTGAATTAGGATTAAAAAAAATACTGGAGTTAGCCATGAGAGAATCATCAAAAAAAAAAAAAAAAAATTAGCATTGAAGCCCCTTCCAGCCCCATATCTTAGGCATCTAAACCAACTTCTACTTCCACCTCCTTACCTAACCTGCACTCCACAATTTTTTTTTTTTTTTTGAGGAAGATGAGCCCTGAGCTAATATCTGATGCCAATCCTCCTCTTTTTGCTGAGGAAGACTGGCCCTGGGCTAACATCCGTGCCCATCTTCCTCCACTTTATATGGGACGCCGCCACAGCATGGCTTGCCAAGCCGTGCGTCGGTGCACGCCCAGGATCTGAACCTGCGAACCTTGGGCCCCCGCAGCCAGCGTGCGCGCTTAACCGCTACGCCACCAGGCCAGCCCCTGCACTCCACAATTTTTAAAATGAAAAGCCAATGAAGAAACTGCAAGTTTCTGGCTTGAATTATTAGCTTACTTAAATTCAGGGTGACTATCTGTTGTAGAGGGATTTTAACATGGAGTGAGAGATTGAACTAGATGAACTCCGA
This sequence comes from Ceratotherium simum simum, assembly GCF_057802395.1. Lineage (NCBI taxonomy): Eukaryota > Metazoa > Chordata > Mammalia > Perissodactyla > Rhinocerotidae > Ceratotherium > Ceratotherium simum. Next base: position 23,148,982 of record NC_141912.1, on the reverse strand, counting down.
GTACGTTTTAACACTCATTTTCTGACTTAAAATTTCAATGTTACTTGTACAAGAGAACCAGTACAGGGACCACCTACAGGCAAGGTCACACACTTGTGGCCTATGGTTGGAACTCAGCCCACAAATGCTTTGTTTGGCCTGCACAAGTGATTTAGATTTTTTAAAACTTTCGTTACCAGCTTTTAAAAAGTGAAGATTTTATGTTAAAAACATCCAGATTTCCAGCTCCTATTACCTCCTGATAACAGTCCCCTGGTGCTGAAGTGGCTGCCCCTTTAGATAGGGTGGGTGCTGTGCACCTCATTCTCCACCATCCCCACCCAGCTGTGGCCTCATCCACCCTCCCTGCCCTGCCCCTTTGACAGAGGAGTTGTAGACACTTGACTTACTAGCTAGTCAAGGACCACCTGCTGTCTTCAGACCACCATGGAAGAATCACTGTTCCAGGGAAAAGTTATTGAGGTTTCAGAGAATATGACTTGAGTATTAGCCAATCAAAAGTTAGAACTTCCTTTGGGGATCTATACTTTTTAAATGATTTTTTAAAGAGAGAGAGAAAGAAAAAAGCAATTTGAACATAGATGACAGATATTCAGTAGGTGGGATGCTATTTTCACGTATTCTAATGAACACCGCCCTCTGTGCCCGAGAGCATTCATTCTGCTGCTGCTCACTTCTCTGGAACAAAAGGAGAGAAGTAAATCAAGGGCTTAACAATGGAGTGCAACTTAACCAGATCACCCTCTGCTGATAAGAGAATAACTGGTGGTCCTGGATCTCCCCTCTATGTTTTAAACAGATTTATTGAGATACAAAACTTTCCCTTTTAAAGTGGACAATTCAGTGATTTTTAGCATATTCACAAAATTGTGTAGCCATCACCACTATCTAATTGCAGAATATTTTCATCACCCCAAAAAGAAACCCCTTTCCCATTAGCAGTCACCCCCTTTTTCTCCCTCCCTCTCCCCTAGCCCTAGGCAACCACTAATCTGCTTTCTATCTCTATGGATTTGCATAGTCCAGACATTTCACATAAATGGAATTATACAATATGTAGCCTTTTGTGTCTGGGTTCTTTCACTTAGCGTAATATTTTCAAGGTTCATCTCTGTTGTAGCATGTATCAGGACTTCCTTTTTATGGCTAAATAATATTCATGGTATGGATATACCACATTATGTTTATCCATTTCTCAGTTGATGGACATTTGAGTTGTTTTCACTTTTTGGCTAATATGAAAAATGCTGCTAATGAACATTTGTGTACAAGTCTTTATGTGTGCATATGTTTTCATTTCTCTTGGGTATATACCTAAAAGTGGAATTTCTAGATCATATGGTAATTCTATATTTAACTTTCTGAGGAACTACCAAATTGATTTCCCCAGTGGCTGTAGCATTTTAGATTCCCACCAGCAATGTATGAGGATTCCAATTTCTTCACATCCTTACCTACACTTGTTATTGTCTGTCTTTTTTAGTTTAGCCATCTTAGTGGGTGTGAGCTAGTATCTCATTGTGGTTTTAATTTGCATTTCCCCAACAACATATGACTTTGAACATCTTTTCATGTCTGTATTGGCCATTTGTATATCTTCTTTGGACAAATGTCTATTCAAACTTTTCCCATTTTTCAAGTTGGGTTATTTGTCTTTTTGTTGTTAGTTGCAAGAGTTCTCTCTATATTCTAAACACAAGTCCCTTGTCAAATATATGATTTGTAAATATTTGTCCCATACTGTAGGGTCATCTTCTATTTTCTTAATAATGTCCTTTGAAGCAAAAAAGTTTTTAACTTTGATGAAATCCAATTTATTTACTTTTTCTCTTTTCATTTACACTTTCAGTGTCATATATAAGAAAGCATTACCTAATCCCAGGTCACAAAGAATTACTCCTATGTTTTCTTCTAAGAGTTTTATAGTTTCTACTTTAACATTTAGGTCTATGGTCCATTTTAAGTTAATTTTTTTACATGGTGTGAGATAGGGGCATGTAATCTGCTTTTGATAGTTAAGAACTTGTTTCATTTGACTTATGCTCCAGGCTGTGCTTTATTAAGGAACACAAAATATGAAAATGTAATGTGCATGTGGATTCTATCCTAAGGGAAAAAGCTTTGCTTGGATTCTCAGTGTGATAAAGAATGATACTATGCAATTAACCTCATGCCTTATAGTGTAGCATAGGTCCACCAGAGTTCCTTGAGAAACTTTTGCTTTGCAGAAGAGCAGATTAAAATGTGGCTCTATGACTATGTGATATATTCGAGAGTTCAGATAAAAGATCCAAAGTAATGTGGCCATGATGCATGGAGTCCTGGCCATCCCTGTCTCATCCCCAGTATGGCACCCAAAGACTCAAAGTCTGGATCGTGGAAACTACTCCTCTCTGAGAGATCCTTTTGACCCCTAAATCTCTCTGTGGGTAATTATGTATATATGTGTATTCATATGTATATACATATTCATATATGTATGGTGCCCTGCATGTATACATGCACATACATGTGTATATATACATATATGTAACGTGTATGCATACATATATACATGCGTGTGTTTGTATACACTCAGTTCCTAACATAAAATAGTGTAACCACCATTTCTATTGGCATTTCCATCCAGCCTTGGACAGCAAAAGTCTGTGTCCCCCTTGTTCCTCGTTTGCTTGGAGACAATTGAGCAGGGCCCCCTAGGAAGTATAGCTCTTTCCTTAATCTGTATTTTCTCCCAGAAAATGACCTATTTTCTCCCAGAAAGTGATCTATTTTCTCCCAGAAAGTAATCATGGGGAATTTCTGGAATTCTCCACTCTGTTAATATTCCTTGTTATCTCATAAGTTAGATAAATTTTATGGGAGAGCTTGAGAATGATACCACTCTCTAAAACATGGTTTCTGTGGGAAAATCTATTGTGCCTTCTGAACAACCGATTTACAAACATTTGGAACACAACTTATTCACGATCTAGGGGCTGTCTGGGTGGTGACTAGTTTTATGGTTTCTTACTCTTCTTTTAGTTTCATGGTTTTGAACAAAGTTCAATCACAGTTAAAATTGAGGAACTATTCCTTCTAATTCATTGGTATTTTTGTGAACCTTGGAATCTGGCAGAAGTGAATGTTTCTTGGGAAATTTGGCCTTCAGAGCCTTAAGATGACTTCTGAGATTAGATTCCTTTTATTTAATCGACCAAATTAACACCTCAGGTTGGAGTATCTAGGAGTGAGTCACTGGAAGAGGGCAAGTGAATTCAGAGAAACCATTAATCACGATAAAGGTTGACAGGCAAAGCATGAGGTAAAGAATGCGGTATTTTGTATGACCTGCCACAAGGAAGCAGGTCTTTTTTTATTTTTGACACTGGCCATAGTGAGCTACCCTTCCCTTTGGGCTCCCTACTGCTGATGGTGTGCCTTCTCTCATAAGGCCAACGTCACTGGTGCTTTCTAAGCCAACAGCAGCAGGATGCCGCCAGCAGGACCCTGTACATTAATCAGAGCTCCATTCACTGCTTTTGCTTCCTTCCCCGAGGTGAGGCAGCAGCAAGCATGGACCAGAGCCATCGTGAATCAGTGTCCTGGTTCCATCCTCAGCAAGCTGCATGAGCTCAAGCGAGTTATTTAACCTCTCCCTGCCTCGGTGTCCCCACATACTAAGTGGAGGTAGTTAGTACCTGCTCCACTGCCAAGAGCAGTGCTTTTCGAGCCTCGCTGCATGGTGGAATCATTGAGAGGATTGTTTTTTTTAAAATTATGATGCCTAAGCCCACATCAGAGTAATTACATCAGCATCTCTGGGGGTGGGAACTGGGGAATAGTTTTTTGTGTGTGTGAGGAAGAACCAGCCCTGAGCTAATATCCATTGCCAATCCTCCTCTTTTTGCTGAGGAAAATTTGCCCTGGGCTAACATCCATGCCCATCTTCCTCTACTATATATGGGATGCCGCCACAGCATGGCTTGACAAGCAGTGCATTGGTCTGCGCCCAGGGTCCAAACCTGCGAACCTCTGGCCACCAAAGTGGAGCGCGTGAACCCAACCGCTACGCCACCGGGCCAGCCCCGAGGGAATAGTATTTTTTAAAAGCAGGCAAGCTTGAGAATCACTGTCCTGGAGGAGTAAATTAGATGGGCATGTGAAAAGTGCTTTGATGCCTATAAATACACTAATTAAAGGTGGAATTATCATCTTTTACTCCTGTTAAACTGACCCTCGTGGAGCGCCTACTGTGTGCAAGGTACTGTCCGAGAGGAGGCAAAGGGGACTGAAACCTGATCCTTGCCCTTGGGAATGTCCCTGCCCAGAGGCTCGCCATATGGTGGAGGAGATGTGTGTACTCTGTTATCTTAGTTGTGTATTATAAAAGTATAACACAAGTTGGGTTGTGGTTGAGGGCCCGCCCTTATCACTGCTGCTATCATTGTACCTCTCTGCTTGTCAGTGTCTCAGCAGACTGAGCGTCCTGAAGGTCTTCAGGACAAAGGCCATGTCCTATCTACTCTGGTGTCCCAGCATCGAGCAGTGTCCTTCGCTGGGAATGAATCAAGTGCTAGTGGGGCCCGAAGGAGGAAGGGAGGGAGGGTCATGTTCTGCCCGGGAAGATTGGCCATGGCTTCATAGAGGAATTGACATTTCCACTGGGCCTTCAAAGGATGATATAGGACTTGCACAAGGAAAGGGATATGATGGGGTGGGGAGGAGATGAGCTAGCGAAGAGGAGGAACACAGGTACCAAGGTGCGTGATTTGTTCAGAGAGTGGCAAGCAATCCCAGTGGCTAGAGGACAGGGAACATGGTGTGAGTGACAGGAAGTAGGGTTGTGAAGGGCCCTGAATGCCACCCACAGCAGCTGGAACCTCATTCTCTAGGCTGGAGAGTGGGGAGCTACCAGGAAGTTTTGAGCAACTTGTGACAGAGTTCTAGAGAGTTGTGGAAGAGGGCAGTAGGGAAGGTGGACGGGCAGCGGGAGATGGAAGCAGAGAGACCAAGTAGTGCATAAAAGAGCTGCCGCGGGTCTGAGAGCAGGCGCGGGGGGAGAGGACGGACCGCGGGAGAGGTAGCACTCGGGCCAAGGGTAAAGAATATCCAAGGGTGGCACAGGTCTGTCGAACAAGCAAGAGCTTTGTGTCACAGTGCAACTTAGTTTTCTCCTGTTGTCTCTTTGAACTTTATTGGGGGTGGAAGGAGGGAGTTTTTCTTCACTTCTGGATAAAGATTGGGCAGCCCATGCGTGGCTTCTGTTCACCCTCAGACAGATCCCCTAGTCACGTATAGTTATAAAAATAGGCTCGATTCAGGAAGTAAAATGTCTAGTCTCATGGAGTCATCAAAACTCGGAAGAGCTAAGGGGCTGGGGCATTCTTATTTGGCTTCACCTCCTGCAGGCTGGCGCAGGAGTCGAGCTCTCTTTGGGCTGCTCATTCACGAGCACTTCCGGGGTTCCCTGAGGGCCTCTCTCTGCAGCCCCTGCATCTCCTTCCTCAACCCCTGGCATTCGGCAGCATCTTCCACTCTCTGCCTTGCCCTCCAGGTGTCTCTCTTAGACAGATGACCCCACACTTTCTCTCTCTCCTGGGTGACGCATCCAGGTCCAAGGGAAACCCTGATGTACCTCTGTCCCCACTGTCTCTGGGAGGGAAGGTCCTGCAGCAGCCCTCTCCTGCCTTGCCTCCAAATCCATTCTGTGAGTCCTTCACTTGCCCCAGGATATCGGGACCCTCGGGCTCTCCTCAGTGGGATCAGACCCAGTCCTCAGTCAGCCTCAGCCTTTGCAGGGGCAGGTCAAGCACTAGTCATCCACGTGTCCCAACGCAAGAAACACATTCCAGGGCTCTCCAGTGGGTACCCTTGAAACCTCTTTCACCAGGCTGCAGTTGGGAAGTTGCACCCAACCCCTCCCCTAAGATGGGGAAGGGAAGGAGACCCACAAATGCCAACAGCTTCCCCAGAGCCATCACCTTGCCCATCTCCTCACCAAATCCCCTCTGTGCCCTGACCCATTTCTGTCACCTTGGTCCTTGAACAGACATCAGAGAGGTCTAGTTTCCTACGTACTAATTTCCTATGGCTGCTGTAACAAATTATCACAAATTTAGTGGCTTAAAACAACATAATTTTATTATCTTGCAGTTTTGGAGGTCAGAAGTCTGAATGGGTCTTACGGGGCTAAAATCAAAGGCTACATTCTTCTGCAGATTCTAGGGAAGTCTGTCTCCTGGCTTTTTCCAGCTTCTAGAACCACCTTGGCTCATGGCTACATCATTCCAACCTCTGTTTCTGTCCTCACATCTCCTGCCCTGACTGACCTCTCGTGTAAAGGCCCTTGTGATGACATTCGTCCCACCAGAATAAGCCAGGGTAGTCTCCCCATCTCAAGATCTTTAACTTAACCGCATTCACAAAGTCCTTTTTGCCATATAAGGTAACATATTCACAGGTTCTAGACTTTAGGGTGCGGACATCTCTGGGGAGACCATTATTCAGCCTACACACTTGTCTCGGCACCTCAATAGAAAATGAGGCAGAAACAGTCCCATTTGACCCTCCTGTGGGAGGATTTCCAGTGTTTTCAGCTTTGGTTGCCTGAAGTGATGCCACCGAATACCACAGGGAACAGAGGTGGCAGAGTAGATGGGGGTGAGGCGGGTGGGGACATAATGAGCTCACTTGTGGTATGTTATATTTGACGTCCTTCCAGGAGATCAGTGTGGAAACATCTCCAAGGCAGTTGGGAGAACAGGTCTGGGATCCAGGAGAAAAGGTTGGGCATAGATGTCGATTTAGGAGTCACGGACAGACAGGTCGTAGTTGAAGCCATGGGGTGCCAGGATCACCAAGAAGGGAGACCAAGAAGGGAGATAGGAGTGAGCTGGGAGGAAGGGGCAATGGATAAAAGGTGTGTGGGGAAGAGAAATAAGTTTAGAAAGCAGAGGGCTTTTAGAGAGGTAAAAAGAGAATGAAATAATAATTACAAAAATAATTGCCTTGGAAGTAAAGTGAAATGTTGTCTGATCATGGCTCTTTTCTTATGTGTATAGGAGAAACCCACTCTCTTCATCCATGGTAACAGTTTTCAGTATGTCACCTTCACAGTTTATCAAGTAAGGATTTGTCATAGTATTGAGTGCCTACAATGGACCAGACACTGTGTCAGTGCTGAGGTTGTGAAAATGAACAGAAGGTCCTCTGTGCTCAGTCCTTCAACCCAAAGGGAAAGACAAATGTTATCAAATAAATGACATCTTCTGTGCAGACCGTGACTCAGATGGACTATAAGGTCCAGCTTACCATGCAAACATGGAACATCCTCTGTTCATGGTGTTTTGCATTTGATAGTCTTTTCATATGTACTGAAAATTTTAAGATATTGACCATTTTCCTCAGCAGTGTTAGGAAGACATTAAAAAAAAAAAGTTCCCCGTAGCCAAAACAGAATAGAAACTTGGGTGAAGTTAGTCAAATTATTTCCCCATGCTCTTGGCTCTGGAGAACCCTACCCAGCTTCTGTTTGAGCAAGCAGCCCGCTCAGAACCTGGAGCTAAAACTCACAAAGCATCCCGTTCCAGGGCCACAGAGCATGGGGCAGCAGAACCATACGGCATTTGAGTTCCAGTTCCTCTAGGCTTTCAGCCATGGCAAAATTTGTTTGTTTTTCCCCAAAGCAAAGTGCTGCCTGGCAGCCAAAAAGGAGAGTGATTGTTGCCTCTTTTTTTGTCCAGCTTCTTAGATAGCTGTGCTATATTCAACAGCTCTATCTGACTTTCTGTTCCAAACACCTCCCCTTCCTGTCGGTAGAATTCTCAGAACTCTCATAGCTCTTGTAGGTGTTATCAGAAACTTTTGGAAGGCTACTGAGTGGTACAGTCCGTGCTCTAAAGAGCTGCCTCCAAGCTCGGTGACTCACCTGCCCTTGGAGGACACAGTGGATGAAATGTGCAACAAGGAATGGAGAGTTCCCAGGAATCTCTCACTTGAACTGTGATGATGATTTTTTGAAGAACAAAAAGTAGAGGGAGATTGAAATTTGTGGGGAAAGATAATCGGAGAGGTTTGAAAGGGAGATGAAACTTTAAGGCCAATAAACAAATACAATTTATTTCTCAAAGATAAACTAGTAATTGGTAGGGCCCGCCCATGGCGTACTGGTTGAGTTTGGCACACTCCACTTTGGTGGCCCGGGTTTACGGGTTCACATCCTGGGCATGGACCTACACCACTTGTCAGCCATTCTGTGGTGACGACCCACATACAAAAAAAGAGGAGGATTGGCACAGATGTTAGCTTAGGGCTAATCTTCCTCAAGCAAAAAAGGAGGAGGCTTGGCAACAGATGTTCGCTCAGGGCGAATCTTCCTCAGCAAAAATAATAATAGCAATAAATAAATAAATAAATAAATTAGTAATTGTTTAAGATCTATCTTCTCCTTTATGTTATTAGCATCGTGAGAACCATGAGGGGCTACGGCACTTTTGTACTTAGTTTTAACTCCAGTAAAGTGCTGTCTAGTACATAGTAGGTGCTCAATAAATGTTTATTGAATGACTGAGCAAATGAATGAAGGCAGAATAGGGGCATAAGAACATTGAGAAATAAGAACATTGAGAGATCTGTTTAAAAATATATATTCGATTATGAAGAGAGAAAGAAAAACTGGATTTATGCATGTTAATAGTGTTTATCTCTGGGTAGAGGAACTAGCGATTATTCTAATTGTTTTCCTTTTATGATTTTCTGTGATGTTCTCGTTTTTCTATGATTAACTCTCATGTTTGTTTAATAGAGATACTTTTAAGTAAGCATTCAAAACTTTAAAAGTCTAGAAAGGAATATATAAAACTTACAGCAGTTTTGTGTTGAGCATGGGATTAGAGTTTCATTTTATTCATTTTCTGAATGTTCTACTGCTTTTATCATCTGAAAACATTTTTCTAATGAACAACATGTGTCTTAGTCTATTTGGGCTGCTATAACAAAATACCATAGACTGGGTGGTTTATAAACAACAAAAATTTATTTCTCACAGTTCTGGAGGCTGGAAGTCTAAGATCAAGTTGGAGTCCAAGGACTTCTGGTTCATAGGTGTCTCATTGTGTCCTCACATGGAAAAAGGGGTGAGAGATCTCCCTGGGGTCTCCTTTATAAGGGCACTAATCCCACTCATGAGGGCTTTGCCCTTATGACCTGAACACTTCCCAAAGGCTGCTCCTCCTAATACCATCTCATTTGGGATTAGGGTTTCAACATATGAATTTTGGGAAACACAGATATTCAGACCATAGCACCAGGTTAGTGAGTCGCCATGGTAGGAAAACTATCTTGTACAAGGGCTAGGATCCCTGAGTTCACTAACCATAAAGAAAATATCAAATTAAAGAGGAGATGCAGGTGAAGAGCCCTATTATGGCATATTTTTCAATTGCTGAAAACACACGTCCATAGAGATTTTGTTTTTTAAATCCCCCTTGGAAATACCTGCCACATTCACCAGAAGCTAACTTGGTCCTGCGTGGTTTCTTCATCCCGTCTTCTGAGAGGCTGTGTGTTCTGACTCTCTGTTCATGGTTAAGATAATTTTTTTTTCTTTGACTAAGATAAGACATAGATTTCTTATGCATCTTTCAAATGAAAAATGGTTATTTGAAGATGTTTTGCAAATGGACAGTAGGAAAATGAGAGCACAAAATATCATTGGTGTGTAAATTCTATGAAGACCCATGCAGGTAGGTGGCCCTATGACACTTTACAGATGAATGAGTTGTGTGTGTGTGTGTGAGGAAGATCCGCCCTGAGCTGACATCTGTTGCCAATCCTCCTCTTTTTGCTGAGGAAGATTGGTCCTGGGCTAACATCCGTCCCCATCTTCCTCTACTTTACATGGGACGCTGCCACAGCATGGTTTGATAAGTGGTGCGTATGTCCGTGCCCGGGATCTGAACCTGCGAACCCCAGGCCACCAAAGCACAGCGCGCGAACTTAACCACTACGCCACCAGGCCAGCCCCACTGATGAATGAGTTTTGTCTAATAAATTGATTTGTAATCTGGTACAAGTTAATTTTACTAGATTAATTGGTAATTAATTAATCTGGTAAAATTTTTAAAAATTGTATTTCCACCAGGAACACTTTAAGCTATATCTGGTTTGATTGAGGCAGAACCTGGCCTGAGTCCAGGGACAACCTACGCAGGCTCAGCCTTCGAGGATGAGAATCTCAGGACCTCCCTCAACCTCTGGTGACCAGACACCAGATCAACTCTGGTATAACAGAGTTGCTGCAGAAGTAGTCATTCCAAGTCCTTTTGGCTCTACCAAATGGGGAAATGAGCATGGAAATTCTCTTGGTGCAAGCTATCAGCTATGGCTTAAGAGGGGAAGAGTTCACTAATGAATACCGTGGTGTTGGATTTAATGAAGTAGATGATACAGAAGTAAGTGCGTGTGTGTAGGCTATTGGAATATGTAAAAGATTCAAATGGTAGTTATACTACCCTAAAGGGGGAAATTAAAATGTGAGAATACTAAAGCACCTTAAGGAAAGTACTGGAAACATTTTTGTCTCCTTTTGAAGACAGAAGATTCACACACATACACACATTAGGTGTCAGTCAAACAGTCAAAATTGGCATGGCTTCTCTCTGAAAACAACCCATGCAAACTCGAAAAGGGCATCCCTGAGCTTTCTGCCTCCACTCTGGGGGGAACAGGCCCTTGGTGGCCCTTGCCTAATGGGATCTCTCTGATTGGCTGGCTGAGAAGGAATGCAGGCAATTTTCCTCAAGTCCTGAGAACTTCTATCAAACCAGTGCTGTTTGCAGGCACTCATCTCCCTTCCCGGCAGGAGAAAACCTGGAGGGGGGACAGGGAGGTGGAGAAAAGCCCACCGTGAGTGGTGAGTGGTTGGACGTAGAGCGGAAGCTATTATCCTTTCCAGGCCAAACAGAACTGCTACGGAAATGCTGCATTGGAACCAAGAGGCAGGTTTTCTGCAGTATAAAGAGACTTTTTTTGCTCGCCTCTCATTTTGTGGTGTTTAGTTACATGACTTTGGTTGTCTAACGCCTGTCTGTGCTCATCAACTAGTTCATTCTTTCTTCTTCATCTCCATCATTCAATGACCAGAGCCTATTAGTTGTTCCATTTTGATTTCCGTCTTTCATTTCTTTTCACTGGTCTGGGTATCACTGTGTGGTTTTAGCTATCTGACAGATTTATTGCTTTTTTGAGATATTCAGAAACTGTCTATAAGCCTTGGGTGGTTGAGACAGTGAACATGCGACTACCTTGATTTCCCTTGGCTGGGTTCTACTCAGTTACTCCTCTTCACTGTGCGCTACTCACGGGCCTGAGAAGTGCACTTCTGTGCACTTGGAACTTAGAAGATACAGCTGCAGCTGCTTCCATTTGTTTCTGTTCTTACAGATGAAAGAATAGTGGTAAAGGGCCATCACTGCTCTGAGGTCAGATGTATTAGAATGTTTTTAACGTGAATTCAGAAATACTGTTTGAACAAATAAGCATCTAAAGTTTACACTTACCTATTGGAACGATCTGAGACTGGAGAAAGAACGAGTTCTAATGAAGGTATGAAAGAATTTAGACTTGGAATGAGAGGTAACGCTTCCTTTAATTAACATGGTATGTTAATTCTGAAAAATTGATAGTTGATGTAGACTAAAGTGGAGGGAAGAGCTGAATACAAATAAATCTTGAGATACCTCTTACTCAATGATACTCTCAAAGTCTAAAGTCAAAATATAATCCCTTGGATTTTCTTCTTTATTTTTTTATTTTATTTTTTTTAAATTTTTTGTTTATTGCAGTAACATTGGTCTATAACATTGTATAAATTTCAGGTGTACATCATTATACTTCTATTTCTGCATAGATTACATCATGTTCACCACCAAAATACTAATTACAACCCATCACCACACACATGTGCTGAATTATCCCTTTCAACTTCCTCCCTCCCCTCTTCCCCTCTGGTAACCACCAATCCAATCTCTGTCTCTATGTGTTTGTTTATTGTTGTTATTATCTATTACTTAATGAAGGAACTCATACAGTATTTGACCTTCTCCCTCTGACTTATTTCACTTTGCATTATACCCTCAATGTCCATCCATGTTGTCACAAATGGCTGGAGTTCATCGTTTCTTATGGCTGAGTAGTATTCCATTGTGTATATATACCACATCTTCTTTATCCATTCGTCCCTTGATGGGCACTTAGGTTGCTTCCAAGTCTTGACTATTGTGAATAACGCTACAATGAACACAGGGGTGCATGTACCTTTACAAATTGGTGTTGTCAAGTTCTTTGGACTGGATTTTCTTCTTTAATTGCTGAATGGTTGGTATTGTGCTTTAGAAATGCACGTTCTGGGAAAAATTATTTAGAATGTTTTAAAGACTCAACCCTATGGAAAAGGTCAAGAAGTGACTCACCAATCTTTCTTCTCTCCAATCAGATCTGCTCGGTGAAAATAAAAGTAAATGGCGAAGAGGTCTGAATGTTCCACGTCTTAAGCATAGAGGAATTCACAGGAGCTATGATCCATGTGAAGTTGTCTTAAACCATTTTTGTCCTTGAATTTTTTATAAATTGCAAAAGGCAGTGCTGGCTGTAAGTGCAAAAAACCACAACTTCATTTCCAGATGGCTGTCTAATCTTTCTCAGACTTGCCAATGCTCGGTCATTTCTCACCATGACATTTCGTTCCCCTCAGGCACACAGGAGAGGTTACTGTGACTGCCGTCACTTCTGTGTGGTATTCCTGATTGAGATTGTGCCAAGTAGAGCCAAGTCCTCTGCTTTCAGGGGATGGTGTGGCAAAAATTGAATGTGACCTGGAAAGGATCAGAATGTCATATGTCTAAAAGTTTTGGTTGTCTTTAAAGGGCACTGTTGCTTCTGCAGGTTCTTTCAGTTCTTATCAAGAGAAAACATGAGATGTAGATTTTGTTCCCTATGAGAGAGTGCAGGAAATCAGAAATCCTCCATTTTCTGAGAGCTTGCTGAACGGATGAGGAAATAATGGATGACTCACAGTGGACCTCACTTCCTAGAGCACTTTAAAGGGCTGATACCTGCCAACTTTATTATAGTTATGATGAGAAAGATGAAAAATGAAGAATACATACAATTTGGATAAATCCTTTTGTAACAGATGGTTGTTGTTCTCGTAATTTTTATGGATTTAAATTCTACTAGCCAGAGGACACACTTTATGTTCCTGTCCATAGAATTTGTACTTTGCCACAGTATTCGATATGAGAATAGCCCATAATAACTACATTATATGGTTATCTTAAACCTTAGGTAATTTTGTGTTAAGTGCCATTTACTGAATGTTCCAATCATATCTATAATCTAAGAAGAGGGTTGGCAAACTATGGCTGGTGGGCCTAATCCAGCCCACTCCTGTTTTGTAAATACCATTTTATTGGAACACAGCCAAGCTCATTTGTTTACTTATTGTCCGTGGCTGTTTTCACAGTATAACGGCAGAGCTGAATAGTTGTACCAGAGATGGTATCACCCACAGAACCTAAAATATTTACTATCTGACCCTTTACAGGAAAAGTTTGCTGACCCCTGACCTAAATTATTAAAATTTTACAAGACTATAAATATGTATATAATCTTTGTATTTGTATATATAAATACATATATATGCATATCTCTGTGTGGCTATATATGCATATAAACACATGTATACGTAGACATACATATGTAATATATACACATAACTATGTATATAAGCATAAATAGATATGCACAAGTGTACATGGATTTACATGTATATATGTGCATGTACATGTACAGGTATGTCCATGCATGTGCACATGCTCAGAATTAATTGAATTCTAGGTGAGCCATCACTAGGGAATATCTTTAATTACATCTGAAAAAAAATCAATGTCAGCAGCCCCTTTCCTCATCACGTGGTACTGGTTGTCCTCCACAGAAGGTAAATAATGCCTGATGTAGATATAGAATGTGTCCTTCTGGTCTCTTTCACTCATGGGTCTGTCCCCGGAGAAAGCATTTCTCCAAGAGTGTTTGACGGCCAGGACTCAAGTCCGTGTTTCTTTGCTGCTGGTGCAGGAGGCTGGAAAACAATGAAAGCAGCAATTCTGGGGGACTCCAGCACAGCAGGCTCGGTGCGGGCTTCCTTGGTGATGTCCTATCATTCTCCCACAGTGGGACTCAAAGCCCCACAAAGAGCAGAGAAGAAAAGACAGCACAGGAAGAAAACAAAGGTGGATGTATTTAAAACACAAATAATGTAGCGCACCATTGCTAACTAATTTTAGTTTGGAGGGAAGAAGTATGGTATTATATTTTTTGCCGAGGAAGGTTTGCCCTGAGCTAACATCTGTGCCAATCTTCCTCTATTTTGTATGTGGGTTGCCATGACAGCGTGGCCACCGACAAGAGGGTAGGTCCACACCCAGGAACTGAACCTGGGCTGCCAAAGGGGAACACACCGAACTTAACCACTAGGCCACGGGGCTGACCCAAGAAGTATGGTATTTATTGTTGATTAAAAGTCCCTCAACCCAGGTATTCATTCATTTCTTTATTCATTTAGTGAATGGCTAATTGAGCGTTAACTATGTGTCAGGCACTGGCTGGGCTCAGGGGATACATGAGTACACAGGATGCAGTCCCTGCCCTTAAGGACCTGACAGTCCAGTCGGGGAGAGAGGCAGAGAGTGGCAGAGCGATGAGTGAGCACTTACCATGAAGGAGCTGTGAGTGATTCCCTGTGGTCAGCATGGAGTGCTGAGGAGCAGACAGGAGGGACACCTAACGTAGTCTTGAAGCCTTTGAGGGTCAGGGAAGAGTTTCTGGAGGAAGCAACGTCTAATCAAGAGTGAAGTGAAAGTAGATGTTAGCCGGGCAAAAAGACACCAGTAAGAACCTTCTCAGCAGGAGAAGCAACTTGTACAAAGGACTAGAATGGAGAGAGACCATCGTGTTGGGGATATGCAGATGGTCTGGAGGGCTAGAGCAGAGAAGACTATGAGTGAGTGATGGTGAGTGGGGGTGGGGGTGGTGCGAGGCACACTTAGAGCTAGAAATCAAAGAGTCAGCTGGTTGACCTTCTCTGCCCGCCATCCATGTCACTGTCCCCAAATTTCCCTGATCCGCCTTCATTGGATCTCCCAGATCACATAGGAGGGTGGGACACTGATTCAGTGCCGTGTGGAGCCATACTGGAGCCTGAAGCAAAAGGAAAACTAGGTATCCCTATATACACTTACCAAAAACTGCTCCCGTAGGTTGAATCAAGTGGAAATAGTTAATAAAAGCTCTACCACCAAAAACCATGACTACATACGAAGTCCCACATTGACCAATCTGGTCACATCCTCTGTCAACCCTCATAAAACCACCTGGCCTGGCCAACCCTGGCCTGATTAGAATTCCCATTGCACAATAACACAGGGTCATAAAACAAACAACAGATAGCCCGTCTGTATCTAAATTTTTGATATTTTGTTCATCATGGATTCTTTTACCCATTATTTGATCTATAGATGAGACTAGAAAGATAAATAGGAGTCAGGTAGTAAAAGACCTTGTGAAAAATGATAAGGAGATTGGACTTTGTCCTGAGGGCCATAGGGAACCCTTGAAAGACTTGAAGTAAGGGAATGAAGGGATTGGATTTTTTGGTTTAGAAATATCACTCCAGCTGCAGTTTTGAGGGTAGATTTGAGAAGTTAGATCTGCCATAGAAACATCTGGACTTACAAAAACCCACCAAAAATATCAATTAAAGTGGTTGTTATCGACTTTATAAAAATGATTCACAATACAAAATCCCTGTAAATGAGAAATACATATGCAAATATGTATTGGATTTGTACATATGTCTGATAGTAAATATTTGATTATGCACAACTTTTCAAAACACACTCCTGTGTTTTGCAAGTGATCATTTGTTTTGTTGAGATTCTCAGAGAATTACTTGAGCCAGTTGATGAACACATCACAGGGTATAAATTGCAGAGGAAATAGTTTTCTATCCAAAACACAAGAAAGTAAACAGATTGGGTAAGTTAAGAAAAAAATTAAGGGAGAGGGGGCCGGCCCTGTGGCGTAGTGGTTAAGTTTGCGTGCTCTGCCTCGACAGCTGGGGGTTCGCAGACTCGGATGCCAGGTGCAGACCTACGCACCACTTATCAAGCCATGCTGTGGCAGCGTCCCATATAAAGTAGAGGAAGATGGGCATGGATGTTAGTCCAGGGCCAATCTTCCTCAGCAAAAAGAAGATTGGCAAAGATGTTAGCTCAGGGCTACTCTTCCTTACCAAAAAAAAAAAAAAAATTAAGGGAGAAAAAGAGAGATTTGGTAGTTTATAAGTCTAATTTACACCTGAAAATCCTTCTCTGATGCTGTTTCTTTCACCCACCCGTCCACGTATTACATTTCAAGGCCCAAATCAAGCTCTACTCCTGAAATTTTCTGGTTGCTCCAAAGCATCCAATCCTCCTGTTCTCTCTACACGTTTAGTGACCCTGAAAATTGAACGTGCGTGAGAATCACCCAGAGGACCTATTAAAACAGAATTTGGGGTTCAGTGGGTCTGAGGTGGGGCCCAAGAATAGAGGTTTCCAACAAGTTCCCAGGTGATGCTGCTGGTCGGGGGCCACACTTTGAGAACCACTGCTCTAGACCAGTGCTTGTTTTTCACTTTAAAGTACGTACAGATCACCTGGGGGTCTTGTTCAAATACAACACCGAAATCAAACTCAGGTGTTCTCAACAAGGGAAGATTTTAGTCCCAGGGGACATTTGGCCCTGTCCGGAGACAGTTTTAATCTTTATAAATGGTTATGGTGACAGGGGTGTTGATCTAGTGGGTACAGCCCAGAGATGCTTCTAAACATCCTACAATGCACAGGAGGGGCCCCCACAACAAAGAATTATCTAACCCCAAATGCCACTGTTGGGAAACTCTGGTCCAAACCATACAATTTAGATACCATCTTAGACCATTTGCTGTTGCTTCTTGCAATTGTAAGGGCTGCAATTTCTTCAGGGCAAGCACTATGTATAATACAGAAATTCTGAGACTTCTCCTTAGGGACAAACACTACCTCCCACCCCACCCCACCTCCGAATGCCTAACACAGTGCTTACGACATAGTAGGCACACAGGAAAAGCCTTTTTTTAATTAACTGCTCAGGATCATTTAAACTAGTCGTTCTCAGCTTAAGGCTGCATATTAGAATTACGGGGGAGTCTTTAAAACACAAATGCCTGTGTCCCACCAGCAGTGATTCGATTTAATTGTTCTGAGCTGTGGCCTGCCTATCGGGAGGTTTGTAAGCTCCACAGGTGAATCCAATGGGCAGCCAAGGTTGAGAACCACTGGAATCCAACCTTGCTAGAGATCCGGCAACTGGAGCTAGGACACTGAGAAGGGACCTTTGTAGCCTCTTCATCATGTATGATTGCAGCTGAAGAAGGACTCTATCCCAAAACAATTAGACTCATAAAATGTTAATCTAGCAAGCATTTGTTGTGTACCACCTGTGGGTTGTGCATTATGCTATGTGCTAGGAATACAAGGTTGAAAAGTTTGGAGGATCTGCCTTGCATGTATATACGGTATAATATGTGCCATACAGAAGTATGTACACAGTGCCAGGGTCACACAGGGGAAGTATCACAAGGGAGGAAGTGGCTTGCTCTTCCCTGGGGCACTGGGGAAGTCAAGGAAAGTGTTCCCAGAGAAGGCAACCTCTGAGCTGGGTGTTAAATGTCAACGGCCCTGTTTGGGATTGTCAAGTGTATCAGCATGGTTGGACTGGCTGATGTTAAAGGAAGCAGAAAAAGTGGTGGAGAGGAGAGGAAAGTGGCACAGAGCTGGGGAGTCAGTGGGGCCACTTCACAAAGGGCCTTATGCTCTGGGGCTTGGACTGTATAGACAAGAGGGAGCCAGTGGTGATTTTTTTTTAATTGATGTTTTAATAGTTTTTAACATTGTGAAATTTTGGGTTGTACATTTTTGTTTGTCCATCACCATATATATGACTCCCTTCACCCCTTGTGCCCACCCCCCACCCCCATTGCCCCTGGTAACCACAATACGGTTTTCTCTGTCCATGTGTTGGTTTATATTCCATATATGAGTGAGGTCATACAGTGTTTGTCTTTCTCTTTCTGGCTTACTTCACTTAGCATAATACCCTTCAGGCCCATCCATGTTGTTGCAAATGGGACGATTTTGTCTTTTTTTATGGCTGAGTAGTATTCCATTGTGTGTATATACCACATTTTCTTGATCCAATCGTGAGTCGAGGGACACTTAGGTTGCTTCCACTTCTTGGCTATGGTGAATAATGCTGCAATGAACATAGGGGTACATAAGCCTCTTTGGATTGTTGATTTCAGGTTTGTTGGATAGATTTCCAGTAGTGGGATGGCTGGGTCATAGGGCATCTCTATTTTTAATTCTTTGAGGAATCTCCATACCGTTTTCCATAGAGGCTGCACCAGTTTGCATTCCCACCAGCTGTGTATGAGGGTTCCTGTTTCTCCACATCCTCTCCAACATTTGTTGTTTTTTGTCTTGGTGATTATAGCCATTCTAACAGGCAAGAGGTGATATCTTAGTGTTGTTTTGATTTGAATTTCCCTGATGATTAGTGATGTTGAACATCTTTTCATGTGCCTATTAGCGATCTGTATATCTTCTTTGGAGAAGTGTCTGTTCATTTCCTCTGCCCATTTTTTGATCAGGTTGTTTTTTTGTTGTTCAGTTGTGTGAGTTCTTTATATATTATGGAGATCAACGCCTTGTCAGATGTATGTTTTGCAAATATTCTCTCCCAGCTGGTGGGTTGTCTGTTCATCTTGATTCTGATTTTGTTTGTCTTACAGAAGCTTTTTAAGCTGATAAAGTCCCACTTGTTTATTTTTTCTTTAGTTTCCCTAGTCTGGGTAGGCATGTCATCCAAACAGATTCCTTTATGACCAATGTCAAATAGTGTGTTGCCTATATTTTCTTCTATGAGTTTTATAGTTTCAGGTCTCACCTTCAGGTCTTTGATCCATTTTGAGTTAATTTTTGTGAACGAGCCAGTGGTGATTTTTAAGCAGAAAAGTGATGTGAGATGAGCTCGCTAATTACCCACATCCTTGTTATACTTGGGACCTGTTACTGAACTGATCGAGGGGTGTTTTGGGTATTGTAGTCTATGTGAATAGAGCCCCTAGTTTGTGCCTCACTGTGGCCCCGAGACCTTCATCCCCAAGCTTGCTTAGCTCACCGTCCTTGGGCACAGAGTCTAGAGGATGACAAACTCTACAAAGGGGTGGATTGGGCTTTAGGGATTGGCACTTTCCCAGACTAGGCCTGGCTGACTAGAGCCCTCCCTCACCATGGCTGCCCACCCGCATGCTGCTTTCGCTTTGCCTCATGGACTCATTTGGACTGTTCATTGTCTCTTCAGCAGATCCTGCTGCTGGGGCCCCCAGCCTCCTCAGCAGCCACAATCAGCACCAGGGAAGGTCTCTATGCACTCCCAGACCATGGTCCCCTTTAGAGGGAAGCCAAACAGCAGAGCTGGGAGGCCTTTTAAGGCTGGAATCCTGTTCTCCAGCACAAGCCCTTATAATAAAATGAGAAGATGATGCAGAGAGGGAAGAAAAAGCCTACGTATTCACAGACAGCTTTGGCCTAGTTCTTTCACACAATTCACTGACTTTTTCCTATTAAAACTGAGCTATTAATTAAAGCAAACTTGAAGAAGCATGTTATACATAACAAATCGGCCAGAAAATAACGGCAATACCCATTGCTGATGAAATTATTGTGAATTAATTTATTTGTATAGTGTTGGAGGCATTGTACATTTATACAACCCTTCTGAAAAGCAATTTTGCAACACAATTTAAGAACCATCAAGATGTTCATAGCCTTTACTACAGTATTGATAAAAACAAAAAGCTAAATGCCCAAAGATGCTACTTGAAACATTGTCTATAACATCAAATGATTAAAAATAACCTAAATCTTCAACAATAAAATAGCTTAGTTAAATTATGGCATATAAACAAAATTAAATGTTATGACCCATTGTAAAGAATAATTGACAAATCAAGTAAAAACAAAATGCTTTAATCAACTAGGATTATATTCAGCTGCGAGTAACAGACGCTCTAACCATAGTGACTCAAATAGAGTTTTTCTCATGAATCAAGAAACCTAGTTTCAGTGTTATTTCAAGGCCCACATCTCTGTGATTATCCTGAGCTTTTCCTCTTGGTCACAAGATGGCTGCCAAAGCTCCAGCCATCATATCTATGATCAATGCAGGAAGAAGGGGAAGTGAATTCCTTTTTATGATGAGAGTGCGATCGTTCTCAGAAGCACGCCCAGCAGGCACTCTTTATGTCTCTTTGGCCAAAACTGGTTCACAGATTATCCTCTAGCTGTAAGGACGATGGGGAAGAGGATGATCATAATTGGTTTACCAAACTTGATTCATCACCTGGGGCTGGGCACATCCCACTTGGAGGCAAGATCAGGATTTTATTAAGAGGAAAGCAGGGGGAAATGAACTGTTAGGAAAAAAGTGATAATCTTCCACAAAATCAAATGATATGAACACTTTGATGTGTAAAACTATGTATGCATTCAAGAGAGGGTTGGTCAGGAAGAAAGATGCAAAAGGAAAAGTGTGTTTGTGTATAGAATTATGCATGTTTTTCCTAAATTTTCTGTAATATTGTTAATATAATTTCTAAAAAGAAACAATGCTTTGGTGTGGAGTTTGCAAATATTCTATTCTCATTTAGCAAGATGGTGGTCATACCCTTGGCTTAGCATCTCTCTCGTTCTTGCATGTCAGAAGTATGTATGTGAGGATGCTGAGTGGATTTACTGAAGGTGAAGCAAGTCCCTGGAGTGTTGCAGGCGGAAGCCCACTGGTCTCTGGCCAAGAGTTTTGAGGAGAAATTCCTGCTTTGGTTGAAGGACTGGCTAAGTGGCCTCGAGGATTTCTTCCAACCCAGAGTCCTCATTTATATGAGCTGAAGTTGCTATAACTTATCTAAATAGACATTCCAGATGGCTAATCATCTTCGAATATCTAAGGATGGTTATAAAAATCAATTTGACAACTTCTAGTCTTATTTAAAAATTTGAGCTGTAGAGCCGGCCCCATGGCTTAGTGGTTAAATGTGGGCGCTCCGCTATTGGCGGCCTGGGTTTGGATCCTGGGCGTGCACCGACACACCACTTCTCTGGCTATGCTCAGGCCGCGTCCCACATACAGCAACTAGAAGGATGTGCAACTATGACATACAACTATCTACTGGTGCTTTGGGGTGGGGGAAGAGGAGGATTGGCAATAGATGTTAGCTCAGACTGGTCTTCCTCAGCAAAAAGAGGAGGATTAGCATGGATGTTAGTTCAGGGCTGATCGTCCTCACAAAAAAAAAAAAAAAATTTTAGCTGTAGTTTGCCAAGTCTATGGGCAAACAGAAGCAGTTCAGGGGCTCCATATACAACCTAATAAATATAAAACAGAAGAGGGGAAAAAAACTCACAATGAGGCAGTGGAGGAAGTTTGCCTTTGTGCTCTGACTCTTCACTCCTACCAGCGCGTTCGGTCTTCCATCGTGGTGGCACTTTCGGGGGACATCCGCACCCCCGCAGCCCTCCACTTCACTCCCAGCGGCAGCCATTTATGTTATGTGCCTTCTATTTCATATACCCAGCAAACCTCCCTACTTCCTATCCTTTAAGAAGTCTGCTTTCTTCTTCATGACCCTTAGTTAACATGATAACAACAAACCTGTGCTGAAGTGTTCCCCGTTTCAGGTGCCCTACATGCATTCCAACAGTGAACTGTCTTCCAGAAATGCAATGGTGGGAATCTCAGGCTTACTTTGCCAACAGATAAAACAAGGAAATTGGAGGAAGCATTAACGCTTCTTGATCATCTGACTTATTCTTCCTAGTATTGAGCCTCTGACAGCTGTCTTCCATTGGATAATGTGCTATTGCAGGCATTTTAAAATAAAGGCCATCACCTGGTGGCATTTTGTTTGGTTCACAGGATGTTTCAAGTTTGAATCAATGTCATTGTTTAAAAATTGTGAGGTTTTCAAATACAACAGGACATTAAAAGGATCATATACCATGATCAAGTGGGATTCATTCCAGGGATGCAAGGATGGTTCAACATCTGCAAATCCACACAATACACCACCTCAACAAATTAAAGGATAAAAATCATATTGAATATATATATATATAAGGGAGTGAAAGATCTGTACACTGAAAATTACAAGACATTGTTGAAAGAAATTGAAGAAGACACAAACAAATGGAAAGATATTCTATGCCCAAGGATTGGGAGAATTAACATTGTTAAAATGTCATATTAACTAAAGCAATCTACAGAGTCAATGCAATCCCTATCAAAATCTCAATGAAGTTTTTCACAGAAACAGAACAAAAAAATCCTAAAATTTGTATGGAACTACAAAAGACCCCGAATAGCCAAAGGAATCTTGACAAAAAAGAACAAAGCTGGAGGAATCACAGTCCCTGATCTCAAATTATACTACAAGGCTGTAATATCAAAACAGCATGCTACTGGCAGAAAAACCAACACACAGATCAATGGAACAGAATTGAGAGTCCAGAAATAAAACCACACATCTATAGACAACTAATTTACAACAAGGAGACAAGAATACAATGGAGAAAGGAAAGTGTCTTCAACAAATGGTATTGGGAAAACTGGGCTGCCACATGCAAAAGAGGGAAACTAGACCATTACCTTACACCTTACACAAAAATTAACTCAAAACGGACTAAATACTTGAATACAAGATCTGAAGCCATAAAACTCCTAGAAGAAAACACAGGCAGTACACTCTTTGACATCAGTCTTAGCAGTATCTTTTTGAATATCACGTCTCCTCAGGCAAGGGAAACAAAAGAAAAAATAAACAAATGGGACTACATCAAACTAAAAAGCTTCTGCATGGCAAAGGAAACCATCAACAAGGGGGTGGCCCGGTGGCATAGTGGTTAAGTTCACATGCTCCACTGCAGCAGCCCAAGGTTCACAGGTTCGGATCCTGGGTGCGGACCGATGCACCACTTATCAAGCCATGCTGTGGCAGGTGTCCCCCATATAAAGTAGAGGAAGATGGGCGTGGATGTTAGCCCAGGGCCAATCTTCCTCAGCAAAAGAGGACTGGCAACAGATGTTAACTCAGGGCTAATCTTCCTCAGCAAAAAAGAAAGAAAGAAAGAAAGAAACCATCAACAAAACAAAAAGACAACCTACTGAATGGGAGAAGATATTTGCAAATCATGTATCTGATAAGGTGTTAGTATCCAAAATATATAAGGAACTCATCCAACTCACAACACAAAATCAAACAATCCAATTAAAAAATGGGCAGAGGGTCTGAATAGACATTTTTTCAAAGATATACAGATAGCCAACAGGTACATGAAAAGGTGCTCAACACTAATCATCAGGGAAATGCAAATCAAAACCACAATGAGATGTCACCTCATGCCCATTAGAATGGCTATTATCCAAAAGACAGGCAATAACAAGTGTTGGTGAGGATGTGAGAAAAGAGAACCCTCATACACTGTTGGTGGGAACGTAAATTGGTGCAGCCACTATGGAAAACAGTATGGTGATTCCTCAAAAAATTAAGAACAGAACTGCCATATGATCCAGCTATTCCACTTCTGGATATTTATCCAAAGAACATGAAAACACTAATTCAAAAATGTATATGCATCCCTATGTTCATTGCAGCATTATTTACAATAGCCAAGATATGGAAACAACCTATGTGCCCACTGATGGATGAATAGATAAATAAGATGTGATATAAATATATATACACAATGGAATACTACTCAGCCATAAAAAAAAATTAAATCTTGCCATTTGCAACAATGTGAATGAACCTTGAGGGTATCATACAAATCAAAACAAGTCAGAGAAAGCCAAATACCATATGATTTTACTCATATGTGGAAGATAAACAACAAAATAAATGAACAAACAAAACCAACACATAGATACACAAACAAATTGGTGGTTACCAGAGAGGAAGGGAGGTGGGGGGAGGGCAAAATGGGTAACGGGGATCTATTGTACGGTGACAGATGGAAACTAGATTTCAGCGGTGAGCACGCTGTAGCATATCCAGAAGTTTAATTATAATGTTGTACACATGAAACTTATATACTGTTACAAACTAGTGTTAGCTCAATAAAATAAGAAGAAGAAGAAAATTCAGAAAAAGCAAAAAAAATTGCAAGGTTTCACATATAAAGCCAGGTTTCAAGTAGTTCTTGAAGAATCAGAAGACCTGGCAACCCTGAGCCGGCATTTCTTCTGGCTGCCTCCATATGGTTGAGTAGAGGCTGCCGTCCTTAGACAGGATACAGCTTTCTAACGCTTCACCATTCCCCATGAAGGCCAAGGAGTTTGCGACCATATATCATCTTATACCTTGCCTGCTTCTCTCATTTACCTTACCTTCCTGGCTCTTGAAGGCATTTGAGTTTGCAATGCTGCTTTAAAGATTACAGACAGTGTTCACTTTGCATAGTTGTGCAGGACCGTGAAAATGACCGTGCAAGCTGAAACTATGCAAAGTTATGTTAATAATCAACAGGAAAATGATGATTGTTCCATAAACTTTAAAAATGTTTGTCAAAACATTAAAATCTCTCTTACTGCCAGTTATAAATATAGAGGGAAATGAAAAAAATTGTAAAACTAATATTTATTTAGTACACAGTAATTTAAACGTTGGAAATATTGAGAATTAAAGTATTTTATTTCTTTGTAAAAACTTATCAAAAGTAGTTTAAATTGTGCTGACCTTCAGTATAATTTACAGTACAGAGCAAGCATCTTTTCTATACCTTGGCAAATCGTCATACTCCTTTCTAAGTATGGATCAGCTTCCAACATTTTATCCTTTGTGCTTTCAGTGTCATGAAATATATCTGAGAGTTTTTTTAATGAAAAGTTTATGCTGATATAATTTCCCCTGGGACATCCTCATCCTTTTCCTCATTTATGTCAGCAAGTTTGCCTTCATGAAGTTCCTCTGGCTGCATATCTAGGGTCTCTCCAATGTGGTAGTGTCAATATTCCCACAGTCAGTTACTACCTCTATATTCCACTTACATTCAGTAGGAGTTTCACTTATTGTGTTATCACTTTTTGTTTCTTTGCTGCATTTTCATCTTTGTTGGCTAACTCCCTCTTTCAATTATTCGGTTTTGTAAAATGTCACGTGCATTTATCACTGGGAGATAAGGAGGCAAAAAGACTACACACTTTGCTGTCTGTGCGCACGCCGTCTGACGTGACCGGTTGTTGATCATAATGCACATCTGTCACTTCTGTAAGTGATTGTGGATTGAAGAGCTAGAAGTGAGGTTTGTACTTTATGCAATCACTCACGGTTGATATACTGTGGTAACTGAAATTGGCACCATGTAGTTGAGTGGCTGGTGTTACTTAACTAAATCATGGAAACTGAAATTTGTGCATATTGAACCCTGTGAAGTGAGGGCTGCTTGTAATGTCTCTTGTGTGACAAGACAAATTATGAAAGCTTCATAAGATCTAAGATTTAGGATGGACTTTAGAGGTCAGCCAAGCAAACCGACCTCCAAAGGAAGGGTCTCCTTGTCTAGGATCGTATCTTGTGACCATTTGCAGAGCCCTTGAGAAAACAAAAAATTATCAAGTGCTTTCGTAACCCTTAGCACACTGATTCTTAGCAAAAACCTGTTAATACAACACTCTAACCACCAGGTGGAGTGCCAGGCTCCCTGTCTTGCCCCTCAGGGTCTTGGTGCCGAGAGCCAGAGCTTTCAAATGTGGTGGTGGACACAAAAGGAATGGAACTCTGAGTCCACGTGGTGAACTCTCTCTGTGGAATCCTCTCTTACCCCAGAGATCAGGTACAGGAGAGGGACATAGCTTCCCTGGGAAGGCCTGGGCTGAGCAGATTAGACTAGCTCCCCTTGGCCCACTGCCTCCAGGACACTATTTTCTTTCCCTTGACCCTTTGAGCTGAAGTTTGGTTATGGGCCTGGGGGATAAGGAGGCTCTTAGTTGGCTTTGGTGGACACCTAATCTAAGCAGAGGGACTTCTCGTGGTTCCAAGTGGCCCAGAGCACTGGGAGCCCATAGTAAGGGTTCATTGTGAATTCCATGGGCCTAAATCCACAGATGGGTCCCCATGGGTGGTCCTCAGCCACTGTGTATAGATGTCCCTTGGGAACCTATCAGGGGACATGATCACAATAGGTAGCTAGTTAAGGTTTCCAGAATCCTGGATCCCGTCTGTCTTGTGGAAAATTACCTTGATGCAGTTGGTACCTCTAGTACACTACCAGGTGAGCTATCTTAGAGATCACAAAACAGAAAGGCTCACCAATGAAATTAAAATGCTCAAATCACATGGGTTATAAAGTCAATTTAAAATACATAGCGAGAAGCAAGTGGGAAGAGATCTGGTATGGTAACAGAAAATAGGGTGCAAGTGGGGTAGAAGGACCATAATCCTGAATCCTAGGGTGTGCCCAGCTCATCTGTCCTCTGTCTCTCTCTTTCTCTGCCACATCAGCCTTCACTGCTGATGTTATGATTTGTAAAGACCACAATTGAGCTTTGAGCAAGGGGTGCCCAGAGGCAGAGGGTGCCCAGAGCTAAAGACACATACTTGTCAGAGAGACACAGAGACACAGACAAGTATGCTTGGTCGCAGCTGCAGCTCACTGATTAGCCTATTGAACAACCATCGGTTTTATTTCTATTTCTTGGAGAGAGGATGCATAGGCCATGATGGGTAACACCAATGGTTGCCAAATTAAGGCCTTATGAACATTGAGTGTTCATGCATATTTGTATATCCTGAGTATTTGGGTTTCCTTGTATATTTGGTGCTACATACGTCTCAGGTATATTTATTACTTCATGAATATTAGGATGACTTGTCCACTTTTTTCTATCTACGTTTAACATACACATGCTCTACTTACTAACTACTTATGTTTACTTAGCACATCTTATGAGTTTCATCCATCCTATCTGGGTTTTTTCTTCTACAGTATAACTGAATGTTCTCAACAATGCAACAAATGCACATTACCAGTCACCCCTAGAATATTTAGTTCTCTTATTCTAACACATCATACAGATAAGTTAAAACTATAAACCATCATTATCATCGTAAACAATATGGAAATAGCATCTCTTAAACACTTCACCTGTGTCAACATCAGTCCCATCAGTCCAGTGTTTTCAGAAGCCCCAGGGCTGTGACTTGCTGCTAGCTTCTCCAGACCATGAGGCCACATGAAGCTCCAAACATACACATATCACATCTTTGTCATCTGCTCTGTTGTCTTTGCAATGTCGAAGTTCCCCTTTGGGTGTTGACTTCTTATTTGTTGATTAATCTTTTGTGCATTCTCATCAGAAGTATTGTTTGTGATGTTTTTGTAAATATCCACCTATTAAAGTTGATTTGGTCTTGTCCTCTGGCAGGTCCAGAAGATAAGACTTTTATCGTTTGAGCACATTGAGACCTCGTCTAAAAGCACATATTACAGTATGACCACAAACCGTTGATTTTTGGATAAGCCAACCCTTTCATTGTGAGAAAATGTGCAGAAACCAAGACTGAGAATTTTATTTCTGATAGTATGTTTTGTTATCTTCGCCTGTTTTATTTATGCAAGTATAAGAGATATTGAGTATTGAACCTATGCAAATAACTACATCACAACAAAAAGTAAAGAATCTTAGTAAATGTACTTTGCATAGTATTTAACTACTGTTCTAAGTAGTAAGATCAATCCATATATGACATCTTTTCTACAGAATCATTATTGGGTTTTCTTGATAATTTATCAGAAGAGCTATTATAGGATATTTTTCTGAAATTGGAGGGATCAGTTGGAACAAGCTACCAATTGAAAGTGTGTTTAATGTTCAGCTGAGAGATAAAGACAGATTAAGAAGCAATTCACAATGGAACATTAACCACAGTCAAATCCATTATTTCAGTCCTAGGTAATTAGTTCTTGTTTTATTAACATTGGGTTAAGCTCTACTTCCATGAAGTCTACTTTGGGACTAAAAGAGTCCTGAAAATCCCAATTCAGTCCATGGGTAGAGTCTGGCAGGTGTCAGGTACCATCTGTTATTGAGATTCTTTGATACTTCCTCTAAAACACTCAATTTCAGAGCTGTAGTTTGTAGCAAGGGCCTTTAGAAGAGTGTGAGGGAGAAACAGGAACCATCTGTTGATGACAAGACAATATAGGTCTGGTTAATTTATTATATTAATCAACATTATCAGTATGGGGAAGGATAGAATTATCTATTTAGGAATGATACTATGAATAGTGAGGACATTGACAAACCTCCAGGGCCTTCTAATTTATCCTGTAAGTTGTGTGCTATACTTGCCACCAAATGACATGGACATTTGTACCTGGGGACAGAAGCATTTTGTTGGCAGGTTGATGTCAGTCTTTGTTTTGTGAACACTGTGTACCCCATGCTTTACATAGTATGGTCCTTCCACCCTGCTTGTAACCTTATTGTAAGTGCAGTAATGGACTCCATCTTATTCCCTTTTCATCTGTTTGTGTTTTAAAATGATTTAATCAGAGCCAGCCCTAATGGCCTAGTGGTTAAAGTTCAGCACGCTCTGCTTTGGCAGCCCGGGTTTGGTTCCTGATCATGGAACCACACCACTCATCTGTCAGTAGCCATGCTGTGGTAGTGGCTCACATAGAAGAACTAGAAGGACCTAAAAGTAGAAGATACAACTATGTACTGGGGCTTTGGGGAGAAAAAAAAAACAAGATGGTACATACTCGGAAACTTCCGTTGCATCAAAGCAATTTCCCACATGACACCACCCATTAGTCCCTCCATCATTAAACCCCTTTCTACGCTCCCAGTTTACAGAACCCTGTGAACTGTGTGTCCTTACCTCTATCTGACTGCTGAGGAAACTGAGACTGGCTGGAATGTAGGTCCTGTAGCTATGGTCCTCTGACCACGCTCTTCCCACCATGCCACAGCTGTCTCCCTGGCCATGCCAGCCAGCCTTGACTCCTGCTTCGCCATCCCAGAGAGTCAGGTACTAAAGACTTCACAATAAAGCATGGTATGTTCCAGAAAATTCTCCTTCATTCTGAGTGGAAATTTATTTTTTTGAAACTTTTACTTGTTGATCCCATTTCTATCCCCTAAAGGAGAACACAGAAGTCCTTCAAAAAGAAGGAGAATCATATCTTTAAAGAAGTTAATCATATCTTCTCCTTCTCCCCTCTCCAGAGTACACGCCCCCAGCAACGTCAGCTATTCCTCCTATAACAGTGATGTTCAGACCCTTGGTCGTCTTTGGTTCTCTCATAAACCATTTCTCATTATGAGAAAAGACAATGCCCAGCACTGAGCAAAATGCTCCAGGTGAGGTTGGATAAGCACAGAGCACACAGTAGGACAACTACATCTCTTGAACAAAATACTTCTTTTGTTGCTACAAAGCATTATTTCAGTTTTTGGGCAACTACTGTTTTGTTGGTCTTCATTAGGGTCAACTAACCTTCTTAGCACTAGTTCCCAAATAGTTGTTTCAAGAAACACTAGTCTATGAGATACAATTGGGGTGCCTTAAAAAAAAGTATTCAGGGCTCAAACAAGTATGTGAAATTCTAATTCAAAATTAAACCAGTTTCTTTACTTATGAGTCCTCTGAGAGGCATTATGACAGAGTGGTTAAGAGGATGGGCAGTGGTTTAAATTCCTCTTATGCCCGCTGTGTGACCTTGGGCAAGTTACTTAACCACTCTGTGCTTCAGTTTCCCCATAGGTAGACTGGGACAGTAATAACAGTATATACCACAGAGGGTTGTTATGAGGATTAAATGGGTGAATATAGATAAAGGCCTTACGACAATGCCCAGTATAGAATAAGCGATTACAAAAATATGAATTAATATCATGCACTGCACACTTTGAATCTCGTGAAAGAGATTTCTTTTTTTGTTTGTTTGTTTTTGTTTTTGTGAGGAAGATCAGCCCTGAGCTAACATCTGTGCTAATCCTCCTCTTTTTTTTGCTGAGGAAGACCGGCTCTGAGCTAACATCTATTGCCAATCCTCCTCCTTTTTTTTTCCCCCCAAAGCCCCGGTAGATAGCTGTATGTCATAGTTGCACATCCTTCTAGTTGCTGTGTGTGGGACGCGGCCTCAGCATGGCTGGAGAAGCGGTGCCTCGGTGCGCGCCCGGGATCCGAACCCGGGCCACCAGTAGCGGAGCGAGAGCACTTAACCGCTAAGCCGCTGGGCCAGCCGGAGAAAGAGATTTCTATGAAAGAGGGTTTGAACAGTGCTTCCCGTGGTCTTTATCATGTTGAAATATCGAGATTTTTCCCATTCTCTGTCCGTGCAATTGATATCTGGAACTTAAATATAGGACTTTATAATCTGTAGCTATTATATTTTGCCCTGTTTTTGGTACGTTATTCCAGCCTTTCTTCAGCCCTTGAATGTTGATTCTGTCATTGTTTCTATTAACTACCACTCCAAATCATGTAAAATAAAATAGAAGTTTCCCAGAGTGACTTACTGCTGTTAACAAGACTATTTTGCAGATAGTTATCTACAGTTACCTTCTGTATCAGCCCAGACACTTCTTTGTGGAGGACCCGTGAACAGCTACTGGGTTTCTGTTAACCAGGGACCTGTGCTCCCAGAATTCCCTACTTCTCATTCCCGCGTCATCTCTAATGGGAAGTGCGTGTGTGGTGGGGGTGGGGCTGGGGGATACAAAGTCGTCTTGTCAATGGCCTGTCATCACCATCACGCAGTGAAGAGCATGTCAGGGCTGGAGGTGCGTGAGCAGCTTGGATGTCCTGAGTAACCGCCTTCCATTCTCAGGTTTATAATCCTCTCGGGTTAGGATTTCCTGGGACAGTGTGCTCCCGCTGAGATATTCAGGCCAGTCAGCACCTTGTTATTGTCAAGAGATTTTGCTCACTTACAGCCTTCTCTTTCATTTCAGTGCTTTGTTTCTTTAATCACTTGGCCTGTGGAACCCCTGGTCCCACCTCCTGCCTTTCAGAATCTAGTTTACGTAAGGCTGCTGCTCCTGGCCATTTTCTGGCGGTGTCAGAAGAGAGGAAGCTCTTGAATTCCAAGCAGTAACTAATTCTTTTTCTCCCAGCAAAGTTGCCCTCTGTCCTTTTAAACCAGCACAGCCGAGTTTACTGAATTGAAGATTAACGTGTCCATGGACTTGATGCCCCAGCTGAAAATACTGAGAGGATGATAACGGCTCAAGTTACAGTATTTCCTCTTGGTTTTTAGTCAATTCTCCACTCCCAACTGGAAAAAATTAAGGTCCCCCTAGTATGGAATTGTTCACAACCAAGAAGGCTGGTGCCAGTCATGTATGTTGTGCACAAGGAGCGCTTCCTGGGGGTGGGACACCAAGTCCAGTGCTCTCTCGTCTCATTCAGAGTTGTGTTCATTTAGTTCATCAGATCAGGTGGCCAAGTGGCTGGAGGGCTTCCCCAGGCCCAGTGCCAGCCTCAGTAGCAGCAGTGGGATACACAGAGCACGAGGAAGAACTCCATCAAGCTTCCTGGTTGGGGCACCAGCGTACCAGGGCAAAGAGGATGGCCACGATGCCCCCTTTCCCTCTTTTATTCCACAATAGTCCCTGAGTTGAGACCTTGGGGCTTATTTTATTTCCTAAGTCATGGATGAGTTTGTGTAAACAATAATCATCATCAAAGCTTATATTTTATTGAGCATTTACTATGGGGACAGACACAATGCCAAGTGTTTTAAATGTATTGTCTCATTTGGTCCTCACAATAACTCTTTAAGGTATGAACTATTATAAAGTTATTCAAATGTTATAGATTATAAAGTTGTGAGTACTTTGTCCAATATATCAGTTAGGGTTAGGCCCAGCTGTAAATGTTAGAAAACAGGGAGACTTAAACAAAATGTAGAAGTTTATTTCTTTTTCTCTCTTATATATAAAATGGTGGGAAGTAAATAGTATAGGGCTGATATGGGGCTTCAAGGTGTCAAGATCTGGGACTCCTTCCATGTTGTCACCCTTTATTGTTCGCATATGGCTTCTTCCTCATGGTCCTTGAAGGCCTCTTGGGTTCCAGCCATCACATCCTCATTCCAGCTAGCAGCAAGGAGGAAATCCAAAGAAGTCAGTGCCTCATCCTTTAAAGACACTTCTCAGAAGTCACACATAATGTTTCTACTTATATTTCATTGGCTAAAACTTAATCATGGCCACACCCAGCTGCAAAGAGGGTCAGAAAAGTGTAGTAGTCTTTATTCCAGGGAGCCATGTGCTTAGCTAAGACTCAAGGGTTCTAATATTAAAGAATAAGAAGAGAATGGGTGTTAGAAAATAATTAGCTGTCTTTGCCATAATTAGAACCCAAGTCAATCAGATTCCAAAGTTTATATGCATATTTGCATCATTGCTTTATTTTGGCATATATATACCTCACTACTGGGCATCTGGCCTCTAAGTAGAAAAATTAGGGAGAAATTTCATGAGGGCACCAGAAACAAGAAGTAGTGCTACTATGGAACTCTGAGGATATATTTCCAGAACTTCATTATCTTTTTAAATAGCTTTATTGAAGTAGAATTGACTAATTGACATACAATAAACCGCACATATTTAAAATGTACAATTTGATAAGTTTGACATACGTGTACACCCCTGAAAACACTACCAAAGTCAAGATAGCGAACGTATCCATCATCCTCAAAAGTTTCCACATGCCTCTTTATAATACATTCCTCCTGCCTCTCTTCGACCTCCTCCCCAAGCAATCACTGATCTGCTTTCTGTCACTATAGATTATTTATGTTTTCTAGAGTTTTACATAAATGGGATGAAATACAATGTACTCTTTTTTGGTCTGGCTTTAGTCGCTCAGCATAATTATTTTGAGATTAATTTATGTTGTGTATATCCATCATTCGTTCCTTTTAATTACTGAGTTGTATTCCATTGTATGGATATACCACAATTTGTTTATCCATTCATCTGTTGATGAATATTTGGGTCATTTCCAGTTTTTGGCTATTACAAATAAAGCTGCTATGATCATTTATGTAGAAGTCTTCGTATAGACATATGTTGTCATTTTTCTTGGATAAATACCTATTCCTGGAAAGGCTGGGTTGTATGGTAAGTGTATGTTTAGCTTTTTAAGAAACTGCCAAACCATTTTCCAAAGAGGTTGTACTATTGTACATTCCTACCAGCAGTGTATGAGAGTTCCAATTCCTCCACATCCTCGCCAACACTTGTTATGGTCAGTCTGCTTAATTTCACCCATTCTAATCGATGTATAGTAACATCTCATTGTGGTTTTAATTTGATTTTTCTAGTTACTAACGACATTGAGTATCTTTTCATGTGCTTATTTGACATCTGTATATCTTCTTTGGTAAAGTGTCTGCTGGAGTCTTTTGCTCATTGTTATTGGTTTTTTCTTATTGTTGAGATTTGAGAGCTCTTTATGTATTCCAGACACAAGTTTTTCAACATATATATGCTTTGCAAAGATTTTCTCTCAGTCTGTGCCTTGTCTTTTCATTCTCTTAACAATGTCTTTCGAACGGCATAAGTTTTTAATTTTGATGAAGTCTAATTTAACAATTTGCAGAAGTCTAATTTCTTAACTAGTTTTGAATGGACGTATTTCACACTTATTAGATCCTTATTATGACCATCTTGCAAACTAATATATAGTATGCATTTCATATGTAGAGAAACACAGGAACGTCAGCCAACTGCTTTATTTGATTCTCAGAAAGTCAGACAGTAAGCAAGTCATTGAGCTCAAGTGTTCTTTTTAATGCCTAAAGAAATTTAGACACTAAGAAATTTTTTTTTCTGAAATAAATATTTAGTGCCTGAATACATGATAAGGCCACTTGGCCTCAGAAATATGCGATTAGCAAAATGCAACACTAATCGAGAATGAGTCTTACTAGGGCCATAGTAACAAGGCAAGTTGAGTCACTTAGAAATGGAATTTAAAAAAAAAACCCTTCACTAAATGAGTTTTGTTCTCATTGGCAGTGTTCGTCACACTAACTATTGAATAATTCATTCTGCATGAATAGACAGCAGAACTAAAAGAATTTGGATCCTGGAAGGACCAACAACCAAACAAAACTATTATTCTTTTTATTTATTCCTTTATTTTGGAACAAAGCCAATAATTGTAAACAGTCTTTGGAAAATGGGTTTTGTGGAGGAATGCTTTTAGTTTTCATTTTCTATACTTTAGAATTATATGAATTTTTACCACAAATGTTTTTCTTTTGTTACTCAAAAAAGGAAAGAAAGAAAGATAAAAAAGATCTTTTGGGAGTGAGCAATTGCTAAGACAATATTAACCTTTGGAAGGTTGATACTGAGGCAGATACTCTGGATTAGGGTCATTTTTCATAGCTCATTCCTCCTAAGTCAAACAGTTGAGGCCCAGCCCCAGGGGCCACGTCTAGAGCCAGGTGTGCCAAACTCTCTGTTTCAGTAACGCAGGCACAAGGTGAGCCCTTTCCTTGGGTTTAGAGAATAATAATTAGAATTTATTGAGCATGTCGTGGTGCCAGAAAACCTTCTAAGCATTTTACAAGCATTACCTCTCACTGAATCCTCTCAACCACCCTAGGAGGTGGGTGCTACTATAACCTCTGTTTTACAAAGGACAACACTGTGGCGCAGAGAGGTTAAGTGACTTGCTCAAGCTTGCACGGTTAGCAAGTGGTGGAGACAGGGATTAGACCCCAGGTAATATGGCTCCAGTCTATGATTATCCGCTAAGGCCAAACTATACCAGTTGGCAGGTGGCACGAGGCTGAGCTGGGGTTGGTGGCTGGCCAGAAGACCCTGGGCCTGCTCAGTTCAGATTCATACTACCAGTCTGCGACCAGAGCAAGCTCAATAAGGGCCCAACTGGCTAGCGCGGGGTCAAAGGCAAGGAAATGTTCCCTCTAGAGAGAGAAAGCAAGCTCTTCCCTCTATTATGTTTCGTGCTTGGTCCTTCAACTTTATCTCCTTCCTTCCTAAATTCGGAATTCCTTCTGCTTTAGAGGAGAAAAAGTGTGCGGGGTAAGCAAGAATTTGTGCTGACTGTTTTCATTTTAGAATCCAGTGTGGCTCCACGGGGAAGGGAAACCTGGGAAAATATTTGTCTGGGTTGATAAGTGCTTTCTCCTTACCCACGAGGCAACTCTAAGCTCTCAGGACACAGAAAGCAGCCATTGAAAGCCTTATCCAAAGATAAAATTCTTTAGAACCCTGTTGGTTTTCATCCAAACTCTACACCCTTTTGTTCAAATGGAGGAGAGCAAACGCAGTGGAAAAGTAGAAAAGAATTTCAACTATTTGAGACCCACCCCTGTTTTTGTATCTCATACAGAGGTGGAGAAAGTTACCCCACAGAGAAGCGAGGCAGAGGAATTTGGGATAGAAGCCTGGGACAATGAATGAATGTGCTCATTCAGAGAACCAGAGAAAGGGTGTGCGTGCGCCCCATCCCCTGGTGCAGCGTCACTCTGCTTCTCTGCTCTGATCCTGAGTAACCTCACTTACCTCCCCAGAGCTCAGCTCCAGCAGGCCAAGCAAAGCCTCTGAGGCACTGGGGGCAGGGAGATGGGCTAAAGAAATGGAGCAAGGCGTCAATGCCCATAACCCCCCATGACTCCATGGCACCCTGGCCTCTACCCCGCATGCACCTGCGGATTAACAGGTGCTTCTGTGCACTTGGAGAGCTACAGAGCTGTGTACCCACTACATTCACCCTTTACCTTACAGGTGTGAGGGGCCAACTGCTTCCCTAATTTACAAACCATAGCTGCACCTATGGTTTGTAAATATAAGCAGAGAAGGAAAGGAAGAAAAAACCACAGCTTAGCCATGATCTTATGTTCACATCAGGGAAGCACACAATTCTATTTTTTTAAATCCATTTATATAAAAATGCATATATTTGTAAAACATTCTGTTGTTGGGTCACATTTAAGATGACCAGGTGTCCTGATTTGGCTCACTGTTAGTGACGTGTAAAATGTGTACAGATGTCCGAGGAAACATTCCCGCTGTAACAGACTCAACTCATAGTGCTCCAGTAGACAAATGCAGAAGCACTTTCCTTGCTTTGTTAATTTCTGAATCTGGGCAAAGCTGATGAGAGAGTAATTCAAAGTAGTTCACGGTGTCTATTGAGATTCTTAGCAGCTTCTCAGTAGCTCTAGGATCAACAATGCTGAGACTGTGGAATAGCAAAGAGAAGATTTGGATTGCATTAAACATTCAAGGTGAAGGAGCCTATCTAGGATGGGATTTTCCGATGCCTCCCAGAAGAGAGATTTAACTTGGGGATATAGTTTCTTATAGACTATTCCTCTTGCACCAGCTCTGCTACCTCCAGTGCTATATTTGGTGGTCAAAAACATGGTCCATCCAACCAGCAGCAATAAAAATGTTTACTACCATTTATTGAGTTCCTACTATGTGCCGGACACATAACTTCATTTAATGTCCATGAAAGATATATTTCTAGTCCCACTATGCAGCAGAGGAAAGTGTAGCTGTAAGACTGGTAGCTCACAAAGCTAATAAGTGGCTAAATGGAAATTTGAACCCAGATCTGTCAGTTTTAAAACCTGTGCTTTTAATAACCATGCTATACTACCAACTTACTTCCAGTGCTCAAACTAGGCTTGTCATTTTCCAAATTAAAACTAGTCATATGGATGACAGATGGACCTGGGTCCCATCGGGGTGTGGAGGAAGTCTTGAGAACCAGCCTTTCCCTCTGCCAGCAAAGCAGAACTGGAGGCTTCCTGTCAACCTACAAGTTTTGTGGGTTTTTTTTTTTTAAACACCAGGTAGTTGGTTACAGAAAGAAGAATAAAATCTAATTCACATTAATCTCATCAGGATCTTTTCAAAATGGGAAGCTCCTCTGTCCAGTTTGTAGAAAACGTGTTTCTGCTGGTATGGTGTGGCTTGGGGATGACTTGGAAGAGGGCATGGTCCCTCCCATAGGACAGTAGATGTACAGTGTGACTTTTTTTTTTTTTTTTTTTTGGTGAGGAAGATCAGCCCTGAGCTAACATCCATGCTAATCCTCCTCTCTTTGCTGAGGAAGACCGGCTCTGAGCTAACATCTATTGCCAATCCTCCTCCCTTTTTTTCTTCCCCCAAAGCCCCAGTAGATAGTTGTATGTCATAGTTGCACATCCTTCTAGTTGCTGTATGTGGGACGTGGCCTCAGCATGGCCGGAGAAGCAGTGCGTCGGTGCGCGCCCGGGATCAAAACCTGGGCCGCCAGTAGCGGAGCACGCGCACTTAACCGCTAAGCCACCGGGCCGGCCCCACAGTGTGACTTTTAAAAACAAGAAAAAGAATGTTGTGTTAGGGTTAAAAAACAAGCAAAAAAAAAAAATCTGTATCTTTGCAAATAACTAGCCCACCATGGCGGTTTCCTTCTATGATCCTTGGTTCACCCGGGTATAGAGCCAGCAGAAGTGGAACAGAGAGGGGGATCTGTGCAACCCATAGACAAGAGGCATGACACTTGAAAGAGGAAAATTAAGCCCATTGTTTTAAATTATTCTATAAGGAACAATAGAAAATATTGAAAGGTCAATCACAGAAGGGAGTTGGGGATGGGAAGGAACTAGTTCACAAATTAGAGACAACCATGTTAAACCCTTATCCGAAAATATATAAATTTCAATAGGGAGCACTTCAGGCCCAAGCAAGTGTATCCAATAGGTGAGGCTTATGTCAGCTTTGTTCCATCACCATTTCCACCCTGGGCCCTTTTACGTCCTGCCCTGAGATATTCACATCGGTCTGAAATTCTCCCACCAGAAAAAATAATGATGAACAGTTATTGAGAATTTACGTGTCATCCTATTTAATTTTTATAACAACCCTATGAGAAAGGTACTAATATTAACACCATTTTATGAATGAGAACACTGAAGGATAGAGTCATTATTAATAGTCTGCCCAAGGGCACACAACTAAGCGGAATTTGGGATTCAAACCCAGAGCACATGCGCCTAACCTTCCTTCACCGTGCAGCGTTAGTGACAACAAATGGATGAAACTTACTTCTAAATAATAAACCTCCTCTAAAGGTGGAATTTCAGATACTGTGCTATCTGGTATGAGAAGATACTTGGAGCTTGGGAAGGCCATTTTTTTCATGGCTGTTTGGTTGAGCCAATTGGCATTTATCTTCAGAGAAGATCTTTGGTATAAATAAGACTGATTCGAAACTAGTCATTTAAAATATTATATATTTATATATTCATGTGAAGTGTATGTGTTTATGAATAAAGGTGGTGGTTGCAGTGAATTATAAAATTTTAAAATTTGAAAGCAATCTCATATTGAAAACGAGGAAATTCAGGATCAGAAAAGTTAAGGGAGGTGCCTAAAACCATACAGGTGGGGACTTGCAGCTTAACAAAAATAGTTCTGAAACTGCAATAAGCTGACCTGGAAAACAGAGCACAGATAGAAAGGAAAAGACTCCTTCACGCTAGGTTCGTATTTGGGCAGTGTGGTTGTTTTGAAAGCATTTCTCACTTCAAAGGGTTTTGTTACTTATGCTAATGAGATGTCAAAACCTCACTCTGGCAGTTGCAGGGAAGCTTCTATTCTCACAGCTTAACAGGCTGAGTGTGGCTTTTCCTTCATGGGTTCATTTCAAAGTAAACAGGTAGCTCTGACCGACCTTATGTTATCCATGTGTCCATGGAGTGTTGACTGACATTCAGGCTGGTTATCCAAAATCCACTGTTGATTATATAGCTTTAGATTATAAATGGAGGTGGGGAGAGAAGCTTTGTATGCAGCTGAATGAATACTTCTTACTTTTTTTTTTTGAGATGCTGATGACTTTAGTTCTCAAAACATTTACTTGCTGAATAATTAGGCTTTCAAAGAACAAGATGTTTCTGGAAACCACCAAAAAATCAGGGCAACCTTTCAACATGAGCAACAGCTACCCTCCCACCACTGATATGCCAGTGGCTGGACCTCACTATTTCCTTCCATCGTTGAGATTTTTATCAAAATTAGAAGGTATTTATTACATATGATTCTCCTGAGTTTTCTTATATTTGAACAATACGATGTGAAACTACCGTGTTTTATTTTTGAGATAAATATTTGGTCTCAATTTCCTCTAATGTTCTAAACAGACCTTACCCTTAAACAAGGATTAGTGGTTTGCTTCATGTTCCAAATTTCTTTGTTTTAATTTAAACATTTATCTTTATTAAGATTAAAAATCAATAAAAAAAAAAAGACTACACGTTCATTGTAGACCTTCTAGAATGTTCAGAGAAGTTTCAAGCAAAAATAGAAAACATTAGTAATCCCACCATGCTTTGCTGTATTTTTTCTATATGTATGGCTTATTTCCCACAAAACTGATATCATAGTACATATGCAGTGGGTTTTTTCTTTATCTTAACACTGTGAGCATTTCCTAGTATAATTTAGACTTCTTCAAAAACATAATTTAAATGGTTGCACAATATTTCAACATATGAATGTACCATACTGTATGTAACTATTTCCTTATTGTCATACATTTGGTTGTCAGTAATTTTTTTTGTCATTGTAAATAATGCCCTAGTAGTATGGTTGCATATGTTCTTTGATTGTTTCCTTATTCTATTCTAGATGTAAAATTGTCAACAGGGATGAGTATTTTTGAGATTCTTTTAGCATGTTGCCAATTTGCCCTCCAAAAAGACTAGACCAGTTAACCCCTCCACTAGCATTTCTTTAGCAGTTCCTGTGTTTGATGCTTTTCTGAGTTTACTGTTCATCTGTACTTCTCTTGCATATTGTGTCCCTTGCCCAGCATTTTACTGTGTTGTTCTTTTTCTTTTTTATTTGTTTTTATTTTATTTGGAAGGGTTCTTTATTCAAGGATATTTCCCATTCTCTGTAATACTTGCCTTAAATATTTCTAACCTCTTTATGTTTGGTGGAACTATTACAGTTAAAAGTTAGTAGTTTGGTAGAATTTCCAAATGAATATATATTATTAATTATATGTCAATAAAGTTATATTATATATTTATTTATTGTATCTCAATGTTATATGTAATAGCTTTATTGGGATATAATTCACATACCATACGATTCACCAATTTGTGTATAATTCAATGCAATTCAATGGTTTTTACTATATTCAGAGTTTTGGTATATTCAGAGTCGTACAACCATCATCACAATCAATTTTAGAATATTTTCATCCCTCCCGAAAGAAACCTCATGCCTACTAGCAGTCACTACCTATTTCCCCTTTCTCCCCAGCCACCGGCAATTACTAATCTACTTTCTGTCTCTATAGATTGGCTTATTCTGGACATTGTATATCAGTAGGATCATGCAAAATGTAGCCTTTTGTGACTGGCTTCCTTCACTTAACATAATGTTTTGAAGGTTCATCCATGCTGTAGCATATATCCATACTTCATTCCTTTTTATTGTCGAATAATCTTGCACTGTATGACTATACTACATTTTGTTTGTCCATTCATTAATTGATGGACATTTGAGTTGTTTCCATTTTTTGGCTGTTATGCATAATGCTGCTATGAACATTTGTACACAAGTTTTTGTGTGCACATATGTTTTTATTTCTCTTTTTTTTTTTAACTTGAATGTAGTTGAGCCGCAACCTGACAGCTCATTGCTTTCTTTCTTTTTTTTTGCTGTGAGAGATTAGCCCTGAGCTAACATCTGTTGCCAATCTTCCTCTATTTTTTTTTCTCCCCAAAGCCCCAGTACATAGTTGTATATTCTAGTTGTAGGTCATTCTACCTCTTCTACGTGAGCCGCCTCCACAGCATGGCTACTGACAGACAAATGGTGTGGTTCCCTGCCCGGAAACTGGGCCCCGGCAGCTGAAGCAGAGGGTGACAAACGTTCACCACTAGGCCATCAGGGCTGGCTCTGTTTTTATTTCTCTTGAGTATATACCTAGCAATAAAATTGGTGGGTCATACGGAAACTTTTGAGGAACAGCCAAACTGTTTTCCAAAGCTGCTGCACCATTTTACATTCTCACGAGAAATGTATGGGGGTTCCAGCTTCTCCACATCCTACTCAATGCTTGTTATTATCTGTCTTTTTGATATAGCCATCCTAGTGGGTATGAAGTGGTATCTCATTGTAGGCATCTTTTCATGTGCTAATTGGCTATTTAAATATCTTATATCTATTCAGATCAAATGAATATATTTTGACAGATGCCTCCCTCGCTCGCTCGCTCGCTCCCTCCCTCCTTTCTTTTCTTCCTTCTTTCATTCCTTCCTCTCTTTCTGTTGCTTATTCTCAAATTTGTGCCTAAGACAGTCAAAAGAGCTGAAATGTGCTTATGTCCCTTAGCAGTTGAGCAAGCCCACTTCCAGCATGGGTACTGGTCCAGGATTCACATTAACAGATGTTTTCTATAAAAAGATCCTATCCCTGTCCCCACCCATAAAATAAAGTCACTAGTCAGCATTTCGTAATTTATTAGCAAAACATAGAATTTTCAAGTTTGAAAGGGCTTTTAAAAATTATCCAGTCTAACCACTCATGAGCTCCTTCTGTAATATACCCTGCCAAATTATGCACACATCCAGGGACAGGCAATTTGTTACCTCCTGAGGCAGTTCATTGTGTTGCTGGCAAAGAACTTTATTCCTGGAGAGTTCTTTGTTTTGCTGAGCTTAATCTACCTCTGAAGCTTCCATGATCTAGTTCTACCCTTTGAGCGGTTATTAAATCCCTGAGGCACACTCACATATCTGAAAACCTGTATTCTATTACCCTCCTCTGAGATTTCTCTCCCTCAAGGTAAATACCATAATTCCTCCAACTGTTCGTCAATCATTGTGGTTCCTGTGTAGGGCCTTCACCAACCCTCTCTGAATGGTCCAATTCTCTTATTTTTCTGTGAGACTGTAACTCCCAGGATGGGAGGGATGAATTGACCAGGAACAAGTTAGATAGAAATTTTCTAAATTATGCAATTTAAGGTCGCATTAGTGCTTTTTTATTATTGTTGTGGCTATCATATGGTTGACTTTACACTGAGTTTCGTTATCAACTAAAATGCCTACATTTTTTTTCCTACATGAACTGCTAATGAACTTCATTTCTGTGTTTCTGCATATCTCTGTAGGATTCAAATATAGAATTTTATCTTTACCCTGTTAAATGTCATCTTGCTGAATTTGGTTCCATCAAGTAAAGATAATTAATGATAATATTAATAATAATAATATATCCAAATCTCTATGTCCATTATAATTCCATTTTGAATCTCACAAATACCGTAGGAGGTAGGTACAATTACTATTCTGATTTTATAGTTAAAGAGTTTGAGGCTTGGCATGGCTAATTTACTTGCTCAAAGTCACACTCATATTTGCTGACTTAAGAGGCCAAGCTCTTAGGCAATTCACCCTATTGCCTCCTACAGCTTTGGAGCCCAGTGCTCTCAGCCAGTGGAGTCGCTGCCTTCTAGCGATTTGATTTGCAAATCTGGTGAGCGTGGCCTCCATGGTTCCACCTAGCTCAGAAGTTTTCAAACCACAGAGCCCTAAAGGTTCCATAGCTGCTTCAGGAGACGAAGGGCACCCTCCCTGGTGTCATGTGACCCTTTAATCAGAGCAGCTCTGCTTTCATCTGTTTTATACACTGGGCTTTTTATTAACAATGCATAGGAAGAAAAATAATGCTGCTGAAAATAAACTTGCAAAACACTCATTCTAAACTATTGATTAAAATTTTGAAAGGGCCAGTGATGGTAGAGAGCCACAGCAGGCCACCAGAGCACTCCTGCCAGGCAGGCATTCAGCTCATTAGTCATAACCAGCTCAATCATCCCTCTATCCAGCACGTATGTCTCCATCTTGTCCATGGGGGTATCCTAAAAGTGCTTGTCAGTGACTTGCTGAATCCAGATACAGTCACTTTGAACTCCTTGATCTAAGTCTCCCAGGCAAATAAAGCAATGACGTCAGGCTGGCTTGTTGTTGGTGAACCCATGTCATTGCTTATGGCCAGCGTCCACTCTAAATGGAAAGAGTCGAGCCAGCCCTAATGGCCTAGTGGTTAAAGTTCAGTGCTCACCGCTTTGGTCGCCTGGGTTTGCTTCCCAGTCACCAAACCACATCACCCATCTGTCAGTTGCCGTGCTGTGGCAGCGGCTCACATAGAAGAGCTAGAGTGACTTACAACTAGGATATACAACCATGCACTGGGGCTTTGGGGAGGAAAAAGAAAAGAGGAAGATTGGGAACAGATGTTAGGGTGACTCTTTCCCTGCAAAACATACATACATACATACATACATACATACATACATAAATAAATGGAAAGTGTCTGTGCCAAAACCGTTATTAAATATGGTCAATGCCACCCTTGCTCCTGGTCTTTTCTTTTTCTTCTAAGTCACTATGAATCATTCCTCTAGTAGCCCATTTTAGTATTTTGTGCAACAACCACTGCCACAATGCTAATGACAACAACAACAACAATAATGTCATAGCTGGCCTTGACCATGTTCCAGGTCATAGACCATGACCTGTTCTAGGGGCTTTTCGAGGATTATCTCATCTAGCTCTCACACTAGCACAATGAGGTGAGTACTCTCATTATCCCCATTTTCAGATGGGGAAACTGGAGCTTTGAGAAGTTAAGCAATTTGCCCAAGATCACACAGCTAGTTGATGATGACACCAGAATTCAAACCCAGGCGATCTGACTGCAGAGCGCGGGCTCCTAACCACTATACA
Organism: Ceratotherium simum simum; assembly: GCF_057802395.1. NCBI lineage: Eukaryota > Metazoa > Chordata > Mammalia > Perissodactyla > Rhinocerotidae > Ceratotherium > Ceratotherium simum. The sequence continues at coordinate 23,105,018 of NC_141912.1, read as the reverse complement.
ATAACACCATAAACTCAATTAAAATCTACCATTTTTTCCCTTATTGAAAATCAGCACAATACTTCAGAATTTCTGCCCTTCTCCCCACCCTACCGTTCTTTAAATATGCACCCACAAGGGCTTACCAGTCCCTCTTCTGATCTCACTCACTACACTGGGATGGTATTCATGGGGGCCTGCAGGCTATAAACTGAGTGACCTGTGATTCCCCACAGATTGTTAGTATAACTTTTGGTTACACGTGTTTTTGGGCTCCTCCCCAAGAAGGCCCAACTCAGTACTTGGAGTGAGAGAAAGTGCTGGAATTATATTTGAAAAGTAACCTAGCTATCAGCCATCCCTCTTCTTACTCTTGCTTCCTAAAATCTGTCCCTTCATTTTCAGCCCTGTGCCAACCTGTATGCAGAATCAAGAACCTCTTTGAGTTCCCCCTAAATAATCCTCTGCCCCCCAAAATTATTAGTGGGTAATGTGGACTTTACTGAATGTTTTGTAGGGGACAAGGAGGAAGGTGTTTCCAACACATACCTCACAAGATAAAAGTCCAAATTAGGTGTCTCTGTCTTTTATGGTCCCTTCTGCTCTTACTGACAACAGGACCTTTTGCTCTTTCCTTTTCCCCCCCAACTTCCATGCAGCGCTCAGCCCCCCAGCTCTTTCTTCCCCTTTCCCAAACTTCCCACCCAGGAACTTCAAAGTTCTCTTCCCTCTCTTAGAAAAAGCACTTGAACTCTGCCCCCTAAAACTATCCCCAAACTAATTTATTTTTTTAGTCAAAAATATTTATTGAGTACCTGTTATGTGGAGCAGTGAATAGTCAAAGTTCCTGCTGGCTTTGGTGGCAGAGGTAGATGATAAACACGTAAACCAATGGATAATTTCATACGGTACGAGTAAAGAGTGCTTTGAAGAAGAGAAAACAGGGCAATGAGACAGAAGGAGTGGATCAGGGAGCCATCCTGGGTTGGTGGGAGGGGAGTCTGGGAAAGTCTCTCCAGGAGGTGACATCTAGGCTGAGTCTGAAATATCACTGAGGAACCAGCCAGGTGAAGATTGGGAGAGGAGAGCATCAGGTGTAAATGTCCTGAGATGTGTGAGCTCAGGAGGTTGGAAGAACAGAAGCGGGGAGGGCCAGTGGCTATGTACCTGGCTCAGCAAATAAGAGACAGAGTGGAAGGAGGTGAGTCTGGACAAGGGGGAAGGACCAATCATGAAGAACCTTATCAGCAAAACCCATCCTGGCACTGGTCCAGGGCCTATCCACCTTGGATTGCAGCCTAAGTGGGCACCTTGGCAATTCGAGTGTGCACTTGGGGTCTCACTGCCCCCTAAGTGATTCATGAAAGTGCCCTCTTCATGAAGAATAGTGAATAAAAGTTCTTCAACTTAGTAAGTCAAAGAGCTTCCTCTGGTTGTTCTAATGTGCGACCAGAATGGAGAACTGCTGATTCAGAGCCCAGCTCCTCAAAATATAATGTGCACATGAATCCCCTGTGGATCTGGTTAAATGGAATTCTGATTCTCACCCACAGTAGCTCAGCAGGGGTGAGCCTGAGATTCTGCATTTCTCCCAGGTGATCAGGTACTGCTGGTCCCTGGGCCACTCTTTGAATAGCCAGGCTCTACAACAGTGGTTCTCAGTGTGTGGTTCTTGGGCCAGCAGTGACAGTATCACCTGGGAGCATGTGCAAAATGCACAGTTCCAAGCCCTTCCCCAGACCTACTGAATCAGAGACACTGGGGTGGGGCCCAGAGATCTGCGGTTTAACAAGCCCTCTAGGTGATTCCGATGCAAGCTAAAATTTGAGAACCATTGCCCTAGAGCACCTACGTGCTCTCTCAAAGCGCTTTATACAACGTGTCTGATGGAAAAGTGGTTGAAGGTAATGAAAAGAGAAGGGAAAGCAAATGAGCTGGTTAAACTAGCCACCTGCAGAAACAGCCGGGCATCAAAGGCACAGTCTCTGAGAGGTATAGCCAGTTCAATATTGTTCAGGCAACTGACGTGATGTAGTGCAGTTTCTTAACCTGGGCACTATTGACGTGTTGGGCTAGATAATACTTTGTTGCTGAAGGCTTTCCTGTGCATTGTAAGATATTTATAGCAGTCCAGAGACTGGGGTGAGGCAAGTGAGGCATCTAGGGAACACCATTTAAGGAGGCACTCACTCTCAGGGACCTGCAAGTGTGGATTCAGTGTTTGCGTAACGCTGAGAGTAAGTGCCTCTTTAAATCGTGCACCCTAGGTGCCTGACTTGCCTCACCCTAGTCCTGGCTGTTTTGCAGCATCCCTGCCCTCTACCTACCAGATGCCAGTAGCAACCTCCCAGTCCCCACCTCCTATTATGTGTGTGTGTGTGTGTGTGTGAGGAAGACTGGCTCTGAGCTAATATCCATTGCCAATCCTCCTCTTTTTGCTGAGGAAGATTAGCTCTGACCTAACATCTGTGCCCATCTTCCTCTATTTTGTATATGGGATACTGCCACAGCATGGCTTGGTGAGAAGTGCGTTGGTCCATGCCCGGATCCGAACCTGCAAACCCCTGGCTGCTGAAGCAGAGCGCGTGCACTTAACCACTATGCCACTGGGCCAGTTCCCCTACCCCCTACTTTTGACCATGAAAAATGTCTCCGGACATTGCCAAATGTCCCTTGGGGAACACAGTTGCCCCAGCTGAGATTGAGTGATATGGTGGAAGGCACAGCACAAGGATTTGTTACAGACTGAGGTCCTAATCCATGGATACTCTGGCTGGAGGCCAGATGTAGATGGTGCTTCCACTCAGCAGGGACACTATCAAGAGCAGACACTGAAAATACCCCCTAAAGATGCTCCCTCAGGTGAGAGAGGCCTCACCTGCCCTCTCACTGGCAGCAATATCTCAAAATCCTTGATTTATTGCTTGATAGATGAATATAAATCCTTGATAAATGAAAGGCAATTGGAGTCTGCCTTTGATGCAGAGGGGTCAAGGTGTAACATGCAAGTTTGCTGCTATAGCAGGATTGGGGTCTTGCAGCTGAGATGTGTGGCCCAAGGTTTTGGGGTCTGAAGACCTGGGCTCCGATTCAAGTCCCAACCACTTAGTCTCTAAATCACATAACTTGTCTTAAACCTCAATCTCCTCATCCATAAAAGAAAATACCTCCTGTACAGGGCTATTTTGAGGATTAAATTAGATCACATATTGTCTCGCAAGAAAACAACTAGTACATTCTTTAGTTCATCCAGTAAATGCTGCCCTAATGTAAGCTTTATGCCAGTTAGAAGAGGGGCCAATTATATGTTATAAACGGATTTGTAAATGCAGTGAGTCACCTGGGAAACGTGCACAAGATGAGTCAGGAGACCCGAGTTGCAGGAAGCACTTCTCACCAGCTGTGTGATCTTGGTCATGCTCCCCAGGTCTCAATTCCCTCATCAGCAAAACGAAGGAGTTGGAGCAGATGGTCTCCAAAGTCCTCCTTCCTTCTACCATGCTGTGATTCTGTGCATGGTGGCAGCGGACAATATGTCTTTGTCCTTTATTATTCTGCATTTGGGCAATATCTTAGACCAAACTTTCCCCAAATCCTCTCTCTTCTTGTTTCCCACACTCCCACACACAGCCGCCTTCCAATTCGCACCTCCAGAACTCTGTGAAAATGAGCCGATTTCCCAAGCTGCAGTGTGATCCTTCCCTAGCCAGCGTTCTGCGATTCAATAATGATGAGAATGGCTTAGGCTCTGCTGGGTTTCTTCAAAGCCTTCCCCAAAGATTGACTCGCTCCCCTAATTATGGACCACTTCCCAATGAGGAAACACTCCTTTTTTGGTCAGCAACTTGAATCAGTCTGTAGAACCAGTTGGGAGGAAAGCCTTCTTGCTCCCCTCCAGCCCACCTCCAGGGTTTTTAAGGTAGTTACAAGGGAGGGTGATGATCTGAGGTAGCTCCACCCTTCCACAGCTCCCTAGACCCCCTTGAAGGACTTGTGATGGAGAGAAAAACTCCTATCTATGGAGCTTCTACCATGTGCCAGATACTCTGCCTGTTAATCATCTTTGAGGGATAATGGCATAAGTCTATATTTAATTAAATACAAATTCTTTGCCATGGTCAAGTCTAGAGGGAGTCAGGTAGAGCACAGTAACTTCATTAAGCTCATTACTTGACCTTATCTTTCCCTGGCTGCATAATGCAGGTTCACCCAGCATTGCTGACCCCTGGGTCATGCCTTGCTCTCCATCCTTCTTCCCATTTAGACAGAAATAAACACAGAGCTGAGCCTCCCCCATAATGTGACTTCATCGTGTGTAATTGTTGGAATGAAAACCTCCCGGTTGCATATCTGCACAATGCCAATGATTACAGTGATTAAATCAATCAAGCCCAATTTCATAATCATCAAATGTATAATTTCCCAACTCGGCAGGGCCCCAACACGTGGCATCCCAGCTGTCTGATACAGGAATCAAAAACACAGTATTAAACAAAACATTTTGGGCTACGATTAGGTAATTTTGTAAACTTAATACAATATTAATAATTTTGATGAGACTCAATAAAACTCCACGCTAATGTGGTTTGTGATTTCCCCAGAGGGGAAACTACTTATATTTTAGCTACTTCAGTAGCTACTTCAGTAGCTAAAATATGAAAAATACTCTCACTCCCCCCAAGAAATTGTCTCACTGAATGTTGTATTCTCGGAAAGAATCCTTCAGTCAAGTACATGTATACCTTAATTATCTTATTGTTGTTACTGTTATATACAGAGCTTTGCAAGATGCATTAGCTCAGGTCTGCAGAGAGCTTAATGGCAATCTGTCCATCTGATTTTCTGTGCTGATTGATGCTTCTGGGGTCCCAGGTTAAGATCTTGAGCATCACATTTAAAGCAAAGAGAGCTTCAAACGGGAAGCATGGTTTCACAGCCTCTGCTCCTTCTCTATAGCTAAAGAAATTGGATAAATGTCAGAGGAATCTGTAAGATTCTCTACTCCCTTCTATGCTTTTCACCCAATCCCATTCTGTTTCTCTACATGAGGCAATCGTTTCATTTCCTGCTGCAGTTGATTTTGTAGAAATGTCAAGGTATTCAGTTCATTGAATTGTGATAATCAGAGATCCTACAAATTTCTAGGGTTTGAAACTCTTGCAAAACATAGGAAAATTAATTTATCCAGAGTTGTGTCCACCATGTGATAAGTAATTTTGGAAGTTACTGATTGGGATAGAGATAGGGCACATGGAGGTGCTTCTGCAGGGGCCATCAACGTTTAACTTCTGGACCTAGGTGAAAGTTACAATAGTTCATGAGCCATATATTTGTTTTGTGTGTTTTTCTTTGTGTTTTATTTTACAATAAAACATTGTTAAAAAATCATTGATATGCAGCTAACTTGTAAAAGCATTCACCATCTTAATTGGACCAAATGATCCAAAGACTTTTCCCTCTAATGTAGGCAGAATAATGGCCTCCCAGAGATGTTTGCGTCCTAATCCACAAAACATGTGAATATGTTTCGTTATATGGTACGTGGGAATTACAATTGGAGATAGAATTAAGGATGTTAATCGGCTGACCTTGAGATGGGGAGATTATCCTGGAATGTCCTGTTAGGCCCAGTGTAATTATGAGTGTCCTTAAATGTGAAAGAGGGATGCAGAAATGTTAGTGTTAGAGCAATGCAGCGTGGGAAAGGCTTGACTGGCCACTGGTAGATTTGAAGCTGGAAGAAGGTCATGAGCCAAGGAAAGCAGGCAGCCTCTAGAAGCTGGAAAAGGCAAAAGAACTGATTCTCCTCTAGAATTCTCTCCCCTCCCCCTAGAAAGAATGCAGCCCTGCTGACACCTTGATTTCAGCCCAGTGAGATCCATTTCAGACTTCTGGCTGACCTCTAGATATGTAAAAAAATAAATTTGTGTTGTTTTAAGCCACCAAATTTGTGGTGATTTTTTTACAGCAGCCATAGAAAACTGATACACACTTTTCCTTGATAAGTAGCTATGCTCATCAGTCTACCACCAGCACTCCCTTTCCTTCCTCTAAAGAAAGACTTCAGGTTTTCTCTATTCCTTAACAGAAACATTTACCAAAAGAAGATTTCTTATCTTTTAGAACTGCTCGGCTCTGCCCTACTTATTGCTGTTTATTAAGTAGTGAATTTAAATACACACAGTTGGATATATAACCATCTTTTTCTCATTAACGTTAGCCTTTTTTTGAAGCATTTCCGATTTGTTTTGTTTATTTTAGCATTTCATTTTATTTTCATATTTTTGATAAATTTTTAAAATTTAAAGTTGAAATTTTTAAAATATAAAAGGAAAGTTAAATCCCCATAATCTCGTGATTGAAAAAATTATCTAAGGAAAAAATATATTCACACAGCAGACAAAACCCCAGGCCTGGCCAAGGTTTAATTTTCTCCCTCCCCACTTTCAATATAAGAGTGAATTGGAAATAAACCAGGTCCCACACCCCCATCTCCATCCCTACACCCATCCCTGCTGGGGATACTAGGAACTATGTTGAACCTTAGAACTGAGAGGAGAAAAGAAAAAAAAACAAGAATTTGGAACCAGAAGCTGGTCCGAATAAGGATGGACAGGAAAAATTCACAGCACCTAGCTGTACTGAAATACCTCAAGCCAAGAATTTAATTCAGAAGAGTCCCCCAATGATTGTGACTCCAGGTACCTGGCAGAAACAACATTCTGAGCCTCCTTTGTCCAGAGCCTCAAGTAATTTCCATAAATAAAATCCCAAGGAAAACCAGTAGTTCCAGGGTAAAAAAATAAATAAACACACATGTAAGGAAGGCATCATGACCTCAACAAAATATTAGCAAATCAAATCCAACAGTGTATAAAAAGAATTACACACCACAATCAAGTGAGATTTGTTCCAGGTATGCAAGGCTGGTTCAACATTCAAAAATCAATTAATATAATCCATTACATGTATAGACTAAAGAAAAAAAATCATACAATCATATCAATAGATATAGAAAAAGCATTTGACGAAATCTAACACTCATTTGTGATAGGAAGGCGTCATGAGTCAACAGAAACCACAGATGGCAGAGAAGGACCCACAAAGACTTCAAATAATAAAATTATCAGACACAGACTATAAAACAGTTATGTTTAATATATTTAAAGAAATACACAAGTTTGAAAATATGTACAGGAAACAGAGAACTATAAAGAACCAAGCAAATTTGAAAAAGAACCACATAGTACTTCTGGAAATGAAAACTATAATAATAGAATTAATAACTCCCTGGATATGTTTATCAGCAGAATAGGTACTGCTGAAAAAAGAATATGAAAGGAAAGTAGATTTCTACACAATGTTAAGAATGCAGGCCAGGGAGCCAAAGAAATGGAAAATATGAAAGAGAAGTTAAAAGCCATGGAGGATAAAGGAAGAAGCAAAAGAGAATAGGTCAAAGACAATATCCAGAATATATAAGGAAGTCTCAAATCTTAAAAATAAGAAAATAAAAGCTCAATTAAAAATTAGCAAAAACTTGAACAGATACTTCACCAAAGAAAATTTACAGATGGCAAATAAACACACAAAAAGATGTTCAACATCATTTGTCATTAGGAAAATGCAAACTAAGACTAAGATGAGATATCACTACACACCTATTAGAATAGCTAAAATAAAAAATACTGACTATACCAAATGTTGGTGAAGATGTAGAGAAACTTAATATTTCATATATTGCTGGTGGGAATGTAAAATGGTACAGCCGTTCTAGAAATTAATTTGGCATTTTCTTAAAAAACTAAACATATACTTACCATATGACCCAGAAATCATACTCCTTAGTATTTATTCCACAGAAATTAAAATTTACATCCATAAAAAACCTGTACACAAATGTTCATAGCAGTTTTGTTTGTAATAGCCAAGAACTGGGAACAACCAAAATGTCTCTCTATGGGAATGGTTAAACAAACTGTGGTACATCCAATCATGGAACACCACTCAACAATGAAAAGGAAGGAAATATTGATACACACAATGCCTTGGATGGACCTCAAGGACATCATGCTGAGTGAAAAAAGCCACTGTGGGTCCATTGAGATAACATTCTCAAATGTAGAACATTTCATACCAGATTAGTGGTTGCCAGGGATTTAGGGATAGTGATTGGAGCGGGGAGGGTGGTGGATGTGACCATAAAGGAGTAGTGGGCAGGAGATCTTTGTGGATGGATTTTGAGTGTAATGGTTGTTACAGGAATCTACACATCTGACAAAATGGCATAAAACTACACACACACTTTGTACCAATGTCCATTTCCTGGTGTTCATACTTTGCTATAGTTATGCAAAGTGTAACCATTGGGGGAAGTTGGGTGAAGGGTACATAGGACCTCTTTGTACTATTTTTGCAACTCCCTGTGAATCTATAATTATTTCAAAATAAAAATTTAGAAAAAGAAAACATAAGGTATGAGAATTTCCTACAAGAGATGACTACTTTACCCAAGAAGCTAAATGAATTCCAAAGAGGATAAATACACACACATTCCCTTATGTGCACAAACACACAAGGGATTTTTTTTTTAAACTGAAATAGGATTGTGCTATACAAAACTCTAATGCAGCTTGCTTTTTCTCTTACCAGTGCACGTTCCATGAGAGATCTTTTTTATCCTTGTCTTCCCAGCAAAATGCCTTGCAGATGAGTATGTCCATATTGGTGTGTACATATGCACACCTACATACATACATACGTGAATGTGTTTTAAACATGGCTGAAAAGTATTCCATTTTATTTTATTTTACATTTGTTCTTAGGACTTTTCTGGAGATTTAAGATTATATTGAAATTTTTATGAAAAGAGAGAGCGTTATCTTTTTCTCGAGTTGCTGGATGTAGAGTATTTCCTAATTATCAACCTGTGTGGTAGAGGTTTGGAAAGTGAGGTGAAGACCATGAGCATTGTCTGCTGAGAATTGAATTGGCCACAGCCAATCAAAGAAAGAATTAGCTGCAGGAGGACTAGATAAATCCTGCCCCAGTGGGATTTGGAGCTCAAATTCTTTCCCACCTGGCCTCAATCAGAACAAAGATATTTTGAGTCATTCTTCCATTTCCGGACCATTGAATCCTAAGTAAGACCACAAGCAAATTCACCTACTGACTTCCTAATATCGCTCTTGAAGATTAGCAGGTGTACATCATTCTCTGAATTGTGAGATTTTTCACAGAAAAATCTACAATCTTCTGTTTTAGCTCTAAGGTACCCTCTTTCAAATGCTATTCTTTAAGCAGCTAAAAACTCAAAACCAGGGGCTGGCTCCATGGTGTGGCGGTTGGGTTTGTGCGATTGGCTTCCGCAGCCCGGGGTTGGCAGGTTCGGATCCTAAGAGCGGACCTACGCACCGCTCGTCAAGCTGTGTTGTGGCGGCGTCCCATATACATAGTGGAGGAGGATTGGCACCGATGTTAGCTCAGGGACAATCTTCCTCACCAAAAAAAAAAAAAAACCTTAAAACTGACCACAGTAAACAAACATGAAGTTTCTTTTCTCCCGCCTCTCCCAGGCGATACACAATACCATGAAAACCAAATAAAAAGATAGACTATGAAAGTATGCATCGTTGAGAGCAATTGCCTCCTTTTAATGATAATTGTGCCTCTCAGCACTTTCAATGGATTAATTAATAGTGATTGTAGAGTCCTTTACAAACCACAGCTCTGTGTATCCATGGTATTAAATACCGAGGTAGACTAGTATATTAAACATTTTTAAATGGAGCAAATATTCTTCCTTTTAGTATCTTTCAAATCTGCTTCGTCCTTTTCATTCCCACTGCCTCTGCCCTAGATCCAGGCCTTATCATCCCCTTCTAATTAGTGCCCCCTACCTCCAAACTCTCTCCTCCCCAAACCCTAAAATTTATGTCACGGGAAGAAAAATCTTAAAATAGTTTTTTTTACTTGTCTCTCCTGCAAGGCCTTCGATCGCCACATGGAACCTATAATTTTAAGTCCAAACAACTTGTTCAAGCATCAAAGCAGTAAACTGGAAAGAATTCTAGTTGCAACATATTCTTATTTTCCTTATTCTGCTGCTCAAGGTCATCACCACACTGTACAATCACATATCCTGCTGCCACACTCTTCTTGGACCCTCAGCTCAAAGTCCAGTTAGCACAATGATGGAGAGCATAGATTCTGGCACCAGATGGCTTGGGTGTGCATCCTGCCTCTGCCACTGGCTAGCTGTGAGACCTACAGCAAGGTGCTTAGCCTCTCTGAACCACACTTTCTTCATTTGTAAAGTGAAGGTAATAAATGTACTCACCTCACTGGGTTACTCTGTGGATTCAGTAAGTTAACATTTATAAAGTGCTTAGAACAGCTCCTGCACCCTAGAGTAAGCACAAAATACGTAGGGACTTTTCTTACTTACTACTGTATCTTCAGTGCCTATGACAGCGCCCAGCACATAAGGGAAACTGAGGCTTGCAGAGGTTAAGTGACTTGCCCCAGAGCACATTGATAATAAGCGTCTGAGCTTGAATTCCAGCCTACACGGTTGGCTTTAGAGCTCGCCCTCTTGACGACCACATTACACTGTATCCACCTCATCCCCTGGCTTTTCACACACAGAGACTGCTTAAGTATTGCTCAAATTATTTACTAAAATATCTCGAACATTCTAACTTTGGGCCCTTTTCACATACTGTGCCCCTGGCCTGGAATACTCTCTTCTCCAACAAGTACCACCCCCCACTCCCCCGCCCCAGCAATTTCTTATCAGTTCAAACTGTTCCAAAGAGTTCTCTTCCTCCTCTGAATTTTTATGGCACTTTAACTGCCTATAAAACTCGCTGGCACTGACCACATCCTGTCTTGTACTGTAACTTGTCTTTTTTATGTGCCTTGTTTCTCCAACAAGACTATAAATCCGTTGAGGATGGACCATGTTTGCCTTACGGTTCTTTGTGTTCCCAGCGGGGACTACGATGGCGCCTTGCCCGGAGCACACTCTCTTTGAATGTTTGCTGATAAATGGGCACAAAAGCAGCTAGAAATGGACAAAGTATTCTCTTATTCTCACCACTGCCTCTTTTCCTGCTACAGCACATCCTGGCCCTCACTCATGACTGTAGGGAGACGAAGAGCTTGGGAGTTGGAGGTTAATAATATGCACCCCCCATATCTTTCCTTTGTGTCAGCCACATCTGGTACTTACGCTGTAGAGGGCGTATCTGAAAATGAGTTAATTGCGTCCTTTTCTGGAGCTTCAAGGAAACCTAGAGAGGCATCCTTTTTTTCTCCCTGAACTTGGAACCAACTGAGACTTTGATACAGGAGTAGGCAGAAGAAAATCAAAATATCACCTGTATTACAGGAAATGCAGACACATTTCCAATGTAGATAAAGGCCAAGTTGGAGAGTGTGGTTTAGATCTGTTGGTCAAGTGATGGGCTAATCCTGACCTCCCAGAATTAGGCAGACTTACCCACCCAGTCATGAGCAGCACTAGACAATCACTGGCCTCCCCCATGGGGCATTGCCCTAGTACAATTTAGCATATGGAAGAACAGAGAACATGCAGGCAACTGGCTCCAAAGAGGAGACGAAGGGGCTGGTTGGAGCATGCTCAGAGCCGTCTTCCAAATTCACCAATCAGTTACATCATCCTTCCTCCACTGAGGAAGGTGAGTGAGGGAGTGATGAGGACAGAAGCATTTCTCTAATGTGTTCCTCCATGTGGAAACATAAAATCAAGGAGAGAGAAGTTCCCCCACAGCAACCTCCATCTGTCTTCACCCAATGGGCTTAACCATCACTTCCACGGTCAACAAGAAGTGAGGCCACCTTCTCAGGGAAAAACGTCAGCAGTCTATTAGAACAATCCATCCCATTTTCTTGAGACCATTACTTCATTACCAATCACTTTTCTTGAGTGGATACTCCTAGGACCTGTCATGGGCAACCTAGGCTTCGCTCTGAGAAAATTCTGAAATGAATCAGAACCATATATTAATTAAATTAACTCCAAGGCCAGCTGATATGAGTTGCATTTTGTCTCCCTAAAAAGATATGTTGAAGTCCTAGCACACAGTACCTCAGATCGCAACCATATTTGAAAATAGGTTTATTATAAATGTGATTAGTTGAATTAAAATGAGGTCATACTAGAGTAGGGTGGGCCTATAATCCAATATGACTGGTATCCTTATAAAAAGACAGACACACAGGGAGAATGCCATGTGAAGACAGAGGAAGAGACTGGAGTCTACAAGCCAAGAAACACCAAGGATTGATGGCAGTCACCAGAAGCTAGGAAGAAGCATGGAACAGATTCTCCCTCAGAGTCCTCCGAAGGAACCAACCCTGCTGACACCTTGATTTCAGACCTCTAGCCTCCAGCACTGTGAGAGAATAAATTTCTGTGGTCTAAAGCCACCCAGTTTGTGGGGGGGGACCACAAGCAGCCCGAGGAATTTAATATACCACCCTGTACCCAAGACTGAAAGTTCACTCTATTTCTCCCCACCCGCCATGTTATATGTAGACACATTATTAATGTAACTCACCAAGCATCAGAGAAATAACGCTTCATTAAGACATGGGTTACCCTTCTCAGGAATAATAATTTCAATAGCTAATTTCTGAGAAATCTTTCCTTTCTTCTTTCCAAGTGTTTATTCTTTTCTTCCTAGATATCAAAATAAGGATTCAATGAGTTGGGAAATAACTAAGAAAAAGATGTGTTGAAGAAATATAAAGATGTGTATTTTGACTTTCAGAAAGAACTTATTTTAGCTTCCATGTTACATTTAAGCAGGCTTTTGGCAGGGGGAGGCGTGGAAATAGATCTAATGGATATTAATGTTCTGCTAAATTAATTTTGAGCTTTGTCAGCATACATCATCCATCCTTAGTCCATTTTCAATTAAGGTATATATGCATATTCTTTTGCTCACTTCGACATTCGTCAGTATATGCATTTATACATATTACCATACCACACTACAATAACCAGTTATTATTTAGGGTTCTATAGCATTTCACTATAAAGCACAATTTGTTTATCCATCCTCTGCATTTTGGGCATTGGGACATTTTTCTACTTTTGCCTATTATCAATAAAACATCTTTGTATATGTATATTTTTTATTTCTCTTAGATTATTTCCTTAGATTATTTTCCAAAAGATATTATTGGTTCAAACTATTAATAGTATGTTACATGTTGTTGTGGTCCTCTTAAAAAAGGGTGATACAGTTGACAGTACTACCAACAGTGTCATCAGAAGCATTTAAGTATTTTTAAAGTTTCATTTGGCAAATGTATAATATCAAATATTACGTATTTCTTCATTAACCTTGAAAACATTTTTAAAAATTGGCATTATAACCAAATAACTTATGCAGCTGAGCTACATTTATTTCCTGCCCCAGCTGCAGAGTAACTTCTTCCACATATCTGACATGTAACATCCTTAGGAAAATTGTTAGCTATTTTTATGGGGCTTTCAGTTTACTCGTACAGCTAAAATTCACCAAATGGTTCTGCTGTCACAAACTCTAAAACGGTGGACTTAAGAGGAGACTGGCTATTTTAACACTGAGCAAAAGATAAAGGGATGGTTTGATCTGGTGTCAGACAAGATAACCCAACTAAATCCAACTCAACTGAAACCTTTGGTGCACACACATGCTGTTTCTAATAATCTGCTGCTTCTTCCATTAAAAAAAAGAAATGGGGCTGGCTCCGAGGCATAGTGGTTAAGTCCGACGCACTCCGCGTCAGCGGCCGGGGTTCGTGGGTTCGGATCCATGTTCAGAACTACACCATTCGTCAAGCCATGCTGTGGCAGCGATCCATATACAAAATAGAGAAAGACTGCACAGATATTAGCTCAGGGCTAATCTTCATCACCAAAAAAAAATTGTGGATTTGGTTTTTTCTTTCCTTCTTCTTTTCTTTCTTTCATTCTTACTTTCTTTCCTTTTTTTGGTAACTTTGGAAAAAAAGGAAAGCGTAAAGAACAAAATTTAATTTATGCATGCCAAGACAATTCAATTGGGAAATTTTTCAACTAATGGTGCTGGGACAACTGGATATCCACATACAAAAGAGTGAATTTTGACCTGTTCCTCACACCATATGCAAAAATTAACTCAAAATGGATCATAACTTAAATGTAAGAACTAAAACCATAAAATTCCTAGCAGATAGCATTAGGAGTAAATCTCCATGACTTTGGTTTAGGCAATGGTTTCTTAAAAAGCACAAGTAACAAAAATAAATAAATTGGATTTCATGAAAATTTTAAATGTTTGTGTGTCAAAGGACATCATCAAGAAAACACAACCTGCAGAATGGGAGAAAATATTTGCAAGTCACATATCTCACAAGGGGCTTGTATGCACAATATATAAAGAACTCTTACAAAGATAAATAACCCAATTTAAAAATGAGCAAAGAATTTGTATAGACATTTACCCAAAAAAGATATACAAATGGCCAATAATCACGTGCAAAATTACTCAACATCATTAGTCATTAGAGAAATGCAAACCAAAACTACAAAATGAGATACCACTTCACACCCACTAGGATGGCTAAAGTAAAAAAGATAGAAAATAACAGGTGTTAAAGAGGATGCAGAGACATTGAAACCCTCACACGTTGCTGGTGGAAATGTAAAATGGTGCAGCTGCTTTGGAAAACACATGTCCACACAAAATCTTGTACATGAGTGTTCGTGGCAGCATTATTCATAATAGCCAAAAGGTAGACAAAACCCAAATGTCCATTTACTGATGAAAGTATAAACAAAACATGGTATATCCATACAATGGAATGTCCTCAACCACTAAAAGGAATGAAGTAGTGTCACATGCTTTAACGAGGATGGACCTTGAAAACATTACGCAAAATGAAAGAAGCAAGACATGAAAGACTGCATATGATATGACGTTATTTATGTGAAATGTTCAGAACAGGCAAATCCAAGACAGACAGTAGATTAATGGTTGCCTGGGGCTGGGATGAGGTGGGGAAACTGGAGTAGGGAGTGACTACCAATGGGGATAGGGTTTCTTTTTGAGGTATTGAATATGTTCTAAAATTAGACTGTGGAAATGGTTGTACAACTCTGAATATACTAAAAACTGAACTATATGCTTTAAATCGGTGAATTCTATAGTATATGAAATATATCTCAGTAAAGGTGCAAAAAAAAAATATTTTTTAATTGTGCCTAATTCCACCACCGGAGACAATACTCTTAACATTTGCCATATTTATAAACTTTGCAGACCTCCCTTGATGAGGGTTCAGTGAGTGGTGAAGGGGAAAGTCGTGGGAATGTTATAATTAGACCAAAGGCAGGGTATCTTTTCTCCTCTGCATATTAAGTCTGGTCTATTTATTATCCACATTTTTATCAAAGACATAGATGGTAATAGGGGAGACTTACTAGTTAAGCCAAAAACCAGGTCATAATCACTGACTACCCTTCTTTTCACCTTCTGTCCAATCAACCTCCTTCAAAGGAACACCAGAATCCATTTGTTTCTCTCCATCCCATTTCTACTGCTCTAAAGGCAACACCATTTCTTACCTAGATTGTCGAAAGAGCCCCTCTAACAGTTGACTCTGCCCATTTCTTGCCCCCTGGATATCCATCCTCCACTCAGCAGCTGGAGCACTCTCAAAACCCTTTAGTGTCTCCTTTTACATTTAGACTTCAGTTGAAATTCTTTAAAGTGACTCATGAGATGATAGGCTTCTGTTGACCCTTCCAACTCTAGGACTTTGCACCTCCCATCCTCTTTACCCCACCCTTGTTCCAACCACACTTCATTTCTTTCACCTTCTAGTACATGACGCTCTCTCATTCTTTCTTTTCTACTGTTTTCTCCAGCTTAGCTATGTCTGCCCCTACCTCCCACTCCCCACTCACAGTTCCCTTCACCAGTCTATGTCCAGCCTACTCCTCATTCTTTAGGAATCATCTGGACACCACTCCCTCCAAAACTCTTTCCTGACCCTCATGGCCCCATCAAGTGCCCTTGCTAAGAGCTCCCACGGAACCCTGTATTTCACCTTTGATAAATAACATCGATTGCTTTAAATTGGAATTGCCTGTTAGTTTTCTCCCAACTTCCCCTTTACCAGCTAAGTGACTTTGGGCCAGTTACTTAACTTCTCTTGCCTTCATTTCCTCACAGGAAAAATGGAGATAAAAATAACACCTAACTTATAGTCTTGCTGTGAGGATTAAATGAAATAATATTTGTAAATCACTAAGAACAGTGCCTGGCACATTGTAAGTGTAACATAAGTGTTTTTTTAAAGTGTCGTATACATCTCTAGACTCATTCACTGTTGCATCCCCTATAAATGTTATTGAATAAATAAGCACATCAATCAATTAATCAAGCAAATGTACAGATAACTCAAAGCTAGATCATACTTTCAAGATCCAGGAGAGATGATGGATATGAAATGAAACAAGTTTCCAAAGAAGTCAAGAGAAGCTAGAAGCAAAATAAATGTAGCAGTTTAAATTAGTAGAGAAAGGATAGGTTATTCTCTAAATAAAACTTGGATCATTGATTAACTATTCGGAAAAAGCTGAAGTGAGAATCCACTCACAGCATAAAAGTAATTCCACATGCAACTATTAATTGAAAAAGAAAATTTTAAAAAGAACCACAAGAAAACAAAACTCAGTATTTGTCTGATCCTGGGGTGTGGTAGCATGGCACAGAGAGTATTATTTATCGACGTGGAAAGATGTTCTCTATAAGTTGAGAGCTCTATAGGTGAGCTGTTAAGAATCCAGCCTCTTGGGGCCGGCCCGGTGGCAGCGCAGCAGTTAAGTTCATGGGTTCTGCTTCAGTGGCCCAGGGTTCACCAGCTCGGATCCTGGGCACGGACATACTCACGGCTCATCAAGCCATGCTGAGGTGGCGTCTCACATAGAGCAACTAGAAGGATGTACAACTATCACATACAACTATCTCGTGGGGCTTTGGGGAGAAAAAAGGAGGAAGATTGGCAACAGATGTTAGCTCAGGGCCAATCTTCCTCTAAAAAAAAAAAAAGGAATCCAGCCTCTAGAGGCAGACTGCCTGGTCCATATCCCAGTGCTACCACTTATTGTTATGTAACTTTGGACAGGTTACTTAGCTTCTCTGGGCCTCGGTTTCCTCATCTAGAAAATGGAGATCGTCAACTACACAATGTGTTATAAAGATTAAATGAAATAATATTTGTATATCACAAATGATATAGAATGATGCCTGACTAAGCCTATTTTTATAACATAGATTTATATAAAATTATGTCAGCTGGTTATATCTCAGAGGTGGGACTATAGATATTTAAGTTTTTCTTCCTTTTAACTACATTTTCTAATTGTTCTACAATGAGCATGCACTGATTTTTTTTTTTTTTTAATTTTATTTATTTTTTCCCCCAAAGCCCCAGTAGATAGTTGTATGTCATAGTTGCACATCCTTCTAGTTGCTGTATGTGGGATGCAGCCTCAGCATGGCCGGAGAAGCGGTGCGTCGGTGCACGCCCGGGATCCGAACCCGGGCCGCCAGCAGCGGAGCGCACACACTTAACCGCTAAGCCATGGGGCTGGCCCAGCATGCACTGATTTTAAAATAAGAAAAAAGAACAAAAGTTATCTTTAACTTTTAAAAATTTTTAAATCTCCTTGTAGGAAAATATTTGCAGTCATGCAAAAAATATTCATGACCTATTGTAAGACGAAAAAAGAGATTTATGAAATAGTATATACAGATTAATTTCCATTGTGTAAAAAATATTTCATGTATGAATATATACAATCACACATGGAAAAAACAAAAAATTTACAATGTTAGCAGTGATGGTCTCTTAGTGTTTGAATGACATATGATTTTTGTTTTCTCCCTTTATTTCTAAATTTTTCGATATGGATATGATTACCTGTGAAGCCAGAAAAAAAATGTTATTTTTTTTTTTTTGAAGTAGCAGCATGGACCTTGGTCAGGGTAAAAGATAGATTTTCATCTGAAACAGAAAGGAAGAAAGGATGGGTATGGAGTTAAAGGTGGAAAGGAAGGAAGTGAAGAATTGCATATGGTGGTCTATAATTTCTCTGAAATAGGAGGTAAGATACAGAGAATGGTTTAAGCTTTGAAGCAGCTGTGGGGAATGAAAAAGGGCTAATTAGAGATTGGTAAAAAAAAAAAAATTTGTGACCTGGGTTGAAAGGCCTACTGTGTTGCAAAACCTAACTTAATAGTCTGCTGTCAGCATTTCACCACCAGTGCTCAGAAGCACAGGTCAGGAAGTGGAGACAGATTGACCTACGGCTGATGAGAGGTAACAGGAAATACATCATGCATAGCAGAAGGGCTAGGTTGTACACCAAAATACTGACAGTGGTTATTTCTGGCTGTTGGGATTATGGTTGGATTTTTAGTTTCCTAAAAACTAATTTTTTTTTTTAGTTTTAACCTTACTAGCCATTTTTACCATTGTCAGATATTATTTATTGATTAATTTTTTGGCAAAAAAAGATGGAATTATTAAACATTGCAAGAAAATATATAAAAGTAAACCCTCCCTCTAAAACTTATCATCTAGAATAACCACTTGTTAACATTTTGGCTGACTAAAATGTTTTTCTCTAAGCGCATATACATATACACATGTGGCACATTATTGCACCTATGACCTGCTCTGCAAATCAGAACATAAATGATCACGACTCATAATTTTTTTACTATTTGCCCTAGTCCACATATGCCACATTAGGAGGAACTCCCTTAAGTTCTTGCCAGCCTCCAAACTGTCTAAAAGTATCAGAGACTTTCTCATTTCAAAGGGTGTAAGTTTTGCTGTCAATGCCAGGAATCATGGGAATTGGAAAAAGGTCATCAATCCAATTTATGCTGTTCACTTCGTTGCCACAGATGTTGCTGTTGAAGACTGGGCCTGCACAGCTCAAGTGTGACTCTTCTGTTCCACTGAGTGGTCCCTGTTCACCCTAGTCCTCACCTGCCCTGCTGATGTCTCTCGGCTTGAGCCCCAAAGTTAGAGTTTTCCCTCGCCCAGTCAACACTCAGCCAAGGATGACAATTGGGCCAGGAAGTTTGGGTCTGAAGACACTGACTAGAGATAAAAAATATCTCTAGGGAATAGGGAAGGACCACATGCTGAGTTCAAACCAGTTCCCCTCTGTGTATTCACAGGTGCTTGTGTTGAGTCCAAGTCACCACCTTCTCCTCAAGGTAATTTTATTTGGGGGGGGGGTCTCACTGTACTTCCCTACTAATTCTATACTCAGCACTTTCCCCTATTGCACTATCACATCACCTGTAGGACTACTACTTATTTACATATGTAAATGTAATCTTCCTTTCTAGATAAAAAATGTTCATAAAGCAGACAGCACACATTATTTATCTCTGTCCAGGGGTGTGCTGGAGCCAGATCATACCTGCTCACAAGAGCCAATTGTTAAATTTTCGGAAATGTTGTGAGCTGATTGTTAAAACAGCCATTATTTAAAATTAAATTATATAAATGTACAGTTAAATAAATTATATTGACCACAAACTTAATAAACACTCAAAACTCATCACTTCCTAATTACCATATTTAACTATTATCTGTGCACTTGAAGTTATTTGCATCTGTTGTATCTGTATGGTGGAAACACTATATAGTGGTGGGCCACTGTGCATCTCTTTCCAACTTTGTGTGTAGTGGTGTCATGTTGGTATCTTGAAATCAGCTGTGGTGGGAGTATTTGCACTATGAAAATCAACAAACACTGCAAATCAGCTCCCCCACCCAAGAGCTAGTTGTTTAACCTTTACCAGCATACCACTGACAGTCTATTCCCAGCAGCTGGAATGACAAGGTACCCAATAAATGTTAAATGGATGGATGAGTGGATGGATGGGTGGGTGGATGGGTAGGTGGGTGGTGGGAAAGAATAATGGAAGAGAGGAGAGTTAAAGAGCCTTGAAGACAGGAATAACAGGCAAGAGAGGATGTTAGTTAGGTGGGGTATTTAATATTCTGCCCTTTACCTTGCAGCCTGCCCAGCCAACAACCTCAATTGTTCTATTTCCTTCTTTTGTAGGTTTCTCATGTTGTGTTCTTACATATTGTGCAAAAGAGTGAAATATAGTACAGAAAATGTGGTCATCCTATTTCTGAATTCTATGTTGCTTCATCACATTTCAAAAGAGGTGTAAATTTTGTATTCTTGTTCGTTCCACTGAAGATAGTGGTGTGGCAATGCACACTGCAGAACACAGGAAGCCCCACATTTACCATTCACGACATATTTACAACTAGATCCAGCGGAAGGTAAGCAGGGGTGGAGTCCTTTTGTGGCAAAGTTATCTTTACCACAAGTTCCGTTCCCATATGCCATCTTTTCCCAGTGAGTATAAAGAATAGGGAACTAAATATTACTACTAAAGCTAAGTATACTGTGAAAATCTTATCCAGAAAATGCCAGAAGCCAGGTCTGAACTTTTTTTCTCACCACATCTTCATAACGTTCCCTACCGTGAAATTTCCCTTATACGAGCTTTTAATGTTTCTATTAAGTGTCTTTCATATAGTTCTCTTTTAGTGCATTAAAAAGAGGAGAGAAATTAGGAAAAAGAACTACTGGGGCAGAAGCCTGGGGCAAAATGGTGGAGAAATGTTTGTTATTGTTGTAAGTGCATTGCTTTGGAATTCCTTATTGAATAGCTTTCAAGGGGATCCTTTTGTGGAAGTCTTATCTTTGTCAATAAAAGTTGAAGATCTCTATTCTGGTAGTTGGCAGAGAAAATCATGTAAAGACTCCTATTCCACTGCAAAACTCATGATTAGCTGATTAATTCACATGAGAAAATGCCTATTTGCCCTTTTCTCACCAGGGCCTGGGGTCTGAAGTGCTTGGAAGACAACACAAATCCTTCCCAACATAAAAACCATCATCAGGCCCTGTGTAATTATTGTTCTCCCTCCCATAGTGGGAGGTGGGATCAGATTCACAATAGGGCAAAGCTTTGTTCCCAACCATCCCAATACCGTGTGACTCGGTGACCACCCGCTGTCCCTCGGGTGTCATTCCATCACTTCCATATTCATAGGAACCTTCTAACGTCTCTGACCCCGATGAGATGAGAGAACTGCTGGGAATCCATTACTCATTCATTTAGAAAATGTCTCTGGAACACTGGTTTCCATCAGGTCTGAAGGTCTTACTTGATCTTTGCCTTCTAAGATCTCAATGTCTAGCAGGACACACTGGCCTAAAAACTGGTACATATGCCCTAGATCCTGCAGCCTCAAGTCGTATGCCTGGACTGTCTTCCATGAGACTGCAGAGTCCAGCGCAGAGAAGAAAAGATTTGATAAATCAGCCCCAACACAGCAAACCCTACACCCAACGCTGTCCCCGTTGCCTGTTAGATAGCCGCACTTAGGGATTTTTTTTTTAACATGATTATATTTTCTTTTCATTTATGGAGCAGTTCGGTCATCCCTGTAAGAACTTTCTGGCGTAGGTTCCCACAATCTTGACTCACTTGCTCTTTGAAAGTGTTTCGGCTTGCTCCAGTGACTCTGCCACGTTACGTGTGTGTATACATGAATATCACACTTCATACATACGTATGCCTATCCACCTAGTTTCTTTGTCCTTAACCTCCCCATCAATAAAGTGAGGACAGTCACACTGAACTCCCTTTCTTCCCCCCAGAAAGAACTCAGAACAAGTGACATACATTCCTAAGTTTCTCAGGAGAAATGTGCCTTTCTTGGTATTAATATTATCATCATAAAGGAAACCATTTGATCCTAGGGTGCACAAGAGCTCATGGGCCCAGATTTTCCTGAGGGTGAGGAAAGGATTGTTGGAGAGGTGGGTGGAGGGAAGGAAAGAGAACCTTGCCTTTAAGACAAGCATTACCAACTTTTTCCCCTCACCGTTATCTGGTCGAAGCAGGAACCTCACAGCATTATTATCATCAGATAATATCTATAATCAACAATAGCACGTTACTTTTGCATAAAGCTTTTATTAGATATAGTCCAGTGAAAGAAACACTACTAGATGCTAGTCCAGGAATACTGGGTGCTCTGCTCAGCACCCTGTTCCACACTAGCACCAGGGACATTTATACTAGTCTATAAATGACAACGGCACCACGTGGGTGTGACAGGCAGCTGGTTGCGTTCACAGAGCTTTTACATTAGGTCATATCTAGGTTGAGGGGTGAGGACAGAGAGGACTTCCCTTTGCCCCCACCCTCACCCCCTCCATCTCACCCACATGCAATACTTGACGCCTCCCCTTTTTGTACTTTGTTAAAACATTAGAAGAAATTTTATAAGAATATAATTCTCCCATCATTCTAACGTTTCTTCAGGGGTTGCCCATTCCATGGGGTGAGCTGGTGGACCCCGAGGGCTTCCCCTGAGGGGAAAGGAGTCCTGCCCTCCCGAACTCTTGCTAACCAGCATCTGATCTCTGGGGAACTCTTGCACCCAGGTGGTTAGTGACCCCCTACCCCATCACCACCACGGGTTTCCATGATATTAGAAGATGGGAAGTTGACATTTATACTGCTTTCGGCTTCTGCCAAGTCCACACTGGAAGATGCCCACCCACTTGCCTAAATTTACCCCTGACTGATTTTCTCCAAATTTGCTTGCTTATTCCCTGGCAGAACTGAGAGCCCCCAGAAAGCTGGCCCAACTAAACCATTTCACAAAACCTGACCATAAGGGTATCCTGAGAAGCACTGAAACCCCTCACATGCAGAGACTGAGAGACAATCTCACACTTCCCCTGTACCCTATACCTTAATGCTGAACTCTTGAGGAGTTGGGTTAATAACTCTTGGGTAACTCTTGGGTGCCTCAGGCTAATGGAAGAAGTCTCTAAAATCTGCAGTAGAAACAACTTGTAAAACCTTCAACCTCATGATAGTTTTGTGGGGTTTGAGTTTTGTTTTTTGATTCTTGTTTTTTTAGAGGGTTGGCTGCTTTCTGCTCACCTCCCACTTTAAATAACAGAGCTTTTTCCCTTTTGCTTTCTCCCTCCTCCACTGGCCCCCTCACGTTCTCTGGTCCACGCCCTTGTTTATAAGTCTTGGTTCACTGGTTCAGCTCTGTTTGTGGTCTCGGAAAGGATGGGTGGCACTTTTCAATCTGTTATCACACCAGTTATAGTTCTAGGAAAAGAAAAAAAGGCCTCGTTTTGAAGAGGTTAGTAGGGGATGAAACGAACCATAGATTGTTTTCTACACTTCTCAGCTGAAGAGACATCCGAGAGCAGGGACCAGAAGGAGCATAACAGAGAGAAGAGAGAAGGGGAAACCCAGTGCCTCAAAATAAAGACCCTTTGGTAACACAAAGTTTCTCCACGGGCAGCCTGAGCTCACACTTAGAGGGGGAAAATTTTTTTTGAAATATGCAGGCTGATTAATAACTACAAATTCCCATGTGCAATCATTTGAGAGAGACAGAGAGAGCTGCCCTGGAGAGGAAGGTGAGCCCATCACCTCACTGGCTCCCAGCTTATCTCCACTGTCAAGTATTGCCTTTAGGATCAAGGCAGCGCCGCCTTTTTTTTTTTTCTTTCCTCCCTGTGTCTCTTTCTTTCCTTTCTTCCTCCCTTCCTTTCCCCACTCCCTCTTCCTTCCCCGCCCCCTCCTTCTTCTCCTTCAGCTAGCTTTTTCTTTTAGTTAGAGGCAAGAGAGGAAACGGTAGCTCCCTTTTCCCACTGAAGTTCCAGGCTGTTCACTGAACTGTAAAGAATCGGGGCAGAGTTGGATCCTCGTCTTTCTCCAGCAGCGTGGTGGTGTGCTTTGGTCACACTGTTGTCAGGGAGGGAAACAGCTTTTGCTACTCCAGTTCTTTAGAGGTAAAAGCTTAAAACCCACTGTCAAGCTGATAGATTGGGAATAGTGGAAAACCAGAGTCATGGAAATATGGGAACTTAGTCCTTCCCGGGCAGGCCTGGGCCCTAATTCAGTACATGAGACACAATGTGGCTCTTCTACTCTAGGTGTTGATTCTCACTGATGCTCTTTATTATGATTTACACTTCACAACAAAAATCTTAAAGGAGGAAGGGGACTTCAGGGTCTAGCCTGCCAGGAAACGAAGGAGCAATGGTGATTTCTTAGTCTATAAATCTCCGTTTTCTCCATCCAAATGCACTCAAATACATTTAGATGTTCCTGGGTGCCTGGCAAAGAAGGTATGAAGCTCATCTAAGGTGAGCCAGGAACCTGGGAATGAGAGTTTCAGTGTGTTAAGTGTTTGCCCAGGGCCCACCTCTGCCCTGCAGCATTCACACAGCACCCAGAGCTGAATTTCTGAGTTTCTAGGAGGGCTGAAATTTCAAATCAAAGAGTGTCTCTGGATATCCTCCCACAGAAGCTTTAAAAAAATAAACAAAAAAAAAACAGGTGCCATCTGGAAGTATTTTTCCTCCAAAAGGGAAATATTCTGCCCTTCCCTCATGCTTCCCTCTCTTTCTCCTACTTTCCTTCCTTCCCTCCTTCCTTCCTTCAGAGGTTACCAAGACATATATATTGAAAAGAAGCCACACTAAGAAGAGTTTTCAAAAACATTTGGCCAAAATCAGAACATAACAAGTTCCAAATTCCAAATCCTTGCTTTCATTGCTATCCCTGAGAAGAAGTTCTGAGGCCAAGAAGAAACAGGTTAGGAGATGAATGGGTCCCAACTCACAAAGCTAGTACATGCAAAGGGATGGAACTACTAGGCCTTCCCTCTGCATTGCCCAGAAGCCAAGGGCCCACAGCTTCCATATGCTTTCCCAGGGTCCCTCTGATCATGGTCCCTGGCCTACAGGGCCTAACACAGTCCTGCTCCACTCAACGTAGGATCTGCACCAGTGGCCTTTAACTGTGTAGTTTTTGAAACTCAAAGTAAATTTTGGAAAACTATGTACCTTTGCATATCTAAAGTTTTTCATCATAAGTTTTAAAAGTTACAAAGCACGTACTTAATGGAGTAATAGATATATACCTCCATTGTCCATGTAAAAAAATACATGAACATGCTCTTTGAGATTTGGAAATATTTTATGTCATTCCATTTTCTTATTGAATTCATATTTCCATTCCGTTCTCCCCCAACAGAATTTTATCCTAATTGTTAAGGCAACTTCTCAGATAAGTTGTCAAAGTTTTATTTTATACTTGTCACAAAAGAATAATTCCTGAGAGAGCTACCGTAACTATTCTCTATTGATAGAGACATTTAATAAGAAAAAAAAGATATTTAGATGATCATTAACGTATTGGACTTTTTTTTTTTAAGAATTTCTAGTTTAAGGGCCGGCCCTGTGGCTTAGCGGTTAAGTGCGCGCGCTCCGCTGCTGGCGGCCCGGGTTCGGATCCCAGGCGCGCACCGACGCACCGCTTCTCCAGCCATGCTGAGGCCGCGTCCCATATACAGCAACTAGAGGGATGTGCAGCAATGACATACAACTATCTACTGGGGCTTTGGGGGAAAAAAATAAATAAATAAAATTATAAAAAAAAAAAAAAGAATTTCTAGTTTAAGATCATTAGGCTCAGTGTAAGACTGTAAGTCAGGCAGGTAGGATAAATCAG
This sequence comes from Ceratotherium simum simum, assembly GCF_057802395.1. Classification (NCBI taxonomy): domain Eukaryota; kingdom Metazoa; phylum Chordata; class Mammalia; order Perissodactyla; family Rhinocerotidae; genus Ceratotherium; species Ceratotherium simum. Next base: position 23,079,369 of record NC_141912.1, on the reverse strand, counting down.
TATTCCAGAAGGACTCTTATCTCATTAAATTCTATCAGAAAATTGATGGCACACTTTATTAGGAATGCTAGATACATCCCAGAAGGTGCTGCTGATCCTACCACACCACAAAGTTCTACTTCAGCCCCAGTTTGGGACAATTTCTCTTCTTATAATATAATGTATTTTTATACCTGAAAGTCTTTTTTTTTTTTTTTTGGATGTTGATGAAGTTGGGTTTATTTTTTATTTTTTATTTTTTTAATTTTTTGTTTATTGCAGTAACATTGGTTTATAATGAAAGTCTTTTTTGATCATGTTATCACATTTCTCTGTTAAAAATAAATATGTTTGTGTATATATATACATATATATATGTATATGTATATGTGTATATATATAATTTTCTTGTGGCTAAATGCTTTAAGTATTAAAATTTTTGTCTGGATAGAGTTATCATTATAATTCTTATTGATACACAATTGATCAAAACAACATAAATATATTACATATATTGATAAATAAGTATCATCTTTCAAGATGAAATCAAAATTTTATTGGAAACATATCTCCCAATGAGAAGGATGGAGTTGACTTTTTTCCAATTAGTTCATTTATCCATGGATGAATATTACTTTTTGCTGTAGTGAAACAGGAATTAGTTATATATTCATATGTTTTGTTTCTATGTAAGCACTAAGAAGCCAAGTTCACATACATAAATAATTAAGAATGAAGGGAATTTTGTTATAGCAGTGTTACTCTATTCTTTGTGTTAAATAGATATTCTTTAGTGTACAATTTTAATTTCCTTGTCACTTCTTTTACTATACTTTTTATTTCTCTTCTTAATGTCCTGGGGATTATAATTAACATCTTAATTTATAAGAATTTAGCTTGGATTAATATCACCTTAATTTCAATAGTATAGAAAAACTTTGATCCTGTATAGCCCCACTCACACCCCCTCCTTTGTGCTGTTACTGTCACACACATGACATCTTTACATATTGTGTGCCCATCAACACAGATTTATAATTATTACTTTATGCAGTTTTCTTTTAAATAAGATGGGGGAAAGTTACAAACAAAAAATACATTTATACTGTCCTTTACATTTAGCTTTGCAATTACCTTTGCCAGTGTTCCTTATCTTTTCTTATGGCTTCAAGTTACTGTCTCGTGTCCTTTCATTTCAACCTGAAGGACTCCCTTTAGCATTTCTCATAAGGCAAGTCTATATTATATATCTACTATAAATGAAATTCCTCAGCTTTGGTATATCTGGAAATATATTAATTTCTCCTGTATTCGTGAACATAGTTTTGCCAGATATAGAATTCTTGGTTGACAGTTTTTTTCTTTCAAGACTTTAAATACGGTATCCACTGTCTTCTGCCCTCCATGGTTTCTAATGAGAAATCACTTGTTAGTCTTATCGAGGACCCCGTGTATGTGCTGAGTCATTTCTCTCTTTCTGCTTTATGATTTCTCTTTGTTTTTGGTTTTTGACAGTTTAATTATGATGTGTATAGTAGTAGATTTCTTTGAGTTTATCTTAGTTGGAGTTTGTTGAGCTTGTTGGATGTATAGATTAATGCTTTTCATCAAATCTTGGAACCTTTTGACCATTGTTTTTTCAAATATTCTTTCTGCTCCCTTTTCTCTCGCTTCTCCTTATGAGAGTTCTATGATACATATATATATATATATATATGTATTCTTGATGGTGTCTCACAGTTCTCTGAGGCTCTGATCATTTTTCTTAAGTCTTTTTTTCTTCTGTTCTTCAGTCAAGATAACCTCAATTGACCTCTCTTAAGTTTTCTGATTCTTTCTTCTACTGGTCATATCTTATGTTGAGCCTCTCTAGTGATTTTTCATTTCAGCTATTATACTTTTAATCTCCAGGATTTCTCTTTGTTTTTTATTTTATAAGGTCTGTTGTCTTGTTGATATTCTCTATTGTTGAGACATTGTTCTCATATTTAGTTTTCTTCAGTTCTTTGAATGTATTTTAAATAGAGAATTTAAAGTCTTTGTCCTAATAAGTCCAATATCTGGGGTTCTTCAGGGACAGTCTCTATTAACTGGTTTGTTTTGTTTTGTTTTCTGTGTATGGGCCATGCTTCTTGTTTCTTTGCATGTCTCATAATTTTTTGTTGAAAACTGGACAATTTAAATAACATTTCATGGGAACACTGGAAATCAGATTCTTCCCCTCCCTAGGGTTTGTTGTTGTTGTTGTTGTTTAGTGGCTTTTCTGAACCAGTTCTGAAAGCTTGTATTCTTTGTCATGTGTGGTCACTGAAATCTCTGCTTAGTTGCTTGGTGGTCAGCTAATGTTGGACAGAGATGTCTTCAGATGCTTAGAACCAATAAGTCTTAGTCTTTGCAAAGGGGCTTTGTATGTAAGCTGGGACACACCTGCAACACTCAGCTAGGCACTTTACAACTCCGCCTTAACCTTTACTTCCTGCTTCTGCAGAACCTCAAGATTAGCCAGAGGTGAGAGTTTATGGCCTTTTCTAAGCATGTGCACAGCCCTACACGTATTTGGCCTTCTAGATTCCCAGGAATATGTCAGAGTTTTTCAAAGCCCCCTGTGACCATCTCTTTCCCTAGCTTTTCCTTTTTAAGATTTTGGCTCAGCTATTATTTGCCCCCAATTCTTACCATTGCTTCAGGCAGCTTCATTGTTCACCAATTGCCTCTGATTGTTTTTGACAAGCAGGCCCAGGGAAAAGGCTGTTCAAAATGGGCAACTCTGAGTCAGGTTAAATAAAGACAGCCTTGCAAATGAGGTCTTCCAAGGAACCAGCAGACAGGTCGAATCATGACAATTTTCCGAGAATAAGGCTTTGAAGAAGCTCCAGTCCCATTCTCCAACCACTCCAATGACTGCCCGTCAGCTGGTTTTCACTGTGATTGCAAGCTCATGGTTTTCAAGGCTACCACAGAACTGGGGAGGAGGACATGGGAATAGGGCAAGTTAAAATGCCACAAAACTCACTATTCTTATGAAAATTAAGTTGTTTTTCTTGAATAAATGTTCCCTGGATTGTTGCAAACCTTTGTTTAATTTCCAGAGTTCTGAAAAAGCTAATACTCACCACTTTTTCTGGTATTTATTATTGCTTTTACAGAAGAGAGGGTTTTTAAAAGTCCTTGCTCCACCATTTTCTCTGATATCCCAGCTGATTCTTTGAACTTTTTCTCGATCATATGCCAAAACCACATAATGATTTATCATCAAAAATTAAGCTCACTGGTCTTTTGGCAATAATTCAATGAGATCCTCTTTCAATTCTTTGAAAACAAAGAATTGGAAAACCTGTGATTTGCCAGAGGATTAAGTACCAGTCATTTAATGTCATTCACTTTTTCAACAACAACATTTCATATTGTCCTGTGGTTTATGTACCAAAGAGCAATCTCCCATTATAGGACTTAGGATGGTGAGAGGTATGCCTTGCTTTCAAAGTTGAGAAAGTTATACCTTCTTCTCTGGCCTCCCTTCTGTGGACAGAGATGTCCTCTTGGGTCTAGAGTCACAGTCTAGAAGGGAGGGTTGCAATTTTCCCTAAAGTCTCCCCTAAATCTCTCACAGACACAAAGGACTGTTTCTTTCCACCTTCTCAAAGTTTCTTTCCCTGACCACTTCTGCTGCTTTCTGTAGCTCCCATACCAAGAAAGAGGTCCTGAGGTTAATCTAAAGTTGGTGATAGGGCCACAGGGAAGGATTCCTGTCTCAATTCATGTCACCAAACCCTAGGAGGTAAATTTTATTATCAGTGGAAGTCACAGGATCTCTATACTGGAAAGGCTTTGGGATTACATTCTGGTTGGGATAGGGGCTGTAGGCCAGGGACTGGGTCTTGAAGTTGTGTTTCTACAGCTAGCACAAGATATCAACAAAGATTTTAATTTGGGGCAACTTGAGGGAGGAGGGCTGAACCAATGATTATTATTTCATTTTACAGATTCTGAGTCAGATTCAATAACTTTAGTCAAAGATCTGGGGAATAGCAAAGCCAGGATTAAAACTCAGTTCTGTCAAATCCCAGAACCAGTGCCTTTTATGCCATTAAAAAAAGTCACTAGTTGTAGGTTTAACCACTCCCAGCAGTTATACCCATAGCCCAAGGCTATGACTTTGCAAACTATACCCAATGCAAGTCTTTCCATAGAGACCATTTTTGCTGGGCTATTCTCCCTCCTTTCAGAGCAGAGTGAGCAGATTTGTTTGCTGGGCAATTACCCTCATTGTCTTTAGTCCTATTGAAGAGGATCATCCAGGGCTTCGGTCAGCCTGTCCTGCAGGCTTCCCCAGTACCTGCAGTAAGTGACCCTGAGTATGGCTCCAACAGCAGAGAGATACCCCTAAAACTGGGGAAGATGAGCAGGAGTACTTCCAAAGCCTCTGTGAGGGCTGTCATCCCACGAGGTGGGTATCTCCTTTTTGCAACGTGAAAACAGGAACATCATTAAAAATCATGTTCCTTTAGTCCCAGCTCCTTGGCCGTGGCATTTTGCAGTTAGACACATTTTATGTGCATGGCACATAAGTTACCCAAAGATAAGGTTATTTTTGGCTCTGTGGTTTTTTTTACCTTCTTTTTCTTTCTCGATTCCAACCACTCCTCACAGTTTCAATTCCTCTCTCCTACTTTGTTCTCCTTTCTGTTTCTGGACATTTTACCCCTAATTATTTCAGATTCTTTTCCCTGCTCTGAAGTTTTTGTATCTGAAAATTAAGTATTTAAATACACTTTCTGGAGGGAGTGGGAAATTCTCCAGAAGTGGGTACAGAGAGAAAATTGTGAAGTTCGTCCTCTATTGAAAGGAAAGCCCATGTTGGATGATGACATTTTCTCACCAGTGTGGCTTCCCCCTCTAAGCACTTCACAGAGGGTATTTTTTTTTTTTCAAAACAGCAAACCATGTGGAAATGTTTAAAATTAATAAGTAAATAGCTGATCGTTATAACTGAAATTTGAATACCACAAAGTAGTAATACTGTGTTGATTTTCATATGTTCAACACAACACATGCGCAGTCACTTACACATTTATTTAAATTTTTCCCCTTGCGCCTGAAATTTAGTAGTCATTCATTACTATTTTTCAAGTGGATGGATGGATGGATGGATGGATGGATGGATGGATGGATGAATGGATGCATGAATAAACACAGGAATAGGTGAGTAAAGTTCCTCAAAGCAAGGACTAGGCCTTGCATCTCTTTAAAATTTGCACACCTAGTACAGCACAAAGTGCGTACCAACTGTTTAGAATCTAAAAGCTTTGCCATGTTTTTGTGCTTTTGACCTTGACGTTCTGTTGTTAAACTTAGCCCAGATTGTCACAAATCAGCCTTTGATCAAAATAGTTGTCTCATACTTGCTCATCCTTTCTTTTGTTCTCTTCCCCAGATCCAATTATCAGAGCTGTTTGCCTCAATCACTGAAAAGCAAAGTCCTTTTTGTTGCTGCAGACTCACCTCTCACTGCTCAGTCAAAACTACTCTCTGTAACTTACATTCCCTTAACTTCGCTTCACTGGCTTGCCCAGCTCTTAGCACTGAGTTTCCCGAGCTTTAGTCTTTCTTTTCTAGTATAGATTTGAAGAGGATCAAAATATGTCCCCCCAAAATATGCCACATGGGCATTAGGATTATTTTTAGCTGAAGGCAATGGAGAAACAGCAGATGCAGGAGATCTCTCTGCCTTTTCCCTTTCTGCCTAAAAGCAGGACATAAATTTCCCTTTGTAAAGATGTTCCCCTCTCCCATACCAGGAAGAGGAGAAGGACTCTTCTTTACTGAAGACCACTTTTATCGCCAGAGACGACAAGATGAGTCTATGTAACAAATCTTATTAAACAATCATACATTTGCTAGTCACCTTTTTATAATTTACCACCCCTAGGAATGAGCCCAAACATCCCCCCCTCATCCTTTGTCTAGTCACTACTCCACAACTTATCGCTCTTTGTTAAAATGCGATATAGCCCCCCGAATCTAACCACTTCTTTGGGATTTTTACTTCTTTTCTGTGAAGCCCCCATGCATATAAAAATGTTAATAAAATTTGTATGCCTTTTCTCCTATTAATCTGTCTCAGGTCAGTTTAATTCACAGGCCCCAGTTAAAGACCTAAAAGCAAAGAGGAAAAGTTTTTCCTCCCCTACAGATTCTAGGACCAATTCCCAAGTAAGAATTCTTGCTCCCTCATATTCAATTCACACTAGAGCTTTCTGCCATTCACTTAGTCATTATTTACTCATTTCAAAAATGCCTATTGATCAATGACTTTCTTCCTGGCACTGTCCTAGGGAATGGAAATACAAAGTTTAGGAAGAAATGGCCCCTACCCTTCAGAAGTGAAGGGCAGGGTGAAATAGAGATGTAAATAAGTGGATCAAGGGAGTAGGGCAAGCATTTCCACCTGGGGATATCAGAAAAGGCTTCATGGAGGCAATAGCCCTTAGATCAAACCCTAAGAGATGAGTGAATGTTTCCCAAGTTGGTAGGACAAACCAGAGAAGGGGGAGCCATGTGAGCAAAGGCTTGGAGTGCCTGCAGTTGGGGAGCTGCAGATAGCTCAGCATTCCTTTACCCTTCACACGTATGAGAGACAGTGTAACGTGGTGATTAAGTGTGGACTCTGGGGCTTGAGTCTCAGCTCCGCCACTTATTGGATGCATGACCTTGGGTGGATCATTTTACCTCTTGGGCCTTAAACTAAAAGGGAGATGATAATACCTATCATACGGTTGGTGTGAGAATTAAGTGAATCAAAGCACTTAGACCTATGCCTGGCACTACGTCAGTGTTAGTCGTTATTTATATATACTTTTTATTTTGCCATTTTGGACACTTATATAAATAGAATCATACTATTTGTATTTTTATGAGACTTTTCTAGTCAACATTATGTTTTTGAAATTTATCCATATTGATGCATACACCTGTAGTTCATTAATTTTCCTTCTTAGCTAACACATCATGCATATACGCCTTATCTCTCTAAGGTGATTGTGGATTTTGGAAAACAAGGACCATGTTTTTTATATTCTCTGCTTTCAAGGCATTCTTAGTGGCATTTGTGATTTGTTCTTTGAGATTGTTAGCTGTGTTTTTAAAATATCTAAATTGGAGGAGAAGACTGAGGGGAACTTACCAAGGGTTGTTGAGATTTTGTACCAAGCATGGTGACTGCCCATTTTCTATCCCTACTGAGGCTTCAATCAGAGAAATGGCCCTAAGCTGCCCTGTGAGAGATGTAAGTTGGATAATTACAACTGGGTATGTGCGGTGTGCCATGTGCTATGTCAGTTCCTTTACATGAGTTATCCTGTTTAATCCTCAAAACAAACCAGATGAGGAAGTGTGTTAGTTTCCTAGGGTTGCCACAACAAAGAACCCTGAACTGAGTTGCTTAAATAACTGAAGTTTGTTGTTTCACAGTTCTGGAGGCTAGAAGTCCAAGATCAAAGGGTCAGCAGGGTTGGCTCCCTCTGAGACGGTGAGGGAGAATCTGTCCAAGCCTCTCCCCTAGCTTCTGCTGGTTTCCTGGTAATCCTTGGCATTCTGTGGCTTATAGATCTCTGCCTTCATCTTCACATGGCATTCTCCCTGTGAGCATGTCTGTGTGCAATCCCTTCTTTTTATAAAGACAAGCATTGGATTAAGGACCCACCACACTGGAGTATGACCTCATCTTAACCAATTACATCTGCGATGACCCTATTTCCAAATAATGTTACATTCTGAGTACTGGGGATTAGGACTTCAACATATGAATTGGGAGTTCAACAATTCAATCCATAACAAGAAGATATTATTTTCTCCATTTAAAGATGAGGAAATAGGCCTAGAGAGGTTATGCTAACTTGCTGAAGTGGAATGGCTGGGGACCCCAGGGTTAATGTGGTAAGCTGGTAGTTCTGAGATGGGAGGGGATGGAGGTTGTACAGATTCCCAAGAGTCACCAGGTTGCTGTGGTGACCCATATCATCTGCATTCACTCCATAAAGCTGTTTAGATGAGAGGTAATGGAGCGAGCTCTGGAGTTAGTCCAGTCTGTCACTCACTAGCTACCTGCTCTTAGCAAAGTTATGTAATCTCTCAGAGTCCCATTGCTTCATCTGTAAAATGAGATAATAGCATCCATCTCATGAGGTTGTGAAGGGTAAAGGACACAGGACAATGGGTGAGAAATGCAGTAATGATCAAAATTTATACCCATCCTTTCATCCCAGCCACAGCAAATGGAGCTCCAGTCCGCATCCAGATTTCCTACATAGGGGCCCATTTTTTTTTATATGTTAAAAAACATATAACATAAATCTACCCTCTTAACAATTTTTAAGTCTACATTACAGTATTGTTAACGACATGCACACTGTTATACAACAGATCTCTAGAACTTTTTCGTCTTGCATGACTGAAACTCCATATCCATTGAACAATTCTCCATTTTCCCCTCCCCCTAGCTCTTGGCAACCACCATTCTGCTTTCTGTTTCTATGAATTTGACTATTTTAGATACATTGTATAAGGGGAATCATATAGTCTTTGTCTTTTTGTGAATGGCTTATTTCCTTTAGTATATTGTCCTCAAGGTTCATCCATGTTGTAGCAAATGACAGGACTTCCTTCTTTTTTAAGGCTGAATAATATTCCATTGTATGTATATACCATATTTTCTTTATCCATTCATCTGTCAGTGGACATTTAGATTGCTTTCACATCTGACTATCATGAATAATGCTGCAATGAACATGGCAGTGGAACTATCAATTCAAGATCCTGCTTTCAATTCTTTTGGGTATATGCCCAGAAGTGAGATTGCTGAATCATATGGTAATTCAATTTTCAATTTTTTGAGGAACCTCCATATTGTATTCTATAGTGGCTGCATCATCTTACAATTCAGGCCCATTTTAATTAATTTAATTTAGATAATTAACTGCAACCCTTGACCGAAAAAAGTCATTTGAGTGGGAATCAGGGTGGGGGATGGTGGTGGAAGGATCAGAAAGGAGGGAAGCAAAGGAGATCTAGAGAAAGGCATCAGCACCAGCTGTCTGCTTCTCAAGGTATTTCTCAAGGAGGGAGGGGAATTATTGGCATTTGGGGCTGGACAGTTCTTCCTCTTGAGCCACTGTCCCATGCATTCAGGAAGATTACCAAGACACTAAATACCAGTAACAGCCCCAGTCATTGTGCAACTCCAAATACCCACACGTTTCCAAACTCTCCCCTAAAGATTGTCCCAGCCCTGATTGAGGGTGACTGGAGGTCCCAGCAGTCCCCAGGCTGCATACGGTCTTTGGGAACCCCACGGCAAACAACGCAAGGGTAAGCCCACTGCTGGTGCTCAAGTAGCCCTTCGTGACTGACTGATTCGAGAATTGATCTGTCCTCATCCTTTCTCCTGGCTGGACTTTTCCAACCCCAATTTCCACACTCTCCCCTGGGAGAAGCTGGTTTAATTTCAAAAGTGCAGTTAAAGGAGGAGGGGACAGGTTCTTAGCTTGGGGAATAGCACCAGGAGTCTCTTTAAAAGCACTTAGTACTACAATGAGATACCACTACACACCTATTAAAATGGCCAAAATCCAGAATACTGACAACACCAAATGCTGGAACATCAAATGTAAGGAACTCTCATTCATTACTGATGGGAATGCAAAATGGTACAGCCATTTTGGAAGACAGTTTGGCAGTTTCTTACGAAACTTAACATACTCTTACCATTCAATCAGACAATCCCGCTCCTTAGCATGTACTTGAAGGAGTTGAAAACTTGTGTCCACACATAAACCTGAACACAGATGTTTATAGCAGCTTTATTCATAATTGCTAAAACTTGGAATCAACCAAGATGTCCTTCAGTAGGTGAATGGTTAAATAAACTGTGGTACATCCAGACAATGGAGTATTATTCAGTGCTAAGAAGAAATGAGCTATCACGTCATGAAAAGACAAGGAGGAACCTTAAATGCATATTACTAAGTGAAAGAAACCAATCTCAAAAGTCTGCATTCTGTATGATTCTAACTATGACATTCTGGAAAAGAAAAAACTATGGAGACAGTAAGAAGATCAGTGGTTGCCAGGGGTTGCAGGGAGGGAGGGATGAATAGGCAGAGCACAGAGGATTTTAAGGGCAGTGAAACTCCTTTGTATGATACTATAGGGATAGATACATGTCATCATATATTTGTCCAAACCTGTAGAATGTTCAACACCAAGAGTGAACCCTAATGTAAATCATGGGCTCTGGGTAATAACACTGTGTTAATGTGGGTTCATCAGTTGTAACAAATGTACCACTCTGGTGAGGATGGTGATAATGGAAGAGGCTATCCATGTGTGGGGGTTGGGGGTATATGGGAAATCTCTGTACATTCCTCTCAATTTTGCTGTGAACCTAAAACTGCTCTAAAAATAAAGTCTATTAAAAATATATTAATATTTAAACAAAAAAACAAAAAAACATACTCAGTAAATAAAGTTGCCAGAAGTAAACACCTTAGGTTAACAACTCCTTGCCATCATCTCTTTTTGCATTTTCTGAGCTTGTGACTGCCTGAGGTCACACAACAGAGGACACTGGGAAACTCCCAAATGAAGTTGCGATATCACTCAGAGATTTGTGTTTGAACAGCCATACAGAATTTAGCACACTTTGGGTGGTTCGATACGGTGATGCCAGCCACTGGTACTCATGTGAAATTTACTCATCTCTCTGGCAGGAACTGCCTTTCGAGTTACATTTTCTCCTTTCTCCTTTAGTGATAAAGTCTGAAGTATCAGACTGAGTAAATAGTGTGAAATATTTACTAATTATATAAATATAGTAATAGACCTAAACTAATTATGTATTTATTGACCATAGATTTAATTGGGCCAGTAAGAGCCTAGATGTGTGTTAAATTTGGTTCAAGTATTGTAAAGTTTCTAATTGTCAAATGAAGAGCTTTGCAAAAATGCAACTATTACTGAGTGAAATAAAAACTCGGTCCCTACAAATGCCTGCTTTGGTCTTGCATAGTGGCTTGCTTTTCTTTCAGATAAATTGTCATTGAAGCAAAACCAAGATATGAGAAATGTGAACCCGTTTTCTTTCAACACATCCCATTGTGTTCAAAGTCATAAGTAAGAAAGTTAAAAGTCCACCTTCCTGTTTAACAAAATATGAAAGTTGTCGCTTTGAAATAGAATTCATTGCGCCCAAATTTTAAGGGATGTCTGTATTCAGATCCAACTAGATCTCTAGCCCCCTTCCAAAAAAATTCTTTCTTCTCAGTGGTGAGAATAACCCCACCTGGAATGCACTCTTCAAAAGGCTCCTGATGCCAATTCATATGAATGAAGCTGCTCTCTCCAGGGCAGATGCGGAAGCTGCCCTCCCCAAGGTCTGAGGCAACCCTGGTAAAGGAAATCACCTCGGGAGGCAGTGTGGCAGCTGAGACTGCATGGGCTGTGTGCCTCCAGCTGCAGCACCCTGACCACTCTCTCCAAGATGCAGTACCTGGACCCTGAGGAGCTCCCGGTCGATAACGAGGATGATGTTTTTGGTGAAGGTAAACACGACTTTCTGGCAGGAGCCACTCTGGTCTGCTTTGCTTAGCTTTGACACTACTGGAAACTTTGGCCCGGCTTGGGCAAGGACTTGAGTACTTCGAAAGCATTCTGGATGGGATGGTGGTTGTGGATATCAATGTAGACACCCAAGGCAAGGCAGAGGACAAGGGAGTTAAATGGCTCCTCCAAATCCTTTTTTTTTTAAAGTCGTGACTAGATAAAGGCTGAGTTTAGGTTGGAAAATAGTACTGAATCTTTCCTCTTGTCCCTCTTCTGTGCTCTCTCGTCTAACCCCTTAAGGGAAACCTGTCACAGTGCTTTGCACACAGCAAGGCTGCTAGAGTAGCAGTTGGACGCATGGGCCAGGGATGGTTCTCCATGGTACCATGTTGTCTTGATCTGCACTACCCTCCTCTCTCTTTTGTCTCTCTCCCTTTGGATCTTGCTCTCTCTCACTCTTCCTTGGACTTATTTGGCACTCCAATTCTCCATGCCCTTTTCCTTTCTTCAGGCTGGGATGCTGCAGCCATGCTAGCTTCTGACACCACTAGCACCACTCAGTTTTCCACAAGTAAACCTATAGAGTGGGATTTGGCTGTAAGGGTTGTGATTTTAAATGGCCAATCTAGTAATCTACAGATGTCTTGTTGAAATACTGCCTGTGAGATTGGGTGTAGGCAAGAGCTTTTCTAGAATTTGGAACTGTCTAAATAAATGGTAATCTGGATTCAGGGACCTCATAAATTTGATTGTTTTCCATGAGAAACTATCTAGTGATTTTTTTAAAACTCTATCAAGTAATTTCTTTTAAGGAACATTAGTAAGTTTTTTTGTGATTACCCAAGTAATACAAATTCACTGAAGAAAAATTGAAGGGTATAGCATAATAAGACTCCCGTGTAATCTAATCATCTAGAATGTAACCACTATTAATGTTGTGATGATTTTCCATTATTTTATTCTGGCATCAGAAATATTTAACATCATAATTTGGATTTTTATCACAACCTGAATCAGTTTGAAGAGTATCTACTCAAGCTTCGTTGCTGTTTGCCAAATTCTCAGTCTGTTGCTTTACTTTGATGCCAGGCATTTAGAGCCACTTACCTGAAGTTTAGGCTCCATTCTGCAGCTTTCACTTCTGCTTGAAGATGTTTTCTCTGGTTATGCCTACTTAGGTGTGTATTCCCTCCAAGACTTAAAAAATGTTCACAACTAGGAAGATAAGCCTAGACTGGACAATTTGGAAATTATTCACCCAGCCTCCAAAATGCCCAGGCCACATCCCTTTCCCCACAGGGATTTGTCTCTTTTACATCAGGCTACGGTGCTAAAGAGCGCCATCTATAGACAGATGCACGGCACTATGGATTATGTGCGGCCCCACCCTGAAGGAGATACAGACCTCAACCAAGCAAGGCTTTAAGGAGCCTGCAGGATCTCTCTCCTGAGCCCTCAGGATTAAGGTGATTATTTCAACCTCAACAGGCATGGTGAAGACTCAAGTTGGGAGTCAGACAAGATTCAGATTCAAATCCTCATTTTGCCTCATGCTACCCGTGCGACTTAAGCAAGTTATTTAACTTGCCAAACTAAACCTCAGTTTCCTCAGTGGTGAAATGGGACAGTAATACCTTTTGGGTTGTACAGATTATCTTCATAATAGACCATAATATTTGCATTCCACTTCACCTGTGATGTGCTTTATACTTTCCAGACTGAATGATTATCTCATTTAACTTCATCTCCAAAGATTAGAGAGAGGATGTAAATCCAATATGTAATATATAAGCATATTTTTATTTGGTTTTCAGAGTCGTGGCTCATGTTTGCTAATTAACTTGAAAGCTTGTCCAGCCGGTGCCTCGTTTTAAGCAAGCTCTGTGGGGGGTGATAGTCAAGCCCTTCAGCTCTGGAGTTACCCTGCCTGGGCTTCGCCACTTAATTCACTCTGTGACTTTGAGCAGGTTACTTAATCTCTCTGTGCCTCAGTTTACCCACTTATAAAATGGAGTACAAACCTCATACGGTAGTGTACAGATTAAATGTTGTTACAGGGGAAGTGCTTAGAATAGTGCCTAAAACGTGGTAAGCATTCAATAAATACTAATGCCTACTAAGTATTCACTTAAATGGGTTTATAGACTAGGTTAGAAAGGGATGTTTAAAGGGGATTCAGCACAGAGTTTTTTCACATACCTAATTGACCTAGTATGTTCAAAATAGGACTTCTTTACAGAACTTCAGTTTATAAACCACTTTTCAGAGGTATGATATGGTGGAAACAGCACCAGACAAGTTGTTAGGAGCCTGAATTGTTGCCCTGCATCTGCTGTTATATAGGTGTAGGGTCTTGGGCAAGTCATTTCACCTCCTTGTGCCTCATTCCTCGTCTAAAACAAGAGCACTAATTACACATTCTCTAAGATCTCGCTTTAAAAACTCCAGCAATCTACTACTTAATCTTTTCCGCACAGTGACATACATCTACCTAGAAGAATTCATGCTTACTCTAGGTTTCCTCCATGCTTTCAGCTCACTGGCCATGCCTAAGAAAGCAGAAAGCTTTTGGTATAATGACTTCCCTCTAACATAAAGAAAGGAAAATGCCCAGGAGCTTGTTACTAAGGCAACCATCTTTCCTTGCAATGGACACATTTTTAAAGGACCCTTTCCCCCCAAAGGAACACAAATTTAGAATTTAGATCCATTTGGTTAGAAGTATATATAAATCCATTTAGATTTATGAACCACATAAAGATCTGGGAAGAAAAAAATGTCATGCTCACAATATCTACTTTTTTAACTATCCTTCTGAGATCCTGTTTGCTTCAGCTATTGTTTCTGTGGTTGAAGAAAATGTTAAGGTTCACAGAATTGAGAAGCATTGGTGTGTAAGCATTTTGTTCTACGAGAGAGCTGCATATGGTTAGTGAGAGAGAGAAGCAGTCATCCACCTACCCACCAGAAACCCCAATATTTATTCCCCACCCTACCACCTTCCTTCCTCTGTCTCTCTCTCTCTCTCTCTCTCTCACACACACACACACACACACACAGTGCCTCAGGTTTGCTTTCCAAACAACACCAACATCATCATGCCATTTAGAAAATGGATACTCTCAGGTAGACTTTATTCTTTCTTGGGAGAATGCTTGATTTGATTATCAAGGTATTGAAATACCAGTAATTGGAATTAGAGGCTCCTTTCCCATTGTTTCAAATTTACCAAATTAAAGGGCTTTCATCTGTTTTGTGACTATGCCTTCTTGACAGCCAGTGTGGTCTATGTTAGTAGAAATAGCTGGATGGATAATAATAGTAATGATAACTATAACAATTATGATGATGATAATAATAATAGAAAAAAGGAAAACAGTGTCATGCACAGTGGAGGCCCTTGGCCAGCTTTCAAGAACAGAACAGAATTCATGTGTGGGAGGAAACAGTTCCCCAGGTGATGGTCAGTCAGTAGTTTCACAGCCAAAATTACTCCTTAGTACAAATTAAAGCTGCAATTGCTTGCTTTCCTTAGAAGCACAAGCCCTAACCCCCTCCATTTTCAGCGCTGCTCAGTAATCTGTTGTCAAGTGCAGTGATGAGAATAATAAAACACCACTAGTTCACAATTATATGTGCAAAGTATTTCTCAGGCTCATATATACCCAGGACACTTACATGCCTTTTAAAATCTCACTTCTAGAAAGATCACAGGAAACTGCAAAGCTTTTGCCAGATCTTCACATGTTCCCTGGAGCTGGTACAGTGCAGTATAGCATGAGAATTCTTCTCCTAGCCTAGATTACTGTATCTAGGAAAGTTGTTTC
Organism: Ceratotherium simum simum; assembly: GCF_057802395.1. Lineage (NCBI taxonomy): Eukaryota > Metazoa > Chordata > Mammalia > Perissodactyla > Rhinocerotidae > Ceratotherium > Ceratotherium simum. Next base: position 23,063,965 of record NC_141912.1, on the reverse strand, counting down.
AACCTTCCCAAAGGAGGAGAACTCTCCCAAATGGAGATGCACTGGCAAAAGGAAGTCCACTCTACCATTAGCTGCCTGTTGCTCTTAAAGAGACCAACAGATGCTTGGGAAAAAATGCCACTTACTTTTGAACCAAACCTCTCTCCTTTCCCCAAGCCAAGTACGTTAGCACTTTTTCCCTTTCAAAGGGAACTTCAGCTCAGAGAAAGCAAGAGAACTGCAAAAGATTTATCAAAAAAAGAATTGTAAGTAGAATAGATGCCCACTTTCTGTCTTTCTGTGTAGACTGCTTATGAAGCCAAGGTAAATATTTTTTTAAAGGTAAACAATTAGTCAATCTGTTGTAATCTGGTGTATTTTGATGTTGTTTACTGAATTACATTTGCCCTTTCCAAAATTAAAAGAACAGAAGAAGAGATTAAATTAAGGTTATGCACAAAGCCAATATATCTTGAAAGTTCAGACTGGTTAAGTCATACTCTCTACGGAAAAAGTATTGAGAAACAGAACATGCAAGTGTACGTGCCTTGGCTAGGAAGAGTGGGAGCTTTTTGTTTGATTATGCCACATTTTGTATCATATAAATATAACAATTATTATTTAGCTGTGTTGGACCTGTCTCAAAAACAACCATATCTGGGGTTCTCAAGTGGACCCAAGAAATGGGATTGGAAGGGATAGGAAGAGGCTGCCCTAGTTTCCTAGGTTGAAAAAGAGTTGGTCACTCTTTGCTTTTGCAATTTGCCGAGATTGCCTGGATCAATTTTCCATCCTGGATTCCTAGATAAATGCTTTGGTTGGCAGTCATTTTTCTACTTTGTCTGTCACAAAGTCTGGAGCAGACAAGACCTCCCCACGGTAATTCATGCCTGTGTGACCGAGGCCTTGGAATACTGCAAAACATTCGCTTCCCATAGATGTCTAGGAAGCTTTCTTTGGCTGGTGCCAAAGAGATGGTGTCATTTCAGGTTCACAAACTAAAATAGCACATTGCACTAAAGCCATGCAGGCTGTCTTAGCCACCAGTCTACCCCTTCTGATTTATGGCCTCCAGTGACCTCAGAATGACCTATTTAGATCAGGCCAAAGCTAAAAGGGGCCCGATATTAAAATAAAGCATTTTAAATGCTCATTTAATATCTCTATGAGCAGCCAGCCAAGTCTTTTTAGGAATGGTATGAGACATATTTGAGTGTGTATTCTATGGGACTTGAGTTGAAAATCAAAACAAGTATATGCATACCCATTGTATGTGTAGCAAAACACACACACACACACACACACACACACACACACAAAACAGAAAGCTTTTTAAAGAAAAATAAATGTGTTGTTGTTATGACCAAAAGAGTGAAATAAATTGGAAGCATTGCCCTTCCTCCTTGATAGAAGTCACTTCACTTACTCAGGTCAACATATTGACTCAAGAGATGTAATTTACCCAGCTAACTGTGCCTCACGTGTTTTATTGTGCTTAGCAAGTGTCAGCTTATTCAACCTCTCGTTTATTTTTGGATGACTCAATTTCGCCTGTGGATTGTTTGCCAAAGAGCTGGGATGTTTAATGAAGATATTTACAATTCAGTGGATTTCAGAAGAGATTTTAAAGAAGGAAAAGATATTAGTTGAGTCAAATTGAAATGACTTTTCAAGTACCAGAAGAAAGACAGAGAAGAGTTGGAGAGGAAGAAAAAAAATAGTGACTGGTCCTAGCAAGTGAAAATGGAGAAAAGAAACTGAAACCAGAAATGCACGTGCTGGTGGGATATTGAACATTCTCGTACTTCCTCAATATTCAGTATGTTCTAGGCTGCACTGGGGACTGGTTTCTGGGGAGCTTGAAACGTCAGCCTGGCTGATTAGGAGGGTGATGATTCTACCGCATCTTTATACCCCAGAGTGAAGGAGGAATTTGTTGGGTATCTGAACTATTCAATCTGTTGATAACCAAACCAGGTCATTTAAGCTGAAAAACCACTTCACTTTGTGCTGTGTAGACAGAGTATATCTCATCAGTCATCTAGAATTTTCACTTCAAGAAAAACAGAATAGTCAACTTGATCGTTTTTAGATATTTTTAAGAGAAAGATTTTGAACTATGCTGGGATAGCAATCAAAAGGCAGATATAATGACCAGTTTTACTCCAGAAGGCAAATTAATAATAATTTATATTATCATCATTCCTTCACATGTGGACTTTCCATACCTTATGATTTTTCATGCCTCAACTTGCTTAACAGGCAGAAGACACTTAAAGATCAATGATGGATACAGAGTAAAAATTTGGACCTTAAAATATAAAAGTGAGGAAAATGTGAACTTTTGGAGGGGAGAGATGTCTCTTTTCTCAATTGAGGGAAAGGGAAAACACTTGCGTCAAGCTTTGTAAAGATTTTCATTAATAGAGAACCTGGTAAACAGAGAAAAGATCCTGAGAGTATTTTGTCTTCTCCTGTATTATGAGGTTTAACCCTAGGAAATAATCATTCCTAAATGAAATAAATAGAAAAAGAACAAGTTGCTGACTTCTGGAAAGTGAGGTTATGGTGCCATCTTTTCACTGCAAATTTTTCCTTCCTAGTCTTTGGATCATTGGGAGTTAAAAGTTTAAATATTTATACTATATAACTCAAACAGCAACAGAGGAAGACCAGCTGGTCATTCTCCATCTTGACTTCATTCTAAACTGTCCACTCAGAGTAAGAAGGAGTGAGCTGAGAAACAGGAAGGAGATAACTTGACTTTCAGATCACACATTGAGTCAGCTGGCTGAGCAGTTGAGTATAATTTTTTTTTCTCTATAAATTGGCATTTAGAAAACTCTGAGGTGGAATAAATAAGAAAACATATTTTATGGTGAGATTTTTCTTCCTATTTATAACAGCACAATGAAGTGAAAGAATAGTTTTTGGAGAAAAGCATGTCAAAGAATCAAATATGCAGACATGATTTGTAGAAGGCACTCAACCACATTCAGAGATATTACATGACTGAAATATTAGGAAAAACAAACTCTTTTCCTTCAACTTCTGGTTTAGATGCTGAGGGGTACCAAGGATATCTTTAGGGGGATGTCCTCAGTCCTCCATTAATCTCAATTAGCATCTCTAAAAACTGAAAAATAAATTAAAATTTTAAATTTTAATATAAAGCATGATAAAAAAAACTTCTTCAGAAAACATTGCTATTTTGAATGATCTGCACTCTACAATCTGAGTAAAAAATCGTATGCTTGCTCTGCAAACAGCTTCCAGAGGAGGGGCAGACCCCTTTTCTGACCATATTGTATGAAATACTTTGCATATTAAAATTCTGGAGCCACAAATTAAATTGTTTTTAAATTTATTTTATTTTTACCACTCAGATTTCCAAACTGAGGGAAGGTAGCATAGTAGAAAGAGCGAAATATTTGGACTCAAAAGACGTAGTTCAACTTACTAATAGTTTGACTTTAGGCAAGTTACCTAACCTTTCAGAAGTTTTACTTTCCTTCTTCTACATGAGGATGATGATAATTATAGTGATGATGATGATGGCGATAATGATGGTGGTGGTGGTAGTGGTGGTGATAATGGTGATAGTAATGATGATGGTGGTTGGTGGTGGTGGCGGCAGTGGTGATGGTGGTGGTGATGGTGGTGATGGTGGTGGTGGTCATCTCCTCAAAAAATTGCTGTGAAGTTAAAGCAGAAAAGGTATGAGGTAATAGAAAACAATTAAGAGTATACAATATAGGGCCGGCCCCGTGGCTTAGCGGTTAAGTGTGTGTGCTCCGCTGCTGGCGGCCCGGGTTCGGATCCCGGGCGCGCACCGACACACAGTTTCTCCGGCCATGCTGAGGCCGCGTCCCACATACAGCAGCTAGAAGGATGTGCAGCTATGACATACAACTATCTACTGGGGCTTTGGGGGAAAAATAAATAAATAAAATTATAAAAAAAAAGAGTGTACAATATAAATGTCAGTTATTATTTCACTGTGATTTCTGACCTGTCCCAGCCTCCCTAATCTGTACAATTCCACTCTTCTACTTCTGGCCTTTGATTAACAAAGACACAGGCTGATTAGAGCAGAGCTATTGAGACTGCTCACTTCAAATGCTTTCCTGGGAATATAGAGGTGCCTCTGGCTCATGACTTAGCAAGCCTGGCTGCGGTCTGATCTCCACCATGTGACCAAGGCAGGGCTCAGAAAAACCCCATTGCTTGGCACAGAATAAGTATATGATTTCCTACTCATTTTCTATTGCTTTAACCAATCTGATCTCCCTCTGAAAATACTTTGGGTATCAGCAATATAAGATATGGCAGTTTTCTTGTGGAGAGAGTCCCCTTGTCTTGGTCAGAAGTGCTGAAAGTGAAGAATCATACCTTTAACAGTATCTTTAACAATACACAGACCCTATTTCCTGAGTAAATATTTACTTGCAGTAAACACATCACAGTTACTGCCTCCCCCATCACCATTTTACAGAGTTCTTTTGAAAAGGTAATCTGAGAAAGGCTGGACTTTAAGATTTGTTAAAGCATTTCTACTTTAAAGATAGCACCTACTGAAATTTGAATTATATACATGTTGCATTTTAGGACAGTAATTAAGATTTTAAATGAAGCCTCTACTCCTCTCTAGTGGTGTGTTTTTTTTGTTTTGTTTTTACTTCCATTGCCTTTTAAATATTTTCTATGGTAAACCTCCCGGAGAAAATCATGATAGCCTGTTTATGTGTCTTTGCGTGTAAAAATATTAATGTGCATACACATGTACAGGAGGACAAACATTAGTTCAATTGCTTAATAATAATACAAATGGGGCAGAGAGCAAGTTAATAGGATCAACCCACTGGGAACTAATCAACATTCAATAGAAGTTATGATCAGGGCACATAACTGGTCAGTTAGGTCAGAAATGGTACCAGCTGCAGGAGGGTAGACTAGGAATGAACCAACCCAAATCCTCCCCACTCCTGGAAAGACAACTGATGGTGGGTCAGAGCATCATCTTCTGTATGAGAGAAGACAACACATATTGTTATTTACAACATGGACTGCAGTGCACAGGACAGAAAAAAGCCCTGTGCATCTTCCTAACATTGATGATACACCAGAAAGACAGATGTTTGTGCCTTTATAACCTACAAGGCAACACTGAGGATTGCACACACTGAGTCGGTAGCTCTCCGCCCTCCTCTTGGCCTAGACAGGAGTGAGCAAACCATGGCCTGCAGGCCAAACCCAGCCCACTGCCTGCTTTTGTACAGCCTGCCAGGTAAGAAAAGTTTTTACAGATGAACATTTGCAATCAATTTGATGATAGGGAACACTAACCTTGAACTCCAATTAAGCAAAATGTTATCCCAAAGAAAGAGAATTCCATTCTCCTCCTTAGTAGACTGGTATTACAAAAAAAAAAAAAAAAAAAAAAAAAAAAATGCTCAATTATTATTGTATTTTTAATTTTGTCAATAAAAAATATGTGAAATTTTGTTTTCTCTCTTGTTATATGTAAGTACATAATTTCCTCATTTTTACCTCTTGGCTTCCAAAGCCTAAAATACTTGCTATCTGGCTCTTTACAGAAAAAGCTTGCTGTCCTCTGGTCTAGGTCATCAACTTCCAAATCATTTTGCCTCTTAAGGCCATTGGGAGTTTCTTAACCATCTCACCCACTAGCTGTTCCCCTTTTCACGTCTGCTAGGAGGGTCTTATTGTTTTTAAATCCCCATTTAAGAGGGGCTTCATCCTCTCTTATTGTTATTTAAATATTGTTTTAAGAGAATATATGTTACCATATTACAATCCTCTGTAATACCAACTGGAAGGATAATGAAAAATTATTGGTCCAAGACAAAAACCAAGTGAGAACGCCCTGGGTTGGGGGAGTAGAGGGCAGAGAAGGCAACATCACATAAGGGAGAAACACAGTAGGACTGAGGATCTATTCTCTCAGCCCATCAGTGAATCAGATGAGAGGAGGTTGCACACAGGAGGTGTGCAGTGTCCTTCCCACTTACACCTCTGCATCATTTCAAAGGACTCTCCTCGCCATTTGACTCTGGTTTCACATGTCTCGGAGATCTAAAGCCCTTGGATCTCCTTGTAAGGAATGACTGATGCTTGTGCATGATTCAAGGCTGTCTCCTTGGCTTTTCCATACACACACACACACCACGTCTCCTAATTCACCAAGGAATGATGGTGCCAGGCCTCAGGGGGCATCACCCAAAGAAACCACCAATTGGAAATACGTCACCTTTACGTTAGGAGATTACATGGGATTAGCAGAGCTTTGATGGTTCCAAAACAGTGCTGGCTCTTGCCCACTGCCCTTCATCTATAAGGCAGACCAGCGTGTGTCCACTCAGTCTGCATGTTAATTCGAGGACAAGGAAACCTTTTCAAAACAGGCATGAAGGAGAGAATGAAAAGCACCGCCACACACACCCATGCGCATTTGGTGGGGGCCAGCCAGCTCCTGGTTGCTAAGCATTAGAAAAAGCAGGAATGTTTAGCTCTATTAGGCATCTCTAATCAGTTCTAACTTGCTGGAAGGGAAAAATATCTTGTTATTAAACAGAGTTAGGGAGCCATTGTCCATTATTGGTAAGAATAGAAAATGGGTGCAGCTCCTATGGAAAACGACATGGAAGTTCCTCAAAAAATTAAAAATAGAATTACCATATCATCCAGGAATTCCTCTTCTGGCTATATACCCAAAAGAATTGAAAGCAAGATCTTGAAGAGATATTTGTACACTCATGTTCATAGCAGCATCATTCACAATAGCCAAAATGTGGAAGCAATCCAAGTGTCCATCAACAGATAAATGGACAAACAAAATGTGGTATATACATACAATAAAATATTACTCAGCCTTAAAAAGGAAGGAAATTCTCACACATGCTATAACATGGAGGAACCTAAGGACATTAAGCTAGGTGAAGGAAGCCAATCACAAGAAAACAAATACTGTAGGATTCCACTTATATGAGATATCTAGAGTCGTCAGATTCACAGAGACAGAAAACAGAGTGGTGGTTGCCAGAGGTTGGAGAGAGGGGAAAATGGGGAGTTTTTGTTTAATGGGCATAGTGTTTCAGTTTTGTAAGATGAAAAGAGTTCTAGAGATGAGTTGTACAGCAATGTGAATGTACTTGATGCTACACACTTAAAAATTATTACAATGGTAAATCTTATGTTGTATGTATTTTACAATTTTACATATATCTACACACACACACACACCCCCCTCCATATTTTTTTTAAAAAAGAGTTAGGAATGAGTACACTGAAAACCAGGAAAGTACCGGGCAGTTCCTGAAAGTCTGCAGGGCAGTTGCTTTTTCTTGAGCCATGTCAATCTAACAGAAGGGAACCAGATCTCCATGTGAGATAGAAGTGGTTCCAGGGAGCTGATCTGACCAAGGCTGAGCATATCTGACACAATCTTAGAAAGACTGTTTTCTTCATAACAGGGTGTGTAAGAGTTAGATATGAGAATTCTTTCTACCAATTTCTACCTAGTTGGGAATCAGTTTTAGACTCGCTGCATAAATACTTTGAGATTAGCGCTCACTGAGGCTCCTCTAGAAAGGAGTAGCATAATTAGAAGATGCAGCCCCCTCAGGAGCTTATGAACCATTTAGGGATATAAGATTTATTTTTTTCATTTGTTCAAAGAATATCTGTTGAATGTCTACTATGTGCTAGGTTTAGTTCTATTTAGCTCTTGGGATCAGCAGTGACTATAACAAAGCCCCAGCCCTTGTGAAGTTATATTACAGTGGAGGAAGACAGACAGTAGAAAAACAAGTGAAAATATGATGTGTCAGATGGAGAGAAGTATTATGGAGAAAAATTAAGTGCAGGATGAGAAGAATAGGGCACAGAGTTCGGGGAAGGCTTTAATGACAAATGCCCAGAGGCTTGAAGGAACTGCAGGTCTGACCTGGACGTCTGGAGGAGAACGTTCCAGGAAGAACCAAGAGGCCAGTGCGGTTGCAGCACAAAGTGAGCAAGGCGGAGAGCAGAAGATGAGATCCAAGAGGTTTCTGGGGGGTCCAGCTCTCGTAAAGCATTATAGGCTGTTGTAACGATTTGAGTTATTGCTCTATGGGGGATGGGGAGCCATTGGCAGGTGTTGAGCAAAGTAACGTAATGTGATTAGCCTTTCAAAAGGATCAGTCTGACTGTTGTCTTGAAAATAAAGATGGGGGCATTAAAGGCAAAAGCAGGGAGGCTAGTTAGGTGAGTATTGCAATAATCCAGAAGAGAGTTGATGGGGACCTTACCAGGCCTGATACTGATTGAATTATGGAGGTAAGGGGGAAAAATGCGGCAAGGATTACTCCAAGGCTTTGGCCCAAGCATCTGAAAGGATGACGCTGCTCTTTACTGAGATGAGGAAAGCTACTGGAGGATTAGGCTGGGGAGTGGGGAGAAATATTGCCGTGATGGGGAATCAGGAGTCCAGTTTTGAACAGCTGGGTTTACAATAGAGATATAAATAGTGGAAGATTTCATGAAGTCCCACTCCAAGTACCCAGCGTAGTGGGCACTCAGGAAATATCTGTTGAAATGTTGATGATAAAGCAGTATATACATAAGTGAAAATTATTGATAGATTTATCTCTAGGTTATGGGTATTGGGCTATATAACCTATAAGGGCTGTTCCATAAGACCAGACGTTCAAGGATGCAATACAAATTGTTCACAAACGCTCAAGGGAGATTAAAGGAAAGATCAGAGGGGCAGGGCTGGAATAACCCAGGCAGACTTCTTGGAGATGAATATGTGAAGGAGAGAGCTTGACATCCTTGGGAGCACTATGATGATAAATATGATAATCGTGGAAATGCATCCGTGAACTCTTCATCGTCACATGGCCTCCTGCATTTGGTGCTATGCCCACCAAGTTCAAATGCTTGCATTGCTCCAAGGCTGTACATCCATGGCATCTCAGTTGAAAGAGACCTAAAGAAGTTTTTGGTCTTCTCTTCCTGATAGAAGTCAGGCAAGGGGTCCCTTTTCTCCCTTCCCTCAGGAGATTTATCAGCCTCCCTCAGTCACACGTCTGTCCATTTCACAGTCAAGAGCCAGCACATTCGCTTTTATTTTAACTCAAATCCCACAAGCCATGTCTTCAGTCACTTCTCTTTACTCCTAGAGAAAATTGTTCTTCCGCCTGTAAGATAGTCTTTCGTATCCTCAAAAACCATTACAAGAACATATCAACACGCCAGTAACTCTCCAAACACTGAAATAGCCAGTCAAATATTTGTATTCCACCAGGCACTTGAGTTGAATAATGTATCTATGCCGACAAGAGGGCAAGTGTGTTCTGAGTGGTGAAGAGGCCAAATGTCTGTGAATTAGGGTATGAAACGCAGGGGCACATGGCCTACAGCTGTTGAACTTGAATTCCTCTTTGAATGCGGTTCCCAGGGCTGAGAGGCACTTCTCAGAGAGGCCTGTGTACATTCACTCTTCTAAAACCTTCCAGTGCCTGGTGGCTATATCCTCATTCTGACTTGGCCACCATTTTGGGTGCAGACAACAAACAAGAGCAGGTGTTCACATTTATCTTTCTCAAGTAGCCTCTTGAGGCTCATTGAGGAAGGGTCAAAGAAGGAAGACGCTGAAATAAAGCCTTCCCTCCCCCAACTCTCGTGCCTGCCAGCAGACAGCTGTTTCAGCCTCTTCCTGCTGCCGCTAATGAAAACATAGCTGGGATTCAACGAAAGATATTATCAGGGTATTGCTTAGAGAAGCCACTTTCTTTGGAGATCTGCTTAAACCAAAGCACTTGGATTTGTTACCATGGCTGGGAAATTTTCTCCTCCAGCAGCCTTCTCATGAATGACCTATTTTGAATGTGACAGCCGATTACACTTTGGTGGCGTGAATAATTTATTAGGTGCAAGAACACTGTCTATGTAGTGATATTACAGCAGCCTTGCTTGCCTGGCTAATTATGGAGGGTGACAGAGCTCTGGCCCGTGGTCACAGCTCCTATCCGAAGTTGCCGGGGACGTGGATTGTGTGCGAGCAGAGAAGGAAAGAGGGGAAATGGGGCCAGAGCCTGGATCCTGCTACCAAAGAAGGCTTTGTGGGTTGAGCAAGCTGTGCTGCGGGAGTCAGATTTCCACTTTCACTTCTGCAAAGTGAAACTGTGCAGGGCCCACGGGGATGGATCTTGTGTCCAGCATCCCGATTTTGCATAAAATGTATGTTAGTAGGGGGAGGTGTGGACTGTGAAACGGTGATTTAGGAAGGAAAGGAACGCTAGACTCTGAAGCTAGCAAGGATATCGAATGGTTTCCAGGCCTTATCGAGGAGGCACGGGCCTTTTAAACATGGAGCTGGATTCACAGCCCAGGAGCAGGGCTAGGAGAGCTGCTGCAGAGAGGAAAAGAGTGCCCAGCCAGGAGGAACCTCGGTCACGGCTTCGCAATTATTTCCCCTGTGTTCTAAGCTGCCTTGATACTCTAGCTCTGCTTGAATTGTAGTGACAGCTTATTTAACCTCACAGAGATGTTTCAGATGTTAATTGGACTCCAAAATAACATCCACGGGGGGCCAGCCCGGTGGCGTAGTGGTTCGGTTCGGTGTCTGCTTAGGGATTTGCAAGTTCTGATCCCGGTTGCTGACATAGGCACAGCTCATCAAGCCATGCTGTGGTGACATCCCACATACAGAAAATAGAGGAAGATGGACACAGATGTTAGCTCAGGGCGCATCTTCCTCACCTAAATAAATAAATAAATAATGTCCATGGAGATTGTGGAGATTAACAACCAGCGACAAAGATTTAAGTAATATGGCTTTTGGGCTCGTCATTCTTCCAAAAATCACCTCCTGAAGTGAACCATCTCAACTTTATGAATTAGGGAAGGATCAACTTTGGAAAAATTTTTGCATAGTTGGGGGCAGTGAAAAGGAAAGAAATTAAACAAGAAATCAAACAAACATAATATTATGTGCAACAAGAGCTCTGGCCTAATATTGAAAGAGAAATGAAAATAATTAAAGGAGTTACCTGAAGAAGAAATATTTTTAAAATATGAATGGATAAAAGCAGCTTTTAAAATTTTTTCAATAATCAATAGGTGATGATTCATGTGTACCAGTCAAGGTACTATTAGGAAACTGATGGCTCCCTTAAATTAGAATAATTCGAGGAAGGTTTATTTTCAAAGAGATGACTTACAAAGGTGTGGGTTGAGTGCCACTGCTGAGTCCAAAAGATGGGAGAGGAAAAGGTTGTAGGACCTGCAAGGAGAGAGCTGTGTAGAGAGGGCTGCCTGGAGGGGAGCAGTCATATTTTATGAAGGGACACAGCCAGCCCGATGTGACCTCACAAGGAGAAGCCAGGGAATTAATAGACTTACCTCAAGCCCTTCCCTTTTTCCTTTCTCCTGTTGGGGCTCCCCATTGGTCAAACCCAACTGGACATCAGAGGGCAGGGCAGCCGTTGATGTCCAGCTCAGGGGAACCCCCAGAGTAGAGAGCAAGAGAGAGAGAGGTGGAGAATGGACAGGAAGGGGCAACGTGGGATAACCTACAAGCTAGGGACTGCACTGGGCCTGGGGGCATAATATAAATAAATCATTTTGGTGAACCTTACAGACAAAGCTCTTCTTTTATGTTTCCCCTGATAATGAGAGAAAGGGAAGGGATTTATTATGAAATGAAAATCAATTTAGAATCTTAAAAAAAGACTACACATCAAGTACTTAGCATTGTGTTTACACATACATATCGATAGTTCCAATCACTTCTACATTCATTTTGAATTATTTTATACTTATTTTAATATCTTTGTGCAATAATACTTATTGAATTAAATTTATACTGTTTACCTGTAAGATCATAACTATAGGAATTTGTAAAGTTAACGTTCTGCCAAAGTGTTTGTCAGTCTAGAGCAGAGGTTCTCAAAATGTGGTCTGAGGACCCCTGAGGTTTCCCAAGACTCTTTCAGAGGGTCCCCTAGGTCCTCAATAATTTTTAAAAATACAAAGGGGTTTAGTCTTGATTATGTTATATATATATACGTATATATATATATAAAACAACTCCTATAACATATATATAAACATGATTAGGGGCTGGCCCCGTGGCCTAGTGGTTAAGTTCGGCGTGCTCCGCTTTGGCGGTCCTGGTTCAGTTCCCAGGCACAGCCCTATACCACTCGTCAGCGGCCATGCTGTGGTGACCTACATGCAAAATAGAGGAAGATCGGCACAGATGTTAGCTCAGGGCGAATCTTCCTCAGCAAAAAAAATAATAAATAAATAAATAAATAAGTAAATAAATAAGCCTTTATATATATATAACACATATATGTCATATAAAATATAAAATCGCTAGTCTGGATTATGTTATTGTGTAATGGGTCTTGAGACCAAAAAATTGGGAACTGCTGGTCTAAAGTATATTACAGAAAATGACCTCTACTTGCAATATAATAATAATAATGTATGAGAAAGCCAATCTCAAGTTTCTGGATAGAAGGGGATTGTTTGCTACATTTAGGGCATATTTTATTTCCCGTCGGCTTTGAACATTTTGCTGACTATCCTCTACCCATGCCGCCTTCCAGGTCACTTGGTGCAGAAGCTAGAAGTAGAGGTGGAGGTGGGATTTAGGATTGGGGTAATTTGGCCAAGTGCGTAAGCCTGATTTCAACACCCCTGAGACATTCATTCCTGGGACATATTGAAATGCTAAGGCGGTTGGCCAAACAAATTTCCCATTGTGCAAGCAGATATGCGTGACAATGGTAAGGAAACAATAGCTTGAGATGTCTACTCCCTTGAGGACCTTATCACTAGTACCAGACACAGGCAAAGGAAGATGGGGTCTTGCTCTCAGCAGTTCAGAAAGCAGTAAGCAAGACCCAGCTATCACTTCTTAGGTTGAAACATACGTCTGTGTGGCTCTGATGTCAATAAATGCAGGCTTGTTGTGCTCTTTTCCTCATTTAGTCAAAATTTATTGACTCTCCTCTACTCTCATTAATATAGAGGTTACAGTAGTGTAACTGGCACTAAGCATAGTTCCTGACATCAAGGAGCTTATAAACTAATGAGGAGAAGTGTACCAAATATCTATGACAGAAGGAAGGTATGTGTGGGTCTGTGTTCAGGGTACAGTACCTACAGGAGGAGGCAGGTAGAGCATGGAAGGCTAAGGAAGACTTCATGAAGGAGGTGGTATTTGAACAGGGCTTTATCGGCTAGGCAGGATTTTTAGAGACAAACGTCAGAGGTAAGAGAAAAAACGATGGGCAATTCTCTGCAGAAAATTTCCAGGCAGTGGAAATGGCCTGAGCAAAAAGGTGGAAGAAAGAATTGTCAAATGTCAGAGCCAAAAGGAAGTATGGTGATCAAATTGGCCAAACTCTTCATTTGATGGGTGAGGCCACTGAGATCACAAAGGTCAAGATTGGCCCTCAGTTTTCTATTGGCAGAACCAAAATAGAACCCAAGTGTCTCAACTCGAAGTCCAAGACTCTTTCCAGGGCTGTTTCCTGGACACTGAGCATAGTAGGAAGAGCCAGAGCTTAGGGCTGGCATTGCAGAGTGTTAGGGGTGCAGCTGAAAAGGCTTCTGGAACCAGGTTGTAGTGCCAAGGCGGCTGGGCGCCCTGTTTGGATCTTTTCCAGACCAGTGTTTCCCAAAGTGTGTTCTGAGATGACTGCAGCAGAACCGTCAGTGTGCTTGTTAAAACAACTGAATTAGAATGGGAGAGGAGGGTGAGTTGAAAATCTGCATTTTAAACTCCTTCCCAGAGTGATTCTTATGTACTTCATATATTAGATAATTAAAAATAAAGAGAAATAGAGAAAGATTGGTGAGAGCAGCAAATGAAGCATTCAGTAGATGTAAGCAAGGTGGAGGATAGAGTTACAGTATGAGAAAGGAGTTCAAGAATCTTAGAACTGGCAGCATTCCAAGCCATGATGTGGCCATGCATTTGGGTGGCCAAATGCCTATAGTGGTAGGTCATAAGAGTAGAGAAGGAATTTCAAAATCAGGGTGTTAGACCTGCTGTCCACATGAATATTAAATATATAGTTATGAAGAGAGATTAGATCTCAGTTATATCTGGCTATCTCTCTCCAGGACTAGTCAACTAGACCAAGAATAAAAGCCAGAATGCACCAGCATCATAGGCAGAAGGAATATGTAGAAGTATAAATGGATAGGGGTCACTAGATATAACCAAATGTCTGGGACCTTCCAGTTAGAGCATCATCTTCACTTGGCAGTGGGTCTTTAGGCATTGTTCTGAATTCTGTATTGAATATCTGAAGCTCTAAATCAGGAAAGTAAATTGGTTGCATTTTGGATGCTCTTCTGCTTCCTTCTGATAAATTGTGTATTCACTAGCATTGATTGGTAGCAGAAAGAACAATCAAGCTGGCATGGCCAATTCTGTTCCCTGACCAAAAAGAGGCTTTAAAAATGCCTATGAATGATGCAGTCTGTACGAAAGTCAAAATATAATGATGTACACCTGAAATTTATATAATGTTATAAACCAAATTGACCTCAATAAAAAAAAATGCCCATGAGAGAAGAGCAGGATAAAATTAATTGAAAGAGAGCATTACAGTGCTGCTGGAGTTCAAACACCCTGTTTTATGATACCAAAAATAATCACAGTTCCCACAGCACCTATAGTGCTTCCTCTTTCGTAACACCCACCTCAGTTATTCACAGCCGTCCTCACCACCAGGCTCCACGAGATGGGTTCCACGACTTTTGTGTTTACCTCTGTGTCTCCTGCCCTTAGCAGAGTGCTGGCACCTGAGTTGAAATAATATCTTGTTGAAATAATAGCTATCATTTTTACCTGGTGTTTTCATTTAAGACTGACACCAGGCAGGAGTCCAGGCACAGCTTAGCTTCAGATCTCTCATTAGGCTGCAATCAAGTGTCAGCCAGGACTGGGTCTCATCTGAAGGCTCAACTGAGGAAAGATCCACTTCCAAGCTCACATGGTTGTTGGCAGGATTCAGTCCTTTGTGAACTATTGGACAGAAGGCCTCAGTTCCTTGTCATGTGGGCTTCTCCAACATGGCAGCTTGCTCCATCAAAGCCAGCAAGGGAGAGAGTCAGCTAGTGAGATGGAAGTCAAAATCTTTTATAATCTAATCACAGAAGTGACATCTGAGCACATTTACCATATTCTGTTGGTTAGAAGTGAGTCACTAGGTGCACACACACTAATGGGGAAGGGATTACACATGAGTGTGAATACTAGGAGGCAGGAATCATTGAGGACCATCTTAAAGTTGGCCTGCCACAGTGGAGAATGGATTTTAGGGAAGGACAAAGTGGAGGCAAGGAGATAAGGGATATATACAAGAGATGAAGGATGTTAGAGAAGGATGATGGTAGTAGAGCTGGAGAGAGATAACCAAGAATGAGAAGTGTCTTGGAGACACAGTCAACAGGTCTTCTTGATGAATTGAGTGTGGGAGGTAAAGGAAAAGGAGGAATCAGTGATGACTTCCAGATTTCTGGCCCTCTAGCAACTGGTTGGATATTGGTGCCGTTTATTTTACTGAGATGGTTAAGCATAGGGGAGGACCAGGTTTCGCATATAGGAAAGAGAATCAAGAATTGGCCTGCAAGTAATGAATGGGAATTTAGATAGATGCTTGGATAGCTGACCTTAGAGGAGAGTTCTGAGTTGGAAATGTAAATCTGGGAATCTTTAGCATATGACCATGACTTGAAGCCCTGAATGAGTAGATGAGACCACACTATGCAAGGCCTTGAATGTAGTGTAAGGTGTTTATTTGCACACCAACCCTAGAACCCCATGTAGTCCCCTGAAAAGTGCCCCAACCTATCTTTAGAACTCTCTTTCCACTTGCCCCAATTCTAACTGTCTGCTAAGGGCAGTATCCAGGTTCCATCCTCTCTCTCCTGCTGATTTTGCTTACTTTTGGGGGAGAGGGGCAGTGTAACATTTGGCTTAATCCTACTTTGCCTTGTGATCTATTTTACCATTGTCTTAAACAATATCATTCAACTCCCACACTGTTAATCTTTTGAACTCCATTTAGGTTGTAAAGTCTTTGAGTGGGGGAGGAGTGTTCTTTCTTTTATACCTTGTCCCTTCCTCAGTTCTCCACAAACATTTATTGTTATGAATGAATGTTTCAATAGCAGTTTTATTTATGACCATCTTAGTGGCTGCCAAGAGGCAAAGGGATGCTGTGGGAGACTTGCAGCAGTTCATATCTTTGTGACTATCAGATTTATTTACCCTGGAAAGAACTGGGGCATCATTGGAGAGGTGAAAGGAAATGAGAAAGAGGGTAGAAGGAAACACTCGAGAAACCTGGGCTCAACAGAGACACAACTGGGATGAACCTAGGTCCAGCCTGAAGAGAAGAGTGAGGATCTACGACAGACAGGCTAATAGAGCCACCATGGCCCATGTTTTGCAGGTGCCAAAAACCAGTTTCTGCACCTGTATCTAAAGTTGATTAAATTGTGTCACCTTGGACAAATCATGTTAACTCTCTTGCATGTTGGTTTTCTCATCCATGAAATGGAAGTAATGGTATCTACTACAGGATTATAGTCAGGAATAGATGATACAATGCTTGTAAAGTGTCTGTTCCAGAGCCTAGGAGGCAAGAAGATAATCAATAAACTGTAGCATTCAGCGTTGTAAGGACTGGCTCAAGAAGTCAATCAAACTCACTAGGGACTCAAGCATTGACCAGAATAACCAATATTGAAAACACATGAAGAATGACTTGCCAGGCAGATTGGAATGTTTCATATCATGTGGTCAACACATTTTCTCCTCTGAAGGAATGTCTCTACAGGGGAAGACTAAGTGCTGTCAGAAACTATTTTCTAAGTTGGATGAAGGGCAGAGGAAAGTGGGTATCTGGAAAAATCCAGCTGCAATGAAGGACTCAGACTCTCAAGGCACTCACTGCTCAGGCTGCCCTTCGTGGTCTAAGATAGAGACACAGTGACCAGTGCTTGCTCTGGGGTGTCCTTTCTGGCACCAAGAACACTTTGTTCCTATTGTTGTATCTTTAGGTGAGTTATCACTTATGACGTAGTTGCTTAAGCTATGGTTTGGGCTGCTCATATTCCGGGCCTGAGGAGGCAGTCTCCTTATCACAACTGGATGTGGGTGTTTTCCATGTTGACATGGTCTCCTAGGATGTTCCCTTGTGGTCAATGTCTAAGCTCACTCACAAAGTGACTGAATCCCAAGTTGGGGAGGCGATGCATCTTGCAGTCCCGTTCTATTTAAAATATTCTAAATACACAATTTATTCAGTATGGTGGCTTTACAGTCTCATACAGTTTCCACTCCAAAAAATTCTTTTTTATGGAATGTTTCTGTCTGTCAGACAGACCCACACTTTCCTAAAGGAAAGCTGTATGTATAGTTCAAATCCACCAAAATAAAATTAAAAAACAACTCTTTCTCCCCAACATTTATATGATCTCCCTGCACAAATAAGCCCTAGTGGAGAGCCCATACAAAGCAGACCTCCCCAGGGGGGCTAACACAACTCACGTCTTGAGCAACCAACCTTACCCCACCCCATACCCCACCCCCACCCCTGCGCCCCCCACCCCCCACCCCGGCATTGTTTTCAATGCACAGCCTCTATTTGAAATCCCAAAAAGTTATTTGAAAGGGCCTTTCCATGCCTCGACTGGTTCCCCTGCCCTCTCCCTCCAATGCACTCTATCCTCTCGGCTCGCTCCGCAGCGCGAATTCCACGAATAACTCCAAAGCTGCAGCACCAGCTAGTGCAGAGGAGCTCGGCGTGCCCGCGATCAGCTGGAGGCAGACAGCGAAGCGCAGCCTCCTGGAGTTGGGCTGAAGTAACTGTCAAGCAGCTGTCTCCCCAGCCCTCCCCTCCCTGCGCGAGTGACGCCGCCAGCCCCCGCGGCCGCGCCTCCCCCTCGGCCCGCCCCCCGCCCCTCCGCGCGCTCTGCCGCCCGCGCGCCCGCCGGCCCGGCAACTTCACCCGCGCCTCCGCCGCTGCGAGCGCACGCGGGAGGGCAGCCGGCGCTGGGCACCGGGCGCCGGGACCCCACTGCTTCCCGCGGCCCTTTGTCCCTTCACCCCAGCGAGCGAGCTCAGGCTGTCTGCAAAGCCGGAGGTGCGGGAGCTGGGCCATTGCATTGGTACGGAGGCTATTATATGCCAGAGAGCCTCAAGTGTCCCCTTGTCATGACAAGGAGCTTGCGTCTATAGTATAGGTACGTGCACCTTTTTATTTGTTCCTTTTTGCCTCTGATTTTGCTTAACAACCCGGGTGAGGTCTGTGTGGTGAGGGGCGTCCTCAGCTTGAAAGAGCGTTGCGTGTTAAGGAGCGGCTGAGAATGGAGTGTCCTCGGCTTTCTCTGCCTCGGAGGGTTCGGGTCTCTGATGCCCACAGCATAGAGATGCGAAGTTGCTCAGCGAAAAGGGCACACGCACTTTTGCAGGCAGAATCGAGGGATGCCCAGGAGAGTGGAGGGACTGGCCGAGAAATGGTAAGGAGCCCGCGGCAGCGCCCCCGGGGGTTGGGACATTTCTGGGGTGGGGACGCGCAGGGCCCGAGGATCGGTGCCCTGGGGGGTGGGGGATGCGAGCCCCCTCGGATGGGGGTCCTCGGTGGCCAGCTGCCGCCGAACGACTTCCAGCACTCTTAGCGCCTATGGGCAGTCCAGCTCAGGGCTGTGATCGTGGTCTCCAGGGTCTTAACTTGCCCCCAGGCTACCCAGATTGAGCTTGACTATGAACTAGCCCCTTCCCCGCCTGTCTGAATTCCAAATTGGCGGTGTAGGGTGGGGGGAGATGAGAATTGGGAAGAGGGGCAAGAAGGAGAAATGTGTTGCATTGATGCCTACCTGTGTCTGGAAAGAGGGGGGAGGGGCGATGCACCTGAGGACAGGAGCACCCCTGCAAGTTTGTGTGGCTTTGTTGGGGAGCGGGGTGGGAGGGATGTCTGGAAAAAGGAAGCATCTGCAACTCTGTTACCGCGAGATTATAACCTCCTATCCCCCTCCTCCAGGGTAGTGGGGAGCAGATAGAGAACCTCATTTTAGAGGGGAGTAGGTGCTGTTTGAAATTAGACAAGCGGAAGCCATCCAGGTGATAAGGTGGCAGAAGTGCTGGGCAAGTCCCTGGTGCGAAGTGACTGCTCCCTCAGGAGCAAGAGAGCAAGAGGAAAAGAGAACCAGGCTGATGATGTTGGGGGGCGGGGGTGGTGCAGAGCCGAGATTGGTTTTTAGCCTGGAGATACCCACATGTTGCTTGAGTGACTGAGAGGAAATGTTTAAGCGTTTGGTCAGGGGGAAACAATCATGGTGGTCTTAGAAAATATTGGGGCTGTCTTTCCTCCCTGCTTCCCACTTCCTCCATGCTCATATCCATGCAACTTGGTTGAAGTTCTAGGACTGTAACTAATCATTGCCCCCATTCCCAAAGAAATTGTACTTGGCCCTCTCTGTGGGACTGGGGCTGGGCATCTTGTGTGAGCAGTCACCCCTTTGTTATCTGACACACAATCATTTCTTCCTTTTTGTTTTCTGTCTGATTTATCTGACTCTGAGAATGTTCCTCTCCTCCTTCCCACCCCCACCCCAGTATTTCTACTCGCTTATTTCTACACTTCCTCTTGCTCTTCTAGCCTTTTTGGACCAGCCTCTGAATTAGCCCACTAACACCCACCGTCTACCCGCCTTGTGTCTCCATCAAACTGTGTTTAGCTGCTGTCACAAGCAGGGGATGTCAGCTGTGAGCTCTCTAAGAACCAGCATCATCAGGCTATTCTCCAGTGGTTAATTAGGAAGCAGCCAGTAGCTATCTTCCTTCTGTAGGAACAAATTGCAGGAGTGTGTCTACTCATGGTAACAGCAGCTAGAGGAAAGGGCCTCCCCCCTCTTCACTACTTCCTCCCAGCCCCAGCGCTCAGGGTCAGCCTCCTGTGCCCAGCTCCCCCTTCAGCTGAGATATTGCCAAATCATGGCTTTTCCCAGGAAGATAGTGCATTTGTCCAAAAATCTGCTGCCTGCAAACATCTGAAAATCTGAACATTGGAGACTCTGTTTAGTAAAAACATTCTGCATATGTTGCTTTTCCAGAAGACCCCCAATTGGTGTTGCTTCTCTCTTCCTCTGACACTCCAATGTGAGATTTTGCTTTGAATATTTTATCTTCAGTATAAATGTAAAGAAATACCAAGCTAGAGCGAGGAAAAACTGGAAGCATGCATTAGGGACTTGCATAGAATTCTGAGTACCCAAACACGAATTCCAGAAATGGCTCTCCTTCCTTTTGTTGACTGCAAAGTAAAATTATTTCCAGCAGAAAAGGGACCCATCCCCTTTTGAGGGTGATCTGGAGAAACCAAGGGAGCTGGAAAGGAGATATTTATATCTATATATGTTGGTAGCTAAACTCACATAGAAATTTCACTCTTTAGTGTTGAAATCCATTGACTTGGGGCCCTGCTGATGACTGCCAAGCGTCCCACTCTAAATCTGAGGTCACTAAATGGAAACATCCCTGCCATGGGAAAACCGCACAGCCTAGCTGTGATACCAACCACATGCCCACTTCTAAATGTAACCAAGTCACTTCTGCGTTATATGTTGGTGCAATTCCTCGGATTATTGGCTCACCCCTGGTGTCAAGAGACTAATACACGGACAAAGGCAGTTGTGGAGAGTGAGCTGTGCAGCTTGTACATTTCATATTAAACACGCAGATCACACAAACGATAGTCCCTTGGGCTGATGAGTTTGCAAACCAGTGTTTTATTTTACTGTTCTCTGCATTCAGTGGGTTGGGGAAAAAAATAAAAAGCTGTCTTGTTTTCATTCTGCAAAAGAAGTCAGAAGTCTAAACCCAGTTTCTCGCTTTCCTTGGGAGGAAGTGGTGGTAGAAGCGAAAGTCCATTTTATTTACACAGTGGGTGCTCCTCCCGGCAGTGGCAGATTTGACTTTCCACTTGGGCTTCCTCTGCACTGGTGGCCTGAGCAGGGCCTCGTGCTGGTGAACAGCTCCTTTACCAAGGTTATTTTCATCTGCCAAGCTGAACTCCAGGAGCTGGAGGAGATAGACAGCTTGTGTTTGTGGCCATTCAACCAGAAAAGAATACCAGCTGAAAACACACAATGAAGGAAGGGAATTGGGGGTGGGGGTGGGGAGAGGAGGTACAGATAGGCCAACAGCACATAACTGGTTCCCCAAAGACAAACCTAGATGTGGGATGGTGTCATAAATCCGTTGTCACATAAACACCCTACAATGTGATTATTAGAAAGATCTGTCCAGAAAAGAAAAATGATTATGAGTATGTGCCTTTTCGTCTGGAAAGAACCCTCCTTTGGCTTCATTTCTCTATACTTTCGAAATCATATCCTTATAGGCCTTTTCTTGAGACAACATTTTCTCCCTGAAAATCAAAACCTCACCATTGTGCACATGGAAGCCTTCAAGTCGATTCAACTGAACAGAATCACTCAACATGTATAATTCAAGAATGAATTGGGCCGGCCCCGTGGCTTAGTGGTTAAGTGCGTGCGCTCCGCTGCTGGCGGCCCGGGTTCGGATCCCGGGCGCGCACCGACGCACCGCTTGTCGGGCCATGCTGAGGCCGCGTCCCACATACAGCAACTAGAAGGATGTGCAACTATGACGTACAACTATCCACTGGGGCTTTGGGGGAAAAAATAAATAAATAAAATTATAAAAAAAAAAAAAAAGAATGAATTAATATGGAAACACCCACACATCCTCCTCCCCCTTCCCATCTCCTCTCCGAGGCCACCAAGCTCCTCTCTGGATTAATGGCCAAGGTTTGGTCACGGTACACTCATCGCACTTTGGATGTGTTGGAAACATTCCCTAGAAATAATAGATGTTTTTCTCAGACTATGGCAGACTATCTAGAAAAGATCATTTTACATGTGGCCCGATCCTGGGTGGCCCTCCCTTAGAGGAAACCCTGGACACCATCAAGAAAAGAAGGCACTCCAATTTATTGTATTGGGCATTGTTTACGTGACACTGATGAGTACTGTGTGGAGATGAATGTTTTCACACGTTCATTACACTAATTAAAAAGGAAATTAGATTTTTTCCAACAGTGAAAGCAAATGAGGTGCAATATTATGTTGTGTTCCATAAGATCAACATGAGCTGTCTGACCAGGGAGGGAGGAGTCTTAGACAAAGGGAATATTTTTCACACTGCTTAGCATTCTAAAATATAATAAAATGATTAACAATCATTTTTGTTTCTGAAGTGGATTGGAAGTCCAAGTCCGCAGTGTTATTTAATTTAGAGGAGTACTAATTTTTTCCCACTTAAACACGTGTTGACTGAGCAACTAGTTAGATTTTTCATTCAATATAAAAGTGACAGATATTGATTATACCTTCTAGGAAGTGCACAGTCTGGTAGAGAAGTAGAAAGAACTCAGTCGTGGTGGACAATGTGCTGTCCACACGTGTCTTGGTTTGCCCTGTCTATATCTGTTGTTGCAACATAATTATTAACAGCACCCCCTTTATCCCGGAAGTGTTCCGGTTTGGATGATAAGTTGCATGGTCACCCTAGAAACAAGGGCTATGGGAGGTCAGAGGAAGGAGAAGAAGGCTGTGATGGGAGTAGTCAGTGAAGGTTTCATGTGAGTGCCTATTGTAAGATTACAGAAAAATGGAAGGGAAAAGGGAGGACTTACCAGACGAGAAGACTAGAAAGATTGTGAGCTGCCTGAGGGCACAGAGTCGGTTTTGTTCATTCCTGTATCCTCAGGACTTGCATGCTGCCTAGCAAACAGTAGGCATCAAATGTTAACTAATTGCCTGTGACCTAGATTTAAGATCAAGAGTGAAGGTAGGAAAGTTCAGGACAGTGAGGAGGCGTGCCTGGCAAGAAAGGTCAGATGGGAACGATGATGAAATAAGGCTATTAATAATGGTGATGGTGCTGAGACAAGGCTGGCAATGACCGTACCAAAAAACAACCTTCGTACAGGAAAACTATGTCTTGCAACTCTTTCTTCTCTATGTCACTTATCTTTCGGGTTTAATGCTATTGGCCTGCACCTCTAGCCCCAGAGGTGATCTCTTCCTTCTCAAGCAAATTGTTCAGGAAGGAACTGAAGGAACAATGACTCCATTCTCTTCAAGCTTGTCTCCTTCTGTCCTTGTCCTCTCGGAGGACTTTTGAAGGAAGGAATGGGCAGGAGGAGGGAAGGGTACCTTACAAATGCAAAAGCAATGCAGATGAACACAAAGAGCACGTGGTTTTTTCCTTCTCCTAATAGGGGGAATAAATTCAAAGTGACAGTTTCCTGGAGCTAGTGCAACTCCCAAGAGGTTATTCCCAGTATAACACTTGACTTCCGCACTTTTTACTACATATGACGGCCTGGAGTGACCCGGCCTTGGCCTTCACTGAGACAGTCTACCTTCTAATTAACCTGACCCACACTAGGTGCCCTGCTGATATGTGGAGGTTCAAGGTTAACTACCCTAAATGAAGATTCCACGATAACTACCAGCTGGTAACTCTTGAATGGCAATGCCATACTCTTGGTTTATAAGGCTACTGGGAGCATTTTAACCACTTTGAAATGATCCATCCATATCTTCCCAAGTTCTAATCTAATTTATTGTTGTCTTGGTGATGCTTCATCCTCAGAAATAATTGCAGCTTAGAAAAGAGAGAGATGGACACACACAAGGATATAGCCCTGAGAACATACATCAGGGTTCAATTGCAGACAACAGAATCCACTCAGCGGAAAGGCTATAAAATAAAATGACTTACAGAATTGTTGGGTCAGGAAGGCCACAGAAACACATTCCAGGTCAAGCTTTCCAGAACAACGTTGAAAGTCACAGTAAAATTAGGCCAATAATGGAGCCGCTACCTGGTCAGTAATCAAGAAGCTGCCTGCTGCTTTAAGAAGCTACTGCCTCCAGAATGAGTCTGCCCATAGTCAAGAAACAGCCAGCCAGGAAGCCACCACAGAAAAACCAGGTAGTTCATGATGGTGGTTGCTAGCAGTGACAATAAAAGAAGCAGAAGTCTAGCACAATAGGCAAAATAATGTACCCCCCAACCCACAAAGATGTCCTCATGCTCATCTCCAGAACCAGTGCATATGTTACCTTACATAGCAAAAGGGACTTTGCAGAAATGATGAAGTTAAGCTCTTTGAGATTATCCTGGATTCCCCAGGTGGGCCCAGTCTAATTACATCTGTCCTTAAAAGCAGAGGACCTTTCCCGGCTGTGGTCGTGTGACTATGGAAGAAGGGTCAGAGAAGTGTCACATTGCTGTCTTTGAAGATGGAGCAAGGGCTGTGGGTGGTCTCTAGAAACTAGAAAAAAGCAAGGAAGTGGATTCTCCCCTAGAGCCTCCAGAAAGGAACACAGTATTCTGACACCTTGATTTTAGCCCGGTGAGAGCCATTTCAGACTTCTGACCTCCTGAACTGTAAGATAATAAATGTGTGTTGTCTTGAGCCACTAAATTTGTAGTAATTTATTACAGCAGCTGTAGAAAACTAAAACACACAGTCTCTCCATCACTTCTGCCTTCAAGTCTTGCACAAGTGCACCTGGTGGAGGCCCCTTGCATCACATGCAGAACCCTAGCTGCAGGGGATTCTGGGAAATGTTGCTTTCAGCTTCCCAGCTTCAGTACTGGAAGGCACCCTAGAAAGGGGTTGGATTGATGTTGAGTGCCAATCATGTATATCCAGTGCAGCTGCCGTGGGAAGGTATGGGGGAGCCTGGGGAGCCACAGGTGTATATGCATGGCATTCCTAACTATCCTGCTCTGAAGGACAGCGGCATGTAGCAGAACAAAAGTGGATGCCTGAGATTTTTAGGAAGTTTAGCAAGTGTTATTAAGTCATCAAGGCACAAGGAGGAGGGGAGGAGAAGGCATCAGAATAGTTGCCTCTTTTACTGCTCTAGAAGTTACTATCTGGTCTGTGGTATTAAGGGTGAAATTGGGTGGTATTAAGGAGAAATTGTACGTATCAGTATCAGGGGTAAATATTGGCTTTCTAAGGCTTAATGTTTAACTATATACAGTCAGTCTATATGGCAGATTATATTTTCCAAAGATGGCCTCAACTGTATCTCCCATCCCACCTGCCCTTCCTACAAAGTGACTCTGATAACTCTTTCCATTGAGAAATGAGGTCCACGTTCCCTCCCCTCAAAATTGTGACTCTCTCGACTAATAGAGAAGGTGACTTCCAAGGCTAGACCATAAAAGATAACTCAGCTTCTATCTTATTGGTGGGAATACTCGCTCTTGAAGCCATCAGCTGCCGTGTAATCTGTCTAATTATCCTGAGGCTGCCATGGTGTGGGGAAGCCCAAACAGGCCCACCACAAGGAAAGGCCTGAGGCTGTAAGAAGAGAGAAAGATGTCTGACCAGCCCACAGCTCCTCCAGTCCCTGCCCCTCCATGTCTAGCCACCATCTGGCTGCATCAGAGACCCTGAACCAGAACTATCCAGCAGAGCCCTTTCCAATTCCTGACTCACTGTTGTTGTTTTAGGCCACTACATTTGGGGATGATTTGTCACGCAGCAATAAATAACTGGATTGGTCTCCATAGTCAGATGCAGAGAAAAGGTCAATTAAAGCCACAGTCTTGTGTTATTCCTAGCTAATTTCTTCACCGTGAGGTAAATAACATGAGTTGTCAGTAGTGGAATAACCAAGTCTAACGCCTACCTTTTCCTCCTGTAGAATATTAGCCTATGAAACTCCTTCTTAAAGTACATATCAGAAGCCACACATTGTGGTTTGTTTGTTGGACAAGGACTTAGGAAAGGAATTGGTAACATTGAGAAGGAGTTTCAAATTGGCTAATCCCACGCGTGAAAAAGCAAGAAACCAAATAACTTTTTTTTAAGTAGAGCTGTCTCAGTGTGGTAGAGGTGTTGCAAAACTTTACTTTGGGGAGTGACCTCAAATTAGGGACCCACTTAGGAGATGGAGAAAAGAGAAATAGTTACTGGACTAATGCACACTGATCTGGCACCTGAAGTACAGGTAGCCACGCTGGCAGTCCCTTCTTCCCCATCAGGCTGACTGCTCTTTTTTCTTGTACCAGTTCTTTTCTGTACATGCCTCCTTCCTTGATACTTAAATTTTGCTGTTCCTGAAGTTCAGGGTCCCCTTGAGAATAGTACATAATAGTATGTTTGACTAGGTGATAGTATCTCGTGTTTCTGTGGATTTTTGCAATTTTCAACAACTTGCATCACATTCATTGTCCTATTTAAACCACAGAACCCTGTGTTATAGGCAGAACTAACCTTAATGTCCCTGGTTTCACAAATTAGGAAACAAACAAAAGGACTAACTAGCTCGTCCAAGATCACAGTGCTAGTGTGTAGGAGAGGTTAGTGCTGAGGTGCTCTCACTCCTTACTGGAGTCTCTCCACCCCAGGACGTCCACTCAAGTAGCCTTTGCACAAAAACAATGTTAAGCTGGAGAGAGGGAGGGGTGATTTGTTCTGCCTGTCTGCCGCCTTCAGTCACCAAAATATGGCCTATTTGAAGCCAAATTCGTTGGAAGCCTGAAGTCTATTTTCTCTTATTACCTGACTAATGCTCTCAGTTTGGTACTGTATTTTGCAAGTGAAAACCTGCTCCCATAATGACCTAAGAAAGGTCAGGAACTGCTCCCTGTTCAAGCTCCCATGACGTCCCAAAAAAAGTTTGCCCTTTGAATTTTGTCATATGGTCTTTGGCCTAAAATAGGATAGAAATGACACGTGGAGTTTCTTTTTCAAGGGTTGTTTTGTTTTTTTGGGTTTTTTTTTTTTTTTTAGATCCTCAAAGTATGTTTCTTCACATTAAGATATTTTCCAGATGTAATTTTTTTTTGGCTCTCTGATTGTTGCAAAATGGCTCTTTCCTCATTGATGGAAGAAAATAGCCAAAGCAAGAAGAGGCTAAGGGACTACATTAACTCAAGATGTTTTCCTATATGTGAATATACAGTTATCAAGCTAGAGGTACCGAAAAAAACCATATTGAGGGAATGTGTAGTTTTCATTTAAGGAGCTAGTCTCACTCCTTTACAATCTAATTGGGGGAAAATCAACCCAGCTAGACCCTGCACATAGATTCTACATATGGCAAAAAAGACCTTCCTTGCATCACCTCCCTTTAAGTAAATCATGCGATCCTGAATGTGGGTACAGAGTCAAGGCCTTCCTGGGCACAGGGGAGTCTGAAGCCCTTGCAATTTTTAAAAATAAATGCAAATTCTAAATTGCAGATGTGTGTACGTGTACCCCATATTGCATGTTGACATAAAGCTCCTCTTTTGTAATAAAACACCCAATCTAAATAAAAACTGCATGTAAAAATAATATTAATAATAATAGCTATCATTTAATAGCATTTCCAGTGTGCCAGGCACATGTATTAATTCACTGAGTTCTCACAATAACCCCAAGGTTATTATCTCATAATTACCCCTATCATCATCTCCAGTTTATGGATGAGAGAACTAGGGCCCAGCAAAGTTAGTAAGGGCAGAGCACAGTTTTAAGGCTGGACTGTCTGGCATCAGAGTCTGGGCTGTGGCTGTGGATGTAAATACACAAAGACCCCAAATTCAGCGTTCCCACAGCAACTGCCAGTTAGGAGCATATTCAATAAGCCTGAGTTCTCCCATGTAACTGAGCCCGGTTGCGGTGTCCAGACCACTTGTCTTAGCAACTCAGTACATAGACAGTCCATGCGGTTTGCAGGCTGAGGGTCTCTGTTGATATCAAGGCACTAATGAGACTCTTCAGGATTCTATTGTAATCACTGAGAAGCTTTTTTACATTATCCAGCAAAAAGATTCATTATTCCAGCTAAGTAAGCAGTGTGTCTGCAAAGGTGCCCAATCACAGGGAAATGAAACAGGCACTTTTCCTCTGAGTAAGCAAGGCATCCTGAAAAATGCCCTCTGTGTCAGTGGCAAGCCTTCTCCTTCCACATGGCAAACAACTGTCCCTCACAATCCCTCAGAGATCTGAACAACTCCACAAAAGGGGAGGAATGTGGAAAAAAAGCAAATTTGAGAGAAAAAAGGACTCATTCCTTCCCTTTTATGAGGACTATTGTCTAATCCATACCCACATGTAAAGTATCCCTTGATCAATTTTGTCTTAATTACTGAATGTAGGAAAACAAGATCATTGTTAATTCATGCAGTTTTAATTTATGCATAGGAGAATTATACAGGATAATTACCTGCAGTTGAAGAAAAATGAATAGTGTCAAATCTGGTTAATCCATGCATGGTTTACCCTTCTATCTCTCTATCAGAAAAGATTTAAAGTGGTAACTAATGAGTGTGATATACAAAATTGCATTGGTTTGTTAAACAGAAGTATTTTTTTCCCTTTGATTTGCATCACAAATAGAGTTCTCAGATTTGGACTGACTAAATTTGAATATAATTTCCAGAACAATAGGTTTGATTCTCTGACTTAACTCCTGCATGATCTTTTCCAGAAGTGCCCATTTTTCAAATCAGTGCAAGAGAAATTATCTTCATGGGCCCTATGTTAGCCTGAGTATAATTTCTTTTATGGGAATAATTCAGTGGGAATGATGATTATTTCCTTTATCAAGATTTATGGGGGTTTAT
This sequence comes from Ceratotherium simum simum, assembly GCF_057802395.1. NCBI lineage: Eukaryota > Metazoa > Chordata > Mammalia > Perissodactyla > Rhinocerotidae > Ceratotherium > Ceratotherium simum. Next base: position 23,035,275 of record NC_141912.1, on the reverse strand, counting down.
AGTAATGATCACTAACTTCCACATTGTCCTTGAACCTCTGTGATCCAGTGGCTTCCAAAAACGAAAACTAAAACAAGCAGCTGGAATGAATTATGGGGCAATGAGCAGACATGGATGGAAATATCCTCGTGACTTCTGTCAAGCAACAGATAGCTGCTGAAGCCTCTTTGAATTCATATATGATAACACTGGGAGAAGAGTAACACTTAGTTAAAATTCACCAAAAAAAGTATACTCCATGAATTTTCAAAAATTTAAGACAGGTTACAATAATGTACAATAAATAAAGAGAAAATAGGTATCCAAGAGAGAAGTAAATAGTCTAACTTGAAAGAATCAATGTTCATGCTATGATTGAGCAGCAAGTTTTGCTCTGACCTTCCTTTGCTTTGACCTTCCAGGCAACCGGGGAACGTAGTGAGTTATGACTTAAGTTATTGCTATCAGAAAGATGGACATACAAAATACAGCAGATCCTCGGAGGGCAAATTCTCCTAGCGATGAGTTATAAAAGAAATGTCTAATGTGGGAACTTACTCAGGGGAGGTTAAGTTGAGGTAGCCAAACCAAAACATTGCAGTGAAATTCAAAAGGCAACACTTTGCATGTTGAGCTTCACTGTTATTTTCTTATCCCTCCATCAGGTTCTCCTAAAGATCCAAAAGGAACAATCAAAGAAAATGTCATGAAGAGAAAAAGAAATGTGTATATTTGGCCCTCAATTGCTCTTTTTTGGGAAAAAAGGATCCAACTTTTCTAAGGCAAAGTTACATGCCATAATCGGATTTTGTCTTCAATGTCAGGAGAGGGAGTTGAGGGTGACTCATCCCTTAGCTTAGACGCCCTCACACCCAGCTTAGACAATTGAGTCGAAACTTCATAATAATCTTATTACCATGGCAGAATTTATCAATTGAGATTTTAGGTTCTAGCGAGACCAACTTGCTTAGCAAAATAAGGGAGAGCAAAAAAACATAAAACTTTCATTGTTTAGATAAGGCCTTTCGTCTTTTTATTCTTGACCTTGTTGACAATAATGATGATGATGATGATGATAATAATAGGCATCAGTTTTACTGAAGTACATACTTTGTGCCTGCCATTATACTTTACAGCCTAATGCCCCTTAATCCTCACAATAACTTTAAGACGTAAATGTTAGGATCCCTATTTTACAGAAGAGGAAACCGAGCAAAGGTCATTGTTCCAAGGAGGAGATTCATACCAACTGTGTGACTATAGACAGCTTATCTAAACAACATTCCGCAAAACTTGTATCTACGTGTGTATGTGTGTGTTTAAGCTTCTGGATCCTGCTGCTTCCTTGATCTTACTTGCAGCTTCTCTCTACCTCTTACAAAGACACCGGCTGTGACAATCTCTAAGACCCTACATAACTTAAGACCCTCTATTAACTAGACCTGTGATGGCATGAAACTGTCTCTGAGTTGACTCCCAGGAAGTAAATAATATGTACATGTGTAAAGTTTCAGTGTTCTCCCATATGCCAAGACAAATGGTCTCCCTTAAACCATTTTCCTTGACTCTGAAGTACTAACAGAAACATAACTGGTAAATTTGATACCGCCCTTTCCTGCTGTGAATATTAATTGTGGCACTCGGTGTAATGCGCAGACCAACTCTGGAGAGCGGCAGGAGGGTAGGGGTTGCGGGGACTGGCTGTGTCCCGCCACCTGTCCACGCTGTCCTTTTCTCTTCACTCGGAATACGCTGGGCTGAACAGTTGGAGGGCATCTGCTCTCGGGGCTGGAACACCCGCGCTGCTGACTCGGAAACAGTAGACCCATCCTGCCAAATGATATATTTTTGGTGCAGAGAAAAATTCTATCCCTCCTAGGGATCAAAATACATCCTTATGTGAATTCATGTCATTTTTGAAAGACATTGCCTAGTTCACATTCCAAATTCTGCTCATCCCATTTGATTGTACTCAACACCCACATCCAATGTTCTCTGTACTTTCAAATCCAAAGTCTTGCGATGAGATTTGAGAAACATACAGTGTGAATGACATCCTTCGGAGAAGAAAATGTTCAGAGCGGCTGATTATCTGAAGAGTGTTCACAGAAAAGCTAACAAATCATACCATAGAAAATCAACTCTTAAAAATGCCTGCTTAGTGGTAAAATATCCTAGGACCCTGCACCATATGTAAAACCAATTGTATTTTTTAAATAGAGAAAATCAACTATTTTTGACCTCCTCTGCAGATATTATATAGTCCTTTTAACTGAAGACTGACTCAATTTACTAATTCAACTTTCAAGAGACTTGAGAATGCCTAGTACCTATAAATGAGTATCTAAGTAAATTATAAAACTCATGAAATCAACCTCCTTTAAAGATTTTTCCTCTGGGAGATGCACAAGAAGCCTCAATCTAGACCTTATGAAACTGGAAATGACTTGCTAATACATCCTCGTCACTGTAATGATAAAAATAGCGAACACTTATTCACTGTTCTAAGCACTTTACATTCATTAACCTATTTAATTTTGACAGCCACCTGTGAGTTTGGTCCTTTTATCATCCCCATTTTACAGATAAGGTCATTGAGGTCTGGAGAGGTTAAGCAGCCTGTAACGACTACACATATAAAGATTCCTTCCTCTCAACAGCCCTGAGATGGAAGGCACTTGTTTTGTAAACACCGCGTTGGAAAACAGAGGAACAGATGACCACGAGTTCCAATCCTGACACGTGATTACTTTTAAGTCTTCACAAGAGTGGAAAAGTTTTTCCCTTAAATCCTGAGATTCCCAGAACCATTCCTTTCTTGCCATTAAATAAGAGAAACAATTTTATCCTGTTTTTCTGGTAAAGATTTGCGATGCCTTTTTCGAATATTTTTTGTAGTGGAGTTGGAATCAGGTGGCTAGAGAACATTAATGACTCAATTTTTTACATATGGAAAGAATGGAAGGCAAATGTGATCAATGATTACTGCATATTGTGTGCACAGAGAATATTTAAACCTTGGGAAGATTTTTTTTTAAATACCTATCCCCAGGCCCCACCCTAGATCAACTAAATCGAAATCTCTGGGGATAAGGCTCAGACAATGACATTTTTTTAAAAGCTCTCCAGGTGATTCTAATATGCAGCCAGGTTTGAAAATCTCTAAATTAGATGTTGCATTATATTAGGCTCTTTCTAGAGGTTATTGATAGTTATATCAATAGGAAGATACAGAGGCTGGGATGTAGGTTAAATATTTATTTTAGTTAATAGATGTCTTCAAATAAACCCAGTAACTCATTTCTTAACAGTAGGCATGACTTTCTGGATTTTACCACGAGAGTATAAGGTACAGGGCATTACCCCTGAATAGCAAAGACGACTCATTTGTTTTTGTTGAATCTGAAATGCTGTTATTATTGTTATACTGTGTCGTTAACCCATAATAAGCACCTCATTGTGGGAAATGGTTATGAAATAAGAAAATGAAAAGCAAGGAGGGTGATGGTGAGACAAGCATCAATTGTACTTGAGCCATCTGAGCACCCGACTAGTACTGATGGAGGATGTTTGTGGGGCCACAGGGCATTGTGAGCACTGATGAGCCTCCACTCCGGGTTGATGGAAAGTCACATTAAGAAACAGGCGAAAAAAAAACCAGAGGAGGATTTCTGCTTTCTCAGCTAAAGGAAAATGGAGATGGGTAGAAACAAGACCACATCTGGGAGGTAGACACTCTGATTCTAGTTCCAGCTCTGCCAACAATCTGTTGGAACAGTTGCCTACAGGTCAGTTTCCTCACCTATACAACAGGAATCATGATAACGGTCCTACCTCATCTACAGGGTTGCTGTCAGTATACAGAGCAGATGTCAAAGCATTTGGAAAAGAGGATTCTGCAAATGTAATTATGAGTGTCCTCACCAATAAAGGTGTTTCTTTGAGGCCCCTAGGTGATCCTAGAGATACCAACAGCTATGTAACTGCCAGAAGATTAACCATTCGGTTTGTTTTTATTTCCAAAGGGTCACCTATTCTAAATTCTTCTAAATTTAGCACTTGTTACTAAATTCTTTGGAAGCTCCATATGGTGGAGAAGGCCTCTGTCAATTGGCTTGAATGCCTCACTTCCCTCCACGGAGATTATTTCATCTTTTCATTTTTGCATGGTTAGTGTTACCCAGCTCAATGCTGCCAGTTTGCTCAAAATATGCATTTGTTTCTGCAAGTACTGACAGCCTTAGACCTCTTTATCCCCTTGTCTATGGTGAAAGTCTCAGAATATTCCCACAAGCTTCTTCCTACAAGCCAGAGGACAGAGGCAAAATCTGAGGCTCCCTGACCACACAACTCCCTTTCCTTGTTGGCCTGTTCCATGTCCAAGAGAGATGTTCCCAGTTTGGAGTTTCTCTGTTTACACAGATGTTGGCCTGACTGGAGTGGAAAATTAGGTGGATCTGGAACTCATTAAAGCCTGTTAATTTGACCACGAGTGTGGTCAAATTATAGGCTTCTTGTTTGCTTTGAAGTGGGATAGGTTAGAACCACCAAGCTACAAAGCCAAACCAAATCTCCTTCTCTTTCTAGAGAAAATAGACAAATTTCCTTTCTTGATGACCGTGTCTTTATCTTCACCAAGATCTGAGGAGGACAGGGATTGTCATGTATTGCATTCATCCTACATTCACCATTCTTCCATTCACTGTGTCCTAAAGTGCTCCATAAAGGGAGTAAAGGTTAAGAATTATCAGCTCCGAGATTATATCTGCCTGCTTTATGCTAGATGAGGGCCCTGACACCCGTATGCTATTTGGGATTGCCTTCTTTTGTCAGCACTGAGCTAGCAGACACCCAGTAAATTACTAACATATTCAAATATACACATAAATAGAGCAAATGAGATAACAAATTCCTGAATACCCATCACCCAGTGCAACAGTTGTCAAGAATTTTCCACACTTGCTTCATCTATCCCTTTTGTTATTGTTGTTGTGGAAGCATTTTTAAGCAAATCTAGACCTTATGCCTTCTCACTCCTACACGCTTCAGTATGCATCTCTTTCTTGCATAATCCTAATTCCATTTCACACTAATAAAATGAGCAATATTTCCTTAATATCATCTAATATCTAGTCCATATTAAAATGTCCCAAATGTCTCAAAAATGACTTTTTTAAGTAGGTTTGTCATCATGATCAAAACAGGGTACACACGTTGCATCTGGTTGATATGTCTCTTGAGTCTCTTCTTGTCCCTCTCTCTTCCTTTTTTCCCATGAATAAATTATTTGATCAGTAAGGAGTCTGAGGTCCTGTGAAGATCTGTCCAGAGAAAGTCTGTTCCCTGCTTCGTTTCTCCCAGGCTGTCCAAAGAATCACCAGCTCTCACTCTGCTGTTTATAACTTCACCCAGACTGATGGGATGGGGCAAATGGAGACGGTGGGTAAGGACCCAAGAAAATGAGTGAAAACCACTTTCTCGCCAGTGAACCAGAGAAAACATCTAAAAGACAAGGGCAGAAAGAAGGCCAACCATTGCAGAGTGAGATTCAAGTCCCCAGAAAATAAAAAGAAGCCCTTCAAACAATTCTGGTGTGACCCAGAGGATGGAGTGATTTCTGTGAGTGATGGTAGGGAATGGCCTAAGAGAGAACAGGGTTTAGAGCTGGTGAGAGTGAGGTGATTGAGGGGTGCACAGGTAGTTTGGAAGATTCTCCCAACCCCTCATTTTCCCACTCTATAAAAATGGATCTGACTCCCCTCTAGGTAAAGTGGCAAAGGACAATGAACGGGCAGAAGGGTCCTCGGCAGCTAAGAGTGGAAGTTAACGTACTAGCCTGAGTGAGAGCTTGGTGTGATTATAGGAGTCACGTGGGCACCGGAGAGGGGAAGCATCCTGACATGTCTTTTGGGCTCAGAAGCCAAGTAATATGGCATTTCACATGTGTACAAATGAGCCTATAATGTATTCTTTTGTCTTTGATGCTGGGAATTTGCCATATGTTGATGGATCCCGTTCTTTGGTATAGATCTTTCTTTGGTAGAAAAAAGCCATAAATATTTGTTCTTTCTTTGCACTAAATTTTTCCTTAAACTAAGGATTAGATGGGCTTTTTGCTTCATTACTGTTTTTACAGCTTCAAATCCTTTGGATAAAGCAAGGGATAATAAGAAATTATTAAACACCCTTGGTATACCATAAAAAGGAACATAATTCTGCTTTGTTGATCATCTAGGTGTTTGCACAGAGCTGTACATAACTGCTTTGCATTCTGATCATAAATTATTTGCTTTTGGCAACCAAAAATAACTCAGCAGATGTTATTCATATGGCCACCTTCTTGGTATGCAGCAGCAAGGACCAGTAATGAAACCACTATCCCTATTATAGCAATTTAATTTGCTAAAATTACCATGCAGAGAACATGTGTACAGGCCTCTGGGAAGCTACTCAACTTTGAAACTGCTGGCATGTGATGGCACATTCATACACAGCCTGACTCTGTTAGAATCCTGGAATAACTTTTTGACACAGGGTTCCTACGACATGAATCTACTTGTCATAGTTTTCTTCCTCCTTTTGTGTTTATCAGCTATACTTGGATTAGTAATAATTCACATGACTTCATACAAAATGCTACAGATTTTGGAAGACCTAGGGAAAATTATCAGAGAAATTCACTTCAAGGCAGAGAGAATTAAACACAACAGATAAATTTCTCCCTGTTCATACACAATGACTGGAAAGTGCCAACATTCAGCTGGCTCATTTCCTCAGTAAAAATATCTTTCTATTTATATGTTGCTTAAAAAAAAATTATAGCAAAGTTTAACAAACATTTCTACACTTTTAACAAACATTTACACTTTGCACTGTAGTGCAAATACAATGGGTCATTGTCATGTGACAGATTCACTCCAACACCCATATCCCTTTATCAATTATTAATTTTCATAATAAGTCTGTGTTATGAGAAGTCTTTCTATAAAGGGATCATTCCAATAGCTAACTATAAGCAACTGAAGTTGATCAGAACACACCATCATTTACAGACTTCTAAAAACTTCATGACGCAGGTTGTAATCAAGAGAATGAAATATATAAGGTCCTGAAAGAAGGTCTTGTTCACAAATGCAACTACCGAATAAAGACTGTGAATAATAATGCACATCTTCCCACATAAACCCTTTAAGCTTCCTTCCCCTGGAAGATCCCTCACTACTTTTTTTGGTAGAAAAGAAGCAAGTTAAGGAACTCTAGGGGCCAAAGCAAAGAAGGAGTCCAGGTGTTCTAACTTCATCTCTTCGTGATCAACAGGCGCCTTTTAAAGCCCCTAGGAGCCTCACTTCATTCCCTCATGTATTATTTTCAAGTCTATAATAAGATGCCTGAATGCTAAGCATTTGAAGTGCTGCTTTTAAAAGTGTTGTCATAACAACAGGAATAAAATGACGAATGTAACTCGAGTTTGAAAGGACTGCCTTAGTTTTAAGACCATTGTGTTACCTTTGTGTTGCAAGGGCTTAACTGTAACCTCCTAGCTCTGGTGAAGGCCATGGTCATGACATTACCATCATTGAGTCCATGTTTTTAGCTATATTTTCCATCACATAATTGTCACTCAATTCTCCATCAATTCAATTTACTTATTCGGATGGCCAGAAATAAGTTAATTGACCATATGAAATATGTATTAGTTTGACTATATAGGCCATATCTGAAAAACTTTAAGATAATTTCTTATCCTTTCTCTGAGATGAACTATACCAGGTAGCTTTATTTGTAAGGCTCAATTCTATTTTCTACCTGATTCTCATGCCCATTAATGAACACCAGTGTTAGTGACACATGTTGGGCAAGAGAATAGGCACATGGTGCATAATTATACTTCCCAGCACACTGTTGGGTACATTCTCCTAGAAGCTAATGATTTTTTCTGTTTAGGATTTCCAAAGATGTAGCTCACTTGTAGTAAAAACAAGAAAAAATATGAACTTTTGAAAAGGGTAATTTCAGTAAAGTCAAATAGCAATAGAAGATGTCAGTATCATGTTGATGCTGTTTTGAAGTAAAGAAGCAACAGTCACCATTAGCTAGAAATGAGTTGCCAAGCTCTAGGGATAAACAGGCTGGAGGCAAGAACGCCTGAAGGAGTTGATAATGCCAGGCATGGGGCCATTTTCTTCTATATCAGGACGTTGTTTTTGAATCTGGCAATCAAAAAATGAGGATTTGTGGTGGGTGTATTTTTCTCTCAGCAGAATCAGCCAAGCTGTCTATCAGGACCATGTTCCCAAGAGATTTTTCCCTTTTGATGTACATGGGTTTTACTTGGTTTAAAAAAATGTATAAGTACATTTACTTATTATTGCTAATAGTTTCAGCCTTCATTTCAGTGCAAAATGCTTTTTCTTTCGAACCAGGAAACAGTTGGTCCTGTTTTGATGTGTAGTATGCACCAAATAAAGGTCTATGAGTGTTCTAGATTTTGCATTTTAAAATAAGTTTTGACAACATTAGTCAAAATCCACTCAACCCCTCGTGAGATTTAAGCAAGTTTTATGTCCTGAATCATTTCTCTTCTAATTATCATGAGGCCAGCTGCTACTCCCTGCATTTATTTAATCCACCAGAATGGAAGAAGAAACAGTTTTTATTTTCCCTAGGCTGAAACGATCTCAATTATCTAGAAATTTCTATAATTCACTGTCCCAGTGAATAGACATGCTATTAACATTTCTTCTTTACTCTTCAAATGATTTGGTCAGACCCTTAAAATAGCTTCACCGTGCTCTGCTGTCATTGCTTTGAGAGGGAATAAAAGAGAGAGAAAGAGGGGAGCAGTAACGTCAAATTACTTTATTTCTCTATATTTCTTCACCTGTAGAATGTGTATGGTTTTATAATTAGTACGTTCCATTTGATCGATGAAAGTCAGGTATATCTTCAAAGGGCAAGTTCTAGTCAGTAGGAAAGACTATTACTCCAAACTAAGTCCTTTACATATGTTATCTCATTTTCTCCTTGCCACAACCTCTGTGACTTAAGTATTATTATCCTCATTTTATTGTCAAGAAAAGTTGGGTCTTAGAGAGGACCAGCAACTTGGGTGAAACCTGGGTCCGCCTGGCTCTAGAGCCAATGCTTTTCTACCCTACCTTGTACTAAGCGTCGAAGTAGTTGGTACAGACAGGTGGTGCCTACCCTCAAGAAGTTTGCAGCTTGGTTAAAGAGATGAGATATTAGGGAAAATAATTATAATACAAGTGAGTCCCTGAATATGTTAATTCCCACCAGTAATGCAAAGTTTTGTAGTTCACAAGGCAAGATCGCTCTGGCTGAGCTGCTCAGAAAATGCTTCAAGAAACAGTTGACTTTTGCATCAAGTGATAGTAATGGATTAAACCCATTGAATAAAATAAGAATCCATGAGTCCATCATGACGATTCTGACAACAAAGAAATAAACAAATAAAGAAAAAGGTTAAAGAAAGCTCTTTCTTACAATAGAAAAAAATGATTGAGTTCAACGAGTACCATTTTGCCACCAACACAGTAATAATTGATTTGGCCAAGAATCGGCGATGGATGCTAAAACTCCTGGGTTAAAGAAACAAGATATTTGCATAGCCTTAGAGTACCTCCTTACCACCATTTATCAATTACAAAGGCAAAAATAGTAACTTTCCAGGGGAGAAATTGGCCAACAATACCTTAACCAAGTGATTCAGGTTAACGTCACCAGTAACGGGACCAACTGACTCCTGTGCCTTCTGATGCAATGCTTTGAAAAGCACACCAATATCACTTATGTGATGTTACTGCCAAAAATGCATAGCCTGAATCTAATTATAAGAAAACATCAGACAAACCCAAACTAAGGAACATTTTACAAAACAACTGGTCTATACGCTATGAAAACGTCAGTGTTATGAAAGACAAAGAAAGGCCAAGGAATCATCCCAGATTAAAGGAAACTAAAGACACATGACAAGAGAGGCAGCGCATGATCTTGGAGTGGCTCCTGGCATTGGGGTGGGGGGGACTATCTATGAAACATTACTGGAACAATTGGTGAAATTTAAATAAGATCTGTATATTAGATAATAGCATTGTATTTATGTTATATTTCCTGATATTGATAATTATACTGTAGTTATGTAAGTGAATGTCCATGTTCTTAGGAAATACACATTGATGTATTTAAGAGTAAATTTGCATCATATTTGCAAATTTCTCAATGAGGAGGAGCAAATATATATATAAATATGTATATGCAAATTGCTCTCAAATGATTCAGGAAATAATGTGTGTGTGTGTGTGTGTATATGGGGAGGATGACAAAGTAAAATGTGGCAGATGTCAACAAAAGGTGAATCTGGGTGAAGGATATATGAGAGCTTTTTGTGCTTTTCTTGCAACTTTTCTGTAAGTTCCAAATTTTAAAAATCAAATATGTTTTTAAAAATTGACTTTTGAACTGGGCTTCCAAAGTACCCATGTTTTTAGTCCTTATCAGTATTTTAAGTAGTTTGGCTTTGTAATTACCTAAAAAGTGCTGTCTTCAAAAAGGTGCTAGTTTCCAGTTTCCCTTGCTTTCATCTATTCAGATGACACTCATTCTTCTGGATGTAGCCAGTTCTATCTTCTTCATTAGCTTCCTGGCTGCTCCTGTCTCACTTATCTCCCTCTTTTTATTTTTATTTTTTTTTTTTTTTGGTTAGGAAGGTTCACTCTGAGCTAACATCTGTGCCAGTCTTCCTCTATTTTTTGTATATGGGTTGCCACCACAGCATGGCTGACGAGTGATGTAGGTCCACGCCAAGGATCCAAACCCACGAACCCGGGCCGCTGAAGTGGAGTGCACCGGGCTTAACCACTACACCACAGGGCAGGCCCCTTATCTCCCTCTTTTTTTTAAGAGAACTCTATTATTTTAAATTGTTAATTAACAGCTAGTCTTATTAAGCACTTACTACGTACCAGGCATTGTGTATATATTTGCACCTCACAAAAATCCTCTGAAATGCTAGTCCTTTTATACAAACGAGGAAACTAGGATTCAGAGAAGTTAAGTAACTTGCATAAGTTCAAACAGCTGTAAACTGTAGAACCCAAATAGAGCCCAGATTTGTCTGACTTGAGAGTCCACATTCTTATGGTGCATTGGGAAGAAGGTACCACTTAAAATTTTACTTTATGTTATTTCTTACATCAAAAATTATCTGCCATCTGCATACATACAGTCATATTTTCTTCTCCAATTAAATCATTAAAACTGTTTAAAGCAAAGATCAGTCTTTGGTTCTCTTTGGATCTTGGACAACATGTAGCATCCTGCCGGTGTTGAGCATATAATGTGTACTCAATAACTATGTATTGATGATAGTCTTAGAAAACATGAGAAGAAAACCATTGATATCAGTTTCCAGAGATTCCGGAAATGAGTTTCTTTTTCTTCCACGTTAGTTGAACCTAAGTCTTCATTATCACAATCTTTGTGTTTCTCAAGTACTTTATCTTTTGTAAAGCACTTCCTCATTTTCTATATGTTTCTAAGCAGAAGTCCTACCAATTCTACAGAGATGTTGAGAAGTCAGGTTAGAAGACGTCCAAGTAGCCTTGTGATTGAAAGATTGAATGATGCTTTGATCTCAGTTGAACTTTACAATGCTTGTCTGTTAAAATAGGGAAGAGATACTCCTCTCATTTTACAGATACCAGATTTGAGGTTCAGCAAGTTTAGTACGTGCCCAAGAGGCCAATAGGAACACCTGACCTTGATTCTTCCATCTCCTTGCTGAGGAGTGAGGCTATATTGAGTTGTTCTATAAATGTTTTCATTCATTCAGATTACTTGTCATAGTCAATCAGTGTAATGTATCTTGCATGCGTTTATCATTTGGTTAGCAAACAATGTTGACAAGTGAGAAGCAAATATTAGCATTGCCTTGATTTATTTTAAAGCAGTACATTAAAAAAAGATAGCCAATGACTTAAAAATATCTATTTCTTTTAAGATTAGTCAACTGTTCTGTAATAGGTACCTTCCAACCATATAATAAGCAGACACCTATTTTTAGGATTCATCTTAAATAATCATTCAGCATAGCAGGCTATTTGCATCTGGCCACATGCTCCTTTCAGACAACTGAATTATACTTCTGCTTTTGACCAAGATGTGGGGGAGCATAAACAGGATGGCATTGTTAGGAAAGGCGAGCAGGGGAACACAAATCGGGCATGAAGCAATGACTCAGAAAGTGCAGCGAGGCCAGCGTGCTGCATCTTACGTGGCCTCCTTGGAGAAAAGGATCAATTCACGAAAGCATTCAACTCGCAGGCGGTTGCTTATTGATTCAGCTTTTCCTTTTCAAGTCCTGATTTCTTGGCACTTCCTCTCACAAAAGGAACGATGACATTTTCTAGAAATTGATAGTGATTTTTTAACAGCTTCATTAATGTAAAATTCACATACCATAAAATTAACTCATCTTAAGTGTACAGTTTGAGTTTTAGTGAATGTATACAGTTGTGCATCCATCACCACAGCACAATTTTAGAATACTGCCACCCCCCCCCCCAAAAAGTTCTCTCATGCTCCTTCATCTGTTGCCATCCTTGGCACCAGGCAAACACTTGAATTTTTTACCTTTACCTGTATGTCACCCCAGCAACCTACCAACTGACCTACTAATCATTGCCTTATCTCAGAGGGTTGGTCTCCATCTAGCTTGAGGAGATAGCATAGCTTGGTAACTGCAGCAACTATTGGTCTCTAAGTTGACATTCTCCCCCCATGAGAAATGCTTTGTCAAGAACTGAGAGAACCTTACTAACGTCATTCAGAGATCACAGATGTCTCTTATATTTTCTATCATCAGTGGGGATCTTCCAGAATTACCTGTGTGTGTTCTTAATTAGATAGAGGACTTTATTAAATAAAAAGAGGAAAACACCATAAAAATCTTACTCTTCAAGGTTAAGGCAATGACGCCCGGCTATTGTGTTGTTGCTTTTTAAATTTCTTAGTGTTTGATGTCCTGCAGCTCAAGTACAGATGCTAACGTGTGCCCTCATTTCCCATGCAGAAGCCCTGAGATCATCCTTGCGGGGATTCACTGCCTTTGGCCAAACCTCACCTTTGGCCATACCTCACCTTTGGCCGTATCTTAAGATCAGAAATAAAAAGCATATATAAAGTAGACTAGTTGGACTGCCTTTATTATCCAAAGGCACATGTGGAAAATGGGGTAAAGCTAAGTACCCTTTTAAAGATGGTTTAGGAAAAAAGCTAATTTATAAACCCCTTGACATAACTCTAAAAAAAGAATCTGATACAAAAAGCAGGATACAAAATTTAGCATGCGTTCTGCTCAAAATTATTGTTTTAAATGGAAAGGGAAGAGTTGAAGAAAATGAAATACACCAAAATTCTACTGGTGGTTGTTGTTGGGTAATGGAAACAGTATGGTTCTTCTCTCCTCCTCCCTGCCCTGCATTCTTTCTACTTTTCTGGTTTTTCCTAATATAAGAGAGTGCTTTTATGCTTGGGAAAACCAAAAATCATCTAATTACTTCTATTTCCTTTAATGAGCCTCAGAATACTTAACTCTAACAGTCAATACTAACACTCCTAGCTGACTAGTCGGTTTGTCTAGTTACTTTATAGTTAATCAATGCCTCCAACACTTCCACTCTGAACTAATCAGTTTGGAGATTCATGCCTGACAGGTGTTGAAAAGAGGTCGGCCTGTAGCTAGGCTATCAGGATCCTTACCCTAGCATATCTACCTCATGGGTCCCCTAGTGGAACTGTTCAAATTTGGGGAGAGAGGCTTGCCAACTCTGGCTAATCAAACTCACAGGAAAGTATAAGCCAGAATACCAGTTTATAAAAATGTAATGGGAAATGGAACTGTCACTTAAACTGAATTTTCCAAACATTTTTCTTCCACTTTTACTACTTCTACTGGTAGCACTGCCATGAGCTGCAGTTTGGGGCCTGCTGTAGAGTCCTGCTAGGTGATCTGTGCCCTTCATTGCCCATCCTCCAAGCAACCCTCCCAGGTTGATTTCTATCATTCATTCATTTATTCTTGAGGGTCAGCTTATCTCTAAGTTCTCCAGATAGCTGGCTATTTCCTTCTCTGAATTGCCTTCATATTCTACCTTTTATTTCTGGTTCGAACAGGGCATGAGACCTGCTGGGATGAGGGGGGGTCTCTGATCTCTTGATCTCTTTTTATCTGCCTCAGCCCCACCCCAGACCGTGCCGTCTCCAGGGTCAGTGCTCTTCTCCAAAAACTGCCTGCTGATTTGATGAGCTACCTTCTAATTTAAACAGACTCAAGGTCTTCATGTCAGATAGTGGCTCATTGCCCCCACCAAGGCCCAGTGTTCCTGTATCATTGTGTTAGAACGGAACATGTAAAATCCTATGCTCATTTTAATTTCAAAAGACCCTGGTGTGTGTTCAGATGGATCTCAGCGCTGCATAGCAGGGGAGAAGGCAACGGTTTTCATTGCGTGAAGAGTCAAGAAGAGAAACAACTGTGGCTTTCTGGCTTCTGTGCCAAGAGGCTCAGCGCAGAATGGTGGGATTTGTTTAACTCTTCGTCAAGGTGTTTGGAATTCTTTCCAGAAACATTCCGTTCTTCCCGTGGATTGTTCAGGTGACAGGGCAGCGGTGGCTGCCCGGCTTCCTGGGACAAAGTAAAGTAAGGAGCAAACCATAGCAGCTTCACCGTTTGCTTAAGATTTGAAACTTATCTGGGATTTAACACACAAACAAATGTCAGCTTTGCTGGCATTTTCAGAAAGTTACCTTTGGCCATATCTTAAGATCAGAAATAAAAAGCATATATAAAGTAGACTAGTTGGACTGACTTTATTGGTGAAGACTCAATAACTTGGGGACTAGAAACATATTCCAAAGCCCTGGCAGTTTTAAGTACCAGCATCCAAAGAAGAGTTTGTTGTTTTATGTGGAATTTCTTGTTTATTAGATATGGTATTTGGTGAAATTTAGCAATATGTGTTGGTAAAGTGCAGACTACCAGAACAGTCCCATCTCCAAAACGTTCTGCAGATGAAAATAAAGTTGGTCCATAGCTCATAATAAGGACTTCACTGGGGAATCTGAATTGTTTTGGTGTAGTCAGAATTTATGAAACCAAATACATTATTTATCAGAAATCATATTTCTGCTCTGCAAGACTCATAAATATAAACAGCTATATAAATATAGCTGTTACTCATCAGAATTATCTTATATGCTCTTGTATGTGAGCCCTCTTTCCTCTCCAGTCCCAACTGTGGACAACTCCAAATGTCTGCAATTTCAAAAAAGAATTTCTCATCATACAAATAACACATAAATACATTTCTGTTATACAAATTAATACAATGCAGAAAAAATTAAAATATTCCTGACTACCATTCAAGCCCACCTCTCCATAGACTGTCTGTTTACTTTCAGAACTTTTTCTATTCACATACATTATTTTATATTGTTTTGTTTTTAACATTCCTGGTATCATACTCTGTTTCATTCTGCCATTTGTCCCGGGGATCTTTCTATGTGGGCATCTTGTTTTTAACTGCTCCTTAGTACTCTGTCCCATGGTTATGTCATAACATATTAATCATTCCTGTAATGATTAACATTTCTATCATTTCCATTTTTCCGCTATTACATTGCCTGTCATGAACATCCCCGTAGACGCCTCTTTGTGAACTTGAGTACATCTCTACAGGAGATACCAAAAGTAGATGTGACTCATTAAAGGATATGTCTTACATCTTCACTAGATACTGCCAAATTGTCCTGCAAACTTTGGGTACCACTGAACATTCCTACCAGCAGTGATACAGCAATTCTGCTGTAGTTCTTTCTGTAGGTGAAGGCTTTTGGTTCAAAGAGACATCTGCTATGAAAATGCAAATTAAGCTGGCAGGGGGGTAACCGGTTTTAAGTCCTTACAGCCTAAAAATGAGTAGTGTAGTGTAGCTTTAGGGGTAGTTTGCTGGAATCTGGGAAGAGAGCTGGTCTGTGGGACTTCTAGGAAGCCAGGGAGCAGCCTGACAACTTAGGGCAACAAGAGGGGGGAGTGGCATCGTCAAAAAGATGTTAGAGAGTTGCAGGGCAACTAGCAACCGGGAAGGGCTGAGGAAGCTGGCAGACTAATAGCAAAGAACTAAACCCCCTACTTCAGTTAGGGGTGTGGGCGGGGCCGGTGTTTTGTATACTCCTGTCCCTAATACCTCGTACTCCCCTGTCCCAACCTACTCCTTCTTTTCTCCAAGAGCCTCACTTGGTGTGGGAGGTGCACACTCCTGTTTTATGACTCTCCTTAGGCAGTGTGTCAGCCTTTAGGGGACGCAGGATAGAGATCTCAGCCTAAACCAGCTCTCAGCCAAATTCTTTCTTCATCGATAGTGATCATTTCTAAGACCAGAAGGGCAAAACAGAATATTAACAAAACCTCGTCCTGTTCCTAGTGGTCATCCATTCGACTTGTAAATGCACTGAAAAGTTTCTGAGGATCCCAAAGCATTTTACAATCTGGGACAAACGTTTACTTTGTTCTCAAGAAACTTCCTTACCTATTACTGGAAAAGAGGAAGAAGAAAGGTTATTTCACAATCCAGTTCATATGTTTTCCTCTCTAATCTTTAATTTATTTAAAGAGACATTTAAACTTTGCAAAAAGAGGTTTGTTTAAGACTGAATAGCATTTTTTAAAAGTTGGATGTGAGAAATTATAGCAGATTATTTTAATTGAAGTTTTAAAATTTCAACCAACTTAGTATCATCTTTTATTACTCTGCTTTGCTGAGCATCAGAATTCACCTGGGGACCTTTTCAAAATCCTGATACCCAGGTCATACTCCATATTAATTAAATCAGAATGCCTGGGAGTGGGAGCCAGGGTTGGGAGTCAAAACTACTGATCCAATGGCTAAGAGAAAAAAATCTTTTTGGTTTAAAAATATAATTTCTAGGAAGTACAAGACAATCATACAGTTAAAATATTTCTAATAGGTTGTCTTTTCCTGTGATCAAAGAATTCCGTGATGCAATACACCTATTAAACAGTAATTTAGAAAATGAAATACAATGCTAATAAAATTTGCCAAATTGAGCCTTTAAGTTGGGTTTTTGGTTATAAAATTATTGAGTACAGAAAGAACATAAACTACAGTGTTTTCTTGACATTTATTATGAGTTTGCATGTGATACAAAGATAGTATAAGCATGTTTTATGAACCTAAGATGATGTTTTTAATGAAAAGTGGACAAACCTCTTAGTAAGCAGCAGACACACAGCAGCAAAAGAGCACTTAGGAGAACTTCATTAAGGATTTAAGTGAATCATGGTTATTTTTGAACCTTGGGCGTGGGGAGAAGTAACTAGAGAGAGTCTTCTTTGCACCTGCATCTCGTCCTGCTATTCAGGCACTAGATATTAATTTTACCGCACACACATACTTCCACTTAATGACTCTCAAAATTCTAGAGAATGCTCCAAAATTTAAGCTCCCCCTCCCCACCCCAGCTGGAATGGGATTCAAGTCCCACCCAGATCAAAGAGCAGGGCCGTTGTCTATTGGAGTGAGGCAGCACCTGTACGCTGCAAGAATGCCTACAAACCCCAGAGCTGCTTTCTTCTGAAGAGGGAGGGGCGAAGGGAGGGAACTTAAAAACCTGCAGCCCGCATGGGGGAGGGGGCTGTTTGTCCTTCTCTCTCTGGGGAAGCAACTCACTCAAACCTCCTTCCTTGGCTGAGCTCCTTCTATAGCTTTGAGTAGGACCTAGCGAAGTTGGCTTTTCCATTACATCTAGGTGGACCACAGGAGACTTCTGCTGTTGTTTTTTTAGCTTTTCTTGCTTGCTTGCTGGATCTTTAAAGGGCAGTTGTTGCCATTCAAACTCACCAATTTGGTGTCTGTCAACTTTGGCAGTCTTCATTCTGGACAGTAGTTGCCTCCCCTTTCTCCTGCCAGCCCCTTCCCTTCTCTGGACTGAGGCTGCCTGCTGAGACCATGGTATGTGCTTCAACTCTTCCTGATCCAAAGGGAATAGAATTACCTGAGAGTCCTGGGGCAGTCCTTTGGGGGAGCTAACGTTGGGCTTCTGTCCAGCTGAAGTTGTGTCTTGACAGTGCCTCGTGGTCAGGCGTGGTGAGTCTTTACGAAAGCAGAGCAAGCAACTGAAATGAGGTGTGTGCTGTCTGCTCTTACCTGTCTTCCCTCTTCTCTCGTGTTCTTATCATAACCTAGATTATCGCTACTTTTGTGAGTGCTCTCTTTCCTCTTCTTGTTTTGCACTGCCACAATAGTGGCCCGATCCTATCTTTCAAAATATACTTTAGAAAAGAGAAGAATGAGTTTAAGTTCAACTCTAAAGAAACCTAGTGTTTTTAGCCTTATGACTTCTAAGTGTAGAAGTCCACCCTAAGATCTGGCTGTGTTTTGAATGTGATGCAGACCCTGTCTGAAACTTGGACTTGGCCTATTTATGTGTTTTTGCTGCTGTTGTTGAATGGAGGGAAACATTCCAAAGTTTTCGTGTTTTGGAAAATATGGTTGAACTTTGTTTAGAAAAAAAAGAGAGAATCCCTGAAGAAAACCTGAAGTGACTGATAATTGTGTGTAATTTATGTCTCAGTAGGTGGGCATCTTTTTTTCTTCATCTGAGAGACGAACCCTTTGGCTTAAAAAGAATATGTATAGGAAAGAAGCCTTATAAGCATCTAACGGCCTCATGACTTACTTCACCTCACCTCACCTCGTGTCACACCTTTTATCATTGTTGACGAGCTTAGTGTGTTTATGTCTGAACCTGCCTTTAATTTGCCATAATCTTTCCACTGTCTTACAGGACTACCAGCCAGACTTCCAGAAATCATGTTGGTAGGATCCCAGTCCTTCTCTCCCGGAGGGCCCAATGGGATCATTAGAAGCCAGTCCTTCGCGGGGTTCAGCGGTCTTCAGGAGAGGCGATCCAGGCAAGTCGTGTGTGGTTCTCTCCTGAGATGCAGCTTGAGAAGGCCACGGGCTTTGATCCTCTGAAGAGGGTCTGTGTGCATGCAGCCTTGTCAAAACACACACGTATGTGTTATTTTAATGTCTTTCAGGAAAAAGATGTAATGTACTAAAAACTAAGTGCTGTAGTTTCTTTTCTATCTTTTAGATTTCCTCCTGCCAAGAAGATGGCTGAAGATTTAGGATAAGCTAGCAATATATGTGTATAGCTCTCCCTACCCCCACCCCTTTTTGAAGCACATTTTCCATTACATCCAGATTTTGGAGACTATGTTTGGTATGAAGTTATGCAGTGGATCAAGATTGATTCTGGGGAACAGATGTCATTCAGACACAGGCTTAAGAAAGTTAATCTTCTGGTTTTCCTGGAATTTCCCTTATCTAAAATAGGACTTAGGGAACTCAAGAAAGAAAACACAGGTAGTGAAATAGGTAACATGGAGTCAGGTTTGTCTTCAGTTTTTCTGACATGGTAAAGGTCTTACACTCTGAAGGGCCATATGTGCTTTGCCCTGTGTTGTCCCCTTTGGTACACACAGTGATGGCAGAGGAAAATAACTAATAACTAACCTGGGAGGCATACAACAGGCACCTGCCAGATGTGGAGCTCACGGCTTTCCAGTTGACAGCTGGGTCAGTGAGTGGTCTGGCCTCTTGGTCTCCTAATCAGATCTGTAGTTTGGGTTTAAGTTATCAGCCACTGCAGGCTGCCACCCTGCCACTAACAGAGATGTTGAGTTGTATGTTATATCGAAACGTAATTTACTCCGTTAAAAGAAAGCTTTAAAAAAAGCTGTCAGTCCAGCTATGTGTGCTTTTCTTTACTACAATGCTATATAGAAAGCCGTTTGTCATGCTTATGGCCCTTTATCCAAAAAGTATTCATTCACATTCTAGTCTAATTTAATAGATGCTTGTACCTGATATTGCACATATTTTTTTAGTTGGATTATATCCTTCTGCCTGTTCATTATTTCCACCAGAAGTGTTTGTCCTTGGCTTCCTATGAAGTTTCAATGGCATAATATGTTTTCACTCAGAGAGTAGCATTATCTGAAGCCAGGCTTTGACTCTGAGTCGCCACACGCACAGCAAAGCTTCCAGATTTCAGCAATTAAATCTAATACCAAGAAATTAAATGTAGGATAGTTCAGATCTATTAATATATAAGGGAACATTACCTCCCCCAAAAGATACTAATACAAACACAGGATGATTAAAAAGGCATTTCTTTGGTCAAATCCTTTTGGATGCCCAGAACTCACAATTTCTTCTTTTCTTTTCTCTTTCCATAGATGTAACTCCTTCATTGAAAATCCCTCCACTCTCAAGAAGCCTCAGGCCAAACTGAAGAAAATGCATAATTTAGGACACAAAAATAACAGCCATCCCAAAGAGCCTCAGCCTACAAGGGTGGAAGAGGTCTACAGGGCCTTGAAAAATGGACTTGAGTAAGAACATCGAACTAATACTGCACTGAAACCTTTTTCCTTTCTAATATGCTCAGGGGGTCAGAGAAAAGCTGGTCTTAGGAGATAATTTAAAAATGTCTTCTTCTGTAATAGATATTTTATTCTTGCACCATCATCGAGGAAGCCTTGAATGAGTCCCAAAGATGTGAAATATGTTGGTTTCCACATCACATCCATAACATTGAAGGAGACCTCAAATAGTAGTGTGTTTATATTTAACTCTGTATAGTATTAGATTTCCCTTAAACAATGGTAGACAGGCGTGTCCATTTTAGATTGCTGAAGAAGTGTTCTGAAACCTTCCCGAGTAGATTATAGGGATTGTTTGCTGAAAATAAAACTTCCGTGTGTGGTGAGACACCTACAGTCAACGTCGTAGTGAACTAGATAGGATACTGTGAGCCCAACCCAGGGCTGACTCCATAGTGTCTTGCTCCTTCCCTCCCCATTGGTTTTTCTTTTCTGGACTTTCAGCCTCACAGGGGTTCTCCTTTTGACCATCTGGATAGTATCCGATGCAACTGCTAGAGTTTTAAAAATGTTGAGAGATTGGGAAAATACAGAGCCTCTTCCCTGCCAACTCTGCCCTCCACAGAGCAAGGTTCAGATTCTTAATCCCCCTTCAGAAGGGAGGGTCAGCAACAGCCCCAGATTCCTCTTGATGGTCACAGAGTTCACGATTATGTCTCATCTTATCTTTGCAGTGAATATCTGGAGGTTCACCAGACAGAGTTGGACAAGTTGACAGCTCAGTTAAAAGATATGAAAAGAAACTCTCGCCTGGTGGGTACCATCCAGTCATTAGGATGTTAACACAGTGTTCCTTTTTTTTTTTTTTTTTGGCTAAGTATCTTCTTTTACTGGATGGGGATGGGGATGAGGAAGAATCTTTAAGAAAAGCAGATCCAAGGGGCAGAGTACTATGTGCCTCCTGATGTATATTTGAGAAGGAGGTTCAATTTCTTCTTAATGCTTTATCCTTAATACTTTTCAGTATTTTCCAAGCATGTTTATGCAGATAAACTTTATAATCAGGAAAAAACACTTAAAAAAAAAACCTCCCTATACCTCTCCCCCAAATAATATAAGGAAATGAAAAGTAGGAGTTTTTCTAGCATATTATTAGTACAGAATTTGGAACCCAGAACTTTGCTTTATCTCCAG
This sequence comes from Ceratotherium simum simum, assembly GCF_057802395.1. NCBI lineage: Eukaryota > Metazoa > Chordata > Mammalia > Perissodactyla > Rhinocerotidae > Ceratotherium > Ceratotherium simum. The sequence continues at coordinate 23,013,611 of NC_141912.1, read as the reverse complement.
TTTTTAAATGTAATAGATCAGTGATGTCAGGGAGGGAAAGGAGGCTCTAGAGGTAACCTTTGGGAGAAGTTGGAGGAGTCCTTGAGCCGGTTCTATTGCACATGGTATTGTTTGAGATGCTTGCAAATTTCCTCTACCCTGATGAATTTGTGAGGGCTTGTCTGGTTGAAGAGGTGTTTCTAATGTATACACTATTTTAATTATTTTGTTTAGTTCTAAATAAATACACCTTAATGTTTCAGAGCATCAAAAAGCCCAAAAAAAGCCTACATAGACCTAGGAGGTACAGCTATTCCTTAATAGCTGTCACCTTTTTCTTTTTTAGGAGATGCGCTAAAATGTATATTGTCTTTTTCGAAGGCTTAGAGGTTAAAGCCTTTATAGAAGTTAAAGGTTTCATATTCTAATGATGTTAGAGCATAAATCACCCCTGTCTATGTGGAACTCCTTGTGGAATGGCCTTCAGAGCTTTTGAGCGCCCTTGACCGTCCTCAATGGCAGCAAACCTTTCTCCTTGGAGAACAATGGCGAATCAGTGGAGGGGCTTCTGCCAGGACCTAGTGTTCCATAAAAGCCCTCCTGATGGGGGATGTGGGGAGAGTGTACCGGTTCTACTGTGATGTTGTGAGCACACAGGAAATGAACTTGCTTTAAAAACAATTTGTGAAAACCCTATCACCACCCTCAAGGACTCTTCTTAAATACCAATTTTATGTATTTAAACAGGAAGGCAAGTATTTTTTTAACACATATATCACTGCTACATTTTATGTTGACAACATTTATTTTGAAAAAAATTAAAAAGTTGGGGCCGGCCCAGTGGCATAGTGGTTAAGTTTGCTCACTCTGCTTTGGCGGCCCTGGGGGTTCACGGGTTTGGCTCCTGGGTGCGGACCTACACACCACTTATCAAGCCATGCTGTAGTGGGCATCCCACATATAAAGTAGAGGAAGGTGGGCACGGATGTTAGCCCAGGGCCAATCTTCCTCAGCAAAAAGAGGAGGATTGGCAACAGATGTTAGCTCAGGGCTAATCTTCCTCACAAAAATAAATAAATACATAAAGAAAATTTTTAAAAAATAAATAAATAAGTGAACATGCACTTCTGTGCCCCTCAATATGTAGGAAAGGAAAGCTCAAAGCAAGTGAAAACTTTAAAGCTCCCAAGGAGCCAAGAGGACTGGGTGGAATTCTGGAGACACAGAGTATGAATAAATATTGACTCTTAAAAGTACTCTTACTGGTATTTAAAATAACCCAGATTTTTACTGTTTTAAAGCAAATGTCAAAAAATCCAGCAGAACTTTATGGGGCTGATCATTATTTCACTGATAATGCAGAAATGCAGCTTAAATCCCCCTGTTAATATCATAACAATTTTGAGGAAGTTATGTTTTAATCCAGATATTCCTTTTTTATTTTAGGGTGTGCTGTATGACCTAGACAAGGTAAGTTATTGCTCTGTGTTGGGGTGTGGCTGAAAAATAAAACCCTGAATCCTTACGTAGAAGGCAGTAATCTCCCCTTAGGTATAACAAGATCCTAGAGAACTGATTTTTCTAATCCTGGAAAAATTCACACTCTTGTCTAATGATGATGAGTAAGTACTATGATCTACAGATCCAATAACCTGTTTAAGGTCACTTCCATAAAAATGCCACCCAGTCGTAGGGTTTCTCGGTGTGCTGATAAGTTGAAGAATTCCCAAGTGTTTAGAGGTCCTTACCTGTGTTCTCTCTAAACATTAACTATATATTTCATCAAATTGAAAACATCCTTGATTGGAAAGCACACCATTAATTTATATGCCACTAAGAAAAAAATGCTTTTAAGTTAAACTCGGACACGTTCTTTTCATTTTAAGTTTGTATCTTATATACTTAATGACAAAACCTTTTAGGCCTATTGTAAATGTAGATTTTTTTTTTTTAGTTATATATGATGCTGTCTCTTTCCATGCCTTTCTGTATAGATAATAACTTTCATGCTGAATCATAAAATAATCTGTTTCCAAACATTTTAAAGGGTAATTAAATTTAATGCATGTAATAATATTTATAACCCAAATGAAGAGATGACACATAAATAATTATGATTATCTTTGAGCATGCACAGGCAGTAGCAATTGTAAAATGCACCCCAATTTCAGAGGCACTAAAATGTGGGAGGAAAAAAGTTCATCTTCGAGCTGATAAAATATGTTATTATGAAGGAATGTAAGTATACTCCAAGACGATATCGTCCTGCCAGAAATCCAATGAATTCCATTTGATTGGCCTCCCTTGGTGTTAAACACAAGGATTCCAGTAACTAACTTGAATTCATCTCTCAGAATATTTATTCAATATTTTAAAAAGTACTTTCCAAATTGATACTAGAGAATCTCTAAAATAGCCACAAAGGAGGAAAGGGCAACTATGTAGCATTGTCTGGTACTGTTGAGTATGAGATAGTAAAGATATCCTCACAAGTCTACATTAATTAAACTGTAAATGGCTGTACTTTTCAAACTTCTTCTTTTAATTCCAGCAAATTAAAACGACTGAAAGATACATGAGGCGCCTGGAGTTTCACATTAGTAAGGTAATTGAAGTTCCTGTTGTCTTTGCCCCTGTTTTTCGGTTCTCAGTTACTGATCAATACACTTGTGGCTTGAGAATAGCATCGAGCCCGTGGAGAATTTCCTGTCTAATTGACTCCTAATTTGATTAGCAATTAAGTCCTCCAACAGGCAGTAGAGATGGAGGAAAAGTGAGAATGGAAAGCCTGATAATCTGGCACAGTTTTGACTCCCCTTCAGTTCAACAGCATTCTTGAAGTTCTTCCTATGTAGTGTGCACAGTGCCTGCTAGAGGGCTGACAGTCTCAGTGTAGTCTGGTTGGCGATAAGATTGAACCAAACTGACCCTACAAAAAACTTCATGCTTGCCTAACTTTACACTCTGGTCCCACATACAACTTGGTACCCCATAAACTTCTTCCCTAAGGCCTGTAAAGCACTTCAAGACAGCTGTCACATACCTCCCTAAATCTTTCTCAAGCTCTTAGTTCCTTCTACTTCTCCTCACATGGCGTGGTTTCCAGGTGCCTGTCATCCTCATCGCCCCCCTAGACATGCACCAGTTTGTCAGGGTCCCTGACATCCAGCCCTGAACCATATAAATAGTTCACTGATGGTCCAATCAGCCTAGTGGGGAGTGGACTATCAGCATCTTGTTCTGGACACTATCAAGAGATACCAGGGCAACCTGGAAAAAATTTCCCTTTGGCGGGCAGCTAAATCACCCCATTAGCAATTCCTGTTCACATCCATACTCATCCGCCTCTCTTCCAAGTGGAGAGACTGGAGGTTTTAATACATCTCTCTACTAGGAGTCAAAAGCTTTAGGTTCTAGTCTCAGCTCTGCCATGTACTCACTGAGCTGTATCATCTACATGGACTTTGGCTTTCCACTCTGTGAAATAGGGCTGGGGAGGTGTACATACTCATAGATGCTCCTAAGAATCCTTTCCAGTTTAAAATTCTATGATGACTTATATGTATGTAAACACATGTATATGCTACTGTCTTTGTACATTCCCACTTTGAAAGATATTTATTACCTGGGAAAATCTAAAATTGCCCCTATTTCTGCTAAACTCAATAAATAAAACAACGACACCTATTAGAAGGTGTTGATGGGGGAGGCAAGCTTTGACAAATTACTCTGTTTCGTCTGAAAAACAGCAAGAAAACAAAATCAGTATTAGATAGGAGTATATTTATCCATCTTGTATCCATCATTGTTAGATACAACAATCCTAGTGGTTATTAAAGGTTGGTAGCATTCTATTTGCAGCACCTTGTACACAGGATGCCTAACGAATTATATTTAATTGAATGAGTCAGTGGGTTTATTTGATAGGAGCCACTACTGACTTATAGGTAAGACCAATGCTTGCCTACAGATGGGCCTGTTTCTGCTCAGATGAGTACATAGTTATCCTTGATCCTAAAGTTTAACTCCATTTCACTAGGATAGGTTGATATTTAAATGAAAACAAAGAATAGACTTTTCATTAAAGGCAAAGTAATAGACTAAGTCATTTGGGCTATACCAGTCATCCAGTGAGGATTTTCCTTACTGAGAAGATTATAATCTCAGAGACTTCAGCATACCCAGTAGTGGGGAAAAGGGTTGAAGTTAGTATCCCAGGAGACCACATGGATGAAATAGCCTGGCCTGCATTTGGAAGCGGTATCAGCTTTTGTGTTTCTAAAAGTTTTCTGGGGATCTCCCACATTAGAATGATCTGCACTGTTTATTTAAAATTTTAGATTCCTGGCCCAGCCCTAACCTACTGAATCAGCATCTTAGAGTGGGGCCTGGGCATCAGCATTTTAACAAGCTCATCGAATGAGTCTTAGCTTAGTTTTAAAGTATTGAAACCACCCTCTATGCCAATCACCAACCAAAAGATTTTGTCAGCAGATATGCTACCCTTTGAGCCTCCATCTTAATCAGAGAAAAGTCCATTGACTCTAAAGACAAAGGACTGTTCTTTCCAGATTTGGCAATTCCTGTCAGCAAAGTAGAGTGAGTTGTTGAACCAAAGAGCAACAAAGAATCCGTTAACCAAGAGAATCACTTTCAGTCTCTCAATGTTCATATTTTAAGCTAAGTGTGGTTGACATCTTTATAGGGAAAGCAACTGTGGAAAATTATCCTACTCTAACAGGTAGTAGTAATGCCTTTTGGTGAGCAGCCAAAAGTTTGCCTTCAGAAGAAATGGGGAATTGTCAATTCTGAAATCCATTATATTCATCTCCACCTTCTTCTGGATCTATGTTTAAGACTCCTTTTGAGGGAACAAGTTTGTCCTGTAATGAAAAATTCAAGTAGTCCTAGGTAGATAATTGCCTCCTAGAAGTAATAGGTTTCATTTGCTTTTGCTAATGCCTGGTGATATTTCCTTTTTATCTGCCTGAAAATTCCTGTAGTTAACTGTAGTTAGTATGTTGATAATTGAAGATCCCACAAGACTATAGAGATAAACATCATCAGAAATAACTTTAGAATAGCTTTTCTCAACCTGTTGATATTTGGGGATAATTCTTTGTTGTAGGGGGCTGTCCTCTGCATTATAGGTTGTGTAGCAGCATCCCTGGCCTCTACCCACTAGACACCAGTAGTACCTCCCAGCTATGACACTGAAAAATGTCTCCAGATCTTGTCAAATGTCCCCTGGGTGTCAAAATAGCCTTAGGTTGATTGAGAATCACTGTTTTAGAAGCATTAAGTGATTACCAGGCTTATATAATGGGTAAGATCAATAAGTCATTTGCAAAGGGTATATTATTGTTGAGAAGCATAAGTATAGAGGTGTAACTGAGAAAACATTCATTTCCATTGCTTCTATTTATTTTTTTAGTTGTGGTATAATTTACCTACCAAAATTTCACAGTTCTTAATTGTTCGGTTTGATAAGTTTTGACAGTTATGCTTCACCCTAATTTTGACAATTGTGCTTCACCCAATTTTAATAACTTCATTTTCTCTCTTTATTGTTGAGCCAAGACTTTACAAAAATCATTTTCAATACATAGCCTCAAGTTCTTCTTTTAAAAAAATGCTAAATCTGGATGTGTGAATATCACCTTCTGACAGTATCTCTTAAAATAAACTGATAATAACCTAGTACACTACAAAGTTTTCACCTTGGTGTAAAACTGTATAAACTCTTTCAGTGTTTGTTCCATATATAGAAGACTCTTGTCTTCATCATCCAATATTTGTCTCATACAGTCCACCCAGGTTAAGTTTACATTCATTTTGTGTAATTTGAAAAGAAGTCTCAGAGAAAAATCTGTTTTGAAATGGAAAATGCATCATAGTGGCTAAAACAAATATGATTGGTCGCTATCTAAAAGGATGACATTCTACAAGATTCTCCTTTGAGGTCAGAAACATAAAGTATTTAAGCACCTAACAGTGGCCTAAGTGACTTCTTTCAAGTGTGATAAATATTTACATCCCTGGTGTTCCCTCTTTTGATTCTGGCAGGTAGATGAACTCTATGAAGCTTATTGTATCCAAAGACGCCTCCAAGATGGTGCCAGCAAAATGAAGCAAGCCTTTGCAACTTCCCCTGCCAGCAAAGCTGCCCGGGAGAGTCTGGTCGAGATCAATCGGAGCTATAAAGAGTACACAGAGGTATGTACTAACCTGCTCAGCCGCTGAACCCCGCCTGGCCTGCTCTGAATATTGGTAACTGCCAAGAACAAGGAGGATGGCAGCCTGCAACCTCATTCCACTCCTCAGAGAGATAAGTTTTACTTTTTGCCTCTCTTTGCTTTTTTTTTTTGAGGCTGTCAGTGGAATTGTTTAAAATGACTCTTGGTTGGTTTTGTTGGTTGTATTTTGGTTTAGAGCTTTCATTGGACTCCAGAGCATGTGCCTCTCTCATTCCCTGAGCATCACCTGTCAGGCACTCATCTCCTAGTGCCTTGTAAAACCACAAGATTTTAGATGCTATGAAGCCATTCACTGGCCAACCCTTATACTTCTTTCTGTGCTCCATCCTGACTTGACAGTCTCTGCACAAGTAGACTACAAATGCTTGTCGAAAATTTCAGTGAATGAATGAGTAAGCCACAATGCCCTGGTTTTGGTCATTTAAATGCACTTCCAAATTCTCTAGTGTACAGTCTAATCTAGCTTTATCCCTGGGAGTAGAACACTTTGTGATTAAAATGGCTACCCTGGATGCTGAGTATCACTAACCCTCCCACCCACAATAATTTTATTGTAAGAAATTTCCTTTCTATCTTAAAAGAGACAAGATAAAGAACCATGACCAGAAGTGTGCTTTCCTGGTCTCTGACTGTCTCTGGGGCCTAAGCATATGACACAGGGAGGTCTTCGCCCCTCCTGGGGTCACCTGATACCAAAGTCTTTGATGAAATGAATGAATTATTAAAGCAGCACTTCTCACTATCCCCTGAGTCTTTGTTCAGAGATCAGATTTCATGAATGAAGTCATCGGGCTGATGAGGGTCTGTTGGACAAGTCCCAGTGCTGAGCATCTGTCTCAGCCCCGGGGATGGGAGGGACCTCTTGGATGACTTACAGCAGGATCGCTTCTCATGTACACTCCAGCATCGCCTCTTGTCTGAACCAATTTTATTTCTTTTCATGGTATAAAACAGAGCTTCCTTACCTAAGTTCCCCTTTCAGAATAATGCTTTTAAAATGTATTTTTAAAAATAAGGGGCCGGCCCCGTGGCTTAGCGGTTAAGTGCGTGCACTCTGCTACTGGTGGCCCGGGTTCGGATCCTGGGCGCGCACTGACGCACCGCTTCTCGGGCCATGCTGAGGCCGCATCCCACATACAGCAACTAGAAGGATGTGCAACTATGACATACAACTATCTACTGGGGCTTTGGGAAAAATAAAAAGGAGGAGGATTGGCAATAGATATTAGCTCAGAGCCGGTCTTCCTCAGCAAAAAGAGGAGAATTAGCATGGATGTTAGCTCAGGGCTGATCTTCCTCACAAAAAAAATTAAAAACTAAAAATAAAATAAATAAATAAATAAAGAATTCAAAGGAAACAAATTATATTGAAATACAGTATTTCAATATTGTCAGAACAGTTAACAAAATATTTTAAAAATCAAATGTGTGATATAGTGCTATGCTGCTGTTTTATCAACACATCAAATTATTAGCAATAGCTCTAATAACTACTGAAATTTCAAAGTAGTGAAAAATATAAATGATTTTTCAAAGTATCTGCAACAAATGATGTGACACGGACATGTACATGATTTCTATCAGTGTCAAGGTCACAGGTGGTAATAATGCTGCTGTGGCTTGTTTTCTACATTCATGATATATGTTATCATGTTAAATTTCAGTTATAGGTTAGTGGAAATAACAATGTGACTTTCTTTTTTCCCCATCCAAATTTATGGACCCGCAGGTTGAGAATCTCTGTCTTAGAAGCAGCCCTAATTTATGGGACCTCATTTCTACATGTCTCTGAAATCAAAAGAGCAGTTGCCAATTATAGAGGCTATTCACAGGGCACGAGCAGATAACTGACTGGCAGCCTAAAGGAGCTGCCTGTCCTAGAACATTTGCAGGTCATTTCAGAAATACCCACCTTGGTCAAGTGCCAAGACATGACATCAGACTTTGCTCACAAACTCAAAGATGTGGAGCACAAGTTCAGCAAGAGGAAGGGTGCCTTAGAGAAGAAAGGAGTCCAGGACTTCTGTAGCTTCATTCCTCATTTGCATCAGGTGGTTTTGTGTCTTCACATAACCACAAAAGCCGGGATTTTATCACCAAGCCTTTAGGGTGCAGCAGTATTCATCAATGGCTACATGGGCGAGAAGGAAGAAAATTCTGACCATGGGTTCCTCAACCATTAAACTAGCTGCCCCCAAGTTTTTCGAAGACACTAGTAGCAATCCTGACATGCATGATAACATCATTGATATTTCTGGAAACTGTAATGCGTTCCTTCACAGAAACGCCCAATGCTCTGAGGAAGAAAATTGATTTATAATACTGAGACTTTGTTTTCAAAGCTTTCAAGCTGCACAGAGATCAAACTTCAGGAAGATTCCCCCAGCTTTGCTAAGCTATTTGAAGTACTAAGAGCTTACAAGGGGAGAGGCAATGCCATTCTCTTTGCATCCCATCTGGGCACCAGTTCAGGAAAGGGATTTTTTAGAGCAGAACAAAGGAACAAGTAAGATCAGAACCTCTAGCCTTACAAATCAACCTCGAAGTCCTCAGCAAACAAAATTCAAATGGAAGCAATCCGTGGCAGTGCTCTCTGAGCTGGCCAGGCATTAGTAGGAGTGGCTACCCCAAGCCCCCAGCCTTGATGAGGCTGACTATGGAGGGAGAAGCCTGCAGATGCTGCCCTGGGGGCTGGGATGGGGACTGCTGCTTAGTGTGGCAAGAGGTGGCATCAAAAGCTTAAAGTGGCCACCCTGCAGAAGGGCCCCACTGAGGACAGCCGCTGGCCACAGCACTTTTCCTTTTGATTTCTAACTCTGATTGCTCTGTTTGGTCCTCAGATACTGAGAAGGTAGGGTGGGGTAGTTACGTATCTAAATACAGGCACAGATGGTGTCACTCCAACTGCCTTGACTGTTCCCTCAGCGTTAAGAGTGGGGAGAGAACAGCAACTAGAAGGATGTGCAGCTGTGACATACAACTATCTGCTGGGGCTTTGGGGGAAAATAAATAAATAAATAAAATTATTTAAAAAAAAAAAAGAGTGAGGAGAGGACTCTTGTCAGACCCAGGAATCATTTTTGGGGTGCCGTGGTATTGTAGCAGGAGATCTGCCTCACTCACTGTGAGTAGAATTGAACTCCTGGACTCTTTTTGCCTCAAATTTTTTTTTAGAAGAATTTCAAACAGAAAAGTCAAGACTAGTATAATGAACATCATATACCTTTACCTAGATTTACCTATTGGCAACATTTTGCCATATTTACTTTCCTTCTCTCGCACACGCTCAATTTTTTCTTTTTCTTTTGTTGCTGAGTCATTTGACAGTAAGTGGTAGACATCATGACATTTCACCCTATAAATATTTTAGCACGGATCCCTTCATGGTCCCCTGTGTAACGCATGTATCCCTTGCATAACCACATACCATTATCACAGCTAAGAAAATTAACAGTCATCCTGTAGAATTATCTAATATCCTGTGCATTTTCATATTTCCCCTATTTGGCCTGAAAATATCTTTTATAACTTTTTTAGTTTATTTACTTTCAAATCAGGAAGTAATCAAAGTTAACACACACATTTGGTTATGTCTCTTTAATTTCTTTTATCTAGAATTTTTTTCCGTGATACTGCCTTTTTGTAGAATCCAGGCTGGTTGTTATAGAATATCCCACATTCTGGATTCATCTGAGTGTTCATGACATAATTTAACTTGTTCACCTATGCTCTAAATTTCCTGTGCACTGGAACGCTTGCTTAGACTTAGATTAAACATCTTGTCAAGAGTGCTTCATAGGCAGTGCTCTGTAGCTCACTGCAAACAGGTAAATGCCTCTTATTGTTCAAGCAGTGGTTGTCCGCAGCTATTAGAACATCATGTGCTTTGAGCTGTGCTGTAAAGGAAGCCTTGCTCTAATGCCAGTCTCCTGGACTCTTCACAGAATATGTGCACCATTGAAGCGGAGCTGGAGAATCTGCTGGGGGAATTCTCCATCAAGATGAAAGGTATTCTTTTCCCTTTTCAGAGACAGTAAGGAGCCATCTCCACAGAGCTCCTTGAAGTTTGGGAGCACACACTATTTTTATTTTCCTTTCAAAGGCACTATGTCGCCCACTCTCAAACCTCCCCATTTTTGTTAATTTATTGATGCTCTTCTCATCCTGAGACTTGCCTATACACATATATTTATTATGACAGAATCTCAAACATCACAAAATTGGAGAGAATATTACAATGAACCCCCATAAACCCATCACCTAGATTTAATAATAGCAGGATTTTACCATATTTGCCTCATCTGATTTCTTTCTTTTTCCCTTAATGAAATAGAAGTCCTTTGATGAATAAAACCTAGACATGTGAGTCTACCCCTGTATACTTCAGTGTGCATCTCTTAAAGAATAAGGACATCTTACATAACCACAATGCCAAGTATTACCACATCTAATAAAATGAATAAGCCTTTGTTATTAATCCATTCCATTATCAGATTTCCCAAGTTGTCTCAGAAATGCTTTGTACAGTTGGTTTGTTCAAATCAGGATCCAAACAAGGTCCATGCATTGTAATTGGTCATTAGCTATCTCTTTTAGGTTACTTTTCATCTAAAACAGACCCTTCCCTGTTTTTTTCCTACTATTGACTTCTCATAGAAACCCTTGTTATCTAGAATGTTCCATATTCTAGACTTGTATGGTGGCTTCTTCCTGGTGTTATTTACATTGTTCCTTTACCCTCCATGTTTCCTGCAAACTACCTACTAAATTTTTTTTTAGTGTTAAACCCGCAGAGGACTGTGCATTTTCCTCTTTTTGCCCAGTGCCTTTCCACTGTTTACTCGAGAAAGTTCCAGTCTAGAAACGTTATTGATTTATACCACAGCATTCTTCAGAACAAAAAGAGGCTAGTTTTAGAAAATGGAGCATCCCCCAGGTGTTGTCAGATTTACAGCTCAGCAGCCAGGCAGGGCTGTCGACTAAGCAGCCATCACAGCAAGTCCATTTTTCTTCTGAGTTTTGGCCTCTTGGACTGCAGCAAAGAGGGCTGGTGCTTATGCATTTCTTTTTCTAAGGTTTCTTAGCAGCTGGATCCCTGGGTTGCTAATGGGGGTTTAATCACCCTCTTGTCTCCTTTTTGCAATTAAGGGAGTAAAGAAGGGGGACTTTTTTTTTTCCAAAGTGCTCAACAGGAGAGATTTATTTTTGAATGAATCATCTAACTCAGGAGGGAAATTCTTCTGTCAAGTACAATGTAGGACATGTGAGAGCACCTCTGAATGAGAACACCTGGAATCAAAATTACCTTGACCTTCAGCTTCCCAAATGGCTGCTTTCTCCAGCAGATCTGACAGCAAATCAGTTTGTTATTCAGGGTTAAATCTCAACACTTATTTTACTACTGAGGTTGGGCATCTGTGCTTTTTCTGTTTTTTTAGGTCCATTCTCTTCATTTTGGGTCCTCACCAGAGTCAGTGGTTCCAAAACCACTCAGGCCCTGAGCCCATCCCAGCAAGTCAGGGAATATTATTTTTCACCTCTCAGGATGATTCTGTCAGCAGCCTGATTCTGGAAAACAACTGCCCTGAACCAGTGTTTAGCAGAAAACACTTCCCTCTCCTTCCCCAATGCTCAGGCACCATCTACCAGACCACCACGGTTGTAGAGTCTCGCAGCCAAGAGAATTTCAGATCACGCACATCTTCTCACTGTTAGTACAAGGAGTATTAAGTGACTTGTCCCAGAAGTCACACAGTAAGGTGGGGTCAAACTTTACACTGAATTCCAGGGCTCTTGGCTCCTAGAGTATTCCCACCCCCAGCCCTGTATTAGGAGGAAAGTTCTACCAGAACTGAGCAGATACTGTAGACTGTTGCTCAAAGAATGGTCTCTTCTATGGGATGGTCTTCCCCAACCTAACACACAGGCACCCTGGGAGCGGGGTGGGAGGAAAGGGTCACCCTACCCACCAGATCTGGAGCTTCGGGCCTTCAGGTAAGAACATGGTGCTGGGGGCCCTGGCCACACAGCTAAATAATAGCACCAGGTTATAATGGGTGTTCAAGACGGACTGACAGAACTTTCTGTTGCTTCTGCTCTTCTATCTCTACCTCTCAGGGTTGTTGTCTCTCTCCTGCCTGATCAGCTTCCTTAGCTTCTATCTGGACTCAGGGTTTCTCCCAGAGGGTCTCTCAGGCCTGAAACTGATTCTCCTTTTTCGTTATAGGTTTATCTCACTTCCACTTTCCTAAGCTAACACGAAAACTCAGAAACTACATCTATGAAGCCTTTCAAGAGTAATGCTCCCATGGAAATCTTTCTCTCCCTTGATAAAGGGAAGCCCTCTCATGCTGCCAAGAAATCTTATATCTTTGCAATTAGCTACTTTCTTATCTGTTGTTCGTTCTGCTAGAAATAACCACCCCAAGATACATATTGACATAAATTAAGAATATTTCATAATATTCTCAGACCTGGTAACCCAACTTCCTCCTGCCACACCCTTCCACACTTCCCTTTTTGCCCCACCCCAACACGTAGACAACAACTATTTTTGGTGGGGGGAGGGGGGAGGCGCAGAGGCAATGATGATGATGATAAGGACAATTGATGAAGCACTTATCCGGCTCCTGCTGTTGGCCAAGCACAGGCTGCATCCTGATGAATGGGCTCTGGCCTTGAGTTCCACACAATCGACTGGGGAAAATGGAAGAATGAGCCAGTGCGTTCTAATTCAATGGAATAAATGAGCTCCCAGACCAGTAGTGTGACCAGATTGCTTCAGGAGCCTGAGGGGTGGGCGGAGAAGCTGCCACTCACCTGTGGAGGTGGGGGGCAGGGTGGAGGGAAGGCTCCCCAATGTAACCTTTGAATTAGAATGAGAAAGACTGTTCTGGGCAGATGAATGGCACTGGAATAGCATTCACCAAAGAGGGAAAAGCATGTTCAAAATGCCAGGTAGTCTGGTGAGGCTGAAGTGCTGGTTGGGAGAAGAGTGTGGAGAATTAGTTGGGGCCAGATTTTGAAGAGACTCGAATGCCAGACTAGAGAGGGCACCCTAGACCCATGAACTGACAGCCGGGATGGAGATTAAAAGATGTGATCTCTTAGGCAAAACTAGTTCTTCTTCCAATTATGACTCAATTCAAATTAAGTTCCAGGCAGTGTGCATATCCAAAAGTCTGTGCTGGCCCCTACAGCTTTCAGGGTAGTCAGGCCTCTGGAGAGGGAAGAACTTCCAGTGAGATCTAAACCTGCATGATTTACACCTGTCAATAAATCAGTCAGGCCTGGAACGGGAGCTCCTGGCTGGTCAGCTGCTAGGCTGTTCAGGCTGTTTTCCTTGGAGTAGAGAGTATGACTCTTGGAAAGGAAGATCATCATAGAACTAGAAGAAATGGGGAGCGTTCTTCTGACAGAATGGTCCCCGAGCAAAGGAAGAAAAGAGTGGACGGCTGCATACTGTAGCATCTGGGCCTTCCAGACAAGCCGTGGAAGAACTGTTTTATCAGTAGTATGTGTTTACCGTTAAAACATCCGAAAGGTACAGGGAGATGCACCACGGAAATCAAAGTCCCCTGACCCCCACCACCTCCCCACACCCATCCCCAGGTTGGTTTTTTGAGTGGCCATAATGACAGCTTTGTAGACAGCGCAACAGTAATCACAAAACTGCTGAAGAAACATTAAGGTTTCCCCAACTGTGAAAATCCCAGCAGGCGTCAGACCAGCGTCTGAAAGAAACCCAGCCAGGTTTAAAAGACATGAGGCTGGAACTCGAATTGCCCCACCGTTAGTTTCAGTTCTGCAACCAGTACCGTGAGTGGCTTACCCAAGCAGATAGAAGTTGAGGAAGCACAGCGCCGGACTTGTTTTTGCCCGCCTGTTGCCATTTGCTACCTTATTTTTATAATCAGGGTATCCGTGTGATACCACTTATAAGCAACCAAAAAAAAAAAAAAAAGGAAATTTTGCTTTAATAACATGGGCTGAGAAGCTCAAAAGCATCGCTACCAAGTGTCTTTCTCCCATTCGGATATGTTATTTAGATGCAAAATTTCTGGTAATTTTGAAAGGAAAAAAAAAAGCTTCAAAGGTTTTTTCCCTTTACTCCCCTTTATCCAGCACCAATTCCAGAAAAGTTTGTATTTTGCCAGGCTTCCGTTGTAATTGTACAGGTAAACAAGCGATGGATGAATCCTGAACTAATTTGCAGAGGTTTTTAAAGAGCACTTTCAATTTTATTAGAATTGGCATGTCCAGCCAATTGTGATTTATAAAAACCAGTCAATTGTGCTTTCTTTCAGAAGTTTAAAAAAAAAAAAAGACTAAATCCTCCAGAAAATTATTAGTGAAAATTGGCTTCTTTAATTCGGCTCTTATTTCAGTAAATCGTTTTAAGTGGCTTGTTATGTTCTAATTGTTGGTGAAAACTGGTCCTAAATGGACTGGCTCCGTGGGTGGGGAGGGGTGACGAGCTGGTGAGTTGCTGCCATCTACTGACAGACATTGGTAACAGCAGTGCTTTTTAAGCTTGCCTGGACCTTCTCCATCATCTTGACCCTGGCAATTGACATCAGACAGGTGGAGAGCAGACTCATTCGCTCAGTAGTTTCACAACTTAACAGGGCTATTCATAGAAGGGAAAACACATTGTATGATACTATCCCCATCATCTTTATGTGGGTTAAATTGTGTTTCAACTAATATAAAAACAAAGAGCTCAAAGGTCATAAAGGGTTTTTGAGGAGGCTGAGTAACCAAGGAGTCAGTTTGTCATGTGGAGGTCTGTGCGAGTGAGGGAATCTAAGAACCACAGGGCTGTTTCTGTACCAGCTAATCAAAATTATTTCCTCTTAGGCCACCTCTGTGAAAAGAGAAAGATTGTTTTTCTCTTCTCAAATCTCTGTTTTAACTTTTTTAAAGTGTTACCTTCTCATTTTTTTAAATATTGGGAAACATACCAAAAAATTTACAATCATACATAATCGTTCCACCCAGTGCTAAACTTCGTTGAAATTGTCGTGAATATCCAACCAGCCTTTTCTCTGTGTGTATGCTGCCTATCAGCATGTGTTCTTTTTTATATCTTTTTTCTTACAAAATAAGTACATGATATTTGAAAAAAAATCAAATAAAAATTACTGCTTAATGTCAAACATTTCACTTTCTCCATAATCCCACCCTACCAGAGATATTTTTAACAGTTTGGTATGTTTTTCCAGATCTTTTTTCCTCTGGATACATTTTTATTTAGTGGGGATCACACTCTTCATAAGGTTTTGTATCCTGCCTTTTTTTTTTTCCCCTTAATATTACATTATAAATATTGTCTTTTATTAAAAGTTCACTCTAAACATTTGTACTGAATTCTTAACTGGAAATTTTTATCATAAAATTGTATTGGTTATTTTCACCAGAAAATGAAAATGTGCTAAAGATTTTGCCCATTTTTATTAAATTTGTTTCATTCCTTCATTAAAAATTTGTCTTCCAGTCCCTATCAGGGTAAAGGACTTTGCTTTGTGATTGACATGGAAACAGGTATTAAAGCCGGAAACAACTGATTCAAGTACAGCAAGGATTACTGACAAACCTCTATTGACCAGCTTAGTCCCCTGTATTCACTGTGCGCGTATGATTTGCATGCTTTCTTCCCCACAGCTTTATTCATGCTTGACACACAGTAGGCCTTCAGGAAATATTGTTGAATGGATACATCCCACTCACTCGGCCTGGAAGTATCTTCTCCCCCATGCCCTCATTTTACTGAGATGAAATTCTGTTATTCAAATGCTACCTCCCCCCATGAAATTATCCTACATTAAATGAGATAGAGATTCTTCATTTTAATTGTATAAGTAATATTCTTATAAAATGTCAAAGTACAGAAAAAATCAAAGATCTCTTACTGTCTCTCCATTGCTGTTCTCCTCCTTCGTGTGTGTCAATTTGCTGTATCTTTCCACGTAGATTACATCTTGTAAATGAACCATATATGGCACGTGCTCAATAAATAGTATCATCGCACTCCTGGATATATAATCATTACCACTTATTAAGCACCCACTATATGCCAGATGCCATCTATTGTCCTTACAAACAATTCTATGAGGTGGACATTGTTATCCCTGTTTTAAAGGTGAAGAAACTGGAGTTAAGTAAATTATTTAGAGTAAGTAGGCTAGCTGGTATATAAGACAGAAATCAACCTCAGGTTTAATTCCATCTTACTACCTACAGGTCCTTGTCTGTTTCATTCCTGTGGGCTTTAACGATATTTTGTTCTGTATTATGGGTATCTGTAAAGTCTTTCTTAATCTCCAGATTGTTACCCCAAATTATAGATCCTCACACACAGTGAGCTCTCAGTAAATATCTATAGAAAGAAAGAGAAAGACCGATCAGATCAGGGTTCGGGATGTCCCAAGACAGTGGCCACCTAGTCTGACAAGATTTGGTTTTGCTGCTATGCCAGATATCATATTGGATCTCAGAATGAGCAGATCCAGTTAGAAATGACCTGCTGGATGGCACAGTAGCAGAGAAGCCCAATCTTCATTTTGGGGGTCCAGGTTGCTGTCATTTGCTTGGTTGGTTTGATGTTGTTTTCTTAGTCACTAGTTTTGTGTAGATGATAATACATCTTCAGTGATTTCATAACACAGTAGGTAGTGGTATCATTACCCTGGATAAAAAGGATAAGACAAACAGGAGTAGTGAACTGAGGAGAGGCAAGGGAAGTAAGGCCGTGGACTCTTAGCCAAGTGGGAGACACTCATCAGAAATCACGGGGGCCGGCCCCGTGGCTTAGCGGTTAAGTGCGCACGCTCCACTACTGGCGGCCCGGGTTTGGATCCCGGGCGCGCACCGACACACTGCTTGTCCACCATGCTGGGGCGGCGTCCCAGCATACAGCAACTAGAAGGATGTGCAACTATGACATACAACTATCTACTGGGGCTTTGGGGAGAAAAAGGGGAAAAAAAAAAAAAAAAGGACGAGGATTGGCAATAGATGTTAGCTCAAGGCCAGTCTTCCTCAGCAAAACGAGGAGGATTGGCATGGATGTTAGCTCAGGGCTGATCTTCCTCACAAAAAAATAAAATAAAAAATAAAAAAAGAAATCACAAATCTTGGAACAAAAAGAAAAACAAGGGAGCAGTTTATTTTCACGGGAATATGTTGGGTAAATAAATGAATATATCTTCCTCGTCCTAATTCCCTGATCCTGGAATCTGCTTGGACCTTCAATCGGCCAAAGGTACACTGAGCTCTAACACCCCCAAACAGCCTTCTCTGCCCCAGAAAGCACCTCTTTGTCCCCCTACCCAAGGAATGTCCTCTCTAACAGCCATAGATGGAATTCCCAACAATAGCTGTTCCCACAGATGGTCCCCAAAATTACTGCATGAGTTTTCACAAAGGTCTGACACTTTAGTTGAGTTTTATCAGTGTACCAGTATGGGTTTGTAAAGGGGGGGCATATATTCTGACCTCAACTCAATTGCTTGCTTACAGGTCTGGCTGGCTTCGCTCGCCTCTGTCCTGGAGATCAATATGAAGTAAGTATTTTGTTGGTGTGGGTGTCGGCATTGAGGATTTGATGGGGGGGTATCAGTTGTCAATATTTTGCTTCTTAAATTGTCTTTTGTGTTTTTTTTTTTACATTTTTTTATTTTAAAAAAAATTTAAGCCAATAAGAAAGTTTAGAGAATGAAGAAGGAGGTACAAGACCTCCCTATACCCTTCATCTAGACTTACGAATTTTTAACATTATGACACATTTGCTTTATTGTTGTTATTATTACTGTTATTGTTGTTGTTGTTATTTTGCTGAACCATTTTATACTAATATGCAAACATCATGACACTTCACCCCTAAATTCTTCTCCCAAGAATGGAAGGACGTTCTCTCATATAAGCATTGTACAATTCTCAACACGGTAAATTTAACAGTGGCACTTTAGCTAATGGCATTTGATATACAGTCTATATTCATATTTTGCCAAGTGTCCCAATATTATACTTTATAGCAGTTTTTTTTCCTGATCCAAAATCCAATTCAAGATTATGGATGCTCATAAGTATCGTGATTGAAGAATAATAGTATCTAGATCTTTATAAAAATATACTCTATAAAGTAAAAAACCTTTTTATTTTTTCCCCCTTCAAAAGGGAACTTATCATGTAACTATCTCCTCCAAAACCCTCTATCATCTACTTCTTGGGGGAGTGGCGGTGTTGTGTCTTCCCCTAAATAGTAAAGCTGTCTGGCCAAGGAGAGACTGCACACCCTCTCCCCAGAGTATATCAGATTTCAAAATCCTGGTCCAGCTCCATGTCCCTCATCCAGAAGGAAGATGTCTTATTTCTGAGTAGATTTTAGCTGATTCTCTAGTCTCTGTAAAGGAGCTGGGGATTGTGGAGAATTAATCCAATGGCTGCTCTATTGACGTAGAACTACCGGGAAAGAAGTGCTTGACCTGAGTAAGCAGAAGGGCGTGGAGGGATGACCTTTTACTAAATAAAGCCCTCCACACCCTCTGTCTTAGAGATACAGAGCTTACTCCGTTTCGAAAGTCTCTTCCCCACTCATCATCTGCTCCACCCCCAGAGCCTGGGAAATCGGGCAGAATGGGTACTAAGCGGATGGAGTGAGGATGCTGGAGGAGGGGGAGGGGCAGCTGCTTTATTGACTGGCCATTTTTGAGCCTGGTGTTTGGGAAGGGAAGGCGGGCGAGGGCGGTGGAACGTGAGGGCCGTTTGGTGTGTTCTCCCCAGATTTTTATGAAGTATGGCCGACAGAGGTGGAAACTGAAAGGTAAAATAGAAGTCAACGGCAAACAGAGCTGGGATGGAGAGGAAGTGGTGTTCCTGCCCCTGATCGTTGGATTCATTTCCATCAAGGTACAGTATTGTCATTGCCTTTTGTTGTCTTTGCTGCTGCCACAGCTGCATGACCCATTGGAGGGGACCTTTGCCCGTCGCTTCTGCCTGCTGCCCCTCTGACCCATAGACTAGACTTGTCTCTGCGCTGCAAGTGCATCGCAAAGACCGCTGCTCTCGTATGAGAGCGGGCAAAGGAAATGTAAGACGGGCTTTGGAAACATCCACCTCAGATATGATTCTGAAAGAAACGACTGAACTGGCTAAGGAAAATAGTCTCCTACCTTTCTCCTCTGCTGTCCTCTAAGGCCTTCTCCCTCACTCTCTTACTAGGTCACCGAGCTCAAAGGACTAGCAACTCACCTCCTGGTCGGCAGCGTGACCTGCGAGACCAAAGATCTGTTTGCAGCCCGACCTCAGGTGGTGGCTGTTGACATCAATGACCTTGGCACCATCAAACTGAACCTGGAAATCACCTGGTAGTAAGTCGCCCTTTTTCGATTTCATCGTGTAGACATACATGCTACAGACTGATGCTGTTCAAAGGGTGGTGCGTGGACCATCAGAACCACCAGGGAGCTCGTTACAGAAGCAGACTCTCAGGCCCCACCCTAGACTTACTATGTCAGACTCTCTCAAGGCCCAAGAATCTGCTTAACAAGCTCACCAGGTGATGTTCACACATGCCAACGTTGGAGAAGCCTCTGTCTTGTCACTGCTCTCCTTTTCTACTTCCTATTTTAAAATATTTTATTCTGCCTCCTTCCCTCCTTTTCTACCTTTAAATACATGTAAAGAAATATGTCTCAGGGGGCCGGCCTGGTGGCATAGCGGTTAAGTGTGCACCCACTACTTCGGCAGCCCAGGGTTCGCAGGTTCGGATCCCGGGCACACACTGATGCACTGCTTGTCAAGCCATGCTGTGGCGGCGTCCCGTATAAAGTAGAGGAACATGGGCACGGATGTTAGCCCAGGGCCAATCTGCCTCAGCAAAAAGAGGAGGAGTGGCATCAGATGTTAGCTCACGGCTAATCTTCCTCGGAAAAAAAAAAAGAAAGAAATACGTCTCTGGGCTAGTCCTGAGGCATAGTGGTTAAGTTCAACACATTGCACTTTGGCGGCCTGGGTTCGCAGGTTCAGATCCTGGGCACGGACCTACACCACTCGTCAGCCATGCTGCAGCAGCAACCCACATACAAAATAGAGGAAGGTTGGCACAGACGTTAGCTCAAGGCTAATCTTCCTCAAGCAAAAAGAGGAAGATTGGCAACAGATGTAAGCTCAGGGCCAATCTTCCTCACAAAAAAGAAAAAGAAAAAAATAGAAATATGTCACTCAGATAAGTTAATTTAAAAGAGAATAACTGTCCAATAAGAGATTTTGCCTTCAGAAAGATCCTAATGCTCGCTGTGCTTATCCTCCTATATCTCATATACCTTACAGTGCCCTCGAAATTTTTAAATATCCTTAGTCCCTCCACACTCTATTTACTGAAATAGAATTTTTCCAAAGGGCAAGAGGTACCTTTTGTCAAAGCAATGAACTTAGAAGTTGTTTTCTAAAGTCACCCCATGAGAAAGGCCGTGATAAGTTATTAAATGCTAGTTGCTCACAACATTTCATATTATGCCCCCAATGTATTATCAAGTAAAGACGGCATGTTGAGTATTTTTTTGGGGGGGCGGGGGGTTAATATCCCTTATCTATTTATTTATTTATTTATTTATTTATTTTGTTTATTGCAGTAACATTGGTTTATAACATTGTATAAATTTCAGGTGTACATCATTATACTTCTATTTCTGCATAGATTACATCATGTTCACCACCCAAACACTAATTACAACCCATCATCACACACATGTGCCGAATTATCCCTTTGGCCCTCCTCCCTCCCCCCTTCCCCTCTGGTAACCACCAATCCAATCTCTGTCTCTGTGTGTTTGTTTGTTGTTGTTATTATCTACTACTTAATGAGGGAAATCATATGGTATTTGACCTTCTTCCTCTGACTTATTTCACTTTGCATAATACCCTCAATGTCCATCCATGTTGTCACAAATGGCTGGATTTCATCGTTTCTTATGGCTGAGTAGTATTCCATTGTGTATATATATGCATGTTGAGTATTAACATTCAGGGTCTCCTTTACAATCTAGAGGGTCAGGCACGGAAGCAGCAAGGACGCTGTTGCTGTGTCACTGAAACAGTGTCATCACCTTATGCCCAGCCCTCCCCTCCTCATAATTTGTAGTCACTGACATCTCCAATGCAGGATCATTCCTCTTGCTGGTGAACCGGAGGTCGTGATGATAAGTGGTGTCATTGTGAACAGACTCAATCACGCAAGAGTCTCTGTGTCACCTGAGATGAACGGGATTCTATTTTTGAGTGCTTTCTTTAGAACTGAACAATAATCGATTACTCTCTTGTATTGTTACAGTGTCTATCCCTACAAAATTCAAAGAATTTTTTTTTTATAATTTTATTTATTTATTTATTTTTCCACCAAAGCCCCAGTAGATAGTTGTATGTCATAGCTGCACATCCTTCTAGTTGGTGTATGTGGGACGCGGCCTCAGCATGGCCAGAGAAGTGGTGCGTCGGTGTGTGCCCGGGATCTGATCCTGGGCCGCCAGGAGCGGAGCGCACGCACTTAACCGCTAAGCTAAGCCACGGGGCAGGCCCAAAACTCAAAGAATTTTTACAGACTCCCTTAACATCTTGTGTTGGGGCAAGAATTAATGTGTTTATGTTTCTTATGTTAATGAGGAAACAGATTTATCTAGTATCTAGGTGTATAGATAAATTGTGTTTAAAACTGTGATAATAATCTGGTACCTTGGGTGGGTCTAGACTCGGTTTTCTGCTCCACTTTCTTTAATCTTGGTTGATTTTCTGACAAACCAATTTGGCCAAAACCAGCCCAGTGCCCACTGGTTTGAGTTTACTTTAGTGTAATGAGGTGCTTTCTTGGCCCACAGTCCTGTGATTATATGTAGGCGACTTTAACAACATGCATTCATTGGGACCTGTTGTTTTGTAGTCCATTTGACGTGGAGGATGTGACCCCATCCTCAGGCGCTGGGAACAAGACGGCAGCCCTCCAGAGGAGAATGTCCATGTACAGCCAGGGCACCCCGGAAACACCCCCCTTCAAGGATCACTCCTTCTTCGTAAGTTCAGTGCAATTTTTAGAGTAGAGGTGATGAGCCTGAGGCAATGCTCACACCCAGTATTTGAAATGCTTAACATAAGGCATTAGGGATTCTCAATAATTGCTAATAATGTTATTCGTAAAGTTCACCCTAATCAAGTAGTGCCTTAGGAAAGCACATTCTAGGATGCTTTTGGCCACATGCGCACAGGTGGTAAACCTCTGTACTTCCTCTTCCCTCCCCAGCTTACCTATTGCTGTGGTACAACATGTAGACTTTTCTGAACCTTCTCTAAGATCAGCCTTTTAAAGAAATAGATGTAAATAAATAATGGCCTCCTTGTTTTAATCAGAAATGCTTTCTAAAAAGCTAACAAAACACGGTAACCTGATGCCTTCCACTAACTCCCCCATGTTGCTTTGACTTCTGAAGAGATGGTTGCACCCTTCACCAGACAAGCCAAGGCGGCTGTCTGTGTTGAGTGCCTTGCAAGACACTCTCTTTGCCAAGCTGCACCGCAGCCGCTCTTTCAGCGACCTGCCCTCCCTCAGGCTGAGACCCAAGGCCGTGCTAGAGTTTTATGTGAGTGTGGGTGGCCTGCCCGGGTGTGAAGTGCTTGACTTCGGGGGCTCGTGGCATGTATGCTTTGGCATGGCTCTTATCTTCTTCTCTGTCTTGGTCGTGGGGTAACAGTTACTGCCGTCCTGTCCCTGGGGATGGGAGCTTGGTCACGCATGCACCTTGGTTAGAGAGGCAGTTTGTCCTTCTCTTCTAATCGTCCCTGCTTTTGTGCTGTGATTTTTCTCTACTGTGGCAAAGATATCCGTGGTAACAAGATTTTCACTTTTAAAAAATGCAATTACACTGAAGGTCAAAGAAGATTTTCCTTCACAAGTTAAACTAGTTTATCACTGATATTAATCTTTATGCACCCTTTTAGCATTCAAACACTGGCATTCGAGGAACTCAGCAGGATTTAAACCAATTTTACTAGCGCTATTTTTATTTAAAGAGGTTCTTAGTCTTAGTTTATTGTAATGTTTGTTAATTTTGTGCTAACTTAGTAAAAGAAACTCTTTATTCACAATCAGGAATGCAATAGGTAACCTACATTATATGTGTTATACTTTATGTCACAAGAGAAGACACATACACACACATATGCATACATGGAATACTCTGCTCTTTACGGACATACAAAGGTAATCTTTGAATGTCCAGAGAGGGAAGGATTAAAAGTTTTCTGGTTTAATATAATAATAATTGACTCATATTCACTGAATTTAAAAACACAGGTGAAAAGGACCAGGCTAACCTCTAGTGGAGTTTCCAAGGAAAATGGGAAGACTGTACGGGGGAAATACGGGTGAAAACATGTACCAAAAAACAATACAGCTGGTAGTTGTATATGTAACTATCAACGGAATTTGTGTATTCATGCTCATGTACTGCAAGTTGGAGGGTCATGGAGGGAGTTGGTAGAGGTTTTAATAGCGTAATTTAAACGAGAGCAAGATTGGGAAAAACTTGATGGCTTCCTATAACCTTTTGGATAAATGCAAAGGTCCTCAGAGCAGCCATTCCCGTGTGATCACAGCCCAGCTTTCCAAGCCCACCTCTCACCTCTCCACTCTTCTTCCTCTGCTCGAGCTCCCCTGAGCTCCCCACTGTCCTCCAACCGTACCACACCCTTTCAGGATCTCCTGTCTTTGCACACACACTGTTCCTTCTAGAATGCGCTTCCTCCTCCTCTTCCTCTCCTGCACCTCCCCATCCTCCAAGGCTGAGTAGCAGGACCATCTCTTTCCCAGGCGGCAGCCATCCCCTTGCTGGGGTTCCTACCTCCTTATATCATTCCTCAGTTATAACACGCATTCCCTTGTACATTGTGCGCCTGTTTATAGGCTCATCCCCTTAGGAGACTGTAAGTCCGTTTGGGCAGGGCATCTCAACTTCTTCTAACTCAACATTTACCACTTAAGTAGGTGCAAATTGGGTTTGGGAATGTGAGACCAAGAGAAAATGCTGGAGGTAACTTTAGAATTTGAATAAGAGTTTTAACTACCCAGTCCCCCAGCTACAGCCAATACCTCTCACCTCCCTTAGAGCTGCCACGACCTGTGTGTCCTGAAGATGAGACGAGGCTGGACAGGACCACTTGGAGGACCCAAGGGTTCTGTGAGAGATGCAGGAGGGACCCCCACAGAGAAAGTCCAGGGAGTAGGACTCCTTCCCCCATCCCTCCCCAGCAGTTCCCCCTTTTATCTCTCCTAGAGGCAGAAAGTGTGTAAGGGGGAGGGGAGTATGCAAATAGAGGGGGAGGAAACAAGCTGGAGGTGCAGGAGAGGAGCACCGGGACCCACCCCACCCCCACTTTTGCAGTCCAGAGGAGGTTCCCTGGAACTCCACCCCCAGGACTCAAAGGAGCACAGCTCGATAGTCGCTAATAGAGGAAAACATTCTCAGTCTTAGAGGCAAAGACCCTGAGCCTGCAGAGGTCACTTGAGTGCCCCGGTGACATATCCTCTTACTCACCCTGTGGTTAAAGCTAACCACCTTACATCCAGGGGGAAATGGAGAGTTTGGGTTGGGATCTAGTGGCCCCGGATCCAGCAGTGATGGAACCAGGGACACTGCTGGAGGAGGACAAGGAGGTTCTGTCTTTCTGTCTGCTCCCCATTTCACTGGCTGTGACATTTTTGTTTCCTGGGCTTATTCCCAGCACTATTGTGATAATTTGTTGCTTTATATATAGTTAAAATAGGCATTAGCTTGGTCCTTACCGTTTACTTAAAAAATCAAATCTGGAATCCAAGAGAAATTATCCATTTTGAAGGAGTTGATCTCAAATAACTAGAAAACTTTTTTCACAGAGCAACATTTGGCACTTAGACACTATACACAGACCACAGTGTAAGGAAAGATGACTTAGAAATTGTTTAATGCCTGCATAAACGAATTATCTTGGTTACCTGGATATTTCTGACCTCTCTCTTCCAAGTTCAGCTTCATGAATCACAGTGCATAGCTGACCCAGCCTGTGGCTGCTTGACAGAGGACTCAGTCTTTCTAGATATCCTGAGAGTTCTGGGGTTTACACTTCTGGAAGAGAGATGTTCAGTTTATTAGTCTTTTTTTCTTATTTTTATAGAAGCTATGCAAATGTGTTTCTGGCCTTGAACTATTTGTGGCATGGTTACTAAATTAATAAAACATTTTCAAGGGCTTGGGGATTTGTGGGTAGAGATTTTTTTTAATTTATGAGAACTAAAGCAGAACAAAGCATCACATCTTTTGCGTAAAATAGCATGAATGTTGGAAAGTCTTTTAAGACAGATACCAAAAAAAACAAATTGGTAGTGTGATACATAACTATGGCTGCCAAATATTGTGAGACGCTGGGATTTAGGAACTAAGCACTATCCTCCCCCAACCTTCTTTTGAGAAATGTCAAACCTAAGAATAGTACAATGAACTTTCACCTAGATTCAACAATGGACATAGGGTTTTTAAGGGCTTGTTTTCTTTTGCTGGACATAAACACATACATAATCACCAAAGAAAATGCTAATATTATGAAAGTTCTGGTTTTTTAGTTTCAATTGCCTTACATTTTGTCTGGAAATAAACCATGCCAAATGCATCATTCATATTTAAAATAATAATGAGATGCCTTTTATCCACAGTCTAATCTACCTGATGACATCTTTGACAATGGAAAGGCGGCTGAGGAGAAAACGCCACTGTCTCTCAGCTTCAACGACCTGCCCAATGGAGACTGTGCCCACACCCCCAACCCAGCTGGCTCTCTCTCCAACGGGTGCTCAGCAAATCCAGAAATTACCGTCACCCCTGCCGAGCTGAACTACAGCAGCCTGTCCTCCCAGAATGAGGGCATGAACAACACCAGCTCAGCGTCCTCCAGAAACTCCTTGGGAGAAGGTCGAGAGCCAAAGCCACGCCTGGAGGAAGATGCAGAGGGGCCCAAAAAACCCGAGGCCTGCCGAGTATCTGCAGGTGCAGAGCGCCTGTTCCTTGAGAAGGATGTCACAGAGGCACTTCTGCAAGAGTCTGATGAAGGCTCTGAACTCAAGCCTGTGGAACTGGACACTTTCGAAGGAAACATCACGAAGCAACTGGTCAAGAGGCTCACCTCAGCAGAGGTGCCGGTGGCCACAGAGAGGCCCTTTGAGGGCTCTGTCAGTGGAGAATCCGAAGGCTGTAGATCCTTTCTAGATGGAAGCTTAGAGGATGCCTTTAATGGGCTTTTCCTTGCATTAGAACCACATAAAGAGCAGTATAAAGAGTTTCAGGATCTGAACCAAGAAGTCATGCATTTGGATGATATTCTAAAAGTAAGTACCTTTTCAGAGAAATTGGACTAGGTTTGGAGAGGAGAGAGAACATTCCATTTAAGATAGCGTTTTTTTTATCTTGTCCCATCACAGGATCAATAGATAATCATCATTTAAATGGCATTGATTTTTAATGCCAGTAGTGCATATTAATTTTTACTTTCCTGACAATAGATCAACTTAACTAAAATGATTAGGAGTTAAAATAACAGCTCTAAAGAATGTCTAAACTCCTCCAGTCCCAGAGTTAATCATTCTAATCCCAAATGTGAAATGGTGGCATTTTGATCATCATAATCTCATAGAGGTGTTCCTGGATAGGGTGCCTCTCGGGGTCCCAGGAAAGCAGAAAATCCCTTCTCTGATTGAAGTCAGAGTTAGCCAGCCCTGATGTGAGAGCCAAGGGCATCTCCTCTCCCCATGGAAGAATTCTGGAAGATTCTGTTCTCTGGACTTGGCCCAAATCAGTGAGTCAGAACCTCAGATTAATCATCCACAAATAACCATCAGTCACACACTAGAAGCCAGGGAACCCCTGACTCCACCAGAGATATCTCCCTCCATTCTCTTCTTGATCAGACGGCTCAGGGTAGACATGGGAGGGTAGGAGTGAGAGGGACGACTTTCTCTCAGGCAGGAGGTCCTAATAATGAGATCATCATTGCTACCCCAGAATGTATCTGTCTCCACTTGGCATACAGATTAGATTTTTAAAAACACTGCACAAGGAGACAGAACTTGAATTTTTGTCGCAAATCCCACTGCCAATTCTTGTATTCTCTGCTGCTCTGATTTATTTTACCATGTAGAAGAGAACTTGGATCCTTTTTCTCGAAAGAGCAATTCTTTGAGGACCTGTTCTCTAAAACAGTGTTGAAAATAAGGTGCCAGTGGTGAGCTGAGAATCAATCCACAGAAGGCTGTTTCGTCCCTTTGTATGACTGTTTTAAAATGTGGCCTTCCCACTGGCATCTGGAACTACATTTCCAAGGCTTTTCTGACCATCTTAGCCCTCTCAGTCACGTTGACCTAGCTCTGGAAGGGATTTGTGCCCAGGCAAACGATAATTCATGCTCTGACTCTCCAGGTCCTCTAATGCTCATGACAGATTAATTCCGCTGTAGGCATAGCCTCTGAGAAGCAGGGAAGGGCTCTCTGAATCTGCTTTCTGTAAAACATAACTCAAAGCATCAGCTCAGGGCTCATGCATGAAGGCTGCTTATCTAAGATTCCAGTGAGAACATCTTTTATCCCCTCAAACAAGCTCTGGTTTGTGCAGTTGACCAGATTTGCTTAGTGGGCAAAAAGTGTTAAATTTAAAGAGCTAAGACACAATTGACCCCCCAAAGCAAATGCCTTCAAGAAAGCCAGTGGTGATGGCAGCTCCAGTTTCCAGGCATCTAGGGTGCCCATAACTAGCTCAACCCACCAGGAAACACTCAACAAGTCATCCGTTAGTCTTATAAAAACCTGGTGGGCACTGATTTCTTTCCAAAGTGTTATTTCAATCTGCTGTGGTTCCAAAATGATCCTGCTACTAAAATCCTTAACTCTCCGTTTTTTTGTTATGATCCATATTTAAATACATCCATACTGTGCAAGATCAAGTTCTGCGGATAGCTGCGGATGGCTTAGGAGGGAAGACCCTAGAAGTGGGTTGAGTCTGGTCTGGCTCCATCTCTCCCTCTGAGATGGAAAAATGGTGTTAGAGTTTAGGTCTGGGGCAAGTGGCTTTGTGTCCAGCCAGACTTAAAGCATCAGCTGGACAAAGCTTTCTCTTTTTTTCCCCTTCACATTCCTAGGATGCTAAACACCTTGAGGATCAGAAACTAAATGATGCTGCCTCTTGGACGGAGATCACTGAGGGTGAATGAAACTACTCTGATTTAAAAGACTGAAAGACGATTTCCCATGCGCTTTTGTGCCATCTTGAGTGTCAGAGACAGATCCCTGCAAGGCCCTTCCTGCCTTGCATTAAGAATTCAGCAAGGAGTGCCACCTAACTGGATGGAGGATGTTTAGTTCTTACTTGCAGGACTTGTCCCGTTCAATCCACCCCAGCGTCCTCTTGAATATTTGGAAGTACTTCTCTCCATCTCTGTGCCCATAGCAACTGGCATTATTCTGTTTGTAATGTTTCTGTTTATGTCTAGCAACGTACAATCCTCCAGGCCATAGAATGGGTTTCCTCACTTAATTCCAGTGCCGAGTCAGGGAAGTGACGGAACTTGTTCCTTCAAAGACAGAGCTGTAGGGGAAGGAGGGCTACTTATTGTTGCGCCTGGGGCCATTCATTTTCTCCTAGATGCTCAAAGAAAAAGTATATGCTGTGAATGTAAAATTAGTATTTAAGTCTACTTACCTAGGGAGTGTGGGCTAGGTGAACAGGAGCAGTGTTCTGTTTCTGGGATTTGTTTTGTTAACCCCTTAGCACAG